>NC_080434.1:2445000-3056250 GCF_028018845.1 Melospiza georgiana
CATGATGGTAATTTTGTATTTTCAATCACAGTGCTACTTGTTACATCCTGTGTTGTCTGTGGCAGTTAGCCTACTTTCTCAAGTAGGCTTACAATCATGATGAGGAAAAGAGCAGAGCGTTGAATCCGAGTGGTCTTGATGAAAAGCACTAATTACTCCTTTTCCGTTTTTTTAAATTCTGTGTCTTCAGCAGTTTGGTATGCAGTCCTAAAATAAAAAAAAATGAGAGAAGTATTGAGAGATAGTCTTGGTTCTGTGTCTTCAGGAACTCAAGGACATTTTTCTGATATGAGTAAGAAATAGTTAGACTTGGAAATTACCCTCAGGTACAGGACTGTGGATGTTAACTCATGCCAGCTGCTCTCATTTCTAGGTATGCACTCCTGTTCATGCATAAATATAAAATGATCCCAGGTAACAAAGCAGGTAATAACAGAGAACTAAGAGTCCTCATATTTTTCATACAGGCTGAGTGAAAGAAGCTGGCACTGAGACTCGTCTCATTCATCTGCTTATGCCCCTTTGATGTTTTTCTGAGACCTGTGAATGCCCTCAGTCTGTTTGAGGAAAGCAAAATACAAAAGCCTAAAGCATATATGAGTTTGAAATTTGACTGATAAATCAGGGCCCTAGATCTGTTTTGAGCAGAGACAGTTTCTGATTTTATTTATAATTTAAATTTTAAGAAATTACACTAGCTCACTCTCAGCTGTTGAAGACCTCTGTCATAGCTTAAACACAGCTAGCAACAAAGCAACACATGGCTGCTCCCTCGCCAGCCCCTCCATCCCTCCAAAATGTGGGATGGGAAGGAGAATCAGAAAAAGGTCAAATCCAGGGTTTAACAGCATTTCAGTTTAATAACTGAAATAAAGTAAAATACTTCTTCTTCTACTACTACTAGCAAAAAGGAAGATAACAAAAAGAGAGACATACGTGTCAAGTTAAAAAAACAGTAATGCAGAGTACACCTGCTCACAGCTTGCTGAGAAACCACTCTGCTACCATTTATATATTGGGCCTGATGTTCTGTGGTGTGGAATATCCCTTTATTCACCTGTCCTGGTCATGCTCCCTCCAGCTTCTTTTGCACTTCCAGGCTGGCAGAGCACGGATCACAGAAAAATCCTTTACTTACAGCAAACACTATGCAGCAACAAGAGATATCAACATGTTTTTAGCAATAACCTCATACTAAATCCAAGCTACAGAACTATAACAGAAACTGGGAAGGAAATCAACTCTACCCCAGCTGAAATCAGGACAATCATAATAATAATCATACCAGCAGCACCATTTGGCAGTTCAATAGGTGCATTCACCACTGTTTGGTTGGATTTACTAAGTATACATATCTTATAAACAGTGGTTATGATACAAGTCTAAAAACTTTTGCCAAAAGAACACTATAAAATTAAGCCAAATATAAAATGTTTCAGCCAGAAATTCAGGAAGTCTTCATAACTTCCTGAATGGAATGGTAAGAAAACATGTTTCTGGACTGTAAATTATTTTTATTACTTGGGTTTTTTTCTGCTTGTAGTGTGTGCGTTTTAATTTAATCTCATCATTTGGAACAAGCTTGCCAAAATTATAAGTGAATCTGACCTGAAAAACTCTGAGATAGAACTTTGAAAAATACCATTTTCATTGCATAGCAAAGACAATAAAGCAACTTTTAATATTCATGGACTTGCATTTCAAACCACTTGGCAGGTTTAAAGGATTATACCTAAGCAATTGTAGAGAAAATGCATCATATTTTCCATCTTCCTTTTTCTTGACTCCATTCTAAGAACTTTTCACTTATTTTAAGTAGAAATGTCATGTCAGCTGGGTTATGAGAAGATAATACCATAGCACTATGGCATATGATATTATACCATAGCATAATACACAGGTTAGAGCAATTTTAATTTAACATGTCACACTTACATGTTTACAGTACTGAGTGTCAAAACTGGCTGAAAAATATAATATTCTCAAAGCATCTCTCCCACCCCCCCCCAAAAAGAAAAGGCCAAAACCAATTTGATTTTGGACAATTTTTCATTTCTGCTGCAGTCTTTCTGCAAAAAGACACAGTTTTCAGAGAATCATCCACCAGAGAACCTGGTTTACAGAGAAACACACATCATCTTGAGCTATGAGATATATTGAATTTGGGAGATTATCATGGGAACAAACACCGTGTATTTAAAGCGTCCTCTGTTCAGCACTAATTCAAATGGATCTTTATCATCATCTAGTACAGCTATTCTTACATTCTTGAGAGTGACAGACAGAACAAGCAATAGATGTACAAAAAGAAAAGGAAAAAATGTTCAGAAAAATAAAAGCTATAGCAATTACCATGAAGAGAATAGAGAAGGGAAAGTTACAGGGGAAGTGCATTAGTGAGTCATATACTGAGGGGAAAAGCTTAAGCATGAATAGATGTATTCATTGTACTCTTGAAGGAAGCATAGGTAAAGATAAGAAGTTATATTTAGGAGTAAGAATACTGGCAAGATGAAGAGATTGCAGGACATTGGGGAAAGAAAGGACAAGTCAGGGAAGCTTGGTCAGTGCAAGAAAGGGATATCAGAAGAATTTGCATTATGAAATTGCTCACATCAAAGCACCTAAGATCTTAGTCCTAGGAGACCAGTACAGACTTATGCTGGAATGAAGGCATTTTAAACTACGAATTTAAATAATATTCTTTCAATATTCAGATATTTTGAGAAACCTTTCATGCTGAAAAGTAAATGATAAATTTGCCTTTGAATAGAAGCCATTGTGATTTGCTGATCCATACTCTTGGAGTAATGAATGAAATTCTAACTTAGGACCAATAAAATGTGTTGCTTTTGCACCTTGTTTTCTAATCCAGTGGGATTAATAAAATCCAATGTCTTTTTCTCTTCCAAAGTATTTTAATTAAGAGAAGTGGAATAAATTTTCTTTTTCCCAGTACCCCAGTTTCTTTCAGGAACTACCAAAATTAAGAAATGACAGCCCAAAACACAGTGATTAAACATTTTGTTTTTCTCTCTGCATAGATGGATGTTGGCAATATGTGGATGACTCGAGTACAAGATCTCAGATCTAGAAACAGAAATTTATTGTACATCCTGCATCTTGTTAATATTATCTAAATACTTGAACACATACAGCAACATTTTCTATGCTCTTATGCTGTTGAAGCTGTTGAATGGGAGTATTTGATGTCTGATGCCACCACGGTCTATTAATAATTCTCTGAAGTTCTTCTTAGCAATTTGGGTTTGGGTTGTTTTGGGTTTTTTTGCTGTTTTGGGTTTCGTTTTGGTTTGTTTGTTTGTTTTGGTTTTGTTTGTTTGTTTGAAATTTTTTTGTAAATGTTATTGGTTGGTTTGGTCTTGAGTTTTGTAAGTTTTTATTTGGTTGGTTTTTGTTTGTTTATTTCACTAAGTCCAATAGGAGCTCTGTTGAAGAGTTCTGGTGGTATTAAGTAGATATTTTTCCATGAGACTGAGACACTCTTAAACTGCAAGTTGCTGAGAGACAAGTCTTCTTGGATTTTTTGTATAGGAGTATTTAATTGTGATGAATTCATCTTTGGCATTTGCACAGCCTGTATAGTAATATCTTCAATCTTTAACTGATTGTGAAAATAAGTCCTTATCCAAGTTTACTTTCATTTTTTTCCATGGGCTTTGATGCTTCCAAATCTTCATTACTTGCAGGCCACACTTCTAGATTTCTGAAAAATTGTCTGCAAATAATAATATCAAATTCAGGTGGTTTTACTTTAGCTATATTTCAAAATTGTCTTTTTTGTCCCCCAGTGGATCATGTATATTTTCTTGTTTATTTAGTAGATTAGTATAGAAAATAAATTTAATTATTTTTCCACATATGGGTGCTCATCTCTCTTGTTTCTAGTTTACTCCAAATCTGCTCAAGCTGTTTTAGTGAAAATGTTCCCAAGGGAGTTTCAAAATCTCACTATTTCAATATGCCATATCAGTCCTAAAATTCTCTAGAAATATCTCACAATCTTTTGGAGTAATCTCTCAGCTGTAGCTGGCTGAAAGAAATGCAGCTCAATCAGTCTTAGCTTCCTTACCAGATATGCAAAATATAGAACCAGCTGTTTGTTTATCTTTTGGTCATGAAGGAACTTGCTACAGCAGTCCTGCTCTAAAGACAGGTTAAATATTCCAGTTGCTCTGGAAATATATCTATTTCTCTGTTACTACCTGTAATGCTATGTGTGTGCTGTATTTTACCACCATCCATAACGACAGAAGGGTCATGTACCACACCTACTGTGGCATCCTTAGTGTCTTCATTTTCCCAAGGCACATTTGTCTCCTGAATGACACTTCAGCTTTTCAGAGAATTCCCCTGACTCTTGTCTGACATGCCTGCACACTTTGTGTTAATTACAGTGAAAGGTCTACTGGGCCTTTTGAGGCACTCCTGTATAGTGCACAGACAACATGTTTGAAAAGCTTGGAAAGCCCATACAACATAAATGGTTTGGTGAATTGTTCCAACTCCCTTTTTATCATTTTAAAGCCCTGCATGATGAACTATATGCTACACTTAAACATATTTACCAGATTTATCATTCACTAGGAAAATCCAGAAAAAAACATGAGGTCTCTGTTTATATTCTAAAGCTTTGAGACTTCAAAAATTGATTAACATCCCACAAGAAAGAAAAGCAATTGGTACAATATCTTGACAGAAAAGAAAAGTGCATGGAGATAGAAGGAAATTATGTGCCTCTTTCTTATCCCATTGGTTTGGAAAGAAGCAAAAAACAATAGACTTGAAAAACTGCATCAGTCACAGATAATTTGCAGTACATCTTTTCTTTCTGGAAGAGAAAGAAAGCTATTCTATTAAGCCGCCAAGAATGTAGCCCCAGTGATTAACTGGCACAATTAAAATTTAAAAGAAAAATATGTATTGACACAAGTACGTTCAAAATCTGACTGTTCCTTGAAATTCAAACTAAAAAACCCCAAACATATACCCACGTTCAGAACAGGACTAAATGTCACAGGTCTGTAGATACACAAGGAGACTCAGAGAAGGAAGTTGAGGAGGCCAAAAGTGTTTTCAGATCCATACTTCACCATCAGTTACAGGACATATTCAGTACATAATCTTAGGACATTTATTGTGCAGGACCAAATTGATATAGACCATAGGAACAGATTTCAGGCCTTCATTTTCCAGTTCAAAGTCACTTTCTCTCCCTAAAGCTTTTAAACTTTGTAAAAAGTTTGCAGAAGCTGAGATTAAGGAAGCTGGATATGTGTGGCTTAGAAAAGTCTGCACTCATTTTATCAGGTCTGTGTTCCTGAGCTGCAAATATGCCTGACAGAATGAGACTCGGAGCACCCGAGCAGTTCAAAATAATATTCCTGAGCAATGTGAACTGCCTCTTTCATATAAATGAGATGCTAAACTCCGAGAATCACAGAATCACAGAATCACAGAAATTCTAGGTTGGAAGAGACCTTTAAGATCATCGAGTCCAACCCATGTTCTAACACCTCAACTAGATCATGGCACCAAGTGCCACATCCAGTCTTTTTTTAAACTCTTGAAGGGATGGTGACTCCACCACCTCCCTGGGTAGATGATTCCAGTATTTGACCACTCTTTCTGTAAAATACTTCCTCCTTAATTCTAGCCTGTATCTCCCTTGGCGTAGCTTGAGACTGTGTCCTCTTGTTCTGTCTGTTGTTGCCCGGAGAAAGAGGCCGACCCCCAGCTCACCACAGCCACCCTTCAGGAAGTTGAAGAGAGTGATAAGGTCACCTGAGTCTCCTTTTCTCCAGGCTGAACAACCCCAGCTCCCTCAGTCATTCTTCATACTGCTTGTGCTCCAAGCCCCTCACCAGCCTCGTTGCTCTCCTCTGGACACGCTCAAGCATCTCAACGTCCCTCCTAAAGTGAGGAGCCCAGAACTGGATACAATACTCCAGGTGAGGCCTCACCAGTGCTGAGTACAGGGGCAGAATGACCTCTCTGCTCCTGCTGGCCACACCGTTCCTGACACAGGCCAGGAGCCATTGGCCTTCTTGGCCACCTGGGCACACTGCTGGCTCATGTTCAGCCGACTGTCACCAGCACCCCCAGGTCCCTTTCCACCTGAACACTGTCCAGCCACACCGTTCCTAGCTTATATCGTTGCAGGGGGTTATTGTGGCCAAAGTGCAGGACTCGGCACTTGGACTTATTGAACTTCATCCCATTAGATTCTGCCCATCCATCCAACCGTTCCAGGTCCCTCTGCAAAGCCCTCTGTCCCTCTAACAGATCAACACACGTTCCCAGCTTAGTGTCATCTGCAAATTTGCTGATAAAGGACTCTAAACCCTCATCCATGTCATCAATAAAAATATTAAACAGAACTGGCCCCAGCACAGACCCGAGGGACACCACTGGTGACTGGTCGCCAGCTGGATGCAGCACCATTCACCAGCACTCTCTGGGCCCGGCCATGCAGCCAGTTCTGAACCCAGCACAGAGTGCTCCTGTCCAGACCACGGGCTGCCAGCTTGTCCAGGAGTATGCTATAGGAGACAGTGTCAAAGGCCTTGCTGAAATCCAAGTAAACAACATCTACAGCCTTCCCTGCATCCACCCAGCAGATTCTACATGACAGAAAAAGTTGGTTAGATATTTCCAAATACAAAGGTCCATATGAATTGTTTTCTGTGTGTCAAGGATATTTTCCAGATTCATAAAACTTGAAGTGAAAACAGCAAACATTATGTGTAGAGCAAGTGTTTTTCTTTTTAAAAGAATTCAACATTTTTTATTCCCTATTTTGGAAGTTAATGTTTACTTACCAACCAACAAGGAACCCTGTAAAAAGTCCGGGAGCAAGAAACACATAGGTCAGATTTTTTTTCCTATATTAACCCACAATTGAAGATAAATCCTAATCATACATTTCTGGTAAATGAAACAGCTGAAGCTGGGAGGTGTAAGCTATCTGTTCTGGATAGTATTATACAATAATGTGGTTAAGACCTACTCACCTTAACCCATTCATAAAACAGATCCACTCTGTGCCAACAGGTCATGTCTTACTAAATGATACCTGAAAGAAACAGCATGCACAGAAATTAACTTTCAACACTGGGATGACAGATGTGGTGTTATCACACATACTGTTTAATTAGATACCATACACTCACCAAAGTATTGTCACTCTCTGAGGTCTGATGTATTAATCAATTCTTAAGGCTAGATTAATTCAAGGACTAGGATATAACACAGGCCAGTGCTGATACTCCCCCATGAAAGGGAGAGCTCTGTAGGCTTTGCAGGAAGCTGCTGCAATTATTTTCATAATTTATTGCTCTGACCATTTTATTAGTCTGTGAACATCTCTCCACTGGCTCCTGCTCTTTTGGCACTTTGAGCATAAAACTACTCAAAATCAGTCTCAGTGATTCTTACAGCGATCTTAACTATTTCTTCTCATCCAACTTGTAAATGCTGACTTATTTTTGATTGACTTGAGGTTTCAATCACTCTTAAACATTTCACAGATTTTCAAAGAAATTTTTTGCTTTGTTATGCTGATACCCATAGAGATACAGTATATAAATAAATGCTTCCCTCCCTCCTTCCCTCCCTCTTCTCAAGTTCCTTTTTAAAATCATTACATATTTAAAAAATTCGACCTCCTGCTAGTAATGTAAACAATATTCTTAAATGATTTCCCTTGTTCTTTGTAGCCTGCCCTCATAAAATCTTGTGTTCAAACCATACACTGGTTTAGACAGGAAATGTCATATTTTCCTGTGTTTGTACAGTTTGGGCTGAATTGAGCAGTATTAAATGCTGAAGACTTAACAAATGAAACCTTTGCTACTACAGAGTTAGGTTGTAAAAGGGGCTGGTGAAAGGGAATGTTAGACAAGGAAAATTTCTTGGAATTATTTCTGTTTCTAAAAAAGTTATAAATACCCTGTCATTTTAGAGGTCAACTCTTTCAGAGGCACTGACATTATAAAGTCCCAGAAAGATATTAAAATATAAAAAGTCATTTATAGGAGCTAAAATTCAAATTTTGTTGAAATACCCACTCACGGGAATTTAATGTCAATGTCATTTGAGTTAGGTTTTACCTTCTAAATTTGTAGAAAGATAATAAGGTCTAGAACACTTAGAAAGTAATGAAGCATTTAAAGTAATCAAGCAATTGTTCTGTAATGATGGGGGGTTGTTCACAAAACCAGATCCTGACAGACTACAAGTACTTGAAAGGAAGAGCAGGAGCAGAGATCTTAATTTAGAAAGCATTGTGAATTACAATTATTTAGAATATATTTTTAATTATATTTTAGGTCCATATACGTACATGTATGTTAATTTAGATTATAGAATATTTGAGGCTTGCAGGCATAAGTACACATTGTATAATTAAAAGAGTTTAAAATAATCTAATTTATATATTTTCAACCAGCTGAGGACAGATACCAAATTCATCTCATCTAGACCATCTTTCTCCTCCTGTCTTTCCACCTGGTTCTACATTCTTTCAGAGAGCATCCTTGCATGTATTACGTGCAGCTGCAAAGTATGGGTGTACCTTATTTTATTGTAATTGCATAGTAAGGTTGGTCAGATGTTGAATAGTTGCATCTCTATGCTAAAGTAGGAAGGTAAAGTTTTTATTCTTTATTTTTCTCTGGTTTTCAAATTTTATTTTTTTTCATGGGATTAAAAAATAAAAACAAACAAATATGGAAACAGTACGATAAACTATTTATATAGGATGATTTTTTGGTAGAAGAAGAACATTCCTCGTTCTTGCAAGATGTTACCAAAGTAAGCAATGACAGTTGTTCAGAGATTCCTTTAAAAATTTAATTTCTAATTTGTTTCTTTGATAAAGTACAGACATAGCTACAGATTTATTTGATTTGGCAAAGTGTGGAGTTTTTGAGTCAGCAACTGATCAAACTCAGAAGCTAGCTAGACAGTGAAGGACTGAGTCCTCTCAGATCCTTACAGTTTTAGCTTGTAAACCCCGTATAGATAAGTATAACAGATTTCATTTTAAATAGATATTAAATGTTTTCACATTTGCTTCTGTGTTTAGGCATTTGTCACTTACTGATGTGCTTCAGCACCCCTTTAATGCTTTTCTGAAGCTGAGCCCGGATGAACCCTGTGCTCTGGAAACCCCCTTCAAGAGCAGAGTTCAGACCTGCAAGCCCACCTGAAAATCAGTACCTTATTGCAGCAAACTTCTTTTTTGAGTTATTTTCGTGGAGACAAAATTAGGTCAGTTTCATGAGGGATTTCTTGAAGATTTATTTCAAGGATAGCTGGAGCATACTGTTTTCCACTTATTGACATGCTGATACAAAAAGTGGAAAAAATAAAATTAAGTGACAGCAGCATATTTACTGGAGCTCTGTAAACATGGGAACACTCTGCACAAAATTCCTATTTCTGCTTTTACTTGTAACTGGCGTTTGCAGAAGGACAAAAGATGAAAATGCAGAAAGTATGATTGCATGCACATTTTTAAACGAATTTTTGTTTCAGGGGAATCAAATGGAAAATTGTTCCCCTTTCTAGGAGGGGAGGAAGGGATGCCAAGAAGCTGGCTAGGTGTGTTAGCACCAGAAACACAGAGCTGGTGAGAAGCAACCTGGTACAAGGCTCAAGTGATCAGCCTAGATATTTTCTTGCTTAACAGCCCGTTCAGTGGAGTCAGAGTAAGATGCACTTTTTGGAGTTATCTAACTAAGAAACTTGTGATGTCAGAGAACTGAATGTTTTCTCCTAAGTTGTCCTGGAACTTAAAATGACTCCTGTCACTACCATATTGCCCAAAGAAAGCAAGAATTTACACGGCCTAGATCAAATCATAAAGAACACTTTCAAACATTTTTCTTGAAAAATAATGAGTTTGGCTATCTTTAGGTCAGTCTACTTTTTGTTGGTAAAATACGGAAGGATTATTACCAATGGGATTGGTTCATAACTTAGATATTGACTTGTAAAATAGGTCAGGATACTATCTAAGTATCTAGTAGCCTCAATATTAAGTGATTGCTGGGATCAATTAAAGAAAAACTTATTACTAATCTTATCAAAATCAGAGGAAGGTCCACATAGCTTTTTGTTCAGTTTGGGAGTTTAATGTTTTCCAGATGGTAAAAGGATGATATATGAAATGAAAGGAAAATGTCTGAAGCATTCTTTGTGTAACACCAGTTCTTTGCCTTTATGGAAATTTCGGTGACTTTATTTGCCTGCATATGTAATAATTATCAAACTCAAAAAAGCAGAATAGAAGTAGTTATATATTCCATTTAAGCAAGAACAGGGAGGGCTAGACAGGAGCAATTTACAGAAAAGAACACTGTTTGCCTTTTTTATTGCTTGTAAAATGCCAGGAGAGTTTCAAAGTAATAGCATAAAAAAATAAAAAAAAAAAAAGTAGAAAATGAGAGAGAAAGAGAAAAAATAGGAAAAAAATATTGCCTGAGAATAGGCCCAATTCCAAATGTCTTCACCTTTTCACTCTGATACATGAGCCTTCTGTCTGCTTTAACACTGCAAAAGTTGTGTTTATTTTTTTTGTTTATGAGACCTGGGGTGGTTTTTCTGCTTTTGAAAGCTGTATGGGATTGTTTCTAGCTTCCTTTTTCTAAAATTGTTTATAGTTTTTACATCCAGAGAGGACACACGTTGCGTACATTTGATGCTGTTTTTAATGGAAATTTCTAAAAAGCTTAAATAATTTTTCCATAGTTCAGTGTTATCTTTTATATTTCTTTGACCAAAATCTCATTTCTCTTTCAAATGCTCACTGTTGTTATGAATGCAACGTTATGTTGTTATGGTGTACACAATTGCACAGACTGAAAAATTAAAATAAAGAAATACATTTCCACTTATGCCATCTTTGTTAGAAAAAACCTTTCATTCCACATTTTTAAAGTTTCAGAATATTCAATGCTGGTCTTTGCGAGCTGTGTGTTTTGGAGAAACTGGAGTTTCAAAAGACTGCAAAATTCATTTCTTCTGTTGACAGCAAATATTGAACTTTCTTAACTGAAAAAGATAAAACTTCCTGAGATTTACCTTACTTTTTACACAAGAGTAGCTTATGTTTACCAAAACAAAAGAGGCTAAATAAAGTAATGCAATACGTTCTGGCGACGAAACAGCAGGAGCGATTTGTGCTCCACTCTGGATGACAAAGCTTCATTCGAGTAGAGATCAGGTATTTGGCTCAGATTTCCAAAACTCTTTTGAGCATTTCCATCTTTAATACCTAGACTGGCTGGATATCCAAATCCAGAGAGTTTCATGCCACTTTGCAGTGTGCTTCTCACGCCACCATGCCAGGAGAGGTGCAGGACGGCAGCTCCTCAGGTCATCATCCTCTGACACCGTCCTCTGTCTACGGCTCTCGTCCTTACGTTGCCTCCTTTATTCCCAGTCCTTTCCCCCTGGTGTGCACGGGATGCCGAGCGCAGGGGCACTGAAGGCTCCTATTTTCCCCAAAGCGAGCACGGCTCTGATCTGCACAGCCCTTTTGCCTTGCGGCAGCAGGCAGCTGCAGCAGACGGGGCCGGGAGCCAGGAGCTTTGATCCCGCGGTGCTTGCACGGCCCGGGTGCCAGACGCGGCCTGTCGGCAGGGCCCGCGCCCAGCCGCCAGCTGCACCTGGCCCAGCCCCGCGCACGCAGGGAACGGGCCTCACTGCCAGCAGCAGCCTCCCTGTTGGAAGAGGCTGGATGAGCTTGTTTCACGGGCTGCTGCTTTGAACTCCCATCGCCTTGCTGCCTCCCACATCTGGAGCCTGAGGCGAAGGAAGATGAAAGCGTGCTGGGGAGCGCCGAGGCTTGTGAGGCACGCTGGGAATGCTCCAGCCTCAGAGCAGGGCTCCCGACTTGGCCATTCCCCAAGCTGGGGAGTTCCATCTCACGGATTACAGCAGCTTTCCCTGTGTGTGTGCAAACTGGGCACGCTGGGAATGCTCCAGCCTCAGAGCAGGGCTCCCAGTTTGGCCATTCCCCAAATTGGGGAGTTCCATCTCACGGATTAGAGCAGCTTTCCCTGTGTGTGTGCAAACTGGGCACACTGGGAATGCTCCCAGCCTCAGAGCAGGGCTCCCAGTTTGGCCATTCCCCAAATTGGGGAGTTCCATCTCACGGGTTAGGGCAGCTTTCCCTGCGTGCGTGCAAACTGGGCACGCTGGGAATGCTCCCAGCCTCCGAGCAGGGCTCCTGATTTGGCCATTCCCCAACTTGGGGAGTTCCATCTCACGGGTTAGAGCAGCTTTCCCTGTGTGTGTGCAAACTGGGCACACTGGGAATGCTCCCAGCCTCCGAGCAGGGCTCCCAGTTTGGCCATTCCCCAAGCTGGGGAGTTCCATCTCACGGGTTAGAGCAGCTTTCCCTGCGTGTGTGCAAACTGGGCACACTGGGAATGCTCCCAGCCTCAGAGCAGGGCTCCCAGTTTGGCCATTCCCCAAGCTGGGGAGTTCCATCTCATGGATTAGAGCAGCTTTCCCTGCATGTGTGCAAATTACCAGGGGTGCGCTTGGTGTATGCTGGAGTGTTGCACATAAACCAGGGGGTGTTAGGAGGTGCTTGCATTTATACTTACAAACAGTGGGTCTGATATTACTCAGAGATCATGCCTGGATCAATCTTAGTACTTTTCAGAGAAACTGATGATGGCTGAACACTGTAGGAGTCCAAGGTGTTTAACATTTAAAAACCTTGCTTGATAACTTATCCACTGTATGTTCCCATTGACTTTCACAAGTTTTAATTCAAATCTTTAGAACACTGAAAGGAAGAAAAAAGCAGAAGAATTTCCAACAAATACTGCTCTCCAATTCTGCTAGTCTTTGTAGTAAATCTATTCAAAGAAAGGGCGAGTCAATATGGAATGCACCTGGCCTGTTACACTGAAGCTGAGTGCTGCCTCCAACTCAGGCAACCCTGTTAGCATGAGCATTAGCCTCATGGTGTTCTGCAAAACTAAGACACTTGCTGGGCTAGATTTTCTAAATAAGGATGTTTTTCTAAATGGAAAATTTCAGGTGCACATTTTACATTAGTAGCAAAGCATAAAGTATATTTTTTCTGACCTGTAAATTTTATTGCATTTATGGTTTGTGACACCATAGCATTCCCTGAATGTTAATGTTAGAGCAGGCAGAGAAAACTGCCTTTGCAAATTTATAATCGTGTAAATCTTATTCTCCCTGGTCTTTTTAGAATAGCAAACAATGATACATAATTAATTGTAATTTTGCTGGAAGTGACATTATCACCGTACTCATAAATACCCACAAGGCAAGGACTATCCCAGGGGAGATAACTTTCTTTCAATGGTGTGATAAAATGTTCTCATCACAGACGGTATTTATTGCTTGTGTCTCTTGAGAGATGATTAAAACAGGAGAGGAGCAAATAAGCAGACACAAAGCATCCCCACTATGCTCATTTCATAGGCTTGCTTCTACTTGTTTGAAATACAGAGAATTAATATGGGATCTGAGAATGATCATTTTTCCTTCTTCTGCTTTCTTACTGGGTTTTTATTATTGTTTTGGAGAAAAATATCTGAAACCTTAATATCTTTTAAAAATTCCAATATGAGCTACAATCCCTGCTGCAGTAAACTGCACACAATCTCATCACTTAGTTTCATTTCCTCTAGCTAGAATTCATGCCCCTTTGTGAGCACAAACAGAAAGGCATTTCATTACATTCCCTTTTCTTACAAGGTAAACCAGCAGAAATTAAAATAAATTAGTTGCATTATAATTATGCATTATTTACTCTGCATAAATAAAGAATGAGCTATGTTAAAGTCATGTTTTGGGGTTTTTTTCCTGAACAAAATGCTCTATTTGATTGATTGCTAGTCCTTCAGAAAGCGAGGTGGCATTTCCTGCAACCCTAGCTGCAGCTCACAATCAATCCCCTTTTGGAAAAGCTAAGGAGACAGTTTGAAAAAAATTTCGAAGTTACACACTCAGCTAGGATGAAGCATTGTAGATAGGTTCACTTCTGCCAAGTTGATGAAAAACTTGCCAAATTTTCCTCTGTTTTTCAAAGTTGCTCTTTCAGTGTATATTTGATTCATATAACCTAAAAATGAATATGCAAAACTGAAAATTTATCTGTGCCATCTTGGTATCAGTACTTCCCTCTTTTAGTTCAGAGATAACTTAAGATACTAAAATGAGTTTCAGTTTCTTGCTTCTTTTTAAAAAGGCTTTGCTTTTTGTTTTTCTTTTTGTGTAGACATCTTTTTTGCATTAATTATGCAGTAATTGATCAATATCTCTTTTTATGACATTTTTAAAATCTTCCATGAATAGCATCAGCTACTTGCTCCAGAAAATATGATGCAAAGTTGAATAGAAGGATCAAAATGTCACTGACCATGAATATAGGACAGCACGTTCAAGATTCATTAAGGTTCATATGCAGCATGAATTAAATGCACCTCTAAATCAAATAAATTATAATCTGTACTACTCCCTAGACATTACAGTAGTTTAAAAACTGATATTTAGTCACATGATACCAGAAATTTGAAATTTTTCCTTTAATTTACTGAAGTTTGAACTTCCTATTTTGCTGTACCATCCAGTATCTTTTATACTAAATTTATGTCCAACGTTTTAGCTAATCTCTGTCTACGAGGAAAACCATTTTATATTAGTGAAGTATATGAACTGGAAAATGAAATATTAAAAGACAATTTTTTTGTCATAAATTTCTGTTACAAAGGAAAACACTTTTGAGAATTGAAAACATTCAGGTTCCTTCCTATTAATTCTCCAAGGTTTATGTGGATGTCTTATTAGATCTAGATAACCATGTTGTACTGCAAATACAATCTATCAAAACCCTTTCTTCCTCACAAGTATCAGGCATTGATCATGAGATGAAAAGACATTTAGATGAAGACAACAAATGTGTTCTTCAGAACTGCAAGATACATGTTTGCTTGTTTGACAATTTTGCTTACCTTGAAAGTCCTACATTTATATAATAAATATTTCAGCACCATAAATAGCATTCTATCAGATATAATGTGATGGTTGGTTTGCATTGCCTGGTTCTTCTCATGATTTGAAATGAATCAAAAAGAAGCAATGTCTTCATATAAACCAGTTCAATGGAATTTATTTTTAACAGCAATTTCCTTTGTTTTTGCAATCTTTAAAACGCATGACAAAAAAATCATGAGATAACTACACATTGCTGGTTTTCCACACCTGTGCTGCAGTACACGCTTTATGGCATGATTAAAAACATAATGACTGCTGATACTGTTGAATTTAAACAATACATTGAATCTTTTTAAAGTTTAAACCTTTGAGGAACTCACCAAAAATCAAAGTAATGGTGGTGCAATTAATGCTGCCATATAAAAATAATTTAATTTCCAGTAATTTGTGAAATATGAATAGTTCTGTAAATACTCAATGCTAGCTTAACTCCAAAATGAGCTAACATCTGCTCAATTTTAGATGAATAAAGTACTAGAGATGATTTATGTTGTTTTTCTTCATTGTTAGTTTTCCTTTTTTTCCACCCTAAATTATGGGAATCTTTCATAGTAAAGTCTTACTTTTCCTTTAACTTCAGCAACACTACTCACTCCTCTAATTATGTGATATTTTTCATTAATATTTGATTTTAAACTATGATATACATTAACATCATACCAGTGCAATTTTGTAATGAAATCACTCATCCAGGTGGCTTGACATGAGAATTCATCTACCAGATATTGCTAAAAAATAAAAAGACATTTTATTTGTTTATTTTTTTTAGAAGAATCACAGAATGGCTCAGGTTGAAAGGGACCACATACTCCTATCTGATCCGCCTCCCTGATCAAGCAGGGTCATCCAGAGCACAGGGCACGGGATTGTATCCAGATGGTTCTTGAACATCTCCAGTGAGAGAGACTCCACAACATCTCTGGGGAATTTGTTCCAGTGCTTTGCTATCCACACAGTAAAGAAATGCTTCCTCGTGTTCAGATGGTACTTCCTGTGAG
The DNA here is from genome assembly GCF_028018845.1 of Melospiza georgiana. Classification (NCBI taxonomy): domain Eukaryota; kingdom Metazoa; phylum Chordata; class Aves; order Passeriformes; family Passerellidae; genus Melospiza; species Melospiza georgiana. The sequence goes on from NC_080434.1 coordinate 2,461,071, forward strand.
TCAGTTTCTGCCCGCTGCCTCTTTTCCTGTTGCTTGGCATCACTGAGAAAAGCCTGGCTCCATCCTCTTGATCCCTACCTTTCAGAGTCATGAGGTTTCCTCTCTGTCATCTCTTCTCAAGGCTGAGCAGGTCCTGCTCCCTCAGCCCTCCATCATCAGGACAATTATTTTTGTTGCTACCTCCCTCCTCCACCTGCCTCTTCTCTTTGCTCCAGGATGTCCATGTCTCTCTTGTCCTAAGGAGCCCACAGCACTCCAGGGGAGGCCTCACCAGGGCTGAGCAGAGGGGCAGGGTCACCTCCCTTGACCTGCTGGCAATGCCCTTCCTAATGCACCTCAGGATCCCATTGGCCTTGGCCACCAGGACGTGCTGCTGGTTCATGGACAGTTTGTTGTCCACCAGGACCCCCAGGTCCCTCTCTGCAGAGCTGTTTCCCAGCAGGTCAATCCCCAGCCTGTGCCGGTTCATGGGGTTATTCCTCCCCAGCTGCAGGACCCTGCTTTTGCCTTTGCTGAATTTCAGATGGCTCTTCTCTGCTCATCTCCAGCTTGAGGTCCTTCTGAAGGGCTGCACCTCTGGGATATCAGCTGCTCCTCCCAGCTTTGTGTCATCAGTGAATGTGCTGAGGAAGCATTCAAGTCATTGATGAACAATGGACTCAGTATTGAACCTTGGGGGACACCTTTAGTGACAGGGCTTCAACCAGACCCTGTGCTGGTGATTTTAACCCTTTGGGATCTGCCATTCAGCCAGTTCCCATTCCACCTAACTGCCCACTCATCCAGTCCACACGTCCTGACTTTATCAGGTGATGTGAGAGACAGTGTTGAAAGCATTGCTGAAGTCAAGGTAGACAGTACCCACTTTCCTACCCTCATTCATCCAGGTACTTGTTTCATCATAGAAGGCCAACGTGTGGGTCATGCATGATTTGCCTTTAGTGTATCTATGCTGAATAGTCCTGATCACCTTCTTGTCATCTATGTTGATAAAGATGGCCTTCAGAATGAGATGCTCTATCACCTTTTCAGGGACTGAAGCAAGAACAACTGGCTGGTAGTTCCCTGGATCCCCCTTCTTGCCTTCAGGGGCACATTGTCTGTCTTCCAGTCCTCAGGCACTTTCCTTATCTTCATGACTTTCCAAAGAGGACTGTGAACCACCTCATTATGGTGTCCACCAGCTCTCTCAATGCTCTTGGATGAATTAGGTCAGGGCCCTTGGACTCATGGAAATCAAGTCTCTCTAGGTGTTCTCTTACCCAATCCTCCTTGACCAAGAGAAAGTCTTGTTTACAACATTCTTTTACCCTGGTGTTTTGGTACCAAGATTCATAAGGACTGATTATTGCATTGAAGATGTTCTTTGAACAAATCCTGAAGGAACACTTTCAAACAAGGCTTCTTCCTTTCTGTCTTCTCTTCTTTCACTTTTTAATCCTCTGTCTTATATTCACATTCCTAACCACTACTTTGCTCTAAAGTGAATGCCAGACACTTGGTTTAGAGTTACAGAATATCAACACAACACATTAAAAATTTTGCTCCTTCTTGTAGTATTACAGAATTCCTGCATAAACAGAAGGTTTAGAGCTTTCATATCTTCTCTTCAGTAAATATTGCTTTTAATTTTATTTTCAAGTATTTTTAAGGTTTTGGGGTGGGGCTTTTAACCTGTTAAACTGGCCTTGACTTAACTTTATATTGGAGCCTCAGTATTCTTTTAGTACCTTGCAATTTATCTTTGAAGTCTTTTTCCTATGTAAGTATACTAAAAATACAGTACTTGATTGTGAGAATTTTCATGCCGAGTTCCAGTCTCAGAGTGAAATTTACAGCTTGGTTATAAATCCCAGAGAGCAGAAGTTTATAATGGAAATGCTTCATAGTCTGCACACTGAACTGCTGCTGGAATGATTTTATACACAGTATAAAGGCCGCTTGAAAGTTTTCTATTTTCCCCCGTAAAGACAAATAGATCTATTTCAGAAGGTGGAACTTTTGAATAAAACCAAAATTGTTCTTATAGTATACTATCATGAAACTAAATTCAGTTTATTCAGCTATTAATTTTCTCCTAAAATTCGTGTTACCTTTTGAGCATTAGGTTTTGCCTATTGAAAGTGACAACAGGCAAAGCAAAGGCTTTACATAATCGGACAGAGCGACATGAATAATCAAAAGTATCTGTGCATTTCCTTAGGTTTAAGCACACTGTGTGATCGCAAAATGTTCCATCTACAACTGCTCTGATAAAACCATCTTAAAACCCAGATTCTTTTTTTTTCTTTTTAATTTGGTTGAGCACAGAGACAAGCATCTCCATACCAGAATTCATTATGCATTTTGCCCTTTTTCTTAGGGAAAGAATCATGCATAAAATGTTGGGGAATCTATACTAGCAAAAATAATGACACGTTACTAATGACAAATTTAATTAATTTCAAGAACATTCATCAAATTCCTGTTGGTTTATGTCTTTAAATTTTCTTCAGTATGTAAAATATTTGTAAAGGGTATAGACATACATTTTTCTGTATATTTCTGCTAATCTTAGAATCTGTTTAATGCCTAAACTTCATAGCTTGTTCCTGACTACAGGTTTTATCAATTTTAATCTTCTGGAGAATATATGTGCTACATAAACAAGCATTAAGGATAATAAATCAAAGTTGAATACCTTGGAATGTATTTTTTCCAACCACCTATTAAAATCTGCTTTATGGAATAGATAGGAAATACAATTTCTGTAGAAGCAGATTGAAATTGTAATAAGTAATTCTAGTTTTTCCCATTTACCCACAGATTAATCTTCACATTTATACATATGATGGCTACAAATATTTAAGATTTTATAGAGCAGATACACATTTAACCAATCCCTTTGATCATCGTGAGAGACTAGGAGAGATTTTCATCATCAGTCATGCATCTACAAGTGCAATAATCATGCATGTCTACACCTTGCTTATAAATACAAGCTAGCACAATCTATTAGGGTGTTAATTTACTATTTGATAGAAAAATGGTTTTAATTTAGATGACAAAAAGCTTTCTGTACGCATCTCTTGTCATCCAATATATGTAGAAGTTTGCAAATCAGACTTGTAAAATTCATTCATGCTGAATAAATACAATCTAATCCACCATGAAATGTGTAAGGTAGTGATGAAAATACATGACATTTTCAGAAGAGCTTCAGCAGAGTTGGTCTACTCTTACAGTTGAATTTCTTACAGTTGAAATCAATATATATTAATGATACTAATAATATTTTTAATTTGATAGAAGTAATGTACATAGAGTATATAGAACTGCTGTTGCCAGAGACTGCATTTCTTGGTTTGCTAACCAGTGCAAAAGTAATTTCACTGTGATACATATTACATCCTATTATATGAGGGTGGTGTTAAATTTTACTTGTTTTCCAGTTGACATAGGTTCTCTTAATTTCATTGTAACTTGATTTAGAATTAGACCTGCAGTTTTGTGCATTGTGTACTTCTATTTCTCATTGAATATGTTGAAAGCAACAGCATTCTAAAGCTTTACACTACTAAGTGTTATTGAAGGGAATGTTTGACTAATCTATATACATTAAATATGGGAAAAAGAATGTTACCTGATTGTTCTATTGCAAAAAACTATTAATATTGGTTTCCTTCCAGTTGTGCTGGGAAAAAAACCTCATATTTGTAATGTAAATTTTTCACATTTTCAACTTCCATGAAGTCATTCTAGCAGGAAAAAACTAAATTCTAAAATATGTGATGTAGTAAGGATAGAAATCCACCCTTTAGAATTCGTAACCCACACCATCACTTTTACAAATTTCATTCAAGAAATAAGAGATTAGAGTTTTGTTTGGTTGTTTGCTTAAAATTTCTATGCTCCAAAATTCTTGAGTTTGTAGACATCGAGAGAAAATAGTAGCTCAACATGACATGTAGACAAATGAAACAGAGACTTTCATTAAATCTTCCTTAATTCATCGCCCAAGGACTACATTAGAAGTCATCATTCTTACTATCAAATCTTCCCTACATGAATGTCTGAGCACCAAACTCCACCAAGAGAAACAAGGAGAGAGTACTTGATTTTATGTATGCAACTCGTTATACCACTTGACAAGTATGGCAAGAAGAGCGGAGAATGTAAGAAATTTACATTTAAATATATAAAATGCTGTGCTTATATTTGATCCAGTTATTAGCAAAAATCTGGACTGTCCTTATCTAGCCTGTTGACATGCAGGTACTGTTTGCACTATATACTTCATTTAAATTATGCTTATTTATTGGGATAAATTATGGGAAAATGTATCATTTTCCCATCTGTTAAAAAATGCTGCAATAAAAGGCAATATTCTCAGACTGTGACCTAAGAAACTTACATTTTCTAATTGCCTGCTGTTTGAACATCAACATTCTGAAATTAGCTACATGTGCAAAGCAAACCAGGAAAGCTGTTACAGTGTTTGTGTACTATTTTCAGCATGTTAGAATGCCAATAGGGTTTTCTACCATTTCTGCCCCCCATTCATCATTATTTATTGAATTGTATTTAGATGAAATCTAGCCACTCCCTTAATAAACAAACAAAAAAAAATAAAAATACCCAAATCAAACAAAAAATCCAACAAAGCCCAACCCAAGACAATAACAACAACAAAAAAAATCAACCCAAAAAGTCACAAACAATCAAAAAGGAAAACCAGAGAACACTGGTAGATAATTGTAGTTCTGGGGAACCGAAGTCATGGTTCAATTCATAGTGGCAAGAGAAGTGTCAGCACTGCAAAAAATTATATCATATCTTCTGGCCTTTCAGTCTGGGAACTGAAATAGAAAATATCAGTTTAGTAGAAAGACTATGCTCAAGTGAAGCACATAACTTAAACAGACGCTTAAACAAAAAGTGATTTTAAGCGTTACTAACAAGTATCACTTTAAAACTTTTTTTAAAAATTTAAACTGACATACATAGTTGTTGGTTTTGTTGATTATGGACAGAAAAGTGTGACTAAACTTTGGCTATGTGTTTCTCTGTCAAGGCTGTAGGAAAAAAAATTATTTTACATTGGATATTTATGAAAATGTCAACAATCTCAGAATGCTCATAGCCATATAAATATAGCTAAAATACTCTACTTCATTTTGTTGTCAGTCATCTAGAAAGAACAAGCAGTACTGTTACTGAGGTGATTATCATAGATGAAGTATTGAGGTAACAGATATAAGTAAATTACTTTTTCTATGGAAATTGTTTACTGATATCCATTAATAATGTATACAGTCAAACAAGATAAGCTAAAAACTCAACAATTTATCAACGGAAGTGAAATTCTCACAGGACTGTTCAAATGTCTGTAAACAGCAACAAATATAATTTTGGGGCTTTTTCTTAGAACATATAATTTTGGTTCTTTTATTTTTATTCAACTATTGTGAGTAAAAATTGGCCCCTCTGTGATTCTGCAAGGGAAAGAGTCAATTTTTTCATTGTGTGACAACCTGTGGCAAGCTAGCTTGAGATGGTTCAAGCTGATATTTGGTTAGTGATGGTTTGAACATAAGAAAATGTGGAAACTAAAAAAACAGAAAAAAGGATTCTAAAGAGAACAAATAGTTTCTGCATATCTTCAAAGACCAAAATAACCCTCTGCTGCAGAGAGATGTTACACAGTTCTTTTATTATGAGTAATAGGAATTTTATAGAAATATACAAGAATAAAATGCTATTGTATTTCCTATATCTGTATGCAAGGCAAAGCATCTAAATGTTTTTAAATTCTTTTTTTAAAATAATAATAAGTCATTAGGTTAGTATTTTTTAAAAAGTGAGAACTATTATTTAGCTTCTCATAGTTTTGTTCACTTTATACTGTGCAAAAAACCAGAGAAGTGTAAGCTACATATGACAGAGAATCAGACAAATATAAGACTGCATAAATATTCTCTTAAGTTTTCCATTAATTTTCAAAGTAATTCTGAACACATAAGATTGATACATTCACCCCAAGGAACTCAAAGAAATGATTTTTTATTTTTTCAAGACGAAAGAACATTGCAAGCTGATTGCCATGACTTGTTCATATCAAGTGAGAGACATGTGTGTCAATTCATTGAATGCAGTGTATCTATGCCAAAGTATCAAATATTCTCAAGAAAGTGAATACAGAATGGTTTCTGACGCTCCTTTGATTCATGTCTCTTCTGATTTTCTTCCATGATGTCCTGACCAGGACTCCAAGGGCAGCTTTCTTAGAACCACTATTTCTGTTTACTTCTTTTGCCAGAGGGGTAGGAAGAAAGAAAGTGTGAGGAAAAAAATTAAATAGGCAGAGCAAAGAAACGGTGTTTGGCAACTGTTGTATTTCTCAGTTGTTGAAAACTATTTATTTCTATTAGTCTATTTGTTACTATTATTCTTCTGATAATACCTTTGTTACTTTATGTTTACTCATAATTTCTGATGGACAAAAATCCTTACAGGCTGTGAAACTCTTAAGATGTGGGAGCACTTCCAAAATTCCAGCTCCACGTTCACACCTTGACTGCACATGGTGTCCATACCCATTTTCTCCTGTCTTTTGAGCTAACAGGTGTGCTCACACATTCACACACATTGCTGTCTATGCTGAAATTCTTTATTTTTCTACTGTGTAAGTCTTGAGGACAAAAGTGATTTCTTGATCTTCCTCCCCTGGACACACAGGTAGTTATGACTGTACCCTAATTGATCAAAGAGTCTTAATTAATCAGAATTAATCAAATATCAGTATAATTTCTAAGATTGTAGATTTTTACATTATGTAATAGTCTTCTTAATAAAATAAAAAAAAAAAAACCAAAGCACAACACTCTGCTTTTGTAAATTATATTTCTCATTGTAGAATGTGATACCCACATTGCATCTAATGTGTCTATATATTCAGCTGACATGTCAAGCTGTGTTAGTATAATATGTATCAAAACAAAATTACATGCTAGGTACAAAATTAAAAAAGATGTTACCAGCTACGTCCCTTATATGACCCAAAGTTAGCAGCAAAGCATGAACATGTGGAACAAGGAATCTTAACAGTATGTTTAGCAATTCAAACTTTTGTTTTTAAAAGCAAAATTAGAAAATATTAGTTTTGTGTTTTCTGGCTATTTTATACTTTTCCACATGCTGGCATTTTTTAAGTATAAATCACTGAATACCTTTACAAAATCACATCCTGAATTTTTCTCAAAACATCTATCTTTCCTACAGCACCCAAGAGTAGCATGTACTGGCTATTTTAAAATCCATTTAAAATAATAATTGATCTTTAATTTTCAGAGGGAAAGAAAAGATTAAATGGAAATCCTATTTCTCAGTTATTTCTGAGAGAAGGGCAGTGCAAACAGGCAGATTTACCCAGTGAGATACCTGCAATGCACTTGAAGGCAAACCAATCATTAACTCGTATTAACCTAAATGTCTGGGTGGCAAAGACCATGAAAATGGGAAAAACTCTGTGAATTCAGGAAAACAAAAATAAAAATCCACTCATATATTGAGTGGCATGTCTCAGCTGCATTACTGCAGTAATGCTACATAACTCTGTTCTGCAGTAGAAAATGAAAATAGTGTCTCAGGCTGAAACTCCAAGACAATTTTCTTTTTGTTTTGTTATTACTCTGTGACCCTGGAAAACCATTAAAGTCTAAACTACAAAGGAGGATTAGATCATCTGTTTCCTAGCTCTGAATTAAAAACCCAAGTTAAATGTCTAGAATTGCAATGCACTAGTTTGACAGAATCTGTATGGCCAGACAGACTTTTAAGATGTACATTATTCATCCAGTAAGAAAATGCAAAAGATGGCAAAATTTCTTATCCTCCACCTCAATATTACAAACGTTTTCATACATTATCAAGAATTGCAGGTCATGACCTTACTATACAAGAAAATGTCTTCACCTACTTTAAGAAAAATTTTATCATGCAAAATTTTAAGCAAAGAATGCATTTTATATAAAGGTATCTTGATCTTTTCTCTTAGGGTGGAAGTGTTCTTAAAGTAATACAACAAGTCATTCAGTGCAGGCCCCTGCTTGGGATGTGAAGATTTTTTAGTTCCTTCTTCTGCTTCAGGACAGCTCAGTCTATTGTCTTTTACTTGTGTACTGCCATGATTGCCTGCAGGTATTTTGAGTTGTACTGGCCTCATGACTCTCCCCTTTAAAATTCCACAGTTTTCATAACCCAACCAACCAACCAGAGAGGAAAGAGCTTCTTCCAAGAGGGAAAGAAAGGAGCATGACATCAAAGTGCAGTGATTAAAGTTCTCACCTAAATAGAAGGGGGTGAAGATCTATTTATGCTTTTTTGTTATACAAGAGACTAGACTGAAAGCTCCCCCTTCTCCATTATTTCCAATTCCAGTAGGGTACCAGTCTGCTTTTCCTTGATATCCAAGCTGAGATTTCTGTAACCTCCCCAGTAACAGGTTTAGTATATAACAATCAGGTACATATGAAGCTTTTATTTATGAGCTAAGTGCCTGCTGCTGTTTTAAAGCCTGACGTTTTGATCATATAGGCCTCAATCCTGCTTAAAAACTGCTTAATAATGTAACTCGTTTTAAAGGAGCTGTACTGCGTGCCTGAGGCTGGCACCCCCTGCCCCTTCACTGTGGTTCTGTGTGTGGAAACATGATAAAGATTATTAAAGATGAAAATCTACATTCAGCAGAAGATTGTAATACAGGTATTTTGTTCAGAACTCCTCCATGTGGTCTGTGTTTTTGCCTCCTCTACCTGTGCCTAATGCTGTAGAAGACATCAAATTTGAACAGCACCTGGGCTTCTTTGACTGAAAAATGTCTTTTTGATCCTTACAAAATGGAGTAGGAATTGTACCTAAATGGAGTAGCATTTGTACCTAAATCACTGAATTTTACATTCTGGAGAAAGCAGCTGGGGAGGAGGCAGGGCCGAGGCCTTAAAAATCTTGTGTATGGTCCTCATATTAATTCTTGGTTTTGTCTTAAGTAAAAAGGTTAGAGTCAATGTCCTTAACTGAAGAACTATTTTTTTGGTTTAACATTTAATAACGCAATTTAAAATGTGCATATGCTGAACATTATTTGATAGCAAAAATGACATTCCCAGACAGTGCAGTGAAGTATAAAGGATAAGTCTCAGTAAGAGTTTGTTGTGTCTGTCCTGTGAGGAGCAGATAAAATATCCTTTTCTTGGAAGTGTTCTCATCCTTTCCTCCCTCCAAGCCCTTCAGCTATAAAGCTGCAGTCTGATTTAATAGCTTTTATTGCAACTTAAAATAAGCAGTTTAAGTATTTAATATGTTGTAGAACTGCTATTTTGTTTCTGTCATTTAGTCAAGTTCTTCACATTCTGATAGCAAGACTGAACAGGCAATGAAGAAAAACAATACAATTATATTCTCAACACCACAAAATCCAAAAAACCAACCACCTAAACAAAAAACTCAAACAAACAAAAAAAATCACCCCAAAAAATGCAAAAAACCCAAGAAACCCCACGAAATCCCGCCTTAAATCCATCACTGTATAGAAATATAATGTCCCAAATGTTGACAAAGACCAAATTTATCAACTCCACTGGTGTAAAATAACAAAGCAAAAGTTCTCAAAAGAACTAGGAAAGAAACTTTTTCCCTAAAACCATCTTTCCATTGTCCTTTATTGACACCTTTTTCATGCACAGCATCGGACTTAAGATGCAGATTAAAGTGTTCACTCTTTCTGCCAGTGAAGCAGGAAAATGCTTCCCATTAGAATAAATAGCTGGAATTGTTGCCATGGTCCAGGTATTCTGCAGAGCATTTCCTTGGTCCTCAGAAACATTGTCCATATAGAAAATGTGTGGATCACATCTCATTCTTTTTCTCACCTGAACTAGCAGTCACATGTGTAAAAAGTTGATTTGCAATATTTCTTTTTAAATTTTATCAAATTTAAAAATAAATTTCACAAGTTAGAGACTACATATAAAAAAATATCATATATTAGGGCATAAATAACTGCAGTTCTTGAAGCTAGCCCTTTTTTTTTGAAGTCAGTATTTATTTGAACCATTCCATACCAGTTTTTCTGAACCTCTATTTTGGATAAAACATTTTGGAAACTAGAGGGGATGTGAAAACCGAGGAAAGAACAATTTTCATTTGCATGGGATGCTTCATTCCCAGCTCAGTGACACTCCAGAACTGAATTTCCTCGGGTTAGTGGTAAAAGTGCTAAATAAACAGTGTATGCACATAACAATATAATGTATGTAAAAAAAAAAAAAATCAACCAAACAAAAACAAAAGCCCTTAAAAGTAAAAACAAATAAAATCAAAACACAGAACTATGTGGATGTGGATGTATAGATGGTTAGCTTCCCTGAGAACATTTGACTTTGTGACTGAAGATGACAAACAACAAATCTTTAATATTTTTTAATATTTCAGAACTTTGTAAAAAGTTGTAACAGTAAATGAAGAAACTGCAAACATTGAAAAGATAGAAGGATTGAGAAGAACACATATTTTTCAAAGGATGAATTTTTGAACGAAATTGGAATTTGCAGTTTTGTACTTTACCACATTTAAGTAGTGAAGTACCAAGTGAAGTACTAGACATTTATGGTAGTTCTTATGGCATAAGTACACACAAAAAAATCGCATATATATATTTTGAATGTGTATATCAGAGGATCTGGTTCAACCAGCAGTAAAGGATAATGTAGTGAATTCACTCAGAAGTATAAATCCAGATAATTGCATTTTCTTTATCATAGTCCTTTTTAATTTGTCTGTCATGACACTGGATCTCAGTCTTCTGTAGCCCATATTCCTTAAACACAGAATATTTTGCCTTTTGATCCTTGCATCAGAGGAAAAATTAATATATTAAATCACACTAGTATATAAAAATTTTAATAGTTCTCCTTTGTAAGAGCAAAATTTTAAACTTCAATTTATAAAGGAACTTGATTGTATGAGTTTTAAGGAAAAAAAAGCAGAACGAAAATTAAAGAGATTGTACTATGTTTCTTAAAATGAAGACTTTTAATTAAGTCTTTAATGTTGAGTTTGGGGTGGGGTTTTTTTTTCCTAATATTACATTGATTTAATTATTATTTTATTTAGCTGATTCATGCACATTTCTTCAAGGCAGTTGTATGAGATTATTATAATAATTCTACATACAGCTAAATTTGTATATTCGAGATTTATCTGCCCTTAAGTAAAACAGAACTGGCCATGGGATAGAATACATTGATGTGTAACATTAATGATAATGATAAAGATTTGCTTACATTAAAAATGTCAGGAAACTGTCTTGAAACAAATCCAGTCAGAAATAAAGCAGCTTTTCGAAAAAGACCACTTTGCCTTGAAGTAAAGATTTGAAGAAGCACTGGAAGTCCTTTCTAATTTTTTTCTTCTTTTTCAAAGAAAAAGAAGAAAAAGGAAAAAAAAAAAAAAAACAAAGAAAAAAGAAAGCCTTATTTGAAACAAAGTTTTTTGATCCTGTCAACCTTATTAAAAGTTGTTACACAGGCGAAGACCTGTTTCTGTTCTCTATGCCAGTATTCCCAATCTGTGACAATATTACCCAACCCCCATTTATTCCTCTGAGAAGCCTGCATTGTTCACTAAAGGCATATTTAATTAAGCATAATTTGCAATCCTTTGATCACTTTCATGGTTCTTGTTTGAGTTAGAAAATTATTTCTATACCCTTCGAAGCTGCAGAAATCTGAACACCAAGATCCAGCAATAAAAAGCAGAGCCAAATGCATACCATCTGCTATATGATATTATCATTTGAATTCACGCAGCAATTAATTTATCAACATATTAGGCACAAGACTTCACATCTCCCTTTAAAAAGATGCACGCTTCTTGCATCCCAAAATATTCTAATAATTCTTTATTAGAAGTTATCTGCTTCCTTATTGCCTACATCCTTTTTGTCATCTGTAGATACATTCAATAATGATTTTGTGGTTTTATTTTTTTTTGATAGAAATGTTGAATAACACACAATGAAGATCTGGTCTCAGAGACATACTAGAAACACCATGTTTCATTTGATGAAAATTTCCCATTTATGTTTGTCCTGGCTTCAGCTGGGACGGAGTTAATTTGTTTCCTGGTAGCTGGCGCAGGGCTGTGTTTTGGATTCAGTGTGAGGATGATGCTGATCACACTCTGATGTTTGGTTGCTGCCAAGCAGTGCTCAGCCCAAGTCAAGGACTTTTCAGTGTCCCAGGCTCTGCCAGTGAGGGAGTGCACAAGGAGCTGTGAGGGAGCATGGCCAGGACAGGTGACCTGAGCTGACCAGAGGGATACTCAGAGCCACATTCCATATGATAGGAAGGCATATCCAGCACAGAAAGGGAGGGCAGCTGCCAGGAGACACTGGGGGCTGCTCAGGGTTGAGCTGGACGTTGATCAGCAACTAGTGAGCAACAGTATTGTGCATCACTTCCTTTTCTTGTGTTTTACTCCCCTTTCTCCCTAATGTTCTTTACTATCATCATTAGTAATAACAATATTTTATTATATTCTGTTTAAATTATTAAGCTGTCATTATTTCAAGATTTACTTTTTTTTTTTTTTTTTTCTGATTCTCATCCCCACTGGGATGGGGCAGGGAGAGAGTGAATGGCTATGTGGTATGCTGTTGCCAGCTGAGGTTAAACTATGACAAATACTTCAGACTAACTCATAATTTTGAATCTTTTTAATATACAATTGAAATAACATGTGATGTGAAGCTGCATGAACATCCAAGTACATTCAAATACTATTATCTTTGTCAACAAAACCTCTTATTTCAAGTTGATTTTAAGAACTTCCATTTTCCTCAAACTAATGCCAATTGGCTTTGATTCTGTGGCCTCAAGCCTATGCCCACCAATTTGTTACATTGCTTAGAATGGGTATCACATGAACAGATGTGTAATCTATGATAATGCTCCCTTCCCAGAATGCCTCTAGAAACCAGAGCTATCTCATCGCTGCAATTTGCTTAGAATCCAAAAGGTGGGAATTTTCTATCTATTACCCTCTCCCACATTTACATTTATTAAAAAGAAATTTAAAAAATAAACTGAACCAAGTTTTAGAGTAAGCCAAAGGCAAATATTCTAAACTGCATGCTTTTCTTAAAGGGGAAACAATGAAGGGATGAAGAGTATGTGACAGATGCCTGTAATTTTGCTTATTCAGCAGTGCAATGAGAATATATAGACTGCTACTGTCAGAATCACATATATTTTAGTACTGTCAATCATTACCTTTTACCCCTGTTCTATAGTCTTCCAAGATTAACAGAAAATCAGCACTCCTGATCTATGAAGTTCCTTGCTTAGCTAAGATCATTATCTGCTCGTGTTTGCCGGTCAAAATGTCCAAATTTTCCATGATTTCTGGATTAAGTTTCTTTATAAAGTTAAATTTTAAATCCCTTGAGCTATATTTATTTCCCCCTCAGCTGACTATTTTTTCAGAACCTGAAATACTATTTTAGGCAGAATGCCTTTGTAATTTTAAAAACATGCTAAAATATTTCTTAGATCTCCTTCCTGTATTTTTTTGGATTAAATTATTTTGCCCACGTAATACAACTGCAAACCTGCCCCTTAAAAAAATAATGCATTTCTGATTGAGACATTTTTGAAACTACATCCTTGTTGAGTTTTTTGGAGTTCATTTACCCATTCTTGAAGCTAGTATGATAGGGACAATGAACACATGGATTCAATGATGCTACATAATTTTTACCTAGATAAAGTATTTCCTCAACACTTCAATGTGCAGCTGTGCAAAGTAAAAGTGTAAATTACAATACCACAGTTTAATTATAATTATTAATACTGAGTTTTGTGTATGAAACCAGAGATGTTCAAAAGCAGCCATTTGTTTTCCAAAGAACTGTGGAAAGAAAACTGCAACACAACTCAAAACAAAAATGCTACTCACAGAAGGGAGGTCACATGAAGACAAGATTTTGGTGTTGCTGCATGCCCTAAAAATACTTCACTGTCCTTTAAAACAAATTAAGAAATTGCTTCCAACAGAAATACACCCTCATTTGAGGAAAGATCAAGAAAGTGACAACTGGAGAGATGCCTGCTCAAACTGAGAAGATTATCTTTTTATTTAGCAATTTGATTTCAAATCTGTGCCTGTTTCATCATCCTCTTTATCCAAGTTCCAGGCTGATTAGGGTAAAGGCAGAATTTTCTCTCAAACTCTCAAATTTTCTCAAAGAAATATTTCAAAGTATTTCTAACTATACCCTTTATTTTTTTCTGTGGAGAGATGTCTAATAGGATGAAAGTTTTCTTCCTTCCCCTAGCTATGTTGCCAGATTGGTATTTACAGTAATCCACAATTTCCATCACGCAGCAATTTGGATGCCAAGTCACTGCCCACTCCAGGCCTTGTAGGTTAATGTGGAGCGTGACTTCCAGTGAGTGAAAAGTTATTGCAAAGCTTTTGCATGGCACTGGCAGAGAGGGAAAGGAGGTAACATTTTCAAAGTGTGACATAAAGTTAAGCTCTCTCACTCTGCGGGTGGCAAGAACCCACCCTCGTTGACAGTATTCTTGTTAAGAATTGTTCACTGATTTTGTATTATGCCTTTAAGAACCTTGCATATAGAGAGGTTTTATTGAGCAACTACTGTTAGTAGTTACTAAAGAACTAAGGCCAGCAGCAGTGGGAGTGTCAGTTTTCACTTCAGCAGCTCAGAAACACAAGGGGCCGGCCTGCCCTTTTGGTTTTTGAGACTTATGATAGTTCTGTGACGTGGCACTTTTATAAAAACCCTTTCATCTTTTTTTTTTCCTATTTGATAATATCATAACAAAAGATGCTCACACCTATAATTATGTTAAGCATATGCACTCCCTTTGGAGTTATTTATTTCAGCATCCCACCTAGTGTGCACACAAATCACTGTGATGGCTGATTGCTAATCCTGTACCTGCTGTGTGTAAAAAAAAAACAAGGGGAGAAAAGGGCCCTAATATCAATAATATCCCACGAGAATTAGGACTTCATTTACCCATGTATTGCTGCATCATCAGGGACCTAGTTAATGCCAAACTATCTGCCTGCTATACAATTTCTTAAGCAACCAAAACATGGACAGGACTGGCTATATTTAGAGCATTAACTAAACACAGGCCTGGAATATTTCTCCTCTGACTATGCATGAAGACAAGCAAATCTGTGATATTTGTGTGTTTCTTACAGTTGCAGCAGAAAAATAATTACACTACTTGCCTCTATGTTTACTCTCAGTGAGGGGAAGCAACTGCATCCTGTCTCACACATGATTTTGTGGCTTCATTAATTAAAGCACAGTTCCAAAAAGAGCTGGTCTAACTTTCAGCTAATGAATAGAAAGCATGCAAAAAATATCTGGTCCAACTGAGAGCTGTCAATTATTTCAACCAGGAAATGGAAATATGAAAATGTTTTCAGATTTCAAGGAATAGATCTCACTATCATATATTAGCCCAAGTGTGAATTTGGGACTGGGGAAGCAGGAATGTGTATATCCAAATTAATATGTTCATATGAGTAAGATTGATTAAAAGTTAATAATATTTTAAAGAAAACAGCATTGAAATAAAGATTTATTTTAGAGTATATATAGAGAGAGAGCACTTGTACATTGCAAATTTACACAGATTTTCATTAAGCATGTTAGATTAGGTTCCAACACCATCATATGTGTGTCATCCTAAAAGTTTGAAAGACTGATAAGGCTTACAGATTTTCTGTAAGACAAAGTAGATCATGGTGAGTTCCATATTGCTAAGGTTTTTTTCTGCTGCTCAAGCTTGCATTTGTTGCAGCACATTATTCCAATACTGCAAATTGCAGTGTAGTAATTTTACTAATCATCAAAAAAGTGGCCAAACTTATCCCTTTCTATTCTAAAGGCAGAGAACTTCCATAAATACAATCAAAATATTACTTGCTACTGCTTCTATTATTGCAAAGGCAACACGTGCACAAAATAGGCTAGAATTTTTCATGGTTTACTCATCACTCTGAGAAATAAGTTTTGTTGTCAAAATTCATACAGCTGGTTCTTATTTCAGAAGACTAGTGGTTTGCCCTAATGTTTAGCTTCCAGATTTTATCTGTAGTGGCTCATACTTTTATAGGAAATATAAATTTTTATATATCTATATATATAAAAGTATATATTTGTTAACTCATAAGTATATTTTACTTGTGAGTTAACAAATTTCAGATAATTTTAAACATATTTCATTGCTCTGTTGTGGGTATCTCAACTTTCAATAAAACTACTTAAATAATGCTTGTGTAAAATGGCTTTTATTTATTTGTATTTGTTCATGAATAGTCAAATACTTGTACAGTAAATTGTCTCATCACTCAGCATTATTCAGCATAACCACTTCTAAGGTTTTTGCTGGTAGTGTGTTCTTGTTTTAACTCCCTGCCCTACACAGGCTTTGTTAGTTGTATATAATCTTTGAAAGATTTGTTCAAAGGAAACCAAAGACCAATCATTATGTTCAAGCTCAGTCCAGAGTCCAATAGAGTCAAAGCACAAAACAATTTTCAGTGTTTCCATTATATATTAATTTTCCCTTAAGAAATGTGCATTAAGTAGCAGTAGCCTTGACTTAATAAAGTCATATTATTCAAATCGATTGTGACATTACTTCCTCATGTTGCTATTTCTTTATTTTAGCCCTTAGTGAAGGAAACAAATCCCTTAAACTTCAGACAGGTGGCTAAGGTTTTTGAGTATGTGTTGTACAGAGGATACGATCCCTCTCTGCAGCGCCTGCAGGTATCCCCTAAGAGATGTTAACCTCCCAAATCAAGGGCTGTTGGGACAGTAAACACTCTGGAATAGAACAGTATTTAGGACATCAGTAACTTTTGCAGCCTATACTCTGTTCAGCACTGACATGATTTTGCTGTTAGCAGAGAACTGCCCTGGGGAGTTTTAAATAGTTCAGATAAGTCTACATGAACTGAAGATACCTCAGCAGCTGTGCTGTAGTTTCTTCTCTCAAGAAGAAAGGATAGTGGTGCATTTCAAAAGTGTTTCATTATTTTATGTGAATACATATGAAGCAGGTTCAGTTAAATACCTTTTATATTCAAGTGATCAAGAGAAACTTTTCATTATTTTCACAGACAGAGAAATCAGAGAAAAAGTAGATTTCTGTGAGGAAAAATTATTCTGAAATTATAAAAGAAATCATTAACACATAACGTTAGACTATGGGTCTGGTGTAGAGCTGGAATGAAATTATGAATAGGATTTATAAACTGCTGAAAAAGGGGTTTGTCATAGGAGTGCTGACACAGTAGTAGCAAGGGTTAACCAAGTGTGATTTTTGTGAGGACTGAAGGTGCCATATGAAGTTAAAGAAAAATATTAGCAATGTATTCCTTGATGTATCTAAATCCCTCCACTTCTAAGACCATCCCCTATATATGTCTTCTGTATATAGTGGAAAATATTTATTTTTGTGATGCTTTAGCATGTATTAGGAGATTATCTTCAGCTGCGGACTTAATCCCAAACTCATCAGCCAAATCCATTAAAGGAGTATTTGCAATCTTTGTTTGTCTGATACTATTTTTTGAGAACTCATGCTATGCTTCTACCTATTATGATATTTTAGCATCATGGTCTGAAATCAAAGAAACTGAAAATTTGGAGATAGATAGATTTTTAAAGTTCAGCGCCTCACAATATTTAATGTCTTAAACAAAATTGTGTACACTGCAAAAATGACAAATTTCTTTCAAAGTAATTATCAATTTTTAAACTTTCATCATAATGAAATTATTTTTATTCTTAGGTATCGATTTTTAGAATTTTAGTCACTCTGTTTCCTGCTTCCCAATTATAAGGAAAACAATCCTTTGTTATACATTGTTTCCCAACAGCAGGCCTTTGAGATCTCAGTATCCGTGTGATATGACACGAAACATGGGAGTTTAAACATCATTATCAAAGGTCTTTTTTTAATTATGGCAAGGATAATGCAGTGAGCTGCATCTGACAGACCCCTTGGAACCCATTACTGTGCTGTACAGCCGCTTATGCTGACACCACCAAGGTGCAAAACTTGACACCCACAAAGACCTTTAAAAGGCTCTGAAGACCATGTTCTAGTTGCCTATTGGGATACTTAATACCATCTTATTTCCATATAACATTTTAAAAATAATGAGTTTCTCTATAATCAAGAAATTTCAAATGGTAAAGACAGTGCAGCACCTAAAATAAGTTGTTCAAGAGGTGATTTATATTGTCTCAGGTAAAAAGCTGCTCAAGACAGTCTAGTTAAATGGACTTTTATATGTGTGACCATTAAAAAATTGTCCAATTTTATTAGTGCAATTACTCTCTCTCTCTGAAATGAGTGAAAATCCAAGCTTCACTTTATGGGAAGCCAAGGTACATGTGTAAGCATTCATTAATGGAACAAAAGGATCTTTATAAACTATACCTAAAGTCTCACAAATACCAAGGAAAAAATACATCTATTCCATATAGGTGATTTAAAAAAAAAAATGGTTTGGGGAATATGAAGGACTTGCATATGGTCATTGAAAAAGCCAATATAGGATGAGAGATTGCAATGCAGAGCCTAAATTCTGCTTCATTTTCCTTACTCATTGGTAATGTAGGAATACTGCTTGGAGACATTGAGACATGGTAAAAGCAAGAATGTCCTACTTGGAGACTTATAATGAACAATCCAGTTTTTTAATCCATAATAAAAAACCAAGATTTTGTTTATAACAATTTATATTTCAGTATCTATCAATAAGAAAGGAAATTAACACCTAATTATCACTTCATTACTTATCTGACTGATACATGTTACAGTACTACATAACTACTTGAATTACAGACCTAGTCTAAATTTCTCTTTGAAATTACTGGCCTAAAATGGTTTTGTGAAAATCTGGGGTTTCTCAAAGTAAAGTTCTTAATTTCATCAAGGCATCTTCAAAAATTGTAATTTCAGAAATTAATATTGCATTATACAGTGTTTAAATTTTGTTTTCAAACTTTCTACACATGAACCCCACTCTAAACTGCTTGACGTCTATAATTTTGCTTTAAAAGAGCTACAATGTCTACTGTCTGTCCACATTAAAACTTGAAATAGGAATGGTTCTATTTTGTGCTTCTTTCATGAATGAGAGAAATCGCAATAAATAACCTCATTTCCACAGACCTTAATTTAAAAACTATTCTATGAAGTCTCTTAGGTCTGACTTTTAGAGTATCTCTTTAATTTATAAATATTTATAAATATTATTACTTGTATACATAAAAGCCAGCCATTGTTTATTGTTATGAATATAAAAATTAGAAAATATATCCACAACTCCTCAACTGCCCCT
The DNA here is from genome assembly GCF_028018845.1 of Melospiza georgiana. Classification (NCBI taxonomy): domain Eukaryota; kingdom Metazoa; phylum Chordata; class Aves; order Passeriformes; family Passerellidae; genus Melospiza; species Melospiza georgiana. The sequence goes on from NC_080434.1 coordinate 2,480,517, forward strand.
TACAGATTTGGATTTTAGCCCAAAAGGGTGAATACACTCACAAAGATTTCCAGACTCAGGGAAAAATACTAAAGGAAAATGTTGCTTGAACGCAGTATTCTCTGACTGCTTCACAACCACAGTATAAAAAACAAAAGCTAGAAAAAATGAAAATATTTAAAATATTTGCATTCCTAACTTGATAGCCTTACACAGCGAAAGAGAAAGTTAGACAAAATAAATAATCACAGAAACACAAATCATAACAGATGGAAAGTACTTTTAAGATTACAGAGTCCAACATATATACGTTGGCAGATATAATTTGAGCCAGCAGCGCCCTGGCAGCCAGGTGGACCAACCCTGTCCTGAGGTGCCCCAGGCCCAGCATGGCCAGGCAGGCAAGGGAGGGATTGTCCTGCTCTGCTCTGCACTGGGGCGGCCTCACCTCCAGGGCTGGGGGCAGTTTGGGCACCACAGTGTAACCAGGACATTAAACAGCTGGAGAGTGCCCAAAGAGGCCAACGAGGATGCCAGAAGGGCCTTAAGGGGAAGAAGATGTGTGAGCAGTGGATGAGGTCACTTTTCTGTTCAGCCTGGAGGAGACTGAGAGGAGACCTCGGTGCAGCCTACAATTTCCTCCTGAGGGGAGGAGGAGGGGCAGGCACTGATCTCCATGGTGATCAGTGACAGGACAAAGGGAACGGCCTGAGGTTGTGTCAGGGGAGGGTTACGTTGAATTCAGGAAAATGTTCTTCACCCAGAGGGTGGTTGGGTGCTGGAAAAGGCTCCCCAGGGAAGCAGGCACAGCACCAAGCCTGAGAGAGTTCAAGTAGTGTTTGGACAATGCTCTCAGATACATGGTGTGGTTCTTGGTCATGGTGCGGTGCAGGGCCAGGACTTGGATTCAGTTTTCCTCGTAGGTCCCTTCCAGCCCACCATATCCTGGGATTCTGTGAACCAGTAACCCAGCACTAACTTTGCACATAGTAGGTGTAAAGCCCACCATAAAACCATGTACCCAGGTGCCACATCTACATGTGTTTTAAATCCTTCTAGAACTGGTGACTCAACCACTTCTCTGTACCGCTTGTTCCAATTCTTGATAACTCTTTTCATGGAAAAATTTTTCCATATCCAGCCTAAACCCCACCTGGTGCTACTAGAGGCCGTTTTCATTTGTCCTGTCACGTTATCTGGGAGAAAAGGTCAACCCCCACCTCACCACAACCTCACCACAATCTCCTTTCAGGCAGTTGTAGAATGGTAAAAGCCCACAAGCCGCCTCTCCCAGTTTCATCAGATGCTCCTCATAGGACAATTCACCAGGATTTTTGTCTTTCTCTGAACATGTGCCAGTGCCTCAGCATCTTCCTTGTAGTGAGGGGCCTAGAACTGGTTTACCACGTGCACACAAAATGTTCAAAGGCCTTACAAAACATTCAGTGTAATAGCACCATTTAAAAAAAGAATCATCCAGTTATTAATAATCCAAATGCCTCCCAGCATATTAAATATATTTGCTACCTATAATTTCTCTTGATTAAATATTATATGATTTCACATGCATTAATTCTTTCTAACAATAATGCTTCTCTGACCCTCTTACTGTATTGCTGTTAAAGTCTAAGTGTCTAATAAAATGCAGTTTATGTTTTTCTATATATCTTTGGTTTTGCTGTTCTTTACTCAGACTCTGTACCAGATGATTTTAAGATTAATGTGTGTTCTTTATGACCTCAGATAATTACAGAAATGTTAAAATGAGCTGGTTGATCAAAACTCCTGAAACTCATTGCCTCAAATAGTAAAAGTCTTTAAAGACATGGGAAGGGCTCATCTTCAAAATTATGTAATCTCTTACCAATGTTGGGAATGGTTTTTAGAGTACAGATGGAGGTTAAGTACCAAACTCAGTTTTAAATATATTAATTTTAAAAGATGTAATAATTAAAATAAATATATTTGTTTTGAATATAACCTGTAGGTGATATATTCTCTTCTATCTACTCCAAGCCTTGTGTAAAAGGGACTGATAGTGTTGGTTTAGTCTTTGGTAAGAAATGGCTATGTAACAACCACTGAAATCACAGCTGATAATAATTATAGCAGTCTCAGTAGGGAAGCCAAAGATGGATTTATCGTGACAAGATGAACCATTTTTAGCAGAGTTTGATTCCTTTAGAAGAGGATCACACAGAAAAGCTTGAAGGCTTTTGAAATGATGCATTTGTATGAGTTAAATTTTAAATTTGTGGTGTGCCTGTCATGAGGAGTGACACATAGCAGTGCCACCTGAGGAGCAGGGGATGACTCAGAACATCACTGTTTTCTCCTCCCCCATGGGAGATGTGAGTTACTTTGGGATTCTCTTGTGTAGCAGTGACTTGTCTTGCATGTCTGTCCAGATGCTCTAGGAAGCCTCGGAGGGAAAAAAAGTCTGCCTGCTTCCAACTCAATTCCTCACTGCTGACTTGGAGGCTTCAGTGCAGGCCTTTGTGAATGAAGTGAGGTAGCCCATGAAGACAGGGCTATCAATGTCACTCCTACAAACACTAAAGGAATAAGTCTGAAATGCTTCCTCTTGTCGAGTAGCACTTCATTTCAGGAATCATTCTAAACAGGAAAATTCACGTCTGCTGATGTTGTCATTTTTCCCTCTGTTCTGTGAGTTTTGTGTATTTTGTCCATTTATAATTGATCTTGCAAGTTGCTGAAATTTTCTTGTATTAATTTCGTTTTCTGTAACTAGTTTTAGTTCATGATCAATTTAAATCTGACGATCAAGAAATAGGTAAGTATTTTTTTCAAATTCTGTCCTTGTTTGGCTTTTCATAGAGGTAGTAAATGGAATTTGTGGTAGTTCTGTAAGCATCTACATCTAGTGAATAGCAAGAACTTCCTTGAATTTGACAGTGTTCTGTGTGGAATTGGTTAACTGTGTTAAATTTTTAATTGCTGTACCTGGACAAACAAACAAAAAAAAAACCCACAAAAATAAAACAAAAAAGGCACTTTGTTCTGGCTAAAAATATATCCAAGGTAAGGAGAATATTAATGAATACGTAAGAAGAATTGTAGTAAAAACCTCGAGGAAAAACTATTACATGTGACTGTAACCAAGGATTTATTCTCATGGCTTTTAGCAATAAGAACAAAAAAAGAAATACCATTTGCTAAAATGATAACATCAGGTTTTCTGAACAAAAAAGAAAGGAAAGGAGATTAACTGAAATATGAAGCAATCCCCTGCAAACTGTTTACATTGTAGCCCAGTTGCTAGGGGAAATTCTGAAAAGACAAAGTGGCAACAGCAGGTTTAGTATCAAATGTGTCACTTGTTCTCATACTGAAATCTCAGAATAAGCCTCAGGCCTTACCTGTCCCATTTATGCTACATGGTGTGCAGGAAAGCGCGACTGTCGTAAAACCGGCTGTAAAGCGCGACTGTTGTAAAACCGGCCGTAAAGCGCGACTGTCGTGAAGACGGCCGTAAAGCGCGACTGTCGTAAAGACGGCCGTAAAGCACGACTGTCGTAAAAGGTACCGTAAAGCGCGACTGTCGTAAAGACGGCCGTAAAGCGCGACTGTCGTAAATGGTGCCGTAAAGCGCGACTGTCGTAAAGACGGCCGTAAAGCGCGACTGTCGTAAAAGGTGCCGTAAAGCGCGACTGTCGTAAAAGTTGCCGTAAAGCGCGACTGTCGTAAAGACGGCCGTAAAGCGCGACTGTCGTAAAAGGTGCCGTAAAACGCGACTGTCGTAAAGACGGCCGTAAAGCGCGACTGTCGTAAAAGGTGCCGTAAAGCGCGACTGTCGTAAATGGTGCCGTAAAGCGCGACTGTCGTGAAAACGGCCGTAAAGCGCGACTGTCGTAAAGACGGCCGTAAAGCGCGACTGTCGTAAAACCGGCCGTAAAGCGCGACTGTCGTAAAAGGTGTCGTAAAGCGCGACTGTCGTGAAGACGGCCGTAAAGCGCGACTGTCGTAAAAGGTGCCGTAAAGCGCGACTGTCGTAAAAGTTGCCGTAAAGCGCGAGTGTCGTAAAACCGGCCGTAAAGCGCGACTGTCGTAGAAGGTGCCGTAAAACGCGACTGTCGTAAAGACGGCCGTAAAGCGCGACTGTCGTAAAAGGTGCCGTGAAGCGCGACTGTCGTAACAGGTGCCGTAAAGCGCGACTGTCGTAAATGGTGCCGTAAAGCGCGACTGTCGTGAAAACGGCCGTAAAGCGCTACTGTCGTAAAGACGGCCGTAAAGCGCGACTGTCGTAAATACGGCCGTAAAGCGCGACCGTCGCAAAAGGTGCCGTAAAGCGCGACTGTCGTAAAACCGGCCGTAAAGCGCGACTGTCGCAAAAGGTGCCGTAAAGCGCGACTGTCGTAAAGACGGCCGTAAAGCACGACTGTCGTAAAAGGTGCCGTAAAGCGCGACTGTCGCAAAAGGTGCCGTAAAGCGCGACTGTCGTAAAACCGGCCGTAAAGCGCGACTGTCGTAAAAGGTGCCGTAAAGCGCGACTGTCGCAAAGACGGCCGTAAAGCGCGACTGTCGTAAAAGGTGCCGTAAAGCATGACTGTCGTAAAAGGTGCCGTAAAGCGCGACTGTCGTAAAAGGTGCCGTAAAGCGCGACTGTCGTAAAGACGACCGTAAAGCGCGACTGTCGTAAAAGGTGCCGTAAAGCGCGACTGTCGTAAAAGGTGCCGTAAAGCGCGACTGTCGTAAATACGGCCGTAAAGCGCGACTGTTGTAAAGACTGCCGTAAAGCACGACTGTCGTAAAAGGTGCCGTAAAGCGCGACTGTCGTAAAGACGGCCGTAAAGCGCGACTGTCGTAAAAAGGTGCCGTAAAGCGCGACTGTCGTAAAGACTGCCGTAAAGCGCGACTGTCGTAAAAGGTGCCGTAAAGCGCGACTGTCGTAAAAGGTGCCGTAAAGCGCGACTGTCGTAAAACCGGCCGTAAAGCGTGACTGTCGTAAAAGGTGCCGTAAAGCACGACTGTCGTAAAAGGTGCCGTAAAGCGCGACTGTCGTAAAGACGGCCGTAAAGCGCGACTGTCGTAAAACCGGCCGTAAAGCGCGACTGTCGTAAAAGGTGCCGTTAAGCACGACTGTCGTAAAAGGTGTCGTAAAGCGCGACTGTCGTAAAGACGGCCGTAAAGCGCGAGTGTCGTAAAACCGGTCGTAAAGCGCGACTGTCGTAAAAGGTGCCGTAAAGCACGACAGTCGTAAAGCCTGCCGTAAAGCGCGACTGTCGTAAAAGGTGTAGTAAAGCGCGATTGTCGTAAAAAAAGGTGTCGTAAAGCGCGACTGTCGTAAAGACGGCCGTAAAGCGCGACTGTCGTAAAAGGTGCCGTAAAGCGCGACTGTCGTAAAACCGGTGCAGAAACACAATCCTGCCTGGTACTTTCTTAAGCAAGACTAATTGAGTTGCATCAATCAATTCAGTGCATAACTAGGAATGAATTAAGTACTGACTAAGTCTGTGGTTCTGTTAGAGATCTGAACAGAAAAAAAGTATACCACTAAGGATAAATATTTATTTTATATATATATATAAATATATAAATATATATATATATATACATAATGAAGAAAAAATTTTAATGTTTATAGGGTTTTTCTTAACTTTTTTAAAGCATTTGATGATATAGATATATATTCTTAAAATATGGCAATGTCCCTTTAAGTTGTGTACTAGTCAGCTGACCCCTTTCTAGCTTGGAAGCTTTTCCACTAAGGAAAATATGTTCTAACTAAGAAATTAGGGGGTTTTTTTCCCTGAAAATAACTCTTCATTTCCCATTACTAAATGTGCAGGTTTGGTAACAAAAGTATTTTATTTGTTCAAAACAAAAGTGAATTTAAGACATTTTTGTATTCTGATATTTGAGATTATTACTGTAATTCAGTATGCTTGGAAAATTTTACCTTTTCAGATACTAAAAACCTGAAATATATTTATGCCTTGGATAATAAAGCCTACTTCCAAGTGGAATAGAGTTAGTTTCCACAAAATGTAATGTAACTTCTTATGTGATGAATGGACTTTCAGTATTCAAACTGATTACTCAATTTTGCAGAAAACTATAAGTTTAATGAGACATTGAATTAAAATGCTCAGGAAAACAAAAAATCTTATTTCCTTCTACTTTATGACAAATGTTCTCCAAACACAATATAAGCAACCATATCCTCGCCTATGCAGTGCTGATGTGTTGATGAATTTTGCTGTACTATGAGCACATTTTAGGATTTTTGCATTTGCTGCACGTATGGAAACATGTCACTGGTGGTAATTTAGTTCTTGGTCTGCGAAATGGGGAAATAATAAGAATGAGAAATATGTCCTTTTTTACCATCAAGTTCAGGTCTAAAAAACTCTCAGACTCTCAGAACTGTCTCCTAACTGGATATAAAGTAGCTGACAATAAATGCAATTCTGTTTCTGGAGATGGTGTTGTTTAATTCCCTGATCCTTATCATGGTTCATTTCTTACAGGTTGAACCTTTTTTCTGCTGGAGAAAAAAAAAATCCTATTCAGGTTGTACAGAAATTTTCTCAAGAGAAAATTTTTATATGAAGTACCCAGTAAATAGTCAAAGTAACAAACACACATAAGCCAAAAAGAGGAGAGAAAGGGCCTAATTCCTAGCAAATATTTTTTGCAATTACAAATTTGCCCCATGCCCCCTTTTCTTTACCTGTTACTTTCCTGCAATCATGTGCACCTCTGGAGGTACCAGTGTGATTAAACCTAGGCAGAAATCCTTCTCAAGGGGAATTGTGACCTTCTCTGTTTTTGTGCTTCATAGTCTGCCAGCAATGGTGGTGCTGTACAGAAATCTAAGATTAATTGCCCACCTCACATACTGGGAATGTCTGTCACCTTTTCCTACCCAAGAATAAATACATCTCTCTCTTTTGCTTTGTGGTTTGATTGGTATTTATTTTTTTTCCCTGACCTCCTCTAAAGCCGCTGATTGGTTAAGCTGCTCCTTATTTTTATCTCAGCACATTTTCTGCTATAATGTTGCTTTACCATCTCACTGGCAACACCATTTATTCTCCTGTTGCTTATAACTCCTTCTGAGACACAGCTCTTCCCAACTTTCGTCTGCTTCACACAGGCCATGTGTCAGCTTCGCCAGCCTCATCAGAAGTACCTGATTATCCTCTCAGTGAGCTCAAGGTTAAGTATCTCGACCCCAGAGTTTGAAATTCTGAATTGCACCATATCTCATTCACCTCTGAGTCAAAGATAAGAGTTTGAACCCCCTTGTGGCAGATGAAGATGGAAGATTGTTGTTTAAACTCAGAAAAATACGCATTTTTCTTATCTTATTCAGATCCATTTGATTTCTAGCTGCTGCAGTTTCTGTTGGCTTTTGTAGCAGATTGTCTCTGTTTAGCTTTTACCCAGCAACATTTCTGACTCAAGTGCCGTGAAAAACAAATAGATTCTACCACACAGGCTGGGAAAAAAACAGTGATAACAAATAGGAGATGCATAATATGCGATGGATCTGACTTCCAATTTAAAATATTTTTTATGAAAGCCACTTTATAAGATTCAGTCAGTCTAAATTATTAGATTTATTAAATTATAAATCTATAAATTATTAAATTATTAAATTATTAAATTATAAGATTCAGTCAGTCTAAATTATTTCCTTTAAAAAAACATTAAGAAACCCCAAACAAAAATATAAAAGCATCTTCACATCCTAACAGGTAATAGAAAGGGACTTTTAAAATTATATTTATGGGAAATATGTCAATAATATTGCTCTTTTTTATTAACTCTTTGGATGCAATTATCTGTGCAGAAATTCAGCCATATTGGAAGGACATTTTGTGAACATCTGTGATTTAGTGTGATTTTACAGCTTAAAAATCCAAAGAGCAATCACATACATTGATGTATAAACAATCAATGTTCATCTTGAAAGCCAGGTATAGAGTTTGTTTTGGAAAGTTACAATTACCAGGAAAAGTATCAGGATGAAAATATAATTTGTCCATGTCTTTGCTGTGAGTGCCACCATCTACATAAATACAAAATCAAAACTGTTTTGCTCTAAAATTCAATTATTTATTTTAGGTCTCACATTTTATAAATATTGAATTTGGTTTTTTTATTTTCCCCAACATTCTTCCAAAAAATTCTATATCATCTTTAGGATTCCATGATTTCCCAAAGTAGTTGATATTTCAGAGGATTAAAAGCAATTTTCAAAACATAAATATAATACTATTCTTTTTATATTCTCTTTCACTACGTAGGATTTATATGCTGTGCTGTATTTCTCTTTAGTAAAGATCAGGGAATGGTCTGGCAGGAGGTGTCCTGGCCCATGGCAGGTGGGGTTGGAAATAGATTATCTTTATGGTCCCTTCCAAACCAAACCAAACCAAACCAAACCAAACCAAACCAAACCAAACCAAACCAAACCAATTATTAGGACTATGAATATTACAAGATCTTTTCCATTACTATGTTCTGTGCATGATTTTCTATTTGCTCTACTTTCCACATTAATCTAATAATGAAGAATGTTCACATCATTTTAAAAAATCTAAGATTTTCCTCACTAAAAATTAATTTTAGTGTGACATGCTTGGATGGCATAGGAGACACATTCAAAATAGTCTTTTAGATTCTTTGCAACATCAGCTTTTAAAAGTGCTTCCAGCCAAAAAGGGGAGTGAAATCCAAAAAGAATCTGGTTTTCCTCAGTTTCATTACTTTTCTTTTATATCTTAATTTTCTTAAAATATTGCCATTATTAAAAGTTTTATCGTAGTTGTTCTTAAAAGTATTAAAATTGGACATTTGAAAATACAAAGATTTGAACTTCATCCTTCAGTCTTTAAAACAGCTCATTTTCCATCATTTTGTATAAATTTGGCACAATTAAAACAAAAAAGGGGTGCTGTTTCATTTTAATAGTGGAATGCATGTTGCTACACTGCAGTGGAGGGTACCTTGATGGCATGAAGTCAAGTCAAGAACTGCAGCAATACTTTCAGTGCTGCACAAAAAGAGGCAGTGACAATTTCAACAAAGAGCTGGCAGTCTTAGGACTTGTTTAGGCAAAAGCAAACTTCGATTCATACTAGATTTCTTTCAAGTTTCTCTCTCTAAGTTCTCTTTAATCGTCCTTAGTATTAAGTGTTTTATATTATGTACTGTATGTAACAACCTTTCATAACCAGATTTTAGAGAACAAAAGTATACACCAATAAACTGCTATATTAAGCTGTGTAGAAAAACATGGTTTCCTTTAAGAGAACAGGATTGGTTTCCAAAGGAAGGTCGACATTTGCTTTGCATCATATTTCAGCTCATACTGAAAGGATCACGACATAGCCAAGTCTTTGGCTTCTTCTCAGCCATTTACAAGGAGAGATTATAACTAATGTCAATATGCTCATTTGGCCATCACGTGCCATCTTTCTTCATGAGAACCTTCCAAACAGCTTCTCTGAGCTATTTCAGAGCAGCAGTTATCACCTGTCCTGGTGATTTTATGAAGGTAAAAATGTCAAAGTTTTACCTGAGAGAAAACATCCATACAACAAAAGCAGCATAACATGTTTTACCCTTTAAGAACAGAAAACTGCAGCTGTTTCACACAGATTTGCTTTGCACTAAGGCACAACTATGTATGCCTAAATGTGATAGATATTACGTCCATAGATTAGTCAAGTAGGTTCTTGTTATGACCTAATAGAATATAATGTAGATTGTATATGTGTACCTATATTACTATATTCATCATATAATCTGCTAATTAATCTGTTTTTATATTATTAAATGTATACTTATGAATATTTCTAAGTGCTATGTATCTATATGTATTAATATCTCAAGGTAAACACATAATTTATGAAAAAAAAAAAATAAACCAGATTTACTGGCAATGCCTTCTCTCTTCTTGTCAGATATCACAAGTCTCCTTGAAATTTCAGGTCTCAAGTTCACTTTCCTTGATCAATTTTTAGCAGCCTAAGGATTATTTTTTCAGACAGTAATAGTAAAATGTGGAATTTAGATAAGATTAGTTCCAAGTCTAGTGTCAGTCCTGATGCAATGATCAGTACAGAAAGAGACAACATATACATGTTTGAGATATAGCCCAATCCTCTTCAGTACATCTTATTTTTTGGGCTTTTGTCTTCCAGTTTTTCTACATCTTTATGTCTACCTTGTCCTCAAAATTTTTGGATAGAACTTGTGGAAAATACTCCTATATCCGTCTTAAGCCAAAAATGGACAAGGAAGAAAAATTACTGCAGACAATTAGAAAAGGAAAAATGAATGCAAGTTACTTCAACTTTTCTGAAATGTAGCAAAAAGAAATATGAACTTCTTTTAGTTATCAAAATTTTTGACAAGGGGAAATTTATATTTTACATTGAATTTGCTTTTCATAATTTGTGACCTTTTTTTTAATATATATTTAATTTTTCTTTATTTTGTTCAGAATAAGAAAATCAGATTAATAACTCCAGTACCTTGGAGTTTTGGAAACCCCCTACATTTTCAGTAATGAAACTTGCAAGTTCATTGCTCCAGGCCCTAGGCAAAGGACTCTGTTCCAATGGTCTTTCTCTTTCTTCATGTAGAGTTTAACAGGTCTGAAGAAGTATTTCTCCAACTAATATAACCTTTGTTTAACTTTCTTGAGCATATGTGAAACTATCAACATGGAATGTTTATAAGCCCCAGGCCTGTAAGGATTAGGCAAATAAGATTTTTTTTGCTTTCTGCTCTGCTTCAAAAGCAGTTAAGGGTTGTGCATTCCAGTTTCACAAAGCACCTCATTCAGACCTAGCTTTAGGTGCTTCAGTCCAAGAGAGAGGGGGAACATTTCCTGAGTACCTCTCTTCAGAGATTTCTGTTGCCTATTTAGCCTGAGGTGCTGCAAACCTCATGCTCAGATCTGTTGATGGAGTGTGCCTGTCTCCTAGAGATATCTTGTTTATCAATTACAGCTTTGAAAATAGGTACTAGGCTACAATTGTCAAATTTCTATCTTGAGCATTTCACTCATGATCCCCACCAAAACTACTCAATGCAATATTGTTTGTAGAAGCAGGCATAAGAAGCAGGGCAAAATTACAGTTTTGCTCAACTTAGATCTATCTGTATCATTCTTTATGCACCTTTTCCAAAACTCATATTACTTGGAATCCAATTTTGAAACAGATCCTCATCTGGAAGCAATTGGCATTGCTGTTGACGTTAACTTCAAATGAATTTAGGGACAGTGATTCAATTGTGATGCCACCTGACCTCAGTCTCAATAGAATCCATAAAACATGAAAAATATTTTAAATGTCTTAAATATCCAGAAAAAAATATTACCTTTTATTTAGACTCTTGTAATTCACCAGCTGTTTAGCTTTTAAAAGGATCTTAATAAAACATTTTCATTACTAAATGGAAAAATACCATGCAAAACACATGCATAAATATTTTCTAGAAGGAAGCAAAATGAAACTATAACTCAAACACTGTGTATATATCTGCTTCTAGTCAGCAGATGTAAGATGACCATTTTGATGTGCCTTTTTGAAAGTGGTTGTAAACTCTGAGACAAATATAGTTTTAATTGTGTTCAGCCACTTCAGGGTTCAAAATCATCACCATGAAGTTAAGCATAAGTCGAAAGCATAGACTTGTGAAAAACACATTCTCAGGTAAAATATTTCTGTGGTTCCATTGACCCCACTAAAACTTAAATGTAGTGCTCAGAAGAATCACATTTATTTTCCATTTTTCTTTTTATGCAAGACTGAGCAAAATCCATTTTTAGATTATTTAATAATTTTAATTATTTTCCATTTTCCAAAGTGTCATCTGACATTTTATCAGCAAATCATTTTTCCTGCTAAAATCCCAAAGTTTTTATTATGAAACTATTTCCATCCAATATCAACAAATTAGTTGTGAAAGGCTTGATGTGTTCTACTACAACTAGGAATTACATAAAAATTCATGGGTTTTTTAGTAATGTTGTTTGCTACAACTGACAATGGCTTCTCACATCCGAATTTCACAGTTTTCTAGCTCAGATGAAAAGCTTCTGTCAAATTTGCCTTGCAGTCATTTCAACTTAGCTTTTGTTTGTTTGCAATGTTCACATTCTTACTGGGAAGGAAAACAAGGTATAGGAAAACAGGGCTGCCATCAAACTTTTATACAGCATAGTGGTTTTAGGCTGATTGCTCTTAGCCTCTTGTATGCAAATCAGATAATTAAAAATGCATAATTTAAATGTAAATATGAACAATAGGAGAACCTCTTTGATCAAAGCAGTCTTCTTCAATGTTAGAAATCAGAAGGTAATGAACCAACAAAACTATCTTTCAGTCTTTCACCTTCACAGATTAACTAAGGGGATTTCTTCAGCAAAACGATGAACATGTAAAACAATAATCTGTGGAAATGCTTGAAAACTCATACCTGAGGATTTTGAATGAATGAAGCACACTCACAGAAGGATTTTCTAAATACTGCAGTCTCTCATTAAGGAGGTCTCCATGAGCAATGTATTTCTTGGCCAAGTCAGGGTTCTTCTCTTCCCTGACACATTCTCCTATGGGAATGTTATGTGAAAATATCTCTGAATGCCAAGGCAGAGGGGAAATTCATATTCTTTAAAGAACTGGTGTAGCTAGAGAAGGTTGGAGAAGCTAGTGAGACTCAAGCCTGATGGAAGATCACAAGAGGAAGAGAAGGAGCCTGTGAATTTTGTTTTGTGTTATCGTAGATCTCCATCAAAACTTTCTTTTAAGAAAAGGTCCCCTGCATTATAAGTGGGACTGATATTCCACAAATTTACCAAATGTCTAGAGAGACTTCACAAGAACTTCATCTACCTCTCTCATGTGTTGCCTTCTCCAGTAAGCAAAAAAAGGACTCAGAGATCTTGCATTTGCATCCTCTGTTGCATCCAGTCTGGACAGGTTTATGACTGTGTGTTTAATAGTTAGATTACAGCACCTGATCACAGAGCTTTCACCTATGTATTTGCTGTTTCTTGTGAAACCCACCTCAGCAGCCTCTACAGCATCTGAAATAGATACAGTGAGCCATCTGCTTTGAAATGTGTATGATCACTTACTGACTTTACTCTTTGCAGCTGCTTACACCTGATATATCCTGTGACACCAGGAGTATCCAGAAATGGTGTAACTTGCAAAGAGAGCTTCTGAATTCTCATTGTCATGCAACATTCAAACAGAATCCAAAATCAATAAGCTAATAGAGCAAGGATATGATATTTATGCAATAGTGAATTTTTTCTCAATGCAGATCCCATGATCATTGATGAATCTTTGTTTCACCAGGGAAAAAAAACAAAAAAGGCAGAGATTTAATTTTGGAAACAAGAAGAAAAGGACAAGATTTATTACAGTTTTGGTCTGAAAGTTCTGTATTGCCTAAGCACTTTTCATACTGCCATTTCCAATGTTTTGCTCTGACAGAAAAGGTCACGAAGTTTTATGCTGCAAAATAAAGAATAAAATAGAAAAGGAGAAATATAATTGTTTTGGTTGAAAAGTTCAGTAAGGTCTAGAAACGTTGAACAGTTGGACACTGATTTTATTTTACTGCAGGATCACACATTTCAATGACAGTAGAGTCGATTCAGTACTGCAGCTGATTCAATTTCCTGTGCCTTGCATGGGAAGAAAAGTAACTTTCTAGAAAGACAGTATATTTTCAATAATCTTTCAAATCATTTGTCTGTAGCAACTGCTTAGAAGGCTGACATTGAAATCCATTTGCTTATCAAAATGTTTTCTTCTCCACAGTGTGTAAACCTTCATGCTGGTTATTGTAAACTTGCCATTGATTTTCCAAACAGTTGCAGAGAACTGGGGTAAAAGGAAGGTCACATTTTGAAGAAATGTGGATAGCTGAAAGGTTAAAAAGTAAAATGCATGACAGATAGTATTTTTTGTAAATTACAAGCTTTCCTTTTCAAGACATGTTGAACAGTGTTCATTTCACTTCATCACAGTTGGCAGTGATACAAAAAATATCTTTAATTCAAAGCAAATCAGTATTACAAGAGTTTTCAGTCTTGTAAAATTGACCATTCATTCCAACAATGGCTATTTTGCCCCTTGAACAAAATTGCTTTCAATACTATTTTTGAAAAAGAAAGATAATATGATGCTTATTTCGGAGTACTAAGGAGAATACCCATTTCCCTTATATAATTTTATTTTCATTGCAAATAGATTAAAGTAATATCCAAATCTGGAATTTCAGCATGAGTTGGCCTTGAATAAGAGAGCTAGGTAACTATGTTCTCCAAATATCCTCAGCAGAATAAAAATTTGGTGCCTTGAAATAATCATACCATAAAAGCTTTCAGAGTTGAATCAAAGAGGTAAAGGCTCAATTCCAAAATTAATGACTTGTTACAGAGGAGTAAAGTTGCCTGCAATTTCCAGTGAAATTATCAGTTGTGTTCATACATTTTATCTGTGACCAGTGCAACATCCTCACTGAAGATTTGTGTCTTTGATGTCCCAATTGCCTTTAAGTGTTCTTTCCTTTTTTGATTAATTTACATAGAAGAATGTTTGTTGTTCCTGCAGAAAAATATGCATTTTTGAACTGCTAATACCTGCGGTTGAAATGACAGTTAATTCATTAAGGGCTTTCACACCTATTTCCATGGGATTCAGCTATACATGACACTACAGCAAAAAACATTTGCATAAGGTAAGAAGACAACACTACCTATTGTTAGACCATTTAAGCCTTTTTTTTCTTTTATTGATAGGAAGAAAAAAAGGAAAAGTTGTCATACAGGCTCTGGGCAACCTTCAGTTTTTCATTAAGATTCTGTCCTGGAAGAAAGGAAAGAAGTAAAGAATAGAAAGAAATTAATCATCTTACATAAAAGGAAAGAAATAAAAAGGAATTAAAAGATTCTGTCAAAATACATCAGAAAGAGTTGTTGAGGTTTTTTCCCATAAATCAGAAATTGTAGTTCTAAATATACTGAGGTATACCTAATGTTTGCTATACATAATACAAAATTTTCTAATTTTTACAATATTTCTACTGAGTTTCAGTTATTGCATAAAAAATGGAAAACCTCAATTGTATTTTAGGATATAGTTTCAAAACACAGCAAATAAAAGAGAGTGGATACATAGGATATAAATTCATGTAACTGATAATCTTAATTCACCAGGGAAACTAGGAAAATGTATTTACTTAATAAAGTTTATACTATTTCATAATAATTTTAAAGAGTAAAGTCTAACAAAGAAAAAAAAGATAATTTATCTGTACTTGTGTAAAAAGAAACATATACTAGAATATTTTCAACCAAAACTACTTAATGAACACAGAAATTTGTTTTGATGAGGAAATGTCACTAGAAATAATTACATGAGTTTATAGGTTAAAGTTTATCTCCACAATTAAAAAATTCAATATTAACAAATCAAATTATTTGCTATGCTTAGGTTGCATGTCAGATAAGACATCACTGATAAGATTGAAAGCTTTCATGTGAAGTTTTCTAGATTTTGTGTTTGGACATGCCAAAATTGAAGAGATGAAAATTCAGTAATACATCAGAGGAAGAATGGTAAAACCAGGCCTTTCATACCTCAGATAAAATACTTGAAAAACTACCTCAGGTTGTTTTGTCAG
Source organism: Melospiza georgiana (assembly GCF_028018845.1). NCBI lineage: Eukaryota > Metazoa > Chordata > Aves > Passeriformes > Passerellidae > Melospiza > Melospiza georgiana. The sequence goes on from NC_080434.1 coordinate 2,496,183, forward strand.
CAAGATATGGATTTGACTGAACATCTCACGAGGGAATAAATTTTGTGCCAGAGCCAGAAAAACAGAGAGGAAATCCTGGTGCTCGTGGTTTGACGTGGCAGCAGAGCCTTCCTGCCTGCACCCCTCACCAGGCTCCACCATCTCTGGACTTGATACCCCTCTCAAGTGTTGGAAAAATATCCCTCCCTGCCAAATGTTTCTACTGGTCGTCAGAGAAATCAGTGAAGAGTAGCCAGCTTCCAAGCACTTTCCTCCTCCCTGCAACCCCTTTCCCTGTACTTGTGCACTTCACTGTTTGTGCTAGCTCTATTTGCAGTCCAAGAGAAGAAACAGATACCAAAGGGAAGAAGCTGTCAGTAGCAGAGCCATGGTTTTCCTCCTGACAGAAAACAGTTTGTCTGTCCTCATCACTCTAAGACTAATGGCTAGAAAACCTGCTTGGCCACTTAAATTAAGCGCCAAAAGCTCAGCAGAATTCAGGAGCTGCTGACATGAAACCTGAAGGATTCTTATTTTCCCTCCAGATTCAGCCATGACTTCAAGTCTCTCATCAATGTGACATGCTAGAGAACTACTTTTATTGTGTCTGAAGTCAGCTATTTTATTTGAACACAAATATTTGAGGAATATCTAACATTGATCGTGCAGGAATAACCATGCTCTTCCTTACCTTTAAATTGCAGAGACTGGAACAGATGTTTGATGTGGTGCACTGCTGTTAAAAATACAATAAATATACAGGACTGTGGAGAAACATTGATAACATAGTGGCTTAGTGAGCTGGATTAACCTGGAGGGCTCAAATCCAGGTGCCAATCACTTTGATTAACAGTTCAGGAAGTCTGCTCATGAAGTTACTCAGTGGCAGCCCATTTTCTGATGCATTTTGCCGTAACGAAGTTAACTTCCAGTCTGGAGATTGTAAAGTGGCTAGTCATAACACTGGGAGTTGGTTAGGCTATGAAACTCAAGTCGTGCTTTCTAAGTAATTTGAGTCACAAAATCCCTTCCAATCAACTGGTACAAGGGTTTACCCCCATTATGTCTTTTCAAAGATTCTTGTTTTTCACGTTGCTTGAGAGAATTTACACCCCTTGCAGTTTCTACTTCTACATATAGGACTCCGGGTATTAATCAACTCTACTTTAAGACAACTGTGGCAAGGATGTTTTTGGCATGCCTTGAAATGAAAGAGTTTGGTTGTTAATGGTAGTGTAACAATACATAAAATCTCTCAAATTGCTCTGCACTCTGAAATCTTTTGATCAGAGCATTAGAAAAAACTGATCAAAGTGATATAAGGATATTCTTGAAACTTCAGTACTAAATTTCCCAATTTCTTTTTTCAAGCATACATTGTACATGTATGCACTTAATGACTTGGGGTGGGAGGAGGTTTGTCATAAAAGAAACTCCTGCGGGAGCTGGAAGAGCCACCATGATCCCAGAGGGACAGGACCAATAGTAGCCTGTAGTGCATATTATTACTATTATATATATTATTATTATATATATTACTATTATACTATTACCTGTAGTGCATAAAGGAAGCCCTTGGGGAGCACTGGTGGTCAGGAGCACTGCACATGGGGTGTGGGGATCAGCCAGGGCCCTGCACAGCACTTTGGGTGGTAATTCACACAGGAAGGGAGCTGGAGCCCTGCCAGCCCAACCAGGCTGTGATGTGGCACCCAGTCATCAGAAAACCATGGTCTCTCTAATCTCTGCCCCACCGTGGCTGACAGAGCTCACTGGGGACACACTGCCACCCTGGTGTCAGCTTCAGTCCGTGCCCTGCTCTGAGGTCAGCATGGGACTGCAGCAGGGAGCACCCCTGGGGAAGGTGTGCCCAGGTGCAGGAGCTCCTCTGCTCAGTGACCAGGCTCTGGGAGGCACTGGGTGGGTTGACAGTGTCAGGTAGTATAAGAGAGATACAGACGACTGTAATCACAGCCTGCCTTCTTGGGACAGGCCCAACAGCTGGCTCAAATACTCAGTGATATTGAGGGGTCTGTATCCTCTCTCCAGCTGCCGAAACACTGTGACCCAAGGGACAGATGGCAACAGTGATGAGCTCCTGCTGGTCAGCCAGCACATCTCCTCTGTGACTATCCCGTGTTTCCATGTGCCTTTGCATATGAAGTACAAGGTCCTGCAAAGGTGGAATCAAACAATAATGAAGATGGTGGCTCCCAACAGCCCCATGTAATGCTGTAGTCTTGGGGCAGAGTGCCTGTACACCAGCCAGCAGTGTGCCCAGGTGGTCAAGAAGCCGATGGCATCCTGGCTTGTGTCAGGAATAGTGTGGCCAGCAGGACCAAGGAAAAAATTCTCCCCCTGCAGCTAGCCCTTGTGAGGTCACACCTTGAGCTGTGTGTCCATATCAGGGCCACGGTTCAGGAAGGACATTGAGGTGCTGGAGCAAGTCCAGAGAAAGACAACAAAGCTGTTGAATGGTTCTGTTGAAAGACTCAGTCATATGAGGAGCAGCTGAAAGGTATGGGCTTGTTTAGCCTAGAAAGGAGGAGGTTCAGAGGAGAGACCTTATCACTCTTTACAATTCCCTGAGAGGAGGGTGGAGCCGGGTGGGATCGGCCTCTTCTCACATGCACCCAGTGACAGGACAAGAGGGCAGAGCTACAAGATGCATCACGGAGGTTCAGGCTGGACATAAGGACGAATGTCTCTTCACAAAAAGAGTTGTTAAGTGTTGACTGCCCAGGGAGGTGCTGTAGTCACCATCCCTGGATGAATTTAAGAAAGACTGTGTGTATATACATATAAATGTGTATATGTATATGTATATGTATATGTATATGTATATGTATATGTATATGTATATGTGTATGTGTATGTGTATGTGTATGTGTATACATATATGTGTATGTTATATATGTGTATGTTCACCTAGCAATTTTAATTATACATGAGGGATAAAACGCACTATTATAAATAACATTTTCACTTCAGTGGCAAAAACTGGCAAAAGAAATACCAGAGCCATTCTACATCTGGGTGTAACATATGCAGTATCTGCTTCATTAATATCTATTCTCTCCCAGCTTTCATCAATAGCATTCATATCTTTTTATAATCTTTATATGTTTCGTATTCAAACACTTCATGGCCAGTGCCATGAATTATTTTGTTTCTAAATTCCTAATTCAGTCTACAATGAAAACATATTATTCATACAAGTTTATTATGAAATTTCAGGAAATGGGCATAAAACTGTAATGTAAGTTAAACTAAGCAAATATAAATTCCCAGAATACTTTTAGTTTTCAAACTGGCATACATATGGAACACAGACCTGAAAAGCCTACTAAAGTTAATGAGAATCCATATGTTTGACTCAAAGGCCTTGGCTCAGACTGAAGATGACAGAGTCTATTGTTTTTTTCCAGCTGCTTAACTATACTGGCCAACAGCTAACTTAAGCTAGATACCTTGTATGCATTTCTGTTATTATTTTTCCATGTAAGCAATATTACCTTTTGCTACAGGGATACCAGACAATCATAAATAATGGACAGATGATCACTACAATGAAAAAGTAAAATGAATAGTCTGTGCAAAGGAGGATGTGATTTATTTTGTGATCTGAATGAAAAAATTGTGATAAAATAATTATGATAAAATCTATTTGGTACACTGAAATATGGCATAAAGTACCAGAAAAGCTGTTTGTAATAAAATTATACAGAATAATTTTCGTTCTTGGCTGCTTTGAAATCTCAGACTTATTTTTCTTTACGAAACTCAGTAGTCATTTTGAAGAGTATCCATAAGGTTTCTTATATTTGTTGGGCTCTGAAGCACAATACATAGTAACTCATTAGATAAGCTAGAGCATCTGCCCATGTGTATACTCTGAGCCTGAGCAAAATGGAGCAATGATGTTAGAGCCCTCTCCGTGCTGATGTTATCTCAGTTTTACTGTCTGGTTATTCACTCATGCTTCCTACACAGCACACGTGTGCCTGGAGTAACTCTCCCAAGTGCATGTGCCTTTGAGAACAACAATTGCTAAACCTTTCTTCCCATGTTTGTTTTTATAAAGAGCCTCGATGAATCTAATATTTGCAGTGGCTGGGGAGCTCATCTCCATTTCTTCAAGTAAGTGCACATCTGTATGGTGTCAAATAATAACTGCTGCAGCATAATGAAGATTTTCAAACAAGAAAAACAATGTTACGGTATTGTTGGCACTATCATTGATGAAAAAATTTGGAGAGGTCAAATTGCCAAGAGAGGACGAGTTTTCATTAAAAAAATGACTGCTTTTAGAACACCTAAAAGGGATGTGTGTGAGGGGAGGAGGACCATAGGTGTTCTTGCCTGTGTGTTTTTGTGTTGGGTTGGTTTTATTTTTTCCTTAGTGGTATCGCTTATTCCAATCAATAATTACCACTCCCTCCAATCCTTGCACTTATGAATTTATGGTGGCCACACACGTGGACATGTTTATTTCCAACTGGCAATGCCTTTGTGTGTGTCAGAGGAACCAAAGTGGATTATAATGGTACAAAAGCACTGGATGCAAAAGGCGCGGGAAATGGAATGGGAGCAGTCATTTATAAAAAAGAAACAAGATCTTCAACAATATCTATGCTGTTTGGCATTTTTTTAAGTAAGCAAGTTGTAACATCTACCTGTTCTAGTCAAAGGGACTGGCTGCAAGTGTAGACTCAACCAAGGGATTCAAAATTCAAGAGGACTCACTTATTTTCTTGGTTTGTAAGACATCTGGCTATTTTGCTATATTACACTACTGGCCACAAATACAGTCATAATTTCAGCAGAAAAGGGTGTAATAAGGAATTTAAGGTAGAAATTTAGAAACTGGTGTTAATAAATAGAGATTCAGCTCTACATAATGTTGTGATTTTCAGGTTGCAAACAGAAATATTTGCATTTAAATACTGAGCCAGGAAAAACTTGTCCTTAATACCAAAGTAAAGCTTTTGTAAAGTAAAGCTTTTGTCTCATACTGTTCACTTACAAATTTGCTTCAAAACTTTCTGCTCTTTTTAGCTTTCCAGTACAAAATTAAAGAAATTACAGCTTGTTCATCTTCGTAGTTAGGGAATATTACTTTGCTAATCTCTGCCAAGAGACACAGGTCTGATTAAAAATCTTTGCCTCCGATATAGAAAAACTTCAGCAAATTTATTTTAAGAATGCTATAGCGAGAATGCTGAACAAGAAACAAAAAGAAAACAAAAGAATACAAAGAAAAAACCCAGAAAAACATCCCAAACCAAACCAAACAAAAAATGCCCTGACTCATTTGTTAGATATTTGATCATCACAAGTTCCTAAGCGTGGTCTCAATATGGTGCAGCTTCTAGCTGAGCTTTCTTATTAAATAATACAGATTTTTTTTTAAGGCAAACTGAATTCTATCGCTTCTGGACCTCTATTATGGACAGGAAATGTAGGGATTTTTCTTTAAAATCTAGTAAGTGTGATGTGGAGCACAGACAATTACTTGCTCTTCTTCTAACTAAAAGAATATTGTTCTTGCATCTCACTGAAGTGTAATGATGCAATTCTTTGGGTACCTAATTTTTTAGTTTCCCAGTTTCATATTAGGTATATGAGATCATTATAAGTGTAGTACCAGCTCCAGGTGTCACCAGATTGTACATAAATGGGTATATTACCTGCCACTATCAGAATTCCTGCCTTAAAACTCTGAGATTATTTTGTTGTAAATTTTTGCCTGAAAAATGTACTCTTTATTGCTTAAAATGACGGTGAATTGTTACCTTTTGTTATTCAGATGTAAATCAGAATAACTTTGCTATATAGAACTTTTATATCAGACCAGACTCAGTAGATGATCCATTCAATAGGGCGGTTTTACTAGTTCCACTATACAAATAAAGTCAAACACACAGAGAAATATCCTTTATCAGAGCAGTTTCTTGCATATTTATTCCTTGAAAATTCTGTCACTTGATCCAAGTGCTGATGAGAAAAATTAAGGAAACAAATAAACTATTTGGTTTAGGGTTTCTTTCCCCCTTCCAAAGAATGGAAGAAATATTAATATTATTCAGTAAAGAATCACCATTAAAAGAAAATATATTCTATTCCAACAGAGACATATGAATATATGGTAATTTTACATCCATGTGGAGTTTGAATTAATATCTTGGCAGTTGCCTGCCTGGAATTTCTATTGATGAATTTCCTCTGCTGGAAATTCTTCTTTCTCAAAAAATTTCTTAACTTCTTTTGGAAAAAAATTAAATAATTGAAAAAAAGAAATTATCTGGAAATAATGAAAAAATATAAAAAATACAAAAGAGAAAGATAAAAATTATACAATTGGTGAGAATAAGAAAAATTTAAAAGGAGAATTAATTGTAAATTTTAACAGTACAGTTCAAATGAGTGAAGAATTTATTTTGATTTCAAATTTCAAACAGAAAGGATATTTCCTCAGTTCAGCTTTGTTGGTGTTGATGCTCTGAAAAGCTGCTTAGGAAAAACAAAACCTCTGGCTAAACTTTCTGATAATATACTTCAAAGGGATAAATATAATTTTTATATGTCTATTTTAAATATTTTAATCAATACTGAAACACAACTGTAATTTATTTCTTAATATTCATTTAGTCTTCTATTCTGCATTGAAAATTATTGACAAATGCCTATTTTTGTTGACAGGATTTCAAGAAAAACCTCAAACTGGAAGACATTTAGTCCTATGTATAGTTATATATCCAATATATAGTTGTATACCCTACTCTGTCAAATGTATAGACAGAGTAGTACTGAATGGAGTTATTTTTCTCTATTCTCTATCCAAATGGTGAAATAAAGTTATTTTCTTTGTGGGTGTTTTTTTGGGGTTGTTTTTTTGGTTTTTTTTTTGGTTGGTGTGTTTTTTTGTTTGGTAGGGTTTTTTGTTGGCGGTGGATTTTTTTGGAGATTTTTTGGTTGTGTTTTTTTTTTTTTTTTTCCTTTAAGGGATGTTTTTGTGTCAGTGTCTGCATTTGTTTTCCCCTGGAATTTACACTGCTTTTCAAGGATGGCCACTTCTTTCGCACTGTGAATTCTAGCACACTGTGAATACTAAAGCTATACTTTAAAAAGCTGACAGATCCCTTTTGTTTGTATCTGTCCCAGTCATGACTTAATAGCAGAAATGTGAGGAATGTCAGGATACTAGCCTTTCTAGAGAGTATTTCCAATGAAAAATGGAAAGCAGGGGGAAAATGCAGACACTGCCTGCTTTAAAAGTTTCCCTATTATAGCCTTTGAGGGCTGAGACCTCAGAGTACACTGCATGGTACTCTCACACAAAATTTTAAACACAGCTGTGTGAGCTTCTCTTGCTGTTGGAGCTGCTAACAGTTACATTAAAGGAGAGAATGTGGAGGTACATAGAGGACACTTCAGCTGTTATCTTTTGAATACACTGCTCTTTTCACTGATAGGAATATTCAAAGTGTGCATTGGATTTTTGACACATCGGATTTGCTTGGTCTTTTGCTTTGAATGATATACTAATGTCAAGATGAACATTGGTGACTTACTTTTTTTTTTTCTTTTCATTTAGCAGGCTTACAAAGTAATTTTAATAGCTGCTGCTAGATGGGCAATGCAGTGGGATACAAGCAATGCCACAGATTCCTGGCGTGCATTGAGGACAATTATTTGACACAGAGACTGGACAGAACAATCAGAAGAGAGACTTTGCTGCTACACACAAATAGAGAAGACCTAATCAAGGATGTGACGGCCATTGTCAACCTCAATCTGACTGACTGACATTGGAGCAGTACTGCTTAAGATCATGAGCAAAGTGAGAAAACACACATCTGCAATCAAGTCCTCAAGTTCCAAAATGATGCATTTTGGCTCATTCAGGAAAATTATAGGCAATACAAAAGAAGTAAGGCAAAGACAGAAAATTTATGCCTCCTGGCCTTTGATCTGGCAAGGTCTGCTCCCAGGAATCCCAGCTCTCTGCGCCTAGTAACAGGCTGTGGGGAAGCACTACCCACAGCAGAAGTGAGTTCAGTTAGATATTGCTTAAGTGAAGTGGGCATAAGCATGTGTGAGATGTTGGAAATCCTCTGAGAATCCTGAAGGAGCCGGGTGGTGTTGAGAGGCTGCACATGGATGTCTTTAAAGTGTTATGCAAAAAAATAATTGAAAAAATAATTGGCTACATTCATCTTCAAAAAGAGAAAGGTAGAGGATTTAGTAGCTACAAACTTGCAGGCCCAGCGTCAGTACTCAGGAAAATTGTGAAGAAAATGCTCCTGAAATGTTTTGGAAACCAGAACAGAAAGGTTATTGAGAATGGGCATCTTGGCCTTTCCAAAGGTAAATGATGACCACAGTCATTGCCATCTATGAAGAAATGAAAACCTCTGTGGGCAAGAGAAGAGCAATGGATGTTGTAAATATCAGCCTTGGTAAGAATTTCAGAGTGAATCTCTTGTTCAATGAGTAACATGGACTGTGTGTTATATTCCTCAGCATTCACTGCTGTGGAACATTTCCATCAGTGGTGTGGATGTGAAATGGTCTACTCCTACCTTACCAGGGACATGTCAAAGGGACCTCAAGCTGAAGCATTTGGCTGTAAGGAAATTTAGACATTTTATTTAGTCAAATGCAAAACCTTGCACATGGGATCAAATAACCTAATGCAATGGTACAAGCTGAAGACTGACTCAAGTGGGGAAGCAACTCAGCTGAAAAAAGCAAGAAGCTGCTTAGGTGGCATCAAGACATCCTCTCCAGCCTAACTTATTCCATGTGTCTATCTATGAATGGGTTATCATGGAATGGCAGCTAATTTCATCTTGTATGACCTCAAAAAAGTAGAATTTGTAGAGGGAAAATAACTATTAAGATGAAATGCTTTCTCCCTTTTTCTCCTTTTCTTGGTTAAAGTCAGAATTATGGTTTGCTCTCTGTACAGTTCTTTTCAATTACTCTTTTTGCCTAGAAAAACATAAAGTTAAAAAGATGATTTCAAATAGACATACAAAAAGCCAAGGCTTTAATTTCCTTTCTGTTGAAAGAAACAGAACCAGAGGAAAGTTTAAGAAGTGGTTCAGATAGGAATACCTTTTTTTTCCTGGAAGTTGTGATGTAAACAAAATTCAAATGAGCTTTCTCTTCTACCCCCATCGAATTTGCATTTTTCAATCAGCTTCAATGATAATTGAATTTAAAAATGGGGAATTTAGCATTAAAAATAGTTTAAAACTCCCCCAAACCCAAGAAAGGAACAAAAGAAAGAACTAGGCAAAAGATTTGGGTGAAATGTCAGTAGTTTAACTAAAGAGAACTTTTACATTAGTGATTGCTTTTTGAGCATAACACAGCTGAACATGCAAGGTTTAAGCTTAGTTTAAAGAACAAAGCTTTGTGCTGTAGGTGGTATCACAGCAAGTCAGCCCAAAATCTTAATGGGAAGAATTACATTAACTACTGTTTCTGCGTATTTGTATTGCATGGATAGGAATTGAGGGAAAGTCATCCATTTTGGGGATATTGGAAAACTGGAAAAATACTAGGGATAGTTTTATTGATAAATATCTATTGATGAAAAATTACACTGAAATGACTTCTAAAAAAATGCCAAATCAAATTTTGAAGAGGTTTATAACATAAGATGTTGAAGCGCTAAAATAGTCTTCTGTACTTTGCATTACTTCATACAGGAGAGGCTGGTTTATTACCTGCTTTGTCTTTAAAAGAATTTTTTCAAAGGTAAGTAGATAATCTTGAGTTAAGCACAGTCCTATCAGAACAAGGGACATTGTTTTTTTATTCATACATAATAGTTAAAAATCTTTGATTGATAAAAGAGTATCCAATCAAATAGTAAAAGTAAAAATGTTGTTTTGCAATGAGCTGTTACATGTTTTCTCAAGATCTGAGAGCCTCTGCCTTTATAAACTGGGCTGTATGAAGGAGTGGAGAACAGATTCTAAGAAAAGATATGCACTGAAAAAAATAGATGTGCACTGAGTATTAGCTGGACTGAGCTCTGAGGAGGTTCTACATATTGCTGCTTTGGGAATGTGCTGGCATAGTGCCCCCACTACCAAACTCCTTAACATGCAGAGACCATATGGGATTTTGACAGAAGCAGCATGACATCAGTTCAATTTCCTTTTTTCTTCTAAATCTTGAAGTGTTCATATACACAGAATTCTGTTTACCTATCCAACTGAAAGTTAATTCTTTTAATACACAGAAAGAAGGTAAAATGATTTGTGGTAGATAATTCTGTACAAAATATGACTTGATGTGAATTTTCTACATTGAAGAAATTATAAAGAATTACTTAGGATGTTACAGAGTCAAGGTAACTGTGTGCAATTACTTTCAGTAACTTTATAGTTACAAATTAGGAAACAAGGAAACATTTTCAACAAGAGTGGGAGAATTTGCGTTCTATCATAAATTTTGGAAACAAACATCTTAGTTTTAAAACAAGCCTAATAGTGTATAATTTCTGTTTTGTATTTTTAGAATGCTTTGAAGGTTTGACACACCTTATGAATTATCATGTGGGCCTGTAACAGCTGTAGTTTTGACAGTTATCCTCTTCATCAAAAGGCTTTTCTCTTAAAAAATACTCCTACAGTGAAGGTAGAAATAGACTGTGATATACAAAGTAAACATCTATGTTGCTCCTTGATTTCTTTTTAAAACAAATTTTGCCAGTCCATCTGATAAAATATGGCCATGTTTTTGATACAATTGATCTTGTCTGTTTTCTCACAATGTGGTCTTTTAACTATCTTATTATAACTCTAACTTAAAAACATAAAGTAAAAGAAAAAAAAGGAAACTTAGCCCTTATCATACACGGTGTTGGTAATCATTTCTTTCATTTACTCTCAGTGACAGTACTAACATAAAACAATTTAAACTTTAGGAAGAGCATCACAGTTCTACATATAACCACACTACAATTCCTCATGATAAAAGCAATTTCCCAGTGATCAGCTTAAGAAAGTACAGTGAATTCCCAAAGAAAGAAAGGGTCATTAGAGATATCTGGCTCCAAGGGCAATATACAACCTGATTTTCTCTAATGTAATAATTTACCAGGTTGCTATACAATATAAATACTAAAATGTTGGGGAAAAAAACCCGCCAAACCAAAAACCTAAAATGAATGATGTCCTATGACAAAGTGACTTGCTTAGTGGATGTGGGAAAGGCTGTGCATGTCATCTACCTAGGCTTTTACTAAGGCCTTTACACAGTTTTCCACAACATTCTCCTAGAGAAACTGACTTTCCGTGGTGTAGAATGGTGTAAAATCACTGGGTAAAAAACTGCCTGGATGGCCAGGCCCAGAGTGTGGGTGAACGGAGTTGCATCCAGCTGGCAGCGAGTCACAAGTGTGGTTCCCAAGGGCTCAGTGTTGGGCCCAGTCCTGTTCAATACCTTTATCAACGATCAGGGATTGAATGCACCCTCAGTAAGTTTGCGGATGACACTGTGTTAGTTGGGAGTGCTGATTTGCAGGAGGGCAGGAAGGCTCTGCAGAGGGATCTGGATAGGCCGGATCCATGGTCAACCTTGTATATTCAATAAGGCAAAGTGCTGGATCCTGTGCTTCCCCTGCAGTGCTCCAGGCTGGGGGATGAGTAAATGGAAAGCAGCTTAGAGGAAAAGGACCTGGGAGTGCAGGCCAACACAGCTGAACACGGGCCAGGAGTGTGCCCAGGTGGAGAGAAGGCCAAGGCGTCAGAAATAGTGTGGCCAGCAGGTCTGGGACAGTGATCATCACAGATGAGGCTGCACCTCAAGTGCTCTGTTCAGTCTAGCAAAGATATTGAGGCACAGAAGTCCAGAGAAAAGGCAACGAGGCTGGCTAAGGGTCTGGAGTCCAAGTCTTATTTGGAGTGGCTGAGGGAGCTGGGGTTGTTTAACCAGAAGAAAAGGAGGCCCAGAGGGAAGCTTATTGCTCTCTACAGAGCTTGAAAAGAGGTTTTAGCCAAATGGATGCAGCCTCTTCTCCTGGTTAACCAGTGGCAGGATGGGAGGAAATTACTACAAGTTGCGCCAAGCAAGGCAATTTTAAGAAAAATTGCTTCACAGAAAGGATGGTCAAACATTAAAAGAAGTGAAGCAGTGAATTCACACCCAACCCCCAGAATCTTCCAAAAGTGTGAGAACATCACTTCAGGGGATGATTTAGTGGTTAAAATGGTGGCAGTGCTAGATTGATGTTGGACTTGTTCTTTTCATCATTAACAATTCTGTGATCCTATGATTCTATAATTTTAATCATAAAGTCAGTATACAAATTGTGTACCATTGATCTTTACTGACCTACTTTTTCAAAGATAATATGAATTTTCTTTGTAAATGATGTGGTTTTAACACTTCAGCTTGAAATCTACCCAGTGATTTAATGCAATATTGTGCAAAGCACACTGCAATCAGTTTGAAAAAATTTCAGCCTTGAATTGTATCATAAAGCCAGACTTTGAATATTATTTAATCCAAAAGAGATTTTCTTTTGGATGTATTAGATAACTGTAAGGTCTTTTTTTCCAATAAATTATGAAGAAAAAAAATATTTAAAGTCTCTCACAAAGCTTATATACCAAAGTTTCCTAGCTTCCAGATGTGTAGGCACAGAATTATGATTTTGTATCCTCTCTAATGATAATGTATCCATGACATATAGTGATGATATGAACTCTTAATAGCTTTGCATGGAGCTCTTAAGATCTTAAAATATTGTCATAATTTGTTGTTCTTTCATGTGATAATAATAGAGGACTTGTTAACTGAAGCTGAAAAGAACCTTAAAATTTGCAACCATAGTCAAAATTAATTTTTCCTGCATCATACAAGATTGCTACTATTTGATACCGCTCACACTATCAAACAAGCTTCAGTAAACATTAAAGTTATTTGGTAAAAGTGTTTACCACATACATTTTTAATTCATAGCTAGAAATTATTCTTAGTCCTTGAAAGCAATTTTTCTATATATTTTCTATCTATTTTCTGTCTATTCAAATATAGATGGAGACAACTACTGACAAAAACCATGGAGATAATATACTTTTGGTATTATAATTTCTTTAACATCATTTAAATAATTAAAGTGGGGTTTGTATTTATAAAATTATAACTTCAGCAAGTTCCTAAATTTTATATGATAGGACTGTAAAAAAAATATATAGTATTATAAGAGTAAAAGCATAGAAAGATGGAAAAGTGGATTTAATAAACTTTATTTTACTGATTCCATTCACTTATGTACAAACACAAAACTTGCCAGGATATTTATGTACAAAATTTCCATTTCTTGGATAAGGTTTTAGCGAAATACTTGTTTTGTTCTCTTTTCTTAGAAGCTTTAATCAATTATTTTTTACAGGGCATAACTAGACACAGTTCCTATATTATTTTGAAATATTTTGGGGTTTCTTGGAAGTGCATAAATGGTGACAAAATGACCAAAAACAAAGGTGAAATTTTCATGTACATATACATTTTAAATGTGCATCTGCAAGTTAATTCAGTGGCAGTCACCAGTATAAGAAAGGGACAAGGGAAATTTTGGTGAACTGGATAAAATAATAAATCATTACCTCTTACAGGACAAAAAAAATAGTAGTTAAAATTCATTGTGTGCTTTGATAATAAGTATTTTTTTTCCATTAAAAGACATTAGCATTAATATTTCTATCCATAGACAATGTAAATAAAAGCATTTGGGTGTGTGACAGCTGTGCCTGCTAGATAAGAGAAGCATTGTGAAACAGTGGAGAAGTAATTTTCCTGTGACTTATTTATATTCATCACTGCTATAAAAATGAAGGAGAGGGGAGGAAAATCAATCCCAGCATTTGGATGGAAAAGCTAAATAATTATTTTGTGAACATTGTGATTTGGTGTGGTGACACCTTTATTCTGGTTCATGTCCCACATTTTTAAGATACTAATCAACACAGTGAGGAACTTTCAAGTGGCTCTGAAATGCATTTCTTTCTTGGATTTCCTGTGTCGTAGGATAGCTGAGCAGATGCTAAAAGCTGTTCTGTGTCTGCTGCGTCTGACGACACACAGAGGCCAAAAGGTTTTTTTACATATAGCTTGACTGAAATTCTCAAACATCTCATAATCTCCTGTCTGTCAAAGAGGGGGTCACTAGTTCTCTTTACGAAATAAAAAAGTCTTATTTTATGGATATGGCGTAATGCAGTGCCTCACACTTCTGAAACTTCCTCTAGGTTGTAGGTAGCTCTGCTAAGAAGTACTGCATATTTTACTTACCAAAATATCAAATTGTGAATTCACTGAAACTTATAGTTCATATTTCAAATCTCTTCCACTTCCCTAATTCTGTAGAAACCTGTTATATAAGAGAAAGGTCTTCATTTCAATAACATTGCAGTGATCAAATATAAAATAGTATGTTCTTCTGAAAGAAAATGGGCTTGATTTCTTGGGAATACCTTGTGTGTATTCCTTATGTCTGAGAAACTGATTTGTTTTTAATGGTACAAAATTATTACTCTCAAAATTCAATTTTGCGAATAAATTTACTATAATTTATCATTATCTTCTCATGTACACTTCAGTGATCTCAACAAGAACGTTTACACTCTCATAAATCCATGTACACATTTTGGGTTAGGAAAAATAATTGTGCGCTCTAAAAGCGACAGATGGTCACAAATTCACTATGGAAAAGGTGAGTTCTAGTGTTATCAGTAGAAATGAACTCTACCAACCAACCAAGTAATGTGGTCTACAACCTTCTTGTCCCCTCTGCAGAGCCCAGCTTCAAATATTATTCCTGCTATGAAGACAGGCTCACAGAGCTGGGGCTGTTCAGCCTGGACAAGAGGAGGCTCCAGGGATGCTTACAGCAGCTTTCCAGGACCTTCCAGGGAAAGCTTTAGGGGACATTTTGTAAGGACACCTAGGGACAGGACAAGAGATAATGCCTTGAAATTGAGAGAGGGCAGGTTTACATCAGATATGCAGCGGAAATTCTTTACTGTGAAAGTGATGGGACACTGGAACAGGCTGTCCAGAGAAGTTGTGAATGTTCCATTCTTGGAAGTGTTCAAGGCCAGGTTGCATGGGGCTTCAAGAAGGCTGGTCTACCAGAAGGTTTTGCTGACCATCCCAGGGGATTGGAACTAGATGATCTTTGAAGCCCCTTCTAACCCAAAGCATTCTGTGATTCTGTGATGACTCTCAGGGAAGCAATTTATTGTTCTTTCAACTGAGAAGAGACAAGGGCCTATCTGAGGCTCTCAATATAAAGGCAGAAAAAGAAAATATTGAGATAAAGCAAAAAAAAAGCAGTAGATTCAACAAAAAATTGTTTCATAGGACTTTGAATAACAATGTAGGAAGATGCTAAACAAATATATTGTCATCTGCATTCCCAAATAGAGCTGATAATTTCAGAATAATTGCCTTGAGGGCAAAAGCTCTTTGAAATTCACTATATGAACTGAAAATTATTTGCAAAGGTTTTTATATAACATAATTAGCAGCTATGGATAACCACACATTTTAAATCCAATGCCAAGTACACATTCTATGATTACCACATGATCTATACCACAATCCAAATATTTCCTTCCCAGCTCTTTATTCTTCCCTTTTTTTCCTCTTTCCCACTTGCTGGTGCTCCGTAGATCTTCTTGCTGCCTGATCTTAGCAGCTTCCTCTGTCGTGAAGTCCCTGTGCTCAGCTTCCATCCATACCCTATGCCTGGCAGTGTTTATTTAATAGATCCCGAATAAACCTCCATCAGACCAGAGCTGTCAGAGTGACTGTCCAGCCTCTCACCTGTGCTTAGGGTGCAGCAAATCCGTTGGCTCATCTAACCCACAGTCTTCATGCCAGCCTGCAGCCTGGGAGGGCAGGCTCTGAGGAGCTCCTCTCCCACCCTCCCAAGCACTCTGTGTGCGCACACACAAGAAAGAAACAGAAGTTTTGGATTAGGACTGTGTTGCAACAAACAATTCTCTCAAACAACAAATACTGACTTCTTTCCATCCCTGCAAGCTTCCACTATTGGTAAGAGTAGCATGAAACAAGCAGTTATGGGGTGTGCACATGGTTTCCTGTCATTGATGGCAGACTTTGAACGTGGCACAAGCTGACAGATACACGCACAGAGCAAAACAAGATGTGCCACATAGTTTTGGTTCACCAAAGTTCAATATATTTTTTTTTCCTCTGTTGCTGAGAGAAGCTATTTTGAGATGCAAAAGGGAAGGCATATGTTTATGGGTGTTTTGTTTAGAAAATGTGACATGCTCTAAGAATGTTTGGCAGTTCTAACATGCTTTTCTCCCGCGTGCTGATGATTGGTGGCTGTAGCTGAAGAAAATTTCTAGTCATGGTTGCTAAAATTGGTACTCTGAGGACATACAGAGGCAGTGGAAAAGTCAATGTGCACATTTTGGTAAGAATTTCTCAAACATTAGGCTTATCAACATTTTCTCCAGTTTATTTAAAGTCTGGGTTTGGTATCATTGTGTCATTTCCCCCTACTCCCTCCCTCCTCCCTCTTCCCACCACCCCCTCAACCATCACTGAAGGTAGTTGCTCCTAAATGTGTATGTAAAGCCATCTTTTGAAAAAAAATGTATCTGCAAGCAGACAGCCTGCGGCACAAGAAGTAAAGAAATGTAGACTAAGATGTTTTCACCATTTCACTGAGCATAGAATAGCTTAGAGAAAATTGTTTAGGTGAGATTAGAGTCATTCCACATTTACAAAAATCTGAAATTATTTTGCAGGCCAGCCCTGCATGGTGTGCCTGTGATAAGCCCAGTAAGAACTAGGCAGCAAACTGATAGGTCAATAGATGGATTATGGAACTCTTTTACTGTTATATGGATGTTTCTTAGTTTCTCCAGAAGGCAGAGCTTTCAGACACGATATAACAGTACTGACTAATCAGTATCTCCATATGGTGAAGAAATTTAAAAGAAAAAATAATGTTGATAGGAAAAATAATTTGAAATGTGTACATATATATGTATAAATGAGTATATGTAAGTACATATGCAATGGAAAAAAGAGGTGTCTGGAAATTCTGGAAAAGATCTACATGCAGCAACTCATCAGATGGAAGTTTTTCACTTGAATTGGCAGCGAAATGAATGTCATCATGATATAGAATAAAGAAGCAATATTTTCTCTAAGTTTCTTTTTCAGCTGCATCTGGAACATCTTAGGTTAGGATATATGAGCAAGAAGAACAGTCAAGTTGCTTGGAATTCAAAAATAATAAGATTTTTTTAAAGCAGGCAAATAAATTTAAAAAAAAAAGCTAACCCTTTACATGTCAACCCTGTGATGTGAATAATGTGCTGTGCTTGTAACCCCTTGTGTGAAGATGAATCCCCCATCAATAAAAAGTTTGATTAACAAAAATGGTTAATTTTACATCCCAATAATCATCTTTTTAAAAACAAATTTTTTACTTGTGGATTACCACATGCATTGAAATCAGATATGGTTTAGGCCATGTCTCAGGTGACAGCTCTGGGGGCTGTGAGGCAGGAAATGTGAGGAGAAGAGTGTGGTGTAAGGTGTCTGCGTTTCCACTTTTTTAACTTCCGTCTTACTGGTTCTTTGGGAGATGTGAAAGGGTGTTTAATGCAAATCAAAACAAAGTGATTCCTAAATAAAAATTTTTAAATGCTTCCAGATTCATAGCACGTCAAAAATAATAGCATTATTTCTGTTTTCTTTGTTTTTGCAATTTCAGAAAGGACTGTGAGAACACATAATCAGTAAGTAAATGTCAGATAAATCCAAGAATGCATAACTTTATGTTTAATGCTAACAATAAAGAGATATCAAGGCATACAAGAAGAAAAATCTGTTTAGAAGACCTATCTTCTCTTCATGTTCAAATTGAACTAAAATAAATTGTACAATCTGCTTTAATATATATTTTTGTTAATGTTTTATCAATACAAAAAAGTAGTAGAAAATTATTAGTCATTCATCAAAGCCTTTTTTTCCAAGTTAAAAGTCTAAATACAAGACAATATATTGGTAAAAATGACTAATAAATAAAAATTCTAAATACCACGTATCTTTGAGCATCAAGCTAACTCAAATTAAGCTATCAGTTAATGGCAGATAACTTTCCAGAAATTGAAGTATTCTCATGTTGTTGCCACTGATTAAAAGTTGACAAGATAAAATGACATGAAGATATAGCAGGGAGTCTTTAGTCATAATGAACTGGGATTGTTGCATTGCATAAATAGCTTTTAAAATAAGTTAGTGTTATGCCTGCTCATCAGAGTTTCATTAAATCATGTGGTATTATGAAGAAACTGGATAGCATTTAATTTAATATAAGATGGGCAGACTAGATTGACAGGTAATTCCTGCTAAAAATTACAACATATGTCTATCACCATATTATGGGATACTTGACCGTAGTTGGAAGAGCATTTTGAGAATTTCAGAGTATCTATAAATTTGTTACAGATGAAACCAGCATTCAAGCACACTATTGTCTCAAGTCATTCTTACCCAAAGCACCACCAAAATAATTTTTCCTGTATCACAGGTGAGCTATTCAGACATGGTTACAAGAGGCTTGGTTGCCACAGCCCACCAAGAGCTGTATGTATAAGTTAATTACAAATTCCTGGCCAGAAATAAAAAACAAAAAAACAAAAAAAATGCACTGGGCTATAGGGCTACACTATGCCAGGGCAATCCTTTATAAACCTGCTGTTTATGTGCATTTCTGTACATTCACATATTCATACTTATGGACAATAATTAGGTTCAGCTCTGCTTGCAGTGATGCTCTTCCTCAAATACAGAAGTGTCATAACAACCTGTGTATAAAAAACAAAAAAGAAAGGGATCAAACGTATCTTGTTTTTATGCACACTGTGAAAAAGAATGGATAGCAATCAGTTTTTTTACCCTGATATTGCACTAAAGAAAATAAAATTAAAAGCAATGGAAGGGATTTTGTTATTACCGCATGTGCAAAATTGAGTTGTGGTAAGTAAAACAGGGAATTTGACCTTCACCTTCCACACTTCACTGGGATCCATGTTAAATTTTTATTAGAAGGGAAGATGAGCTTTGTGGGGAAAATAATTCTTTGTATCTTACTGTCAAAAAAAATTGGAAAACTCTACTGGCAATGCATAAATTTAGAGAAAAGTGAAATCTCTAACTTTTGTTTCATGTTAAGAGCTCTCTCTAAACTGTAGCTGAATTCAGATTGCCTATTATCTTGCCACATTAAAAATCTAAGTAATTATATGTTCTTTTGTGTAACCATCTTATGAGCTTACTTTCATGACTTTTTCCAATAAACTAGCATAATCTCCCTGAAGAAAGAGAAAGTCACATGTAAATCTCATTGTACTATTGCAAAAGGCATACACATCCCTACCTCCACCCACTGTTCATTTAGAATTCAGCTTCCACTGAAGTGCAGGATTATTTTTCTATTGACTTCTGTTGACTTCCTGTGTGCATGAAGCTCATAAAACCTCTGGCCTGGTTTATAATTGCATTTCAACTGTTTTTCTGATTTTCAATCTTTCTTTGAAATACTTTTATCTTGGCAGAGATTTGTCTAGCTTCCTCTCTGCTACTCAAGCTTGGTTTGGGAATTATATTAAATGTATAACCTTTGAAAAATATATTGAGATTAACAAGTGCTGCAAGTATTTAATAAATGTTCTGTTAGTGCCATAAAGCATTGTTTTTTTTCAAGCTGTCAAGCAGAGAGACAGCTATTACCATGAATAATAGATAGAGTTTTGAGATAATTTATATTAAAAAATGAATCCTGTATCTGTAAGACTTGTTGTTGCAGAGAGTGTCAAAACCAAATTAACTTAGTAGCACTCTGGACCTGAAAATAACAGCTATTCAAAGAATATTTGTTAAATTATTTACTTGGCAAACTCTGTATTTTTTCCCCTTCAAAAAAACTCAGGATTTTTTATCTCTGTCTACGTTCTCAAAACACTAAAGTTTCTGTCCTGGTTCTGGACAGGACAGGTTTATTTTTATCCAGGAGAGGGCATGACCAGGGCCCTGAGGTTATTCTATCCCACCACATGTCATTGCCAGGGATGGATGTGGGACTCTCCTCTGGGGAAGAGGGAGTCTTTCCAGTCAAGAAAGCAAGGCAAAGGGAGCAGCTTGATATTGTTCGTTTCTGGGGTCTTTTCATCTAAATAGTTTCTTTTTTTATGCCTTTTATTACTCATATTGTTTTTGTTATAGTTCTTTTCCTTATCTCGTTGCTGTTTAAAGTAAGTTGTTCTTATTTCAACCCATGATCTTTGCCTTTTGTGCCTCCATTAGGAGAGGGGAGGGGAAGCAGCACCTGATTTTAGCAAGAGTCCTAAAATTGAATAATACTGTTCCTAAACCATGAGAGTTTCCTCAGTATTGGAGACCATTATGTCTATTTAAATGTCTGGAGCAATGGACATAAATGTGTTATTTGTGCTACAGAGCAAGATTAAAGCTGATCACAGATACTTAGATAGCTAAATAAAGCCTAAATGTTTAGTTAAAAACATTTTATTTGACACAAAGAGAGACACAATAGCTACTGGGGTGAAGACAGCAGTTTGTTATGTTCACACTGCCTGTATCAGCTCCCAGCTCAAAAAGAAATGACCACATCCTCAGCATCTTTGGCCTTTATTACCATATATCTCATCTGAGATCTTGCCCTTCAAATTTCATTGGTTACACAATTCTTTTGGACATGGAAGTCAGTGTTAATCCCTTTTGACATGAAAGTAGATTATGGAGAATCTTAAGAAACTTACCTTAAGGAAAGACTTTTCTTTAAGAAAGCTGCCTCTTAAAATAATATTCTCAGACACAGGGAACAATGAAAAATAGTTGATGAGCCTTTGTAGATGGTGGACACAAAATCTTCATATGCAATTTATATGAGTATTACAAAATCATATGAACATGTTGCATCATTTATGACAAGATATGATTTGTTATAAATGCAATTCATGACTGAAGAGACATGGTGGGAAATAATAGGAGATATGAAAAGTATAAGGGAAAGAAAACAAAATTAATCTCCTCAGTAGTTTTAAGTATCCAGACATAGGAAATAAAGGTAATTGTTGAAAAGATGGAAAATAACTTGGAAAGAAATAAACAGAGGATAACACTGAGAAGACAAGGAAACCAGAAAACAGTAAAGCAAACTAAAGGAGTATATCCATGCAATCATTTTTTCAGTATTTCAGTATGGAAGGTTTCAACAATGTGGCAGTAGTTCATAAGGATGACCAAGCAAGGTTCCTTTCTGATGTACATTTTGACATATTCTTAATTCAAAACCAGTTCATCTGGCTGCAGGTATTTTCTAGTGCTTGGAAGCAAGCTAGACATTTCATAAAGTCAATGAACTGCAGAAGTTTTATAGATCAGAGTTCAATTTGAGTATAAGAAAATAAGTTCAAATGATTGTGTTCTAGAAGATTGTGTTAGACTGACTTCTCAAAATAGAGCTGAGCAGTAAGGAACAAAATCCTACAATAAGCAAAAAAAAAAAAGTCATAACATACCTTTTTTTGCACCCTAATTTTGAATTTAGCAGCATTATAGAATAAGTAGAATAAAATTTATGATTGTAAAGGTCTTTTCCAAGCCAAATGATTTAATGATTTATATATAAATATTTGTCAATATGTATAGATGCATGCATACTCCTGAGTTTCTTTTTTTTAGGTTCTATCTGAAGTTTCAAAATCAGAGTTTTTTTCCCATTAGGTAATGTCAACAAAACCGTTTCAATATAATTATATGTATGGCTAATTTATACTTCTGAATGATAGGGTGACAATAAAATATTATTCTAAAAAGGTAGGTCTGTTGAGATTGTTCTTTTGGAATCTCACAAAAGTTTGAATTTTTTAATACATTTTAACTCCATGATCTTTAGGGCAATGTTGTCTCTTGGTACATTGTGACCTTCTTCACAAAGGATGCCCTCCAGAACTCAAGGATTAATGAATAATAGAAGACATTTGAATGCTAAGAATCCATTTTTGGACATACAGAAGGATACACTAAAAGCATTGCATAAGACGCTCTTATATTTTGGGATTTCACGTTAGGTCAGAGCAGCAAGCTTAAACGGAGGATTTTTTTCAGTGCAATCGGCAGTTTTCACTCGAAGAAGCAAGAAATCCTTTTTTACGGCACACAGCTTCCTCACGACGGGGAGCAGAAGAGAAAGCACTGATCTCTTTTCTCTGTTGACTGATGACAGGACCTGAGGGAACAGCACTAAGCTGTGCCAGGGGAGGTTTACATTAAATTTAGGGACGTTCTCTCCGTGCAGAGGGTGGCTGGCACTGGAAGGGGCTGCCCAGGGAAGCAGCAGCAGCTGGCAGAGTCCAGGGAGTGCATGGATGGGGCTCTCAGGCACACTCTGGGACTCTTGGGGCCGTCCTGTGCAGCGACGGGAGCCGGACTTGTGATCCTCGCGGGTCCCTTCCAACTCAGCATCTTCTGTGGTTTCATGAATGTCGATAAATGTAAGCGAGGTTTCAAGAGAAAATTGTTTGCATTAATTTTTTTTTCTATTTAATTTTGTTTTGTGGGGTTTTTTTCGCTTCGTAGTGTTACATCTAGTATTTCTTGTGGCAAAGATTTTTGGGTTTCGGTTGCACATCCTTTTCTTCTTCTTTTTTAATTAACGCGGGTAGTAAATTTTTGAGTTGTTAATATCATCCTCTATCAAAAATAATTTTTTACATTTTTTATGCCTGTTTGCATTCCATTGTGGAAAACCAAACTGGTTTTTTATGCTGAAGCACAAGTGACGTAAACAAAGAAAGGGAACCTGTCAGTACAAAGGCCTGTAAGATCCCTAATTTATATAGAATTTCCCATCTTCCTTACTGTGTCTCAGAAGGATCTCTCATTATATATAGCACAGTAGTTTTGCAAAGTCCTTTTCTGCAGCTCTTAGTCATGGTGCTTGGAAGATGTAAATTAAAAAATATTTTTTAAAAAAATGCTTGAAGGAAAATTATATGAAATTTGTAACAGAACTTTATTACCATCAATAAACTCTCCTATCTGCAGTACAGATAGTTGTTAAAACTACTTGGAACAAATTACCAGCAGGCAATTAAGCTAGAAAAACAATAGGAATATGGCACATGAAATAGAAAAAAAATGTTAAGAAATTCAAATTCACATTTAATATTTCATCCTTCCATTCTTACAGAATGCATAATGTCTGTACATGGAGGCTAGATCTGTCCCCCTTTTGACTTATCTGCTGACAAACTGTCCTAAAATAATCATACCTGCAATTATATTATTCAACAGAGATGAAATAATCTGTATTTTTGTTTTCTAGAACTGCATGCTGTACCATGTTATTTTTTAAAGCATATTATTTACTACAGCAATAGAAATGTCAGTTTTAAAACCATGCACAACTCCTGCATAATCACACAAGTAAAACTGAAAAGAATACTAGGAATGAAATCAAGTCAAAGGTGGCAAAAGAAGAGATCTTACAAATACTGCAAGATCATTTAGACGAATCCATATTCAAACATACAAGGGGTTCTTCTGGAAAAATATATCTATAAATAAAGCCACTGATTACACTAGCAAAAATCCTTTCCAAAACCAGATGTTCAGAGTCACTTCTAAATGAAAAAATATTTTCTGGAAGAACTTTGGAAGATTAATTTTTATGCAAGCAGGAGGAATTACAATTTTTGGATTAGATTCCTAAAGTATTTCCTCCTTTGAATCCGCAGAGATTTGAAAAAAAAAAATAGTAAAAGGTAGACTTGGATTGATACTCATGTGTCTATTCCAGAAGTGTAAAGAATTAGGATTCCAAGGTGCAGCATGTGGTTCCATCAGTGGAAACAGCACATATCTCACTGAAATGTCAGCGTGGTGTCTGGAACCAGAAGACTTGGACAGACTTTATATCTCTTTTTCGAGATTTGACCAAAGCAAATTGCCTCCTCTGAGGCATGCCTGAGTGAGTTAGGTAATGCCCTGCCTGTCCACTGAACTCCCCTGTGCTGGCAATTCAGTATTTATGCTTGTACAGCATAGTCCTAACCAAGTAGAACCAGAAAAATAGGAACATAAGTCCCCTGTGAGGTGAGGCACGCTCCAAAGCTGTTTAACACATACTGACAAGTTCAGAAACGTAGAACAATTAATTTAAACTTACTTTCTGCATACAGAACCCAGAATGCTTCACTCCATTCTGGGAACATCCACTTGGATGGATACAGACAATTGCTTGTTCAAAAATCATATGTTAACTAAGTAACTCTGATTTGTTTAACAATACTCTATTTTCTAAAACATGACTGAGACCTTATTCCATTTTATATAGCAGTTCAACTGTCAAAACAGTGATTTTCAGCTTTTTTAACTGATGATTTAGATTTTTGGGAAGGAAAATATTTGCCAATATAATATTTTATTTGCTCTTTTTAAAACTCTATTTCTACTATTCCAGTGGTTTTGCATTCCAGCCTCTGATGTTAGAGCACACTAATATTCTTTTATGAGAAGATTAGAAAAAAGTAGAGGTTAGAATATTTTGGAGTAAGAAATTTACATTTGTTCTCTTCTTTATAAACAGATTCAACTCATCTCCTAAAGAACGCATTTAACAGCTGAGCAGCATATGGGATGGACAACTGCAAAGAATGCTCACGTATTTCACATTGAAGAATAATTTGTTAAAAGAATTCTAAGGACAAGACTCAAGACTGCTCATTCCCTGTTAAGCAGCTTATGCTTATCTGCCCAATGCAGTCCTGTCAGATGCCTGGGAACCTGCCCTTCCCTGCACAGAGAGAGTGTGCATTCTGGCACACTGCTGATCTCAGTGGAACAAAAGCTTCTCAAATAACATGGTTTTGTTGCTTTCAGAGCAGAGTTCTAGTCATAGTCCTAAGAAGATTCCATGTAGATGGACATACTTAGATTTTCAAACCTGTGTAACATTGATTAGACTTTTCCATTAACAACAGCATCCACCGTGTCTTAATGCTTTCCCTTCACAATTTGTTTCTCATCTTTCTTTTTCTTTTATTTTTCTGTCTAGGACACTTTTCATATTCATGAATGGCATGGTAGACAATCCTACATCTCAATTCCTATTTTGAAGTGCAATACTAATTTCTATTACCCTTTTCAGACTCTGTCCATGACCAAAACAGCAAACAGCTCAAGCACAGAAATTCATTGTAAAAACGCCTGAAAATGTGTCAAGAAATGTTAAACTTCATCTCAACTTAGCTCACAGAGTGAGTATTCTCTAGTGAATTGGAATACAGTTTGATACAGTTGATAGGGTCTCTGGCTACTAATCAGAAATTAATTGAGTAAACTAATTGATTAAGATTTTTTTCAACCACATTGTTAAATAGCTTGTAAAATGCCACAGAATATAGTTCAAATACTGCAAGTGACATCAAATCACATACTCAGATGAGCTGTTAAATGAAATTACTAAAATTCTGTAAGAAAGAGTGCATCCTGTTCAAAGGAATATTTTCCATTTTGAAAGGAGAAAAAAAAGGAGACATGAATTAAGACAAATTCATGTTATTTTCAGCAGATTGACTCTTATGGGAAAATATCTATCATCGTTGCTCATCACTATTCAGCTAACTGGTTTCCATGGATTGTCATCAGCAGATGAATGAAGTTTCAGAGCACATGAAAAATAAATGTATCATTCTTCAGTACTCATCTGAGAAACACACCTACATTCTGTAGAAAGAAGACACCAGACAACTCTGCTTCCCACAATGTACCAGCCTCTACAAAACTTGAGAACAGGTCAAGCCCCTGCATTCATTACCCTCCTTAAGATACTGCAAGAAATTCTGAAGTACTGCAGGAGCCAGCAGTGAGCATCAGGGGAGCTTAGCACTGCCAGACTATCACAGAAAAGCAGCCAGCCCCACTCTGATGTCAGCCTCCTTGGAAAAAATCCAGTGGAAGACAATGGGGTTGTGTTGGACATGCAGTGCTGTAATTGTGATCTGAATCTCTCCTACAGAATTTAAGGGTGTCTGTTTAAATGAGATTTCAGACCTTTCTACAGGACTGACTGTTGGCTGCAACTGCAAAACTGTTTTACTGCAACAAGTGTTAATTTTTATTTCAGAATCTGATAGACATTTGAAACTTTGGCACACAATTGCATTTATTCAATGACAAAATATAGTTCCTGGGGTATTTTAATTAGTTATAGACATGCATAATCTGAACTTGACCATCTGATATAATGACCATATTAAAAAATCCATTGTTGGAACATTATTTAATATTATCCTGTCAGAAAAAATTTCTCTCTTGAAAATTTTTCTGTAAGTAAATTAAACTTTAAAATTAATTAAAAGTCATATTTTGTGAAATGAAATAATTAAATGTGTACAGAAATGGCAAATTAGAAGGTGAAACCCAATTATTCAAATGTATATTTTTTCATAGGACTAATTCTATTTATGCAGTCTCTGTTCTATAGAACCTCTACTCCTTTTTAACAAAGCCATACATGAGTTTAACACAGATCTCTTTGTCACATGCATAAAACAGAAAATGTCTGTACTATTTGCTGAAATGTGTCAGTATACAGTTACTGAAGCATAGCAGTGAACAGCTTGAGGTTCATCTACTTCTATCTCAAAAGCATGTTGAAAATTAAGTCAGCATAGTTTGACAGTAATGTTATCTTTACATTTGAAATTAATTAGATAAACATGAACAAATTCTAGCAGTTTAAATCAGTTAAATATACAAATGTATAAAATAAGCCTATTACTTCAATGTATTATGATAAACTTGTTATTTTTATTCTTGCACTAGATGAAATTCAAAGTTGCAATTAGCAGTCATCATATGACTTTTTGTACTTCAGGACCGCAAAATCTTCAGCAATTTGAGATCAAAATAACACTTGGGCACTGCAATAGTTACAGTTAGGATCAACATAGAGAAGAGAGCAAAATTATCTTTGGAAAACATTTGGCATAATTTGGCTGGTACTTCTGAGCAGTAACAAAAGCTACAATAAAACTTAATTTGAACTGAATTGAGAGACAAAACATGAAAAGATAGTAATGTAGAATGTACTTGGATTTATGCCTGTGGGTTCTTTCAAAACTATGCCAATATTCATGGATACCCAAGTTTAAGAAAAGCCTTTTGCAAATGTGCTCTAAAATCAGAGGCTCTGGGGTCTCAAGAATCAATAATGTGGCCCATTCAGTCATGTGAATGCTGGATGTTTCTGTTTCTAATTTATTTGTATTTTTATTCTCAACAAAGTTTGTTTGAAGCTCTTCTCTGTAGAAATGTTTGCATGTATTCCCCTTTCTATGTGGTGGTTGTAGCATGTGACTCTGAATTATATTTCTGAATTGCCTTTTCAGCTCAATGTATTCTTAGATACAAATATCCCGTTCTATGGCCATTGTTCTTCTGTGAAATGAGAAAGCTTGAACCTATATTCTGGTGTCAGAATATGAGAGAAAAACTAACGTTTCTGATGTGGAAATAAAATAAATATATCTCATTTAAATTGTTTCCTTCCTTTCCTCCATCATTATTTCAGTCTAGTCTTAACTTTAAATTTTATTCTGTGTGAAATGAATACAAGTCCAAAATTTTCAACAAGTTCACTTTCAAAACATAGCTGCGGTTCTATATGCCATGTTTTCAGAATAGTTCCAGCAGCTAGAAGTAACACCATTCCCATTTTAATTTTCCAGTTGAAGCACTGGTGCAAGAGAACTAAAACACCCCCTTCTGTCTAAAAGACAAGCTACTGGGTTTCTGCTTAGTGGTAACAAGGCAAAGTCTGGCCTGTCCATTATGGGCACTTTCTTCCTAATTAGGAGTAACAAACTTGGGCAGTAAGTTTAAAACAGAGCATTGTTGTTTTTGAGGGGATAATGAAGGCAGGACTACTTTCCTCCAAAATCCTAACAAGGCTCCAAACCTTATTGATTTTTCTTGCCTAGACACTAGAGTACCATAGGAAATAAATCTTAAGTATTAACGTAGTTGAACTATCCTTAAGCTCTCCTGCAAACCCTCTTGATTACATATACATCTAAGAAATGTCTTAAAAGGTTCTCTACCCAAGTGCACGTACGTTGAACGAACAGATGGAGAACACTGCTAGGACATAAAATGCATCATACACTGTAAAAAGACTATCCCCTGAGAAGCTGCCAACCTAATTTAATTCCATATATACCTCCCTGTTCCTTCCTTCTCTCCAATGTTTCGGGGAAAGCACAAGACTTCTCTGCCTTTGAATCCTTCAGGTTTTCAAAGCTGTTATACACACCATCAAAACTTTAGCCTTGTTAAGCATTAGTAAAGCAGCATGTTAGGCTTACACTAGTTTACTCAAAAAGTGCAGTAATTCAGTAAATACATCAATTTTTAATCACTTTTATCAACAGTATTAAAATTATTCAGAATTAATAAATGGGCAGGAGGAGTTTACACCTGTTTCCTTGACCTGTCCGTTATGTTTTTTTCCTCTCATGTAACACAGTTAGGAAACAAGAAACTGTCAAAAAACACTAACCATCATTTTATCAGGAAAATTTATCTAGTATCTCTTCCCTAGTCTTGTTAGTAATAAACTAAGATATTTTAGTCTGGTCTTCTCAGAGACATTTGCTTTTTCGCATTTCACTAAGATCTTCTATTTCCCACATATATTGCCCTATTTAGTCCTAATGCTTCAACCTCTGCTGATCTTAAATGCCTCCTGGTAAACAGAAACAGCAGTTTTACTTATTCTGTATTCGATTTCTGCTAAAACTCATGAAGTGTTTCACTGTGATATTTCCAAATTAGTCATGTAACTTAGTTTTAAATGAGAAAAAAAATTCAAATATTTAAGAAGCAATTAGCTTATTATTCTTAATGAATATATAGAAATTATTTGCTTTTTAATAATTCCCTTCATCATATTTTATCTCAACCCACATTCTCATTTCAGAAAGTTGTAATACTAATATAGTTTTTCTGATGCTTATTGATCCAGATCTGAGCAGTTTAAGCCCAGCTGATTTTTCTGTTTGTCTTTAATTGATTAACAGAAAAATGACATTCCAGCTGAGCATTTGATGCTCAGTAAGATCCTTTTTTTGGATGATAATTTTGTTTGGTAATATTTGAACTGTCTGAAATTTTAAATTCATGTACACTAAAGTACACAGTAAGTCAGATTCTGAGTTAAAACCCTAAAATACATCAGGTGACTAAGTACACCACAGGTTTCTATCAGTTCCTGTAGAAAAGAAAAAAACCTTGGAATACATACGAAAGAAAAGTAAAGAGCGAAATGCTTTTACAAATCTAGGATAGCTGCAAAGTTAATTCTATTACCTTGGGACAAATCAACCTTTCACAGATATAAATGTGAAATTACCCAAACTTTCACATTCAAGTACTTGTTTTACTGGTATGTTACATGGGCAGACTCATAAAAGTTTTTGTTTCTATTGTTTCATGCTGTAAGCAGCAAATGCTCCATTAGATAATTTCAGGTTTGCTAAAAACACCTAATTTCTTTCCTGTATTATTGATGTTACCATAATTTTGTGTATGTTGCCACTCCAGGAGTTTAAAGGAGTTGTATGCCCTTGTTACTAGTTGTTTAACACTTCAATTTTCTGTTGCCCTGTGCTTTAGTGGAATAAAAGTTACAAATACACTAAAATAAACTAAAACTTTCCATCTGTTTGACTTTTTCACACTGCACCAGAGCTTTTTGGACAATTGTTCTCCTGAAAACTACCCAAGTCAGGCAGACATATGATGGAGAATATGTTGTATTATAATTACTACAGAATTGTTTGCAATTTAAATATAAGAAATGGCTTATTATAGTGATCATGTCAAATGTAGTGGTGTCCAAAAATAAAATCCATATTTGGAGTCAGTTTGTCTGGTACAAATATGATTTTAACTTTCTAAAAGTGATGGCTTCCATATGATGCTGGGGATGATCAAAATAAGAGGGATGGGAAATAATTGGCTGGAACAGAGGTTTTCCTTTCTTCTTGATAGAAAATGCTTTAGCAGATGCCTCTTAGAAGGAACTATTCCAGCACTCTGGAAATGAAGCACATGAAGCTCACTATTTTAACTGCCAGAAATAAACATTTTAAAAGAAAAAGCTCTGTTTTGACTGGTATTAGGGGAGTGATCTTTAAATGCTCGCTGCAAGTTACTTTTCTTAAAGTTAGAAGTATACGTAGAAAAATAATTCATACTGTTTTAGCTATTACTTTTCAATGCAGAATTTTGGGGGTTGCCCTGCTCTTGGGCCAAATAATTTCTAGAGGGAGAAAAGCTCTGAAACTTCTCTTTGTGAAATGGAACTTCCTTCAATGGAACATGGGAATCACATTTAACTTGAAAGTTTCCTTGGCATAATGCCATAGCTATTGCCAGCGAGCCAGGAGAAGACTGTGGCCAGTGGAAAATGGAAAAGATTTTTCTCATCAAGTTGAACAGGAGTCCTGACAATAAAGCCAAAATAATAGTGTGTTTGGCTTCTGAGTATCTAGAAAATGGATGTGCTCCCAATTATTAGGTGTACTTGTGCAAGGAGTAATGCACAGCTCTAACTGCACAATAGTTTTTTATGACAATTTATGGATTAGCATCACTAAACTGACTAATTTAACTCACTCGTGTCAAAGATGGAAAAGTTTTTTGGGACAGTAGATGACTTCTTTTCAGATCTTGTTACTTCCTGCCATATCAGAGATCAAATAAGTTTAATTATATTGCCAGTTTGTATCCTAGAGCATAACTGGAAGAAGAAACAATGGTGAGTATTTCAGCTAAAAGTCGATCTGGCATGAGGTATTTTGATTAAAAATAGGAATTATTAAAAATGGGGTTTTGTCCTCTAGTAGAATAAATAATCTCATGAATATTCTTTAAATGCTCTCAGGTAAGTAAATTATGTTGAATAATACTGAAAAGAGGTGTATTTCATAGTAGACAGCTATAATTTATTGAAGACAAATACTCATAAAGAATTAATATTAAACATGATTGACATAGTCAGCTTTCCTAACTATCTTAACAAAAGTTCTTGTGCTTCTTACTATCTTCAACAGATTTTTCTCAGTGAAATCAAACCCAGACTGCTTCATACTAAGCACTTCAGCTTCAATTAAACTGGTGTTTTTTAAATTAAATGTTATTTTGTAAAAAAAAAAAAAAAAAAAAAAAAAAAAATAATAATTTTGTTGATTGTAACTGAAACATAAACTATGCATAAAGCAAACTGTACTGCTCTACCTTTTTTCCTGACAGTGAGATTTGAGTGATACAAAATATTTTAACTAGTTTTTCAACATAATCCCTTAGGGAGCTGTGACAAAAGACCTAAGATCATCAGTTCAAACAATCACAGCACTAATGATGGTAAAACTGATGATGTTGCAGGATGAGCAGCAGACTAACTCCTCCAATTCATATTTCTTTCTTTGCAGAGCACATTACATCCATGTGGATGATCAACATCCTCCTTGATTGATTTTTGAAAATTGAACAGTGTTAAGAAAGCTAAAAGGTCTTTTGATATATTTATGTGGCTGTCACAACTAAAGTTAGAATAAGGCAAAGTAGGGAATCATTCCAGGGGATGGAAAAAAACACTGTAATGAAAAGAACATGAAAAAAAAATGATTAGTATCTCTAAATATACAGATATCAGGAGGCTGGTCCAGGAGGCTGAAAAGATATTCAGAAGTATACATTGCCTTTTCTCTTTCCTTCTAGCCTGACCTGGTACAGATTTTCCTAAAATTACTTATTCTGTCTCTACATCCGCAAAGTGATGTGTGATTGTGGCACAGTGTGCCTGAGATATGAAAAGTACCTTCCCTTAAAGTGCAAAAACTTTTAGACAAAAATCAGTCTAAGCTATGCTCAGCTTCAGGTAAAAGGATTGGAAACTCAGGCTTTGTTCAGCTGAGATATGTATGTCATATATAGTAATAAATTATATATATAGTCTGTATAGTAGTGATTGATTTTTAAATAATGCTTTTAGCTTCATTAATTACTATTCTATGACATGAAATAAATTTTAAAAACTAAACTCACTAATAATTGTAAGCTTTATTTAACATGCCCACAGCTCTTAAGAAAATAGTAAGTACTTCATAATTAGGGATATATTAGAATCCAATTGCAGTGCTTATAATCATATAAAAGCATCCTAAAAGAATTTAAAAAGAGAAAACATAGGTTATTCCTCAATATAGCTAGATAAAACGAGAAGTTAAGGGTCTTAAAACATCTCTCAACATAATATTGAAATATATTTCAAAATATGGCAGAAATAAAGCCTCTAATTACACACAGGAAATATGTCTGAGATTTTTCTCAATGGTTACTTCATTGATATGTAAAATGCAGTAAATTACTACATTTCAATCAATAGAACACCTTGATATTAGTGGAAATAAAAGACATCAAGTTAACACAGCTGAATTCCTGGAAGAGGTATGGTGACACTCCAGAAATAAAATTTCAATTTTAGATTCTGTAGTGATGAGGCCTGGAACAGGCATTGGGGAATATGTCTTTGTGTCTTCTAAGAGGGCTTGCCTTCACTGGAATTGGTGAATTCCGCTGAAATTTCATGGGTTGAAGTAAAACAAAAATTAAAAGACAGAGAAAAAAAGTAGAAAATACCCAAACTCACTCCTGCTTCCAAATCTGGGTTAATTGGAGTGAACTTAAAAGCCAATAACATCATAGCTGAAGAAATTTGTAATCAAAGGATAGCAAAACTTCATCATTCTGTCAGCTACAAATAAGAATTTTTCCAGGAAAGAGACTTATCTTAGAAAATTGATGTTGAGGCAGAGCTCTCAAAATGGTGGTAAAGTCAATGGAGGCTTATGAATTTATTAGCAAACAGCGCAAAGCTTTTCATGGCTCTTGGAATGGCTACAAGAATTTTTGAGCAAGCAGAGCCATTTGTACCTACTGATTGTGGCATTGCTGTGCAGGGTGTGAGGTTTTTTCATGCCAGCTGAAAGTCCTATTGCAGTCACCTGAAGAGAGCAAGACACTAATTTGGTTCATTTTCCAGCATTGCATTTCATAATTTCTGCAAATATGCCTTTTTCTATTATTAATGACTTTCACTTTCTTTCTCCCTATGCTACCAGCTGTTTACAGCACAAAAAGAAGCTTGCTGAGGCAGGGGGACGTGGACTTTGCTTTATACAAATGTGGTCTTGCTTACTTCAGAGAAAAATTCAGTAAAAATTACATCACATAACTTAGTGGCAGCATGTAGAAACTTGCTAGAGCTGCGAGAGTTCTGAAAGGCCACAGAGTAATGCATATTGCTAAGAAATTTCATCAATCTTTTTTGAGAGAGTTCAGTAACAAAGAACAGAAACCAGCTTAGCATGAAGAACATATAAATAATACTAGAATTACTTCCCTAACTTTTTGCATGCTTTGCTCATTATACCTATTGCAGAGATTCAACAAAAATGGCTATTTGATTTGTTTTAATTCCAAACAAGTGAAACGCGGTGTAACTAGAGCATGAATATTAGTAAACACACAGATTTCAATACAATTTCACTATTAACGAGTCACAAAGTTTTTCATCCTCTTAGAAGAGACAATATTCAAATTGTTGAGTGAGCACAACATAGAGTATAAAAATACTTTATTTTCATCAGTCTGTAGGTTATCATTACAATGAAGGGACAACGAAAAATGAGAAAGGTCTCCACCAGTTCCATAAAAAAGGGATCAAAAAGTTATAGAAAGAAAGATCTGAGAGTTACATCAGAAATCCCAGTACAGTTAAAATAAAGCTGTAAATGTAAGTGTTGATTTATGCGACTTTTCAGCTTGTCCTGGCTGTAACCAACTCTTCTTCTATCATTCCCCAGCATCTTTATGGTAGATGGAAAGAAAAGAAGGCATTTTTTACAGGTTGCTGCTTATAAACTTAGTCACAATGTTGTGTTTGAAAAACTTTGCTCAAAATATTGTGTTGTATTGCACTAAATAGTCTATTCAGTTGTTGTTTTGCACTGGGTTATTCATGAATTGCTGACAGCTGAGGATGACAGCACTCTTGGCTGTGCAGGTGCAGGTACATAACTCATGTGGAGCCACTCAGAGTGCTGCACTGGTCACGAATCTCTTTGTTGTTGCTTGTATGAGCAACAACAAGCGATGCAGAGTCCCCAGGCAGGTGCAAAGGAGAGCTGCTTTATTGCAAAGACCAGGCCTTTCTAAACATTTAGCCCATTATCAGTTACATTCCATTTAAGTATAACAAATATAATTCAACTAACCACCATAAACCATGGTGTGAGCCTGTAATGGTTAAATAACTTGTTTTTCTACCCCCAGTTCAGCTGAGTCACTTTGCCATAGTCCTTTAATGGTTAGTCAAAGTAGCAGGCCTGAGCCACAATTTTACAAGGGCAACAAGGTCCTTGTTTTATAAGGTTGTACTTATATGCAACAGTTGCTGATACAGATTTTGAATACTCAAAAAGCCCTGATATTCCTTCATCTTGGCCCTTCAGAGAGACCAATTTGTGAAAAAGACTTCAGGCAGAAGTGACTAGCCAGCTGTGCTGAGGTAAGTATACTTGTCTGCCACATTTGAAGTGCAGATGCAGGAAAATATGACTTTTCCGCAAACTGTTTCTTTGCCTAGGCTTTGAGGTGTAATATATCATCCTCTCGTGTTGTGGAAAGCACACAACTCTCAGGACAATTTCATTTTACCAAATGGTGAGCTGAAAGATGGCAAAAGGAACAAGATGGTAAAAGGAACAAGATGGTAAAAGGAACATGAAGCCCCTGTCAAACCCACCCTGTGCTGTGGCAATTAATCTGGGAGATGTGGTGCAGAAATGTATTTTTTCCTGTGAAAAATGGAGAAGCAGTGGCCTGCAGCAGCCACCCTGGCCTTAACAAGAGTCCTGGGCAGGAGAGTAACTTGTCACACTTACCTTAACTTTGATAAAAGCTCTCTGTTCGCTTGGGAAAGGTGCATAGCAGAGAAATAAACAGCACGAGTGGATGTTTTCCCTCTGCCTGCCAGGATGCTGGGAGGTTCTGAGTTAGAGTGAGTGCCTGACAAGGGCACTTTGGTGGTGCCGCTCTTTTGTCTTTCCGCTGCGCATTCCCAAGAATTCCTTCAAATTTTCCCACAGTAAAAAAATAAACACTGGAGTGTGTGTAATAAAGATGGATCATGCTGGAAGAAGCAGTGGTCTCTGTGTTTTTCCCCAAGCTGCTGCAAAAAATATGCAAAAATCCGCAGTTTCATAGGTATTTTCAAATTTTCATAAATGAAGAGCAGCTGAGAACTCATGTGTTTTGCCTGAAAAAGAGCCACTTTCTAAATACACAAATATATTCTGCCCAAATACCTTTGATCCTTCTATATCACTATTCTGCACAAATAAACTGCTATTTGTTCAGGTTTACCATGTAAAATATTATGACCTCATAAAAGTCAAATATGATGCTCTTCAATGAACCTTCCCAAAGAAAGCAATAGTGTGATAAACAGATATCTCTTGTGCAAGACAACACAAGTTTAAAAATAGAATCTAAACATGTTTAGAATATTTTCATAATTTAAGAGCTTCCTCCCCCAATGACTTTAACACTGTGATAGTTGCAGAATCAGAGGGTGATGGTGAAAAGTAATTAGTCTTGCTTTTTGGGTTTTTTTTTTTCTTTTGAACACATTTTCCATGACAATGGTAAGCATATTCTTCAAAGGTACATTTTTCAATGTCTGGAGAGGCCATCTAATTCCTCTGTGACTATCTGCTCATTCACTGACCATACTGTTAGTGTTCAACACCGATTATAGTCACAGAAAGCTTCTTGTAACAGTCTTAAGGCATTAGTTCTAAACAAATCCAACACTTTAAATCCCTGCAATACTAATTTAGCTGTTCTCAGAAGATTTTAATCTCATTCTGAACTACAGAAACACACTATTGACAAGTGAGAGACAATTTCACTCATACAGCCTTGATACAGCTAATTATTCTGCTGTCTTATCATAGGATATTGGCACAGAAACTCATCACAACTACTATTCTGTGCAGAAAAATATAAGACAAATAAAATCAGTGTTATGTAACAAGCAAAGGTAAGAAATGCCACAAACATAGCCTTTCACAAATGATCATGTATTGAGCTCAAGGGATTCACAGTAACCAGTAAAATCTGAAACAAATTTCATAATTTTGAAAAGATTAATATGGGGTGATTACCGAAGTGGGGAACAACAGGGAAGGCAAGGAAGTAGTGTAAAAGTACATACTAATATTCCTAAAGGGTAAATTGAAAACATTTCAAGCTAATAAATAAATTACTTAACTTTGGAAAGCAACTGTAAAGTCACTGTGCAAACAACAAAATAAACACGAGTAGTTCACTAAGTCAATAAGACAAGGATCATCTGCATTATGAACAATTGCAGTAGGCAAATTTTAAACAGAAACTGAGCATTGAAGAACCAAAATTACAGGTGACTTGTCACAATAATGAGCCAGTGTAAGCTCCAAAAAAAGAATGTACATGGAGATTGTTACTGTCTGCCTAAACCAGACAGTAGGAAACCAGGAAACAAGCTTATGCTGGACCAGTCAGGGCAAACATTTCCAACTGAGAGATAGAAAATATCCAATATGTAAAAAAATGTGTCTGACCCTGAATTCAAGTGGTTAAAATTCTAAGACAATGGTGCTAACTGCTTGACTCGAAGTAAATAAATTAACTTCTAGGGAGGAGGGAAAGCTGGATTAATTGTTCTAATTTACATCAATTAACTACTGTTTGGACAAGAAAGTGTTATTTTACATTTTACAGTGATGTGTCACTGCTCTAGAAACAAGGGTCTTGAATGAATTGCAAATCAAATTCCAGCTAGTTTCTTGAGAGCCTGAACAATTCTAGACCATGATGATAATTTAAGAGGACATGCATTAGAGATTAAAGGTACAGCCTGTAAAATGGCAATCATTTTTCAGAAGCAAGTTTTGTTACCCTCTTCCCCTCACCATCATTTCTGGATCAGAATCAGAAAATCTCAAAATTGAAGCCTTGGTGTATTTTGCCACAGGTCTGCTTATTCCTGAAGCATCCACCTTTCTTGCAATAAGAGCAGTAATAAATAAGAAAACAAACTGTCACATTTTTCTCAAATTCTATATATGGTTGATTTGTATGCAAGTTTTATGGAGTCTGAGCCCTTTGCACTATATATTTTTATGAAAAAGCAAAACACTGCTAATACCAAAATTGTATATGATTCACAACTCTATATTAACCATATTAACAAAATATATGTGAATCACAAGTATGTGAGTGAAATGTCCAGGTAATGATAGAAGGATGGACATCAGAGTCTTCAATTTGAACACATTTTAATAGCTACTGGTAAATAAATCCTATGTCTTCTGCAACTCCATTATAATCTATTTCTGAGATAGGTTCCTCAAGAGTGTGATGACTCAGTATCCCTTGCTTTTTAAAAATCTTATTTTCGTGGTCCAGTAGTGCTTGATGTGAAGAGTTAATACGAATAAATACATCTTTTCATCTCAAATAACAGAGGGTAATCTTAAGAGACAATGCCCTGATGAGTAAAGGGTTGTGACGAGTACCTTCCAGGAGGACAGCAACATCCAGTAAAGTGGTAAATGGAAAGAAAGTGGTGGTAAAAATGCCTGCAGCTCACCCATTGCTGCTGCCCCTACTACTGCACAGAAAGAGTGACTTTGGTTTTGTGGAGGGGCTGAAAGGAGGGAAAAAAGTCAGTACAGGAGAGAAATGCACATAGAAAGAAGGATTCCTATATAATCAATCACATATTTGACACTATTTCGAGATATTTTTTCAATGGAGTAAACTGAAACTTTGTCATACAATACCAGAAACATCAGTCTTCAAAATGCAGTAAATTCCTTTATAAGTGTCATCAAGAAAGGTCAGGAACATGCTGATGTTTCAGGAAAGCCTGGATTATTTGCTTCTGAGCTTGAAAAGATGTAAACAGAAGCAGCTACAGCAAAGTCATTGTATAATTAGGTTTCATGCTGGTTTAAAAGTTGCTTGTTATAGATCTTCTAATAGTACATAATGCCACAGTTTGAAGCTCTTCATTTGGATTTTCTGCTACTTTAATGAAAAAAAAAATGAGTATTTTCACGTTGTGCAGGTTGTGTCATATCATCATTTTTATGCCAGGCAACTGGAATACCTCTTCTGACTCCATCTTTTCTAATGATGAGACTTAAAGATTTTTGTTTGCAAGACAAATACCTTCTGTCCCTATTATCTGAATTGCCAAATCTGTGGCAATTCTAAGAGTTAAGAACCGGTCCCTATCACCTTTTTTAACTGGTGGTAAGGAACTTCAGACTGCCAAAGACAAATAGATGATTGTTCCCTCACACAGCTGGGATTGATAGTTTAGCAAACTAGTGAAATATCAAATTCATATGCTATTGAAGCTAGGTTTCAAAAAGACTCACCTAGGATTTGTGCTTACTAAAAACCATTCTGACAATGGAGTCTGCCTGAAATATAAAGCTGTAATTTCAGGTCTAAATGAAGAAAACATGTATAGAGTATCAGGTCCCCGAGTCTCAATATACAAAATGCTGGTTTGTAACTTGTAGGTCTATTGATCAACAAGAATCTTGAGCCTGAGATCTCCAGGAAAAAATTCGTCAGCTGCTTTTTCATCCTGTGATTTTCAAGGACTTTGAAAGCAATTGTAAAATCCAGAATTATTCCATCATGTCTCATTCTGAAAAGACTGCAATGCTGGAACAGGAGAGATGCAGAGTTTGGAAATATTTCAGTCAAAAGTAGAAAAAAATCCACTGGGCCATTGCAAATGATAGATAAAATGTGCTAGATTTCACTGAGATATACCAAATTAATTTAAATTTTTAATTTCTATGTAACAATATGGAAAATCAAAATTGAAATGGAAAATTAGGGAAAAGGGAAAATGAATTACAGATCAGACACCTCTTTACTCTCAAAGAATAGAATGTTCTTTTTTTTTTCTTTTCTTTCTTCCTCCTTCTTCTTACTTATGCAGGGAAACCACATTCCTCAACTTCTTCCTGTACCACTCCTCACTCAAAAACATTTTTCACCTTCATCAAAGGGAAGAACTTGTCCTAGACTGGAACAAAGAACAAGGGAGGAGTTTTATCAGATAAAATTGGATGCAGATCTTATTCCTGCCAGTGGGTAGTTGGCTTCAGCACCACCCTCCGGTACAAAGGTAGGTACCTTCCTTCATTTTGTAAAATAGTGAAACAAATATGATTTTTAAAAAGTCTATGATTTGCTTATGGATTTTCTATATAAATGTATCCTAATTACCTGACTAGTTTTTCCTGCGTTGCAGCCTTGTTTCCCTTCCTCCTCAGAAGTTCTTCATTTATTTCCTATAACATGGAGAGATACTTTTTAATTTAAACCACCGAAATATGTATGTTGATTCCCATGAGTTAATTTAGTCCTTTATATAATTTTCCTTCTCACACCTGATTTAACTTATATTTTATTTGAAAATATTTTGAGACACCCTTGACTGCACAGTGTCTACTGAGCAATATTCACATATTTTTCAGGTAGCTGGCACCCTAGTCCTTTCAGAAGCAGAAGAAACTATTTGAGTGCATACTTTGCTGAAGAGCTGAGGGCAGGTTTTCTCTGAAAAACTTGATTAATAAGATTCCTATTTGGTTCTCTGTAGGACACAAGTTCTTGGTAGCTGTCAGAAGCAGGATAATACAGCTTGGATATTAGAACTCACACCTCTAATCATTATGGCAATAAGAACCATATATCTTCTGTCTTGCAAAGTGTAATTCTGACACATATTGATGTTTCAAGCTTAATGTCCTGTATTGTTTAAAGCCAAATCTCTACCAACACTCTAAGGGTACCAAATCTGTAGCTTGTAGTATGCAGGGAATGCTTAAAGCTCTTTTGAAAGTTCTTGGCTGACAAATATTATTTATTGTGTTAAGAGTCATAGACCTGACTGACTCACAGACATGCTTTTATTTGCATTATATATTTCTCATGCCTCTCATACTGAAATCCATTTTGAAGTGAAAGCTGTTTATTCATCTTAAAAGTTACTGAGGCTGTCATAAGCACGGATAAGATGAGAAGTGCTATTTTTTTATCCCAAAGTTAGCAAAAGCCCAATACTCAGAGGCAGCTCAGGTTGTGGTTTTAGTCCAGCTTTCCCTTTTTCAGCTTTATTTGTGTATAAGTTTGTTGCTGCACTAAGTGCACCAGCACTGATGTGTACAAGTCATTCTCTGCACTGATACACTCCTAGCTGTCTTTTTGGCTACATTAGGAATTCATCGAGGATGACAGCCCAAGTTCAGGTACAAGAAATCTATTTTCATTCATCATGTGGTTGAACTAGCTGCTCTTTGATTATTCTTGACCCTTTCAAAAGTCCATCTAACTTTTAAAAAATTAATTTGTCTTTGTACGTGCTTGGGAAACATCCTGAGTTGGAGTCAGGATCTCCATGGGCCCCAAACACTAGTTTCAGAACTTACTGACCCTTTACTCTGCAACAGCTTACAGAAAAAGGCAGCACTAAAGGACTCACGAGTCAGTTCCTGGACTCCTGCAGTTTATAACCCAATGCTGAGGTAAAAAAGGGAATATTGATTTCCCTTCAGGCTAATATACTGGAGTATAGGCAAAAGAAGTTCAGTACTGTCTATGAATGCAGTCAGCCACCCCTGCTAGGGGAAGAGCAGCACAGAAACAAACAGGTAGCTTCTCCTTAGTGCAAGAAGCATAATACACATAAACATCCAGAAATTATGTCGTGTCAGACAGTTCATCCATTCCTTCTATGTGTGCAATTATATGTGTTCAATCATTAAGATGGGCAGATGTCTCTTTAGTCCAGGTGGTACTATCATGCCACCTAAGTTGCTGAGATGCACCTAATTTTCTTCCAGCTGGTGTCTTAGCGTAAACAGACTTGAACAATTTCAAGGACTTGCACTGACATATAGGAATAAAGGAAAATCAAGAATATAGACAAACAAACAAAACAGTTTGAATTCACATAAGTATTTCCATGACTTAAAATGCCTCTAATGGCTATATTTTTCATTATAAATACAAAATGTTGAAGCATATGATGTATGCAAACAAATCTGAATGATTTTTACATGGAAATATGCATGAAAGCATTCTGTGAGACAATTAGTGAATGCAAGATCTTCAAGAAAAGCTCATCTGTTAATGCCAAGGTGCCATACAAAATTGTGTGAGAAATAAAATTTCAGTGTCTGGGGAACTTCATTCTGTAAAATCCACCAAATGCAAATCTTTGCTTAGACTTCCTATGCTGCAGTTTTTAATATATTAAAGAGTTCATTTCTCATAAGAACTACACATAACCTCGGAGTGAAGTATACTCACTCCGAGGTTATAGTCTACTTGTGTAGGTCTGAAAGAAAATCTTGTAACTCATTTAAGACATCTTTAGCGAAATCATCATCATGAGCAATCTCCTTTACTATTTCCAGATCAGGCTGCCTTAGCACAAAACAAGTGACTGCCTTTAGGTTACCATTGTGTATATGCCACTGAAATTACAAGAATGATAGATTTATCTCACAGTCAAGTAGCTAAAACTTCTGCAGAAAAATTATACCTTGGAGAAGATTTTGAGAGACACTTTTCCCTCAGTTTGTTATGTCATCCAGAAGCTCACACTATTTCAGTGTTATTCACTGAAAGTTCACACACTTAGTGAAACAGACTGCTTGGTTCAGGCAGATTAATCAGACTTGTTACCCAGAATAGAATTATCCATAAATAATTCTTATAATAAGATAGGGAATGATAATGCACAGCTGGTGCAGAGGCGTGCTCACAGTGGGCCCAGTCCCTGCATGGGGCTGCCAGACCCAGTGTGATCACAGTGATAGAGCAGAACAGGACACCCTGCTCTGCATCTTGCTGGTAAGAGGAACACATCTTCAATATGGGTCTAAGGATCTAAGAACTTAAGAATTGGGTCTAAGAATCTAAGAATTTATTGTTATTCCAATTTTTGTTTTCACAATTTAGAAGTACAAATTGTGTAACACTAACGCTCGTAGTCCAAACTAAAACTCCTATTCCACAGAATAGCTGTCATAATAATACAGGTAAATTTATTACACAAAACCACTGCTCTACTGAAACATATAGTGGCCTTCCTGATGACCCCCTGAATCCTAAGGCTGAAAATTTAATTTTCTGGCATTCTTAGGGCTTTATCACAGACAGCTCCCACTGCTGAAACTAGAACAGGTCAGGCAGTAGTAACTGACTGCTAAACCAAGCTACAACCATTTTGGTCCAAGACAAGTTCAGACTGG
Organism: Melospiza georgiana; assembly: GCF_028018845.1. NCBI lineage: Eukaryota > Metazoa > Chordata > Aves > Passeriformes > Passerellidae > Melospiza > Melospiza georgiana. Next base: position 2,538,734 of record NC_080434.1, read on the forward strand.
TTCTAAGGCTCTGCACTGCCTTTCCACAGTAATGGAACAAATTTACTGTCCAGCCCACACACTGTTCTCTTTTCACAGAAAAAGAATTCTAATCATTCATTTCAATACCGATGTTACAGGCCAGGGAGATCACGAGCAATTCAAGGATGATTACAGGGCCCTACAGGGTTAAGACAGGGAGCACAGAGAGTCAGGCAGTGGTCTCCCCAACCCTGCCAGTCACTGGGAAAGAGATGGCAATGGGCACATCCTGCAATTTAACATCCATATGCGTCGCTTTTGTTTCAGGCAGAGCCCTATCTTTCAGGACTACGTGACCCTCCAGAAACAAAGACAACCAATGTTCCCTTTACACTGAGCTCCAATATCAAGTTCTGCCCTCATGCCTCTCAGACCTTGAGTGACAGGATGTGGGGGAAGGAAGCACTAACAGCAGCAGGAGAATATCAAAGGTAGCAACCACTCGAGCCAGTTTGACATCCTGAAGCTGACACTGGGAGGGATGCACCTGTGATTGCTAAGGGATGTTTTAATGAGAGACCACTCCCTCTTATCTGCTCACAGGTCACAGTGATCAGGAAGTTCCCTATTACTGTGGGGGGAACAAAAAAAAAGTCATTTACATCTTAAAGAACCCAAGAGAGAAGATCGGGGAACAAAAAGCCAATTAAACCTCAATTAGAAAAAGCAACATACAGGAAGGAAGACAGGAGAAGAACACTCATGGCTTTACCAAAAAATAAAAGAATCATTCACTTTTGTAAGGGTTAAAAATAACTAAAAATGTGAAAGGAGAGCATACCCCATGATAGGGAGGTGTCTACAATGGTAGAGGCTTGATGAGTCAAATGACCTCCTTACTGGGAATGTGGAGATTGATGCAGAGAAATGTTTGATACACTTTGCTGCTTGATGCACTTAGAAAAAGAGTGCACACAACTGGGCACCTTCAGACTCCCTTTCAAAAGGCATTTTGCCTAGACAGTGATTTGTGCAATATAGCCCACTTCATTTTTGACAGTAATGCTGCTGTCATGGGGTTGTTACCTGCAGAAACACAGTAAATATTTCTAAATCCCAAATAAGCCTAGTTTCTGAGTTGTCAGTCTCACTTTAGGAAGTCTCAGATGGGCAGCAGGATGGCAGGCTTAGATGTCCCAAGACACAGCCTGTTTACAATCATTTAAATCCTTGCTACATCCCAGTGCCAGTGTCACAGACTACCAAACAAAGAAATACGAGAGAGATTCAGCATCCTAGTGTTTTCAGCAGCAGATTATCATGGCCTATTTGTTTTCTCATTAGCAAATTATGTGAGAGAAAATAAAAGGGATATTAGCCACACTGACTGAGCTGTTCAGTTCTTGTTTCTTCCTAGAAAGATATCTGTGGATCTTGGTGAATAAAATTGCAGAGGGGGATTGGTTGCAGTTTATGAGGGATAAGGCTGTCTGTAGGGAACACATCTATTTGTGTGTCCTCACCTCCCTGCTGCTGAGGTTGCCTTTGTTTTTCTATGAGTGCTTAAACTTAAATGTTGCAGAAAGGTTTCTCCCATAATGTCATTAGTGAAGTCAGAGCAAGTCTGTGTTCTTATGACTCCCAGTCCTGTGCTTTAAACAAACTTAGATCTACTGTATCACTTTATAATCTGGTTTATAAACAATTTTATAGCTCTGAAAATGCCTAGCCCTAAGAATGATTTCTGAAAAGACAAATTGCATAATGATAGGGTACACGTATAAATATTGTGTCCCTTGTTTAAATTTCACAAAACAAATACATTAAAGCAAGTTCTGGCAGGCAACCTAAGGCTTTGAACTATCTGAATTGTTTCAGTGTGGTTCTTTTTATAAGGAACACTTATTTCCCCAGATGACTGGAGAACATAGAAAAAGAATGTTAAGTATTTAACTTGCTAAGTTTAAAATAGCTCCAATCAGTGAGCTATTTATTACTTCAAATATTTTCTGGAAGGAAAAAGAATAAGGCTAAAACTTACTGCTGCATTTAGTAGATTGAAAATAAATTATGGTGTGATAAGACCTTGCTACATTTACAATTTTGAAGGTGTCTGAGAAGGCATTCCTCTGTTTTTTCACTAAGGCTGCATTTTAATCAAACTGAGCCTGTAGTTCTCTTTAAATAATATATATGCAAATATGTAGAAATGTCACTTATCAGATCATTAGGTACATGGATTAAACTTTCTATTTTCTTCTAATTTTAGCCACTTTGCAGAAAATCTTTCAGACTGCAAGATTCAAGAGGCAGTGTGGGTTTTGCATTTGGAAAGAACTACAGAACATAAATTAGTAAATTGCTGTGTTTTACTCTGTATCAACCCTTTTCCCTGTGTACGATTTCAATGGCAAAACATTATAGTGCCTTGTACTGAATAAGGCCAGTATTTTTGTTTATTATTATTCTTGTTATTATGATTATTACCAAGGCATTAACCATGGTCATAGGCAAAAAAAAGGTAATTAATGCATACTTCTGAAATTTTATGGGAAAGAAAATAAGCGCATTATTAAGATAGAAAATGCATTTTTACTTGATAATTAAAAAATAAATTTATATGGTGAGGGTTTTTTTTAATCATTTTTTTAAATTTTCTTTTTTGCATGTTTGTGTTATCAGTGTCACTGAACAATGTCAAGCTGTTGGCACAACAATAAAGCACATGGAAATCTAACTGGGATTTCTTACACCAAGTACAAAATTGAATCTTTTAGCTAACTTATGCTGATCATATCATGAAGTGGACTTGACCAGGAATTATCTTCTGAAGACACACAATACTGAGTTGCCATAAGGGAGAGAAAAGTACTTTTTGCTTTGAAGAATATTGCAGCAAAGGTGTTAAGAGACAGCAAATCGCTGAATCATGAATTGAAATTTCTGATTTTTTTTCTTCATTCTCTGCAAAGAGAAATGAGTAATGTACAGTCCTGCTCGGTGTTAAGGCAAGAATGGACCAACAACTGATATGCTGTTAAAAATTTTTGACATAATGTCCCTGTTAAAATCTTAAATGGCAAGCGTTTTGGGGTGTACATGGAGTTCAGCATTACAGAAGCATTTTTTTTTTGATAATCCAGAGATTTTTCAGCTGAGAAATGGATGAAAAATTTTATTACGGATATTATATCATTCAAGAGTGAAAAATGTTTTTAAAAAATCATAAGTTTTGTTCTCTGTGGACACTGAAAACCCTCATTTCAAGCATTTTCACATCTGTTGGAAATGGAAACATCTTTCTTCTGAATCTACCAAGCAGCAAAGACATTTTGTACATAGAAATCTGTGGAAAAGATTGTTAATACACAATTACTTGCACCTACTTTATGTGAGCTATTCTATCATTGTATAAACTCATAGGTAAGTATTACAAAGGAAAAACACATGTTTTTTGAAACTGCATATACTTACATTAGTTAAAATGCTTGTAGCAGTTTCATTCATTCCACAATTTGGCTTCTAGGTCCAAATTTGAAAGGTTATTTTCAGAATTAAATTTCATAATTAAATTAATATGTTCAAGAAGCCATGCTGAAATAGTTTTTGAATTGTCTAAAATCCTTGAAAATTATGAATTGCCTATGAAAGAACATTAATACTCTGTGCTTAACATTTATGCTTTTAAGAGGGGAAAAAATAACTTTTAAAAAGGACATTGATTTGACATCCACAAAGCACAAAGAAGCAAATTAGCCATTTTTTTGCAATATTTTCTTTCAGAAACAAAGCAATGAGTTACAAGAGCATGTTGCTTATCTTCATTTTTTCATGGTATGTTTAACTTTCCTTTTATTCTTCTATATTATGCTGTTTTGTTTTCTGTATTTATTAATTTATTTATTTATTTCCTATCATGCAGAAGGCAATTTTTTAGCTCTAATACATCTCTTGAATGTTGTCTTGACTGATTGGTTTACCTCCACCTTCTGCAACAACCAACCTGACTGGACAATCAGGCAGTGGAATGTCCTCTGGCCTATGAATTGAAGACTCTCCTTCCAGACTTTCAAACTGGGCACCAGATACCAGGAATACCTCTTTCTCTAGTGGTGTCTTAGATAGGGCAGTCTGTATCTTGTGAGTTGTGGAATATTACACACACACACAACATTTGTAAGCTAATAAGCAGCCAGATGATGACCAGGGTGTATATTTTCTATTCAGAAACATTTCACAATGTTCTAGTTGCTCATATACAGGATATTTAGCTATTATGTATCAACAGAGATCAGCGTTTCCACGAGGTTGATGACAGAATCAGAATTCCTGATATCTGTCCTTGGAAGGACAGCCCTTCACTAAGTTGTCATGCAGTCCATTTACTGCCTATGCAAGGATAAAGAATAAAAGCTGTAACTAGCATATTATTCACCTAGCTTAAACTGTACAATGAGGTATCTTTTGCTCTCAGTGGATTATTAGGAATTTTGAAATTTTTACCTCACATTTTAACTCAGACATCTATGACAATATCATGTGAATCTTCTAATCAGAGTTTCACATAATAAAATCTCAGCTTGGAAAACCTGCCACTGAGTCTCTGTGCATTGCTGTTTCTCCCAGGAGTACTCTGTCAAGTTCACCTCTCTTTCCATGTGGTCCCAGCCAGCTTTCCATATCAAGCCCAAAAGCCGCAAGGGCAGAGGGAGTCGCAGGCTCCTAACTCCTGTCCTCCCAGCCAGGGCAGCCCCTTCCCTTGCTTCAGTTCAGACCTACAGCTGCCTGATCATCGGGACCAGGTGCTGCAAAACCCAGCTTTGGCAGGAGTTTTCTGAGCAGTACACAAAGCCTAGCCTTTTGGAAGGCATTAAATGCTAATCTAAAGAAGCTGAATTCATGCATTAGCGCAGCTCTCGATGTGCGCAGCTCTGTCTGTCACACACTTAGAAGGAGTGACTGCATAAGGATATGACAAATCATCCACAGACAGTGTGTTTGCTCTTATCTGTGCAGACAGAGGGGAGAGGTTTTCAAAGTGTTTCTGCTGCATTACATTTCTTAAGAAATGCACATACTGTTATGTTTTTTTTACAGCAATTGATATTTTACATTCAGCCTGGAGACATGCTTGCTAGCCCAGTTAAACTCCAGGTCTTTGCAAGCATGCAGGGAATGGACCACCCTGCAGTTAGCTCTCACATATTTGTTCTGAAACCAGCTGTGACAGGCTTTAGATCCTGAATGTACATTTATCCTGACAGCTGTCCTAAGGTGTTCAAGTGTGTAGATATGCTCTATTATCTGTTTCTTGCAGCACACCATGTGGTAAGCAGTAGTCAGCAAATCCTTCTCTTCCTTAGTCCAGATCATGGTCATTGTAATTCACTTACAGTTTAAACTGTTACATATTCTGAGTGTAATATACGCCAGATGTACCTCACAGGTGAAGCTATTTTATTTGAGATAAACCAAATACATCAAAGTCCCAAGTCACAACCTTTACTTCACCTCAGCAAATAAAATATCCAGTACATAAAAGCTTTAATTTTTTTGATGTATATGAGGGATTCACTTCTAAGAGAAGTGGGCTTTTTGGGGGGGAACCTTTTGATGATCTCAAAATTTTTACTTGGACAATTAGTTTTTAACACTGATATTTTTCACTCATAGGAAAATAACTTGCACTTCTTTCTGCAATCCTCTCTTTGTTTCCAAGATTATACTTTTGTTTATTCAGCAATCATGCTCTTTGGCAAACTCCTGACTGAAATTAAAACCATCCAAAACTGCAGAATCTCTATTGGATACCTGCTCCCATGTGTTCATTCTGTGAGCAGTAAGCATGAAAAACATGCCTAACCTCTCTTTTGGAGTCAAATGTAAGTAAAGAGGAACTAAGCAGAGAGGAGAGCACCATAAGGACAATTTGTAGAGCTAGAAATTTATTCTTTTGTGTTTCAAAGGAAGAGGCAAGGCTTCTGGACCACTTACTTGGTAAACGCCATGATTTTGGGTAGCATTAAATACTTTTCCCTTGTATTGTAAAAGGATAAAGACAAAAGTTTGGATGGGGTTTTGAGCAGCATTGTTTAGTGGGTGGTGTCCTTGTCCATGGCAGGGAGGGGTTGGAACTAGATATCTTTGTCTTTGCCCTTCCAATCCAAACCATTCTAAGACTCTGTGATATCAGAGACAGAGTTGACTCTCGACAGTCAATATATAACATTCAAACAATTAAAATCTAGCACTTTATATCATGGATATTCTATAAATTCAAGAATAGCATTCAGCAATTTTACCATATAAATTAGCTCTATTTTATAATCCTTTATGAGACGGAACTTCTCATAAGTTTTAATTAAACTTCTAATTAAAAGCACCTCATTCATATTTCACTTACAACAACAAAAGTTTTTACTACTCTAAAATAAGCTTCATGTTAATTTCTTGTTAATGTGATCTGGGTACTGCCAGACAAACAAAAAAATATGCAGAATACCAAAAGAACAGTACTAAAATATTAAAGAAAGAATTTCATCCTGAACTCACGTCACTTTTATTCTGCTTTGACTCTCTTTTGGCTTGTGGAGAAAACCACAAGATTTTTAGAATTATTTCTTCCAAATCTTTTGACAAGAAGATAAAAGAACATAGATGACTATATCAGTAGAATTCATATTACACAGGTATAGACTGTCACTTTTCTTCTACTCTTAAATAAGGGGTAGCATATAGCTCCACTTTTCCCAGGAGCAGTATAAGTAATGGAACAAAGCAAAGTTATTGCTTTGTTCTCAAAGATTACTCCACTTATGCACCCACTTATATCAATGCAGAGATGTACAATATGCTGCATTTTTCAACTCTTCTCAATTTACTACCTGCACATCTATATGGGAAAAACAGTAATTCATGGGAGTTTGTTCCATTTTTGAAAAAAAATATAAACCTGGAGGTGTCCTGCATTTCCTCTGTATTGTTTATGTTGAGAATGAGGAAGGTGATAAAAACCCTGAAAAATTTATTTGTGAACACTCACCCATACCTGAAGCTGAAAATGAGCATGATTCAGAGAATTTAAATTGTATATTTTACTTCTATTTTCATTGATAATGCATTTTCCACACCCCTGCTTCCAGTTTGATATGGATCTTATGGCGTTTTAAATTGCTTTCAACTACATGGTAAGGTCCTAGTACTAGATACAATATATGGAATAGAATACATCCTCCTCTGTTTCTGACACAGAACAGAATTTTATTTCATTTCATGTCTTATTGTAATGAATTCTTCATGAATTCTTTGTTATTTTATTTTTACAAGAGAATAGTAATTTTTCTCTTTAATTCAATTAAATTCCTTTCATTTATTCATACATGTGTAAGTAGATAGAGTTCTGAGACTTACTAAAGTCATTAAGTATTTAGCCCATTTTCACTGTGTTCTTTTTTAAAAAATTTTTAATTTCTGCTTTGCAGCCACAGGGCAACATTTTGTAATATGACATTTCTTCTCTCATTTAATTTATTCTCCATTTTGTGATATTTTCCTACATGACAGAGTGACTTCATTTTGAGAATGTACCAATTTCACTACAGGATTTAATTTTTCCCTGATGAAGGACTGGCATGGAACACAGAATCACAGAATATTCTGGAAAGGACCCACAAGGATCTCTAAGTCCAACACATATGGAAATGGCCCATACAGGGATCAAACCCACAACCCTGACATTAGTACAGCAATAGAGTTGGACTTCATGTATAAAATATTACATAATACAACCCTTAAAGTCTTGTTTAATTATTCTAGATGACATAGAATATCGCTTAATGCTATCAACTTCTGTAAAAAATAGAAAAGCCATGAGCTAGTTAATTTTCTGTTTCTCTAAATAAATTTTACAATTTGATATTCGAGTTATTAAAACAAAAAACCTTCCAAGCTGTTTATCTTAAAAAACAAGTTCAACCTTGAGTAATTTCTAATTGATAAAAGAAGTACATGATGTTCCTTTTCAAATGTACAGAAACATATTAAATAATAATTGTTCTAATCCAAACAACCTACATAGTTACCAGGACAATCGTAAACCAGAATAACAATAGCCATTATTTATCCATTTTAAATGTTTTCTATAAATCATCATGAATTTATGAGACGAACAGTTCTTCACTTAGACAGTGGGAATATGATAATAAAGCATATATGTTATTTCTAGAAAGACGTGGAAAAAATTTAAGCACCTTTCTGTATGAATAATAATACAGGACATAGATATCAGCAGTCAAGTGAAAGTGCATAGGATCATGTATATGTAGCAGAAATTATGAAAGAGAAGAAGGAGGGAGAAAATCTATAATTCTTTTCTATTCGCTGTGTTTATGCTGTGAAAGTGATAAGCATCTTATATTTCTGCATTTCTTAAGGAGTTAATGATCAGTTGCAATTAAAGTGCCTCAAGTCATTAAAGGTTTCCATCCTATATTATTCTTCAGGAAATGCACACAGTTGCCATCACTACTGTTTAAATGCTACAAGAACTGATGTTATTAAAAGCTCTCATACATACAGCTCTAGATCTGCCCAGAATTCTCCAAATCTCTTATCTCCTGTGCAATTTACTCAATAATCAGAGTGCAGCTGGCCAGTATAATGAAGCAGTTCCTTCACCAAGCTCTTGGGATAGCTTAGCATCAGGTTTAAGGACAATTGCTGATGTGAAACCTACTGTTGGGGTAGGTTATGACAATTATATTGTTTATTTGTCATGGCTATTCAGGCTTTTTACAATAGTTAAGAATCCACACTGTAGCTGCAAATATGAAATAATTCAGCAATCAGAGATTCAAAACAGTTAAAATAGAACGAATGGGAAACATTGCAATTAGTGATAAAAATCCCATTTTTCTCATTTCAAAAACCATCGAAACAATTGGATATTCACATGTCTTTCTGAACAATAGTGACAAACAAAAAAAAAGGAAAGGTTACTTATTAATTTACATCTTAAATAGAAAAATTTAAAAAAATTAGAAAATCACAGAAATACAGTAAAAATACTGGTAGCACTAGGAAAAATGTGTTGGAGAAGTTAACATTTGTCCCTTTGCACTTTAGACAGCCCCCAAGGAAGTAACTTACAAAGGTAAAAGAAAATTCCAATCTATAGAAATAGAATTTGATTCTATGCAAATCAGCCAAAACATATGGTACGTGCTAAAATAATGTTTTCTTTTCTAGTATGGTTTTATTTGTCCCATTGAATTCCATGACTGCCATACAGTTCCTGTTAAAATCTAGAGGCTGGTTCAGACAACAGGTATTTAGCTCAGTAGAAATCTTCCATAAAGACAGGAGTAAGACTTTTTTTTCTGCAAAAGTAAATTCGTGTTGCTCCAACATTAATTTTTAGGTTATAAGTGTAATTGAAAATCACCTGCATTTTAAAATTTATTTTAATAGCAGAAAAATCTAGTCTTAAATCTGTAAGGTTGATAGCTGCTCTGTAACTGATGCAGAGGGGTCTACCTTTTTTTTTTCATTGCTCCTTTCCATTATTCAGGAGAAAAAAAGAAAACCATAAATATTATTTCCATCTTTCCTGAGACTTTATAAAAATGAATAATAAAATGTCTTAAAATTAATGAAGGGAAAAATTGAAAGAAGTTATGAAGCTTGATCAACCAGGATATTTAAGAAGTTTTTGCTTGGAGAATAACATATTTTACTTAAAGAACAGTCCTACTGCACCACAGTAATAGTAAGTGAATCTTTTCAATAGATCCCTAATCTGTGTTTCTGAGTTATTGCACTCCTGCTTGTTCTCCCTGGCTGATGTGAAAAGGCATTTCCCTGGAGGTGTCAGCAGAGCTGCCAGTGCTGCAGCCCCAGTGGCAGCTGGAAGTTGAATCCCAGGCCCACAATCCATGTTCCAAGTTCATTTCTCCCAGCTCTTTTATTGCCCGGATGCATCAGGCTGAAGGAAAAATTTAGGCATGCCCAGCTAGGACACCACCTGAAAGGAGTCAATTTGGCCTATATTTACCCTGAGAGAGGTACAGGGTGCTGGGGAGGAAACTTTTTCCACTTTTCTACTCCTTTCTATTTCTGAGAAATACTCCTTTCTATTTCTTTGATTTTTCAGCAGATGCATATGGCACCTCCCCTGCACAGCTTGGTGGCACAAGTCACGATTCAGGCATGAGGGACGGTCTCAGAGGCTTGTGCCAAGCTTTAATTTCATAATATCTGAGGACTTTTCCCCTATAGTCTACCTCAACAAGTGTCACTGTGGTCTTATTTCTGCGCTCTCTGGAGGAAGTCCAAAGCATTTATTTTAAAATATTGCTTTATTTTGTTCTAAAGCATTGGGCAGTTACACACAAATGGATATTCTAGAGAGTTAAGTGATAACAGATGTATAAAACACTACTTAGCTTCTGTCTAAGCTTTTGAAGAATTAAAAGGCTATATTCATATGAACTTGCATCATTTTCCTTTACATACTTCAATCTCTAGAAATACCAAATTTTGAGACTCTTCTTAGATGACATAAACCACTGCAGAAAAAAAATCTTCATGAAGAATTTTACATGTTGGACCACACATAGTGATCATTTGCCTTTACACTGCGAGGACAGAGTATCTAATGTGTATTATGTAGACACCTCCCTGAACTATTCTTCAGTAGGCATATCAAATGGTAATACTTTAAAAAGTAGAACCTCTGTGTGTTGGCTGATATATTGTCTTATCTCTTTGAAGAGTCTCTCTGGTGAACATCTAAAACTTGCGGTGCATAGATACAGTGAAATGTCACTAGGCAAGGTACTTTGATGGAGTATTTTAAGGCCTGTTAAACTCTGCATATTGTACTTTCATGCTTTTCTAATTTTAGAAACATTTTTTTGATAGATTTTCCTATTCCTATAATGGCATAACATTTCCATGACTCTCAAAATTAAGCTTTGTGCTTTGTTTAGCTCCCTGTTAAGAAAGCAGTATTGAAAATTTCATTTTTTTTTTCCTAAGACCAAGACAGGTTTCAGATTTGAATGACTGTATTAACTTCTTCCTTTTTTGTCTTCTCTTTCTTGCTTTTGTTTGTTTGAGGTATTAAGAAAATCCAATTCAAGATTTCTTGTAAAAGGAAATAACATCTTTCTTTTTCTTAAAAGCTTTGTCAAAGTCTGAACCATTTCCTGCTTCCTGACCAGATAAACAAGAGAAATATACTCATTCCTGGTACAGACTTACTGTAGAAAAGCAGATCAATCAAATTCTAAACAAGAATTTTAGTATCTTCTGTGACTGATACATGTTTTCAAACTTGTCCATCATCCTCTGTTTTCATTCCATAATTTTGGAATGAAAACAGGAGGCGTTGAAATATTGGATTGGAGCTTTTTCTCCTCTTTCAGTTCTTTCTCGGCCTTTGATTATTTCAACTTAAATTTTTAGAGTTGCTCCTTCCTCTATTTGATAGATCACTTCTACATCACAAAAGCAGCCATAATGGCCCTCTGTCTTAATTTTAGTTTTCCCCTGCCTTTTCTAAAGCAGAGAAAATACAAGTAAACAAACAAATAAAAAAAACCTGCAAAAACCCCCAAGCTAATTAAATTACTGAGTTCCAAAGGTCAGATTGCACTTCCACAAATTTGTAAATTTAGCATTTAAAAAAATCAGTTCTTTTAAGTAATACATGTTTACTAAGGGTGTTTTTATTATTTATTTGCACCTGCAACTTTCCAAGCACAATTCCTCCTGGATACAAACAGCACAGCCTAACAACTAGGCTTGAAACTCAGGAGGATTGCTGGGACTTGTTTGAAATGCTGGCACATGATATCCTCTCCTTTCATAATGGTTGCTTTGCAGCAAGTAAAATTGTTAATTCATTACTTTGTAAAGAAATTCAAAGTATTCAGAATATAAGAAGCGCCCTAAAAAAATAAATTGCACTGCATTCTCTTCTGATCTTTTCTATTTCTTTTCTATTCTGTTTTAGCCTATCCACATGATCTGTCTGAAAAGATCTTCATCATTTCAAAGGATTTCAGGTTATGCACCACATTGTGCAAAAATACCTAATGTTTGTGGAAGCTGTATTGTCACAATTCAGTCATTATGGAAGTGTATTAGATCTCTCTCTATTTTTTTTTTTCTTTGGCAGGTGCTTTATTTTCTATAACATCAGATGTTTTAAAAGTGCAGTCTGGGTGGGGAACAAATTAATTTCTTGTACTTCAAATGGATAGAGTTCTGTGATATTGATATAAGCTAACATGAACTGATGCTCCTGCCAAACAAATATTTTAGTCATAATGCTTCAGGTTATGTTCTTTTGCTTTTCCTTGAAAAGGAGACATCAAACATACCTACTGTTCAGAATGTAATGTGCTTTGTACTCTGGAGACTTTATTTTAGTTTTAGTGCAGAAATAGCTAAATAGAGTTAAAAATTTTAAAAACTTTCAAAAATTTCTTAGTATTTTGGTCAATACTAAAGCATATACATGTATATATATATATATATATATATATGTGTGTGTGTGTGTGTGTATATATATATATATATATCTGTGTATGTGTGTATATATGTGTATATATATATATTCTACCACAGAATACAGAAAAATATCAAGCAGGCTGCAAAAATCCAACAGGAAGCATTCTGAAAAATTAAAATGTAAAAACTATCCCTTTGTCAACCTAAGTTGCTATGAGTTAATAAAAGCAGGTAACTATTTTATCTGGTCATGAAAGATGTAAATTTTTATTATGAAGGCTACAAGTGCTTATGAACTTCTTTTTAAAAATTGAAAAGGTACAGCTCACACCAATAATTGGAAGGACCTGAAAAGAATATTTTATATTGCTGTTGTATTGTACAGGTTGAAAGTAATGAAGACATCAATCTTGCAAATGTGGATATGTTTCCCAAGGCCACTGTCACCAGCATTAGTCTAAATTTATTACAGCACTCACTGGTGTGTCAGTTACTCTTTTTTATCAACCCGAGTTCCTCCCTTCTAAGGGAATGGAGCTGATCAGCAGCAATCAAGACAAGGGTTACTTTATGCAATCAAAACCACAGGATTATTTGACACTGTCTTGTGCTGAGCAGCACCTTTTAAATAAGTCAATTACTTTATATGGAAATGAACACCGCAAGCGAAACTCAAACAAGGAGCTTCAACATTCTGTTCTAGTGAATTTCTTAGAGGGTGGGATGATTGAGAGTGTACTTTTAGCTAGTAGTTTTTTTATTGCCTATCAATTTTCAATATAATAGTGGAGAAACACAGACATGCTCTAGAGCTTCACTCCAAGTCAAATCACTCTAAATCAAAGCATGATTATTTTCTTTGTCTCAAAAGACCATAACCTGAGAATAATGATTCTGTAGAACCTTCTGTACCTGTCTCTTGCTTGAGCTTTCAAGTAATTGGAAAGAAGCAAGATTCATATATTAGGAGTGCAGCCATCACAGTCAGAACAATATTCCATTGGCAATAGAGCTATAAAAATGACCTGTGCTAGGAAAAGACCCACCATAATTCAATAAAATTGCAACAAAAACATTACCTAAAAAGCAATATAAAAAGGGAAAGGAAGTCAAATTAACAGCCATAAGACAATGAAAGCATTTAGTCTTTCAGATTAGAAAATTTAGGATTTTTTCAGGTGAAGCTGCATATGGGACCTTGAATACCAGACCACAAGCTGCCATATGTTCTGAAGGAGTGCTATCTTCAGGTTTTACAGCGTGGATATTATTATTCTTTCTCTGTAGCCAGTAAAAGTGATCATCTTCTGCTGATTGTAGATAACTTTGTTAAAATTCCACCTGAAGGAACAAAAGAATAGTTTCTTGATTGTCAAAAAGATAAAATCATTAGCAAAATATCCAAAGGAATAAAAGAGAACAGAGTAATAAGTCAAAAGCAATATATCTGTCTCTTGAGCTCTGTACATGGAGTTCTTCCAGGAAGTCTTCCAGTTGTTTCATGCAGGCCTTGAGAAAAGAGGTCAGATTTCTGCATATGATACTAATGCTGTCCACTTAATATTTTAGCATATTGATTTAATTTTAGACCTCTTCTTCAACAGATTGCTTAAGTAATTATTTAAAAACTATATACTAATGATTCAGTTAATCACTTTTATGCCTTGCACATGCAGTATCTGTTTGTTCCTTACATGCAGAGAAAGTAGACAGAAGTCCTTTTAAATTTAAAAAGCAAAGCCATTCTTCTTCTCAGGTAACTAGCCTGAAGAAAATCTCCGGAGTCTGGTTAACTGATCTGAAAAATCACTTTTTAGGCTAAATCATACTTCTGACATACAAATGGTTTGATCATCTAGTAAAAAATTAATTAGGCATTGGAAGAAGAGACCTGACCAACACAGCTGATGTTTTTTCTGATTGTCTTATATCTAAATCCATTATTATTATTATCTTCATATTAATTATTCTCATGGGATCATAGAATATGCAGGGTTGGAAGGGTCCCACAGAAATCATTGAGTTCAGCTCCTGGCTCTGCACAGGACAGCCCCAGGAATCACACCGTGTGCCTGGCAGCATTGTCCAAATGCTTCTGGAACTCTGTCATGTTGGTGCTGTGATCATTCCCTGGGGAACATGTTCCAGGGCTCAGCCACTTTCTGGGAGAAGAGAGGTTGGATATTTTCCTAATATCCAACCTAAACCTTCCCTCAAAAAGCTTCATGCCGTTACCTTGGGTCCTGTCACTGGTCACCAAGTGACCTCAGCTGTTCCTCATATGGATTCCCCTCTACACCCCATTGTTTGAAAAGTAAAGTTTAAGCAAAGACTGCAAGCCATGCAAAAACACCCTGTTCCAAGAAAAACAAATAAGTTCTATGTCTATATTCAGTGGACCTTACCTAGAAAAGAGGAAAATCAGAATACTAGCACTGAAGTATGCACTTGTTAATCTTTGCATGGTGGTAGACCTTGAGAGGACACAGATGAAACATGCTGCTGGGTGTTCATTTACTCTTACAAGTATCTGTGGTTTGCAGTTTGACTTAGACCAGTGGTTCATTCCAAACCACTTTGTTTTCTAAAACGTCCCAGCCTAAAGAGGTGGGCCACATCTCAGAACATTATTGTTATGTTCTCCTGCCCCAGCACATACATCACCAGAGTTATCTCTCTGGAAACACCTAGCTGGGTGGTGTTAGAGATGTGAGTGTTATTGCAGATGGACAGGGGAACCAATAGTAGGATTAGATCACTCCTTTTATTTATTTATTTACCAAGTCTTGTTTCTTCGAACATAGGATTTGGAAAACCAAAATATAGTCCTTCTTCTTACAGTTCCATGTGCTCTGTTTCAAATGGGTGTTACTGGAGTCCTTGGCTGGTCCATGATGCCAGGGCTTTTCCAGGCTGCAGCTCATGGTGGATTGCCATCTTTTCTCAGTTTCGCTGCTCTTTCTTGCCTCATTCACACAGCCGAATCTTCACACACAAAAAATTACTAACAGCAGTCATTTCCCAGCCCACTTTTGCATTTTGGGGAAGAACTTAAGCTTGGCATTGAGAAAGAGACCACTATAATTTCTTTTAAAAGTAAAAATTTCCTACAAATTCTTTAAAGTAATTGAATGACTACACCTTGTAAGTCAAAGGACTTTTAAAGTAAGCCAGAAGACTAGGCATTAGCATGGAAATTTTCATTTTCACTTTGGTTTGCCTGCTTAAAATTTTTTGTATATGTAAAAAATCAAGATAAAATATCTATATAGTCTTGCTTATAAGAAAAAAAAGTTGTTTGTACCATATTTGTTATATAATCTTTTCATGGATAAAGGAAGATCTCACTTTTTACACTAAAGTAAAAAGAGCTATTTTTTAAGCTTAAGAAGGCAGATCATGAACCTCAGAATTCCTTAATAGATGGGATTGTGTTTTCACCAAACATTTTGGTTTTTATCAACAATAAAAGGAAAAAAACAATAATGCTATCAGATTGCATGTCTATATATGGAAGTCAATGAAAATTTTATTTATCAAGCAACACTAAAACTGCATGGAAGTTTTCTTTAAAATATATATATATAAAAATTTCAAAACTCAGTTCAGCCTCTGATTCTTACAAAAGGCACCAACAATTTCCATGCTCTGATCCTACATTACCATCCAAACATGTCAGTTTTCACTACTCTGTAATTCATTAAAAATGGAAAAAAAACCAAAAACCAAAAAAAAAAAAAAAACCAAAAACAAAACAAACAAACAAAAAAAAGAACCAGCCTGTGAGTATTTGATCATGAGATCCTTCCAGGATGTGTTTTACTCAGTTTTTGGATTTTGAATGGCTCCAGCTGGCATGAGGAAGTCCTTCTCTTCAAGGGACAGTGCTAAGATCATAAAATATTTTCCTTATGTTTTATTTGACAACTAAGACAACCTCTTTACTTTCCGGCCCAAAAATATGGGCCATGAAGTCTGCCTTTGGTGAAGAATATTTACAGTCCTCTATTGTATTATATCACATCTGTTAATGGTAAAAAAAGTGGCTGATGTAATTCTTGTTTATGTCTATGTCACCAATTTGACAAGAACATTTTCCATTTTCAAAATGGTTTGATTTGAAATGGGTATAGCCCTTTGCTAAAACTGAGCAATATTAAAACAATTTCTTCCTTATTTTGCCTTAGAATTCATGAAACTCAAGGAAAGCTATTTTTGCTATAAGAATTTTCTCAGGGAATGAAAATTTAAAACAAAATCAATGCCAAATATGATTACAAGGATGTCAAAAGTCTTACCTATTTATCTAATTTATAATTGACTACCCTCTAAAAGCTTTGTTCTGTCATGAATTATTTTTACAGTGAAGTTTCATTGCAGCTTTTGATGGTTTATGACCTTCTAAATACAGTGAAAGCATCATAAACAATGTGTCATATGAACACATTGAAAATAACTGAGAAAGATCACCTACTGTATTGTTCAACCCCTGAGGCATATAGAAATCTTACACATTAAAGAAAAACAGGTGAGTGTATGGAAATAAATAGATATCCATCTACAGGAATGTAATTTTTCATAACAGTTATGACAAATCAGTTCTGCACAGAATTCTGTGAAATATTTATGTGGGGATTTGTGACTAAGAAAAACAAATTATTAATCTTAATGAAACACCTAAATTTTTGAATGAGAACCAAAAGAAAAGCACCGTTCATTTTACAAATCTGTATCAAAATCTTCAACTTAGACAGCAAATATGCTGGGTATTGTCTGCTTGAGGACCACACCAGGAATTTTAAGACCACACAGAGCTGGATAAAATGCCAAAGAATTTTGGACAAACCAAGACAGAGTGTGCATCTAGATAAGAAGGAAGAAATTCAGTGATATTTGCCAATTGCTTGGATAGAAACAGAACTGGGAGGTGATGTTGCATGCTAAGTTCAGCTTTTTCACTTCAGCAAGGATTCCTATGCTAAAATACACAGGTGTTCCATGTGGCAAATGAAGAAAGATAATTTGTATGCTACAAGTCTGTGCTCCAACCAAATCATAGATTATGGTTAAAAATTTTTTCAAGCTATACTTAGAGAGATTAACTGGTTCATAAGTAATTTCTTTGACTGATTTGTTTTGAACTCATTTGTCTGCCAGTTTGTGGGACAAATATTAGCCAAGCTGAGTATAGGCAAAAGAATCTGGTTTAGAAAATTGTAAACTGTCATGTGACAGTATCGATGCAATTTTTCATGAGATTCTAAAACATATTTGTCAATCTACACTGGGTATCCCTTGGTAAAATTTTTTGTTTCTAATTTGATTCTTTCCTGTGAACAGCTGTACTTATTCAAGATGTATTGCTGCTCAAACTAATAACTTGAAAAACTTTTAGAGGATTTGAAATCTTACTGATTATGATGATACTAGTACTCCTCCTCTACCTTTTTTTCTGGAATTTTGTTTTATTCTTGGTAAAGGTTTCTGATCACTGTTATTGTTTTCAGCCAGCCACTTAAGAGGATTTTTCACAACTATAAACATATATAATTAATAGGCTGCAGAAACGGTCTGACATTCTTACAAAGGTCAAAATCCAAGAACATCCATGAGATTCTGAAGGAGGAAACACAAAGTCCTGCACCAGGAGAGGAACAGCCACAGTTGTCAAGACAGGCCGGGGACAAACCAACTAAAAAGCTGCTCTGCAGAGAAGGGCCCGGGCATTCTGGCAGAAATGTTGAGCCTGCCCAGCAGTGTGCCCTTGTCGCACAGAAGTACAGTGACGTCCTGGCTAGCATGAGGAAGAGCATCTCCAGCTCTGGGTCAAGGTAGATGATCCTTACCCTCTCCTCAACACTGGTGAGACACATCTGGAATTCCGAGTCCTCTTCTAGGCTTTCCAGTACTGAAAGGGCACAGGTTTACTGGAATTAGGGACCTGTCATATGAGGAAAGCCTAAAAGAGCTGGAACTGTTCAGCTTGCAGAATAAAAGGCTTTGGGGAGTCTTAACCTTGTTTATTTGATGGGCATCAGTAAAGAAAATAGACTTTTCTCAGTGGTACCCTGCGAGAGGGCAAGAGGAAATGGGCCCAAAGTAGAGTATAGGAAATTTGATCTAAACATAAGAAATAAGACTTTTTTTTTAGCTGTGGGTACAGCTGAGCTCTTGAACAAGTTGCCCAGAGAAGTTGTGGATTCTCTATCCTTGGAGCTATTAAAAATGCCATGAGACCCAGTCATGAGCAACCTGCTGTAGTTAATCATCCTTTGAGGACAGTGCTCAGCTAGATGGGCTCAAGAGGTACTTTGCAAACTCGACTGTGAGCCTGTGATTCAGGGAAGCAGAGTGACTTTTGGGAGTATTGTAAATTATTGCTTTCTGCTGTCTTAAGTAGTTAAGGCTTATGTGAATACTTGATTCCAAATCACAGAATGGGCTTTATTAATTAAAAGTATTAATTAAATTGTTAAACACCAGAACTATGTGAGATATTCTTAATCACCCAGGCA
The DNA here is from genome assembly GCF_028018845.1 of Melospiza georgiana. Lineage (NCBI taxonomy): Eukaryota > Metazoa > Chordata > Aves > Passeriformes > Passerellidae > Melospiza > Melospiza georgiana. Next base: position 2,557,726 of record NC_080434.1, read on the forward strand.
TACCACATTGCTGTTTAATGCCCAGTATTAAGAACTGGTTGAAGCATTTGGATATTATTTTCTATATCACTGAAGTCATCTGTCTCAGACACAATTTTTGAAAAAGATTTGCTAAGGAATCTTCATCTCTGAGGGTTAGAAAAAAGAGAAAGCAGAGACAAAAAAGCAAGAGAGTTTATTAGACTTGCTAAAAATTTGACAGAAAAAAAACACCAGAAACTGAAACATACAGAAAGAAAGACAACATAGTTAGTGGTCTGTGGAGAGAATGACCAACAGGAACAGTCTGGTTTGGTATGATCTTTGGATGAAAAAATGTTCTCATGCAAGCAAAAACTCTTGTCTCAACATGCAAACTTCTTACCCACAAAAAAAATTATGTCTCTCCTTTGTTATATGCCAGTTTGAATTCCAGTACAGAAATAAAATAAATTCAGCATTACAGCTTTCACAGTCTTCTTACCTTCATCAGTTTTGATTTACCCATAATTCATGTTTGAGAGAGCATAAAAATGGACTTAAAATAATATTACTTCTATGCAATCTTTATTTATAAACTTTCATGTAAAGAAAGTTTGGGCCAACACCTCTAAGTCATGAATATGAGCAAGTAAAGGCATGATCCCTAGGTCAGAACAGTATGCAAAAAGCAGTTTGAGGGCATATACACTTATTTACATAATTAGATATGAGTTAAACTGAGATAACCATTCTGTAATTACACATACAGAAGAAATGTTTGCTACAGAAGAGGAAAAACCCAAGCTGTGTACTCAGTAAGGAGATTGTTATGACAATAATTGAATGGAATAATAGCTATAATGTCATGCTCTTACACACCATCTTTTGTCACCAGATATCCAAGTGACCTACAAGAAGGCTGAATTTTTTTTTTCCTTTTCGTTCCATGAGACACTGCTGACGTTAAGTAAAAAAAAATGCAAGGGGATCTCTGAACCTTAACCAGATGCATGCAAATCTAGACAACAGAGCAGTGATAAGACTGGCTTTGAACACCAGCAGCTACAGCCACACGAGGTTTGCTGTGCCCCATGAAATTCCTGGGCATCCAGCAGCTCCACTGCCATGCTGGAGGAAGGATGTGCTGCACAGTGGGTGCCCCAGGTGCAGTGCTCCACGCACCACCACACCACACAACTATTGCTTGCTCTTCTGCTCTTATGAACGACAAAAGAATCTTAATTCCTTCATACTATGCTGAAAATGGGGGAGAAAATTGAAAAAGGTATTGCGTCCACTAAATGAAACACAAGAGGAAGAGATTTTTGCTTCTGATGCCATGAAACAACTCAGTTTAGGATTTGGATCTTACTAGAAATTATCAGAGGTGATGAAACAGCATTTTTTATACATGCTTCATCACTATAAAAGTTACTTACTATGAGAAGAAGAATTTGTTTAAATTAGCAGGACCAGATTTAAAATAAATATTTATGGATCCTAATGGCATATTTTTTTTTGTATTCTAAAAGAATGACTTGTTGCCACAGTAACTTCTTGTGTGCAGAAGTATAAATGCGTTCAAAAGGAAAGTTTTGTTGTTGGTTGCTAAATGCAGTGATCTAGATAGAAGTAATTGTTTGAGGCAGGAATGCCCTGCCCCAGTTATTGCCAGGAAACAATAATGCAAAAAAAGAAGAGAGTATATTTTATTCTTCCACTCCAGTCCTATTACTGACCACTCACTAAAGCAGAATTACTGATCTGATCGAGCACAGATGTTTTTATGTTATGTTGAAAACAAAAAGGAGATTATCTGTATTTCTTTTTCTTATCTTCTCGCCGTCAGACTTCTAACTGAGGGAGTTTACCACAGGGCTTGCAGCCAATGTTCTGGATGTGGCAGCCTATAACATTTACTCTGTTTATGCAACCAAACCTTGTTTAGCCTACACTTCACAAACTGAATTTTAAATTTCTACAAAGTTAAGAAGACAATATACACTATCTAATTAGGAGAGAGGGTTTTTTTAATTATTCATTCCTGCCAACTCTGTTTTGTTCCTTCAACTACAAAAATTCTCCCTCCTGGAGAACTGGAATTCCCCTCAGTTAGAAAGGTACTTTCAAGAATACCAAAAGGAAAAAAAAACATTTGCTTTTGAGGTGTGTGGTAGCAAACGCCAGATGTAAAGCTATGCATTGTCTGGTACGTGACTGATTAATGAATTGTGTCCCTATATTTTATTAAAATAATGAAGTAGAAACCTTGAAACTGAACCTTTGCATTTCAAAATATCATAACAAACAGTCTTTGAACTTAGGAGAAACAAGTAATGCTAGTGGTTTTGTATCCATACCCATGATTGTCTGGGGGTATGGGCAAGGCAAGGTTTGGAGGCAAAGGTAACCTTTAGAAGATGAACTATTGCAGTCAGAGAAAAATAAAACATTATCTCTTTCTCACAAAAAAGAAAAAATAATTAAAAAATTAAAGAAATTTTTAAAAATTTAAACATTTTTAATTAGAAATTAAAAGTTAAAAATTAAAAATAAATTCATAACAATATTAAAAATAAATTATTTTAAAAATAATTAAATAAATTTTTAAACAATAAAAAGAAGTTGAAAAATATATAAATTGTGATTATTTGGGATATATTACTGTAGGTCTAATTTGCAAGCAAATCCAGGAATTTTTGAATTTCAGCATTTATAAATTAACTGTTCTATTATGAGACTTCCTGTTGAGAGAAGGGTGAAGATTTCTAAAGGGATAAAAATATAGTCTGGTATAATATTAATATCCATGTTTTTCTTGTAGTATAATTTCAGGAAATATTTTGAGAATTTCTAAAATTTAAAAATAATATTTTTTTAATTAGAGAAGAGTCATTCTGTGAACAGTTTCCTGCTTTAGAAATTGCTCGTTATAGGATCTAGGATCACAGGATAAGCCATTTCAAAAGGGAGCTCAGAAGGTCTCTAATCCAGCCTCTTCCTTCAAATGGGGTCAGCCGTGAGATCAGAATGCTCAGGGCTTTATTCTGCCAGGCCTCAAAAACCTCCAAAGAAGGCGATTGCATAACCTCTCTGGGCAACTCCTTCATGCGTCTGTCCCTCTCACAACAAAACAGGTGTTCCTTACACCCAGTGTGAATCTCATTTCAGTGTTCACTGTCTCCTGTCCTCCCGCCCCAGAAAGCGGTGAAGAGCTGGATTCCATGCTCTGGATAATCTCCACATGGACATGGGCACAGGCGTGCTGCTGTTCTGCCAGCCTCCCTTCCCAGATCTTATCTTCTGCAGGCTGGACAAGCCTTGAGACCTGTGGGAGATTTGCTTTAGACTTTTTTATGAATCATGGTCCCACTGGGCACTACTTTTGTAGGAATGTTGTTTGATTGCTTACCTATGCTGCTATTTAAAACATAGCCAGAGTGTGGGACAAGATGTCAAAGGCTGTCTGAAATTTAAGAATAACTAAGTTGTACCACAGTCATTCTTTGGTCTGCCAGCTGACAATATAACCTGGTTTCAGCTAATCCTAACATTCATCTAATTTTTATCTGCATGCATCTGGCTCTCATGGTCCAAATGCTCTTCCAGAGACAATGGATCTATGGACTCCTGTAATATGTACTAATGTGGAATAGTATCCTGTAAATGTTTCACTCACTTTCACAGCTAGAACGCTTTAAATGCTCCAGAAAAATGAAGATTTGTGAATCAGCAAATCTCCATCTGATTTACTTACAGTATAGCATGTACAGAATTCTCAATGGTGCACTGAAGGTTAAAGAAGGAGTTATTTAAGCAAAGGTGTTGGAGGAAAGTGTAATGCAACAAATAGTGTCAAAAGAATACAACTGAAGTCTAGTGTTGGCACTACAATGCCTCACCTCATTACATGGAGCATGTTTTTAGAAAACAGCTCTGTCCGGAAGACAAATTAGTTTCTTGTCCCAAAAATGAGCTAGAAGGCAAAACAGACAGGAAAGAGAGAGAAAGAACTTAATGTTGGCCCAACTTTCAGTAGATTCAAAGTATATTTTTTTATCTTGATCACTATTATTCCCATAAAAGCAATTACAATATACTGTGTTGCAATTTCATGGCACACTGCCAAGCTCCAGCATTTTCATTACAATGGCAAATTGCCAAATACCTAGAAACAGTAATCTGAAAACTGAGGAAAGGAGATGATGAGATATTTGTATTTCATCTGTTTAGAAACATGCAAACTGGCTGCATTTTGTCTTTTGAAGTTCAGAAAGTAGCTTTAGAAAAAACAATTCATTTCCATTCTAGAGACATTATCTGAGTAAGTAGCATTATTACCATGTTATAAGTCAAAAAAAAATGAGATGGTTCTGCAAGAGTTGTTCTCACTATTCTTTCCTCAAACCTTTTTCTTACTAAGGTTGTGAAAATACTTCCTTTCCTATAGTGCCAAATTATTGGTAACAACTTTGACACTTTACAGTATCCTATGTGTATACTACTTCTTGCTAGAGTTCACACCTGTATTATCTCATTTATCACAAAACACAGGTACAACTTTTTGTTCTTAAAGCCAAAAGCCAAAACAGAAACAACAGGAAGGGAATGAATGGCAAAAATAGATTAATATTTTATCTATGTGTTTGGAAGCTGTTGTTACAAGTATTCACATTGTTGTTTTGGAATTTGTATCAGAAGTCATTTTGAAATTTCAACCAGTATCTGTATTCTAAATTAGAAAAAACCAAAACTTTTCTACAATCTATTCTAGATACACTAGTTAATAACTGGTCACATTAATTTTCACATGATAATAATCTCCCAAACAAATAAAAAAAAATATGGCACATTCTCTAATAATAAATTAAATCTACTTGTTTAAGAAAAAATTACTGTTGTTTTTCATTCTGAGGACTAATCTGAGTTTCTGAAAACAATTTGTGATTTCATAAAATATATTTGCATTCAAATCACAATCTGTGTCTTCTATGCATATTCTAAATGAATATTGTGTATAAAGTTGATACCTGAAGTTTATATGAGCTAGAACCTGAATCAAATTTATTTCAATTTTTTTTTAGAAAAAACAAAACAAAAGAAAAATACAGCCAACTGAAAAACCCCACCCTAAAGATGCCTAACTTTTCAGAAGTTACATAATTTTGTTTCTCTTTTCAAGCTGTTCAAATTACATTTCAGGGTTCTCCAGCATAGAAAACACAGGGAATCATTGGAGCAAGTCCAAAGGAGGGCCCCATAGATGATCCAGGGAGCTGGAGCATCCCTCCTATGAGAACAGGCTGAGAAAGACGGAGCAGAAAGGCTGCAAGGAAACCTTATTGTGGCCTTTGGGCGCCTAAGGGGGTCAGACATGTAAGGTGGGAACAAACATTTTATCAGGTAAGGTGGGAACAAACATTTTAGCAGGGCCTGGTGCAGTAGGACAAGGGGGAACAGCTTTAAAGTAAAAAGGATCAGCTTACGTAAGATGTAAGGAAAAAGGTTTTTTTACAATGGGGTTGGTAAAACACTTGAACACATTGCCTAGACAGGTGGAAGATGTCAACGTCAGGTTGGATGGGAGTCTGAGCAACTTGATTTAGTGGAGGATGTCCCTGCTTATCTGGTAGGATTTGGACTAGATAACCTTTAAAGTCCCTTTCCAACCCAAACTATTCATGATTCTACAATTCTATGATCTTTATGTCTTCCCTCCCCACTTCCAATGCTTCCACCTCTGCCCCTCTCCGCTTTACCCTGCCTTCAGCTGGAGCTGGGACATTCATTCCTCTCTTTTTATGTGCTTTCTCTACTAGCATTCTTCTTCTTCCAGTACTAGCCAGGAGCACCCCTTAGGATCCTATGGCTGAGAGCCAATACTCCTACCTCATCATTAATTTCTGGTTTTGAGCCTTTTAAGGAAGAACCTTAGAGACAGTAGGCTGGGCTGGACCAGAGTAGGATCTCTGCACCGTGCATTCTCTCACTCACTCCCCCCACCTGTGAAATGAAGGAGAGAATCAGAAGATTAAAAACTAGAAATCTTGTGGGTTGAGATAAAACCAGCTTAATAGGGAAAGCAAAAGCCACACACACAAGCAAAGTAAAGCAAGGAATTCATTCACTGCCTCCCGTGGGCAGGCAGGTGCTCAGCCACCCCCAGGCAAACACTGTGAGTATCGGTGACTTGGGAAGGCAGCACCAAATGCCATCACTCCAAATGCTGCCTCTCCTCTTGCTTTATATACTGAGCACGATGTCATCTTCTCTGGAATATCCCTTTGGGCAGCTGGATCAGCTGTATGTCTCCTCAACTTCCCATTCACCCAAAGCCTCCTTGCCAGTGTGGCAGTATGAAAGAGCCCGAAAGCGTGCAAGCACTGCTCAGCAATAAAAGAAAAAGATCTCTAAAAAGATCTCTGTATCATCAACCCTATGTTCATCACAAATTGAAAACACAGCCCTCCACCAGCCACTGTGAAGAAAATTAACTCTACCCCAGACAAAACCACCAGAATGGTATAAAATGAAATAGAATATAAGGATTCTTTTCAGAAAGCTGCAAAACCAGCAGGAAAACCTGTAACAGTCTGACAATCCTTCCTCTAATTTGTAAATTAGTACAAACAGAAAAAATACAGAACAAAACAAGTGCTTCTCTTTCTAATCTCTGTTGGTTTTTTCACATTATAGTCCCTGCAAATGCAGCATTTAATCTCACTCCAGAATACCAGAATTGTCAGATGCAGTGCTACAGGTACTACACAGGGAGAACATCTGCACCAAGCAGAAACAGTGTTTATCTAACTTTATATTTTTGAATCTATTGGCTGAATGTCACTGGCTTTTATCATTTTTGAAGATAAATTTATATTAACACATAGCCAGAACCTCAATTATTTGTAGATAGCTAGATTTAAGCTTTGGCCTCAGCATAAGTGAAGCATTTATTTGTTATCTGTTCCAAGCAGCTAATTATTGCCAACAAAACAGAAATTAAAGGAATGTTATTTTTCCAGCTGTAATCATAATTACAACTCGTTTTTTTTTATTACAACTAATCAATTATGATACACTAAAATATTAATGTATAAAAATACATTTCCATTAATATATAATAAATTAAACCTTTCCATTTGAGATCGTGAAAATTTTTAATTTTAAAATTATTATGTTTTATTGTGTGTTATTAATTTAATTTTATTAAGCATTTCTCTTATTATAGATATTAAGTATAATATTTTAGATATTAAGCATCTATTTAGTACTGTAAAAAAAAAAAAAACAATTTATAAGTCCATTTATTTCTCTTAAGGGTTCAAGTTCTCTCCTTGTTCGGTATCATTCAACTTTTTATACCTGAAAGAAAGAAATATCTGAAATGGGATTACTATGAATGAGAGGATAACCTTGTACTCCATGAGTTCATTAGGAGTTCGGATTAATGTAAAGGACATTAAGGAAATGGTCAATTTCTTAAAAATCTTGGAGATGATATTTAGTTTTATAACTCGGTAGAGACATTCTCCAATAAAATAAACATCATTTTAATGAAATATTTCAAAGTGAAGAGGAAAAAGGGCCTATTAATGCACTGAAAAGTATGTAAAATCCAAACATGACAAGTTTTGAAATACTTAAGGGCTTGAATCTCCCACTCAAGTGAAATTCCATGTTGCAGAAAGAACCTTGGAAGCCCTGTTGGGCAGGGTGGATTTGAGGCAGCAATGTGCCCTTGCAGCAAAGAAGGGCAGCTGCATCCCAGAGGCGTCCTTAGGAAGGCCATTGCCACCAGGTGGAGGGAGCTGACTCTTCCCCTCCATTTAATGAGGCACATCTGGAGGCTCTCTCTGGGCCCCACACAAAAGAAAGACGTGAATTTGCCCAAAAGAGCTGTGAGGATGTTTAAGGGATAGGAGCATGAAGAGAGTCTGAGGGTGATGAGGCTGCTCAGCCTGGAGAGGAGGAGGCTCCAGGGGAAGCTAAATCAAATCTGACAGGTGGCAGCGGAGAAGACAAGGGACAGCGTCTTCTCAGTGGTGCTCAGCAAAAGAGCAAGAAGTAACAGCAAAACTGGAATACAACAGAATTCATTTATACGTGAAGAAAAAAACACTTTTTCCTGATGAGTTTTGGTTTCTTGGTACCACATTTGCAGGTGCGGAACAGGAGATGCGGGATGTTTTCCCCTTCCGCTGTGGTGTAGATAGCTCATTGTTTATGACCCTCAGAAGCAGGATTTTAAACACTTTAAATGTGTTGAAGACACAATATTTCAATTTGTTGGATGCGTCTCTAAGCATTAGACAAACAAAAAGAGTCTTCTATGAATTTGGCATAGAAACTTGTCAAAAAATAAAAATGACCTTCAGTGTGGCATAGACACTTTTTGTCTCAGCCACACTGAAGTCATTAACAGCAGTTACTTAGGATCATAAATATTTTTTCTCTTATTAAAACAAAGTGCCCAGAGGTTTTTAGGAACAAAAATTGCAGGCTTTTTTACTGGATTATTGCAGAGAAAATTGAATTCTTGAACACTGAGTCAAAATCCGAGAGATTTTTTACTTTAGCCCAGCTACTTGATCTAATAATTTCAAGGGGGCTTTGTTTGGTTTTTATCTTTAGGAAATGTTTTCACTTCTGAGGTTTTTTCTAGCTGGTTTAAAACTAGGGTCTTTAATACACATCCCAACTACTTTATACCATGATGCTGTTTGAATTGTCAGATTTCATATCTGTTCTGTGCTTTTATTTGTTGTTTTGGCAAATACTTTCCACAATGTGTATAGCAGCTAATTTTATCTTTGAAACATTCAACTTAATTTTAGTTTGATTTGGCTTTCACCCAGCTACAGTTGTCAAGGATAATACAAATCCCAACACAGTAATGCTAAAGGATTTAGATTTGTCCCACAAATATTCTATCGTCTTAAGTGGATTTGTTTCATTTATCCTCTCTACATCCTCTTCTTTCTTAGCTTTGGATCTGACTTGGAGAATGGAGGAAGGATATATATATATATATATATATATATATATGAGTAACTGTGGGCCCTGAACCTCAACAACCTCATTTTCCTATCAGTTGCTCATCAGTTTGTTTGTTTTTTTTTTTTATATGAGCTTGATTTACTATTAAAGAGGATCTTGCATCTGATTCAAGTTTTTCTCACTAAAACAGGAGGACTGTGAACAACACTTGGTTTCTGAAAGACACAAAACACCAGAATTCAAAAACCATATGTAGATGGTTTTTCCTATTACTTACTGTTATTTGCAATTAGGTCTTAAAAGTTTTAATGAAATTGTGCCTCTGTTTAATGTAGTTTCTGCCCTGGCAAATTACTGCTAAAATTCAGAAGCTTTTAAATTTCAATCTAAAAGTGTAATAGGAGTTACTGGTAGAATGGTACTGGCACACTTGGTATTGAAAATCAGATAGGAAGCAAAGGTTGGTTTGAAAGAGAAAAAAAAAAACAATAGAAACACATTTCAATGTATGAAACCACTGTACCCTTTTTTTTTTTTTTGAATATAAGCCATTTTTATTTCAAACCATTTTTCATTTTATTACATGTCAAAATTTTTATGAAGTACTCAAAATTTTTCAAATTGCTGGCAACTGAATGACTCGCTTCTCATATTTGTAAGCAAATTCTTGTCCCATTTTGTAACCAAAAATTGTATGTGATGAAATTTTCTATGTAATGAAAAGAAATTGCCTTTACTATAGATGCCAGTCATTGTCTGAAAAACTAATATTCATCTTCAGTTAACACCTTGCTTTAACTTCTTTTCTATGCTTTAAAAAAAATGCACACTTAAAATTAGTTAATTATTCTGATAATTTACTGCTGTACACTTTGCATTGCAAGTTGCATTCTGCAGAAAATGTATTTCATTTTTATTTCATTCCTGGCATTCAACTTGTTTGTGTGTCTAACTCTTTCCAATATACTTAGAGACAAATACTGAGCAAAAAAAGTCTTGTCTGCCTGCATTTACTTTTTTTTTGTTAATTCCATGTCTTATAATGGAGTTACTGAATGCCTAAGCACAACATCAACTTTCCCCACTGCTAAGTAAAAAATATGTTTAATGTGTCTAACATCTAGAGAATTAAACTGTCCCATTTTACTTAGAAGGAGAAAAGATTGCCAGTGTAGTAAATTTAATGGAGACAAAATCATTTAATGAGTTCTTCATTTCAGGTGAGAATTATTTTTGATCATCTAAAGATGCCCTTAATTTATAATATTCTATTTGATAATTTTTAGACTCATATTAAATGCTGTATAAAATATTTATCAATGTAGTAAAATCTAATTTCTAATGAACTAATTCCTGAATACTTAAAAAATACATTACCTTTTACATTGGAGGTTACTTCTCTTGTTCCCAGTGGAATGTCCTGACAATTTCAAATTATCCTTTGCTTGACAAACATAATTTCAAATATGTTTCAAACATTCTACCAGGCTTTTTTCCAAATTACTGATAGAAATGCTCTCCTACCATTTGCAGCGTGAGTTTTTAACCTTATTTTGGTATCTATTGAGCATACTACACTCAGAAATGAAAGTATATATTGGTTATTCTTTAAACTCAAGTCTGATATGTTTCACTATACTAAATTTCCCAAAGAAGTGTTTCTTTCAAAAAAGCCTATGAAAATTCCCTATGCTAGCAGTTACCACAAGAAATGCCTGAAGTTTTTATTAGAGAGATTTACTCATCCCAGAAATTTTTGACAGCAAAATCCTTAGTAGGACTGATGCCTGAAATATCTCAAGGGTGAATCAAAATCAACTCGTGTTTCTGGGTTCGGTTTCTTTCTTTGTTTGTAGGGTCACAGGAACATAGAAAGGTTTGGGTTGGAAGGGACCTTTAAGATCATCTAGTTCCCACCCTCCTTCCACTCCATCAGGTTGCTGAGGGCCCCACCCAACTGGTTTTGAATACTTCCAGGGGTGGTGTGTCCATAGCTTCTCTGGGAGCACTTTCCAGTGCCTCACCACCCTTACTGTAAGGAATTTCTTCCTAATATCTGATCTATACCTACTCTTTTTCAGTCTAAAGCCAGTACCTGTTGTCCTATCATTAAATGCCTTTGTAAGAAGTCCCTCTCCAACTCTCTTTCAGGTGCCCTTTAGGTACTGGAAGGCTGCCATAAGATCTCCTTGGAGCCTCTTCTTCCAGGCTGAGCAGCCCCACAGCCTGTCATCATAGGAGAAGTGCTTCATCCCTGCCATCATCTTGGCGTCTTCCTCTGGACTCACTCCAAGAGTTCCTGTTCTTCCTGTGCTGGGCCCCCAGAGCTGGATGAAGGTGGGCTCTCACCAGAGCAGAGCAGAGCAGAGCTGCAGAATCCCCTCCCTGGTCCTGCTGGTCACCCTGCTTTGGATGCAGCCCAGGACACGGCTGGCTTTCTGGGCTGGGACTGCACATTGCTGGGTCGTGTCGCTGTCCGAGTGTCTCTTACAGAGAGAAGGGGATCCTTCCCTCTGCAGATGTAGCAGATTATCCGTGAATTATTCATTATCAAAATACATGTGACAATTGTCTTCTGTTATGATGTATACATAATTCATAAGACATCTGTTCTGTGTTTTCACATTTAAGAGGTTACAAAGCGCACAGTAGCAAATGGTGTGAAATGGATACATAGGAATGTTTCATTTCATATCACTTTTTCTCTCAGGCTGTTCAATAAGGGCTAAGGGAAAAGTCATGTACCAATTTATTCTATATGTGTAGTTTTTCATTGTTTTGAAATAAAAATTAATTTCTAGTAATTCTCTTTTTGATCATAATCTCAATAGAATTAATCAAGAATGTATACCATGAGTCCATTTAGCAGAAAACAAAATGCAAAATATCTGTCAACTATGCTAGATATAAATTCCTTATACATATAAAGTAAGTAGTTTTTCTTACATGTGGGTTTGCAAGCATATACATTGCAGGCATATATATATATATATATATATTTGTGTATGTGTATATATATGTGTATAGATACTTTGATATCACAACGAAAATAAGGAGCAATTCCACTGAACACTTTTTTTTTGTCAGCTAGTGCTTAGAAGTACCATACTTACAAGTCTTCAGACCAAAACAAAACCACTTGGCATTCAGAACTTTCTAGTTCAGGGTGCAATTAAATTGCACAATAAACAAAAAGAACATTAAATGGTCTCTGATCTCATAGCTACTATTCAATGAGAAATATTCACATTCCAGGAAAGCTCATTTTTCAAGTACTGCCTCTGTCTTGAACAGGATACTGAATTGAAATCTCATTACAGTGGACTATAACTCTATTGACTTGTAGCACTTTGCTTCCATGATTTCAGAGCACTTCATTTAACTTTGCTTCTGAAACTTAAAGGGCTTTCTAGAAAAAAAAAAAAAAAAAAATTATGAAAAAAAATATTGAAGAAAATTTTGTACCAAAACACAGAAGAAAATAACAAAAAATTTTGCAGATTTTAGTGGAGTAAAAAAGGATCTAAAAAAACCATTTATATAATCTCCAAAAATAAAGCCTATTTCAATTCTTCATAAATTTTTATTTGAAAAAAAGCATAATTTCTAAGAAAAATTGATTGAAAATTTATTACTTACTCCAAGAACTCAGTCTTTAAACACATGATACTGAGAACATGAAAACAAGCACAAAAACAGTCAAAGGTATATTTCTTGCTATAAATCTAATGCTTATCATTACACATAACTAAGAAAATTAATCTCAGTGCATATGAAAATATAGTTTGCTGTCTTCTGGATTTAGACTAAACTTAGCGTAAAGTATTCTGAAAGGTTTGAAAGATACTCGTTGTCATTAACATGGAGATGAACCTCTCACTGCCATCCTGGAAACAGACACCATCTCTGAAGTCTTCAGTCACATTCTCTGTCACTTCTTGCTGCAGGTCAGTGGGCAGCCTTGTCCTTGAAAGAGCCGTTAGACTCAAGCCATCAAGCAATCTGCCAACTTACCACTTCCTATCGAGCTGAACACCTAGAAATTCAGAGAAACTTCAGAAAATAGGTGTAGAAGTTACTCTCATTACAATTTAGAGTTCTGAGCACTTTAAAGCTAAGGTTCAAATCTTCCTCGGACTATGGGATGGAAAAAATTAGAGATGGTAAAAGAAGATCTTGTTTTTCAAGAACCTGAACTAATGTTTCATAAATGCAGAGGACCAGGCAGATAAGAAAAGTGAGTCCATGACCTTAACACGGAAAAGGAAATCTGAAGTACTTCAACCAATGGACACAAAACATTTCATTTTCTTAATCAAATCTTATGGTAAAATAGACCTGCTGGTACATGCTAGAAGCAAGATAAATCTAATAAATAGCAAGATAAATCTAATAAATAATAATAAAATAAATAATAAAAATAATAATAAAATAAATAATAAAAATAATAATAATAAAATAATAAATAATATTAATAATAAAATTATAAAATAATAATAAAAATAATAAATAATAAAAATAATAAAAATAAAAGCAAGATAAATCTAATAAATCTCCAGTATGGGCTGGCAATGCAGACTCTTGGCTGACCCAGCTGCTGCCCCTTGGCCGCCTTGCTCGCTGCTGGGGCAGGGAATGGCCCGGCAGCCTGAGAGGTGCCATTCCCTGTGTGCTGAGTGTGCCACCCGGCAGCAGCCGCCCGTCCCCGTGGCACCGGCCAGAACGGGCATGGAGATGGGATCAAGGCTGGCAGGGCCCTGAGTGCCCGTCTGTTGTGCAGGGCAGACAGTGCCTTTGAGCAAGAAATACCAGAGGCCTGGCTCTAAGGCTCCTATTCTGCAAGCCACAATCCACTGCCACACTTTCTTCAAAACAAATATTCCAATCTCTTTCACTGATGTGTCGGGAATGCTCAGAACTATTCAAGCGGTAACAGCAGAAACGATTTCGTGGGTAGTTATATTTGGCATAGGAAAAACAGACGTTTTGGCCCAATATCTCCCATACTCTGAAAGCCTTAAACTTCCAAAGGGAGCCAAAGTGTCTTTAGAAATATATTAATGAAACTAAGTTTAAATATTTATTTTCTTTTGAGGGAAGTTTGTGGTGCTCAAAGCAGGCCCTTTTCTGGTTCTGTCAGGCATTATTTTGATTATGAAAGCCAGCAGGCATTTATGAGAAAAACAAATGCAGATAAAAAGTTTACAAGAAGAGGAAATTTATCTTAGAACCTACCACAAGGTGATCCATGTAACCAAAAAGTAAAATTTAATTAGACTAAGATCATAAGTGGCATAAGAATGAAAAAACCTAAGTGAAACTGACTGCCGTCAAAGCTTTCTAAAAGGAGTTTGAAACAGTTAAAGGAGGAAAATTTGAATTGTGTTGGGATAGGAGAAATGAGATCCTTCCATAGAAACAAGACCCATATGAACTTTCTTGTGAAGTCAATAAGTTTCAGTGAGAAGCCTCTTACCCTGCACTAGATTATTCATATAGCAGGAACAATCAGAATTATTGAACTTCAACATAAAAAATCTGTTATTCTTGAAGTACAAAAAAAAAAATTCTTTCCTCAATTAAATTCATTGCAGTACTGCTGTCCTGGGAAGGTCATCACTTCAAAAAACCCCAAAGTTTTTAATGGGAATTATGAACATACATTTGCTCTAGAATAATTTAATGTTTTACAACTGCATCTACAGTGCATTCTTAAATATTTAGCAATCTTAAAGATTTGGCAATCTTATCACTATAATTCAAGTTCTTATCTTTTAAGATTTTGCTGAATTATTTAAGATTAATTTTCAAATAGAACCTCTTTCTGAATATCCAAGAAGCAATGAGTAAGAGCTTAACAATTTATTTATTTTAAAAGGTACGCTTTTCTTCCAAAAGTCTTTCCAAGACTAGTGAGTTCTCTGTAAAAATGAGGAAGTTTAAGATGCAGAATTATGTCAAATTCAGTTACACCATGAGTTAGAAGGATCTGAAAGAGAACAGTCTGAAAAATAAGAGAAAAAAGCAGAAAACCAAACTAATTACTGTGTTTCTAGGAGGCTTAAACAGAATTATAAAAGCTAGAAAGTTTAAATAAAGCAATTGAGAGCTGGTAGCATTTTATTAAACTACTCACTGCACCACCATACTGACATCACCTATTGTTATATGATCAGTGGTATATTATTACAGATCTACTCATCAATTTGGTATATTTTGAACATTTAGCAGCAGACAGGCTGTTAATTTAAAAATCCCCCAGAATGCTGGGGGCTTCTTATCACAGCATAGCAATGAGTTATCCAGTGTTGCCTTCATGCTACACTGATAGTTCTTTCATTTATGCTTAAAAATAAAGTGTGGTTTTCTGATCATTGCAAACTGTTGAGTACTTTAAGATTCGTGACAAGTTCTGAATACCCAACAGCTTCTGCACCTTTTCTGATTTTGTTCCTGCCACTGCTGCTACATACATGCTGCATTAATTGCATTCCCTCCTCAACTGATCAGAGGGAACCTTTTGAAATTCACTTGCCTTTTAATAGTAATCATTTGAAATGTGGAAATCGTATTTAAAAGAAAATGCAATAACAAAAATCTTTATGAAAATTTGAATATATTGCACCCAACCGGTGTTAGATTCAGATACATTTGGCTCCAGCTGTGAAGACAGGAAAGATGAGACAGAAGAGCAAAACAATCTTTGAAGTCATCATCACTTGCTGTTGTCCCCTGACCTGGCTTAGAGCCACTCCAGCTCAGTGAGCAAGCCTTTACTCTGTGTCCCCATTCTCCTTTTCCCTTACATCACATGAAAGGAGATAAGGAGAATGGAACTAGCAACCTGAACTTTAGTTGTGATTGGAAGGAGCTTAAGCTGAAAGTTTAATACTTTTCTTAGAGCATAAAATAATGCCACAAAAAAGGATTGAGCCCATGCCCTGAAAAAAGTAGCCTTTTTTTTGCATGGCCAGTGGAAAAACCACAACACAATATCTCTATGATTGAGACAATTAGCTCACTATGTATGAAAAAAAATGTGTCACTTCCAGAAGCCCATAAATATTCCTGATCTTTACAAATAAAATCCTGTTTTAGATTGCTACTTTACAAAATAGGGGAAGGAGACAGTATCCCATTTTCCATGTTGAGAGGTCTCTTCAATTTATAAAGGATGCCATGTGTTTCTTCACCTTTCAGAATGCCTTACAGGTAGAGGTTATGCAAGAAGAGAATGCAAGAATAGATATTATTTATGCCATTGCTTCTTTTAAGTGCTAGGAAAAACAAATATTGCCTCCTTCCAAAACAAAATAAAAACTAAAATACTCATTATTTAACTTTTCAGCAAGCATTTTATGAGATAAATATTAGACCATAAATTTCAGGTCTAATTTCACCTGCTTTTTTCTCCTCATTATAGTAAAAGTAAGTGTAACAAGGGTGGGAGTAGGGGAAAAAAATGTCATTAAGGCATATTTGGTTTAGTATTTGATTTAGGTCAATTAAGAGCTATTATGGTTACTAAATTTTTTTGGATCATTGAAGAGCTCAGCTTCTGTAGCTACTTTTCATTTGCACTGTTTGATTTTCAGCCATAGATTGTGACAGTGGTCCCTGGGGTTTTCAGGATGAGGGAAGAGACGAGGATTTGACTCTGCATTTCAGAAGGCTTGATTTATTATTTTATGATACATATATATTACATTATAACTGTACTAAAAAGAAATAGAAGGAAAGGTTTCTTCAGAAGGCTAGTTTAGAATAGAATGGAATCTATAACAAAGATCTGTGGCTCGGACAGAGAGTCCAAGCTATCTGGTCTGTGGTTGGCCATTAATTGTAAACATTCAGGATGGCTCAATCACAGACACACTTGTTGCATTCCACAGCAGCAGATAACCATTGTTTACATTTTATTTCTGAGGCCTCAGCTTCTCAGAAGGGAAAAAAATCTTCAGAAAGGATTTTCACAAAAGATGTCTGGGACAATAGATCTGCAATACTGTACTACAATAAGATGTACTCTCCCCTCATCTTTAACCTGGAGATGAAGACAGTCATTTGTAATTACTATCTACTTTCAGTAGAATTTTTCAGTAGTATATTTTATGGCATTTCACAGTAAGCCTGGTGCCCTTCTCCTTCACTACTTTAACAGTTCTCATTTGAATGCCCTGCTTAAAGGCTTTCTACATAAAAGGTAAAACTTTCATTGAACTTGAGAATAAGGATCCACATAAAGACACAATAAAATGGAAGTCTAACAAAAATCTGACTTTGATAATCACTCACTATCACATTTTCATCTGTGGGATGAGCAGACTAGTATCAGGTGCAGTATATAGCTCCTCATTCCAGACTTTGGTCTAAACTACCCCATAGAGAAATTAATGCACGTGTTTCAAGAGTCCATCAATTTCACTCTAATGGGAGCTTTGTCTTGAACCGGGTGAGGCAAGCCCAGCAGTAGCTGCAAACATCAATGAGTAAGGGAAAAAATGCCAAATAAACCGAGCTTCAAATGAAAAATATGATGAGTTTCTAATAGGCTTACACAGATTCCAAATTGCAGTTTATTTTGACAAAGCTAAAAATAATTACCTACTTAATTTCCTTCACATGAAACAGCCTTTGCAAAGGTGTTCTGATACTATTGTGAACAGACTTGTGAGCATTTAGAAAGACATTTAAATATTTATTTATTGGATTGCAACAGTATCATCTGCTAATGTAATGTCATAAAATGATAAACAGAACATAAGAAACATATTTGTTAGTGTAATAGCACAGCAGAAAGTCATAACTTTTCCACCATCCTCCAGTAACTAATGTTCAATCCATGTGCAAGAAGCAAAGCTGCATTTCTCTTTTTTTAATCCTACCACATCTAACTTGAAAGGGGAAAAATGCTAATCAATGACTACCTGATCTGCAAATCAGGCTCTGCCAATAGACATTTTTTCACTAATGACTAAAATAGACTATGAAAAAATCTGCTAGTTTAATCCTTGTTCTGCCCCTGTATTATGCTGTCGCCCCTGCATCATGCTCTCACCCCTTTTGGCCCTTGTATACTCCGCGAGAAAAGACTGAATTACTATAAAGCAGCTCTAAAATACCCCATAGGTATATTTGAATACAAAACCAAGAGTACACAAAGTGCTATTCTCAAAACAAAGTCTGTCTCAAAACTTCGTGCAAGGACCATGTTGAGGTATGAAATGGAGTGATAGGGGTAGAAAGAGTGCTTAAAAAAAAGTATGAATACCAACCTTGTATTTTTTTTTCTAGTTTCCAGAATTACAATTTTTCATGCCAGAAGCAAGGCATAAATAAAATATTAAGTCATTTGTAATTTGTATAACAAAATAGTGCAGGCCATTCCAATTAGAGATAGGTTTACACAACAGTCAAAAGCACAGGCTTGGCCAGTAATTGTTTCTGAGTTCTTATGGTTGTTTTCATCTGGGGACAATTTTACAATTCAAAAAAAGTGAAATTGTTTAATTCATCATCAAATTAAAAAGCCTTTCAAAATTTGTATTGCTCTCAAGTTATGGACATTAGCAAAAAAAGATTTCTAAGCTTGCCTTATATTATTATTTCTCCAATTATTAGTCTACAAACAAAGAATCACAATTCACTTTTTACCATCCAGTATGGATACGCCGCAAGGAAAATAGAAGCTGCAATAAGCATATAAATTATGGAAAGCCTCAGAGTCCAAGTGTGCACACAGAGCAGACTGACTCTGTGCCATGTACTCAGAAAAAGACCCTGCTTGTGTTAACTTCTGATTTTTGTGAGTAAGAATGGAAGGAATATACTTGTACACATCATAAATTCAGCCCCACAATAGTATTTCATTAAACAGTATTTCCTCACCTTTCTCCTGCCCCATCCCACCGTAAAACAAATATAGTAACAGAAAAGAAGTGCAAACAAATTAGTGCAGAGTACATGGCATGACCCACTATACATAATAGAACATTCTTAGTTTTAAAACAAAACCAAAAAGAAACCTGAGGCAAGCGTCTATAAAAATCTAGTTCAGTGAAAGTTGTGTACACAATGGTTGTGGATTACACTGCCCTAATTTACAGTGCTTCAGTGAAGTTTCAGAAAGTATTTTTGCCTTTCTCTCTTTCACATTTGTATTTACAAAAAAAGATACTATAAAAGATCCTTGCTGTAGAATCAGGACAACAAAAGGACAAAGAGGCGGGATTCAGAAGTTGTCCGCAAGCAATGTCTGAGAAATATAGCACATAATGAATGGCAAGTCAACTTGACATGGCTCCAATTGTGCAGGAAAATATTCAGCTGAGATCAGGAACAACCCAGTTTATTTTCTGGATTTTAACACACTACTGTAATATATTATTCCTGTTATAGAATTTTCCAATGGCAAAGGAAGCAGTGATAACAATGGCAGTTTTGTATTCCAGGTGAGCTGCAGCAACTGCCTTTCTGTAGGCTAATATTTTTTTCCACAAGACCTCGTTAATGAACGGGCTTTGCTTTAAACAGCTGACATTTTAACTAAAGTCTATTGTGATCAAATGTCAGAAAGAGCTGAAACTCAAAAGAGTCATTACAGTAAGATTGTTACCAAGTGATTCACAGGCATTTACTTGCAGCCTAGTTGTTAGTCCATTCTGTTGTATTCTTATTTATCAAGTCAGAGAAATATATTCCGATTCCAATTCAAGTGTAGAGCTTATTGCACTAAACAATATGAAAAATAATAAGAAAAGTATGGATTAAACATATGGTATAAACAGCAAGTATGATATAAAGAATAATAAAAGTATGGATTAAATATTAGGAAAGAAATTCATTCATGAAGAGAGAAGGGAATGAAAATGTTGTAGAATTTCAGTAGCCTTGTTTATAAATGACAGGATTATGTAGCTATATATAATGTGTCCAAGTGCCAAACTGGTCTGTTGGAATGTTATTGTGTAAAATAAAAACTGAAGCTGATGGATGTCATATAGAAAGCTGTTGTCTTTTTAGTTTTTTTTAAATTTATTTCAAAGAATTCTGTACCACTTACCACTGAAATTATTTTAAGTACATTTGACTGCACTAACGGTGCCATCACCTCAAGAGCTCACCACTTTTCTGAGCTAAATTATTCCAAATATACAAGGTGGAAAGACCTTTTATTTGGAATTTACTTTAAGTGATCTCTGAAGCCTACACAGGTTGTGAAGGAAGGCACAATAAAACCTTTTCTTAGCAGTTGCTTAAAAAGTCCCTAGGGTTTCTACTACAACATTGTCTAACCTTTAGCTAAAGGCCCCTTCTGTTGATTGATTTCTTTGGCTGGTCCCATCCCTGGGTGCTTTCACTAGATGGCATAGGCTTTATTTTGCAGCACTTGTGCATGATGGAAATGAGTAGAGTTGAAAGCAAAAATACTGAGCTATGCATCCTCATTGGAAATAATTAAAATTTAATTGATCTACAATTATTTCACTTTCTTCTATCGCATTTTACAGACCATTGAAGAACATTTCAGTTAAATAAGTTTCTTCACTTTTTTTTGTTAATCTCAATATAATTTTATTCTATACCTTTTGGAGCTCTTAGGTGTGGATATAAATTATTTCAATATATGTTTTAGTTTTAAAAAGTTAGACTTTTGATTTCTGGCCCATCACTGAATCCTCTGATGACAGCATTACTGCGCTTGGAACTTGAGGATTTCTCTGATATACATCCCACAACTTTATAAGCTGTTCTACAGATGTTTTTGTATTTTTGGGGTGTAACCCCCAAATCATTTAATTGATGTGAGACAGCACAGTGCCTTGAAGATGACACATTCAACTTAGGGGTTCCAGCTTTCCACCTGCATCTCTTGAGCATCCCTGGCAAAGGTAAGTACAGAACAGGGAGAGCAGTTTCCCTTGCACAAGACCATCACATACAGATATTTTGTAGGATTATAGCGCAGTTCAAGTTCAAGTGTACTTACTACACCTCAGAAGATTCTCAGGTAGGATCTCACATTTATGATATTTTAATAAACATTGGATGACAGGGAGCAGCCAGTAATCTGGGGTAAGGGCCAAGGAATCACAAAGAGAATACCAGTCAGAAGTTCCCATGAAAAAAAGCCAGGTTCTATGGAGACGTCCAAGAAGCCTTTCCTTATTATGACATATGGGTTGACAGATCACAAAAATCCTGTGGCAAGTAAATGGCCTTTTCTTGATCTGTGATGAAGTGCAGAAAAACAAATGAAATTGTAATTAATTACTGAAAGGCCGCATTAAAACTTTTGTGAAGTAAGAGTATCCTCAATGGTCTCATTAGGTTTTCTTTGAAAGAGGACTGTTAAATCAGCTATACATTATTGACAGAAATAAGGGAAATATACAACAGAAATGCAAAGACAATTAATTTTATTAATAAAATCATTCTCTTCCCATATGTAGAATATTTCAAGAAAGATATATATATATATATATATATATATATAATATTCACACACCCTTACAAATTTAGGGCTTATATATTGTACTGTAAGATGAATATAAATCTTCTTGTGTATGTGTATATTACATACATGACTAGAAATAAGACAAGTACTGATAGAGTACTGAGTGTCTCTCAAGTGTCCATAGGGCACAAATGAATAAATTCATAATATTCTCAATAGTTCTGGACAAATAATTTAATCTGTAAAATTATTCTGCAAGTATTTCAAAAGTAAATGTCTCCATATATGTTGTACTTGTGCTGTAAGTGGAAAGAGAACAGGGTCCACAGGCATCCTAATCACCACAACCCTCTGAACGCTGACATTTCTATTCTTTCTTGTAGCACAAGATAAACATTTGCAATGCATGTGAAAATAAAATATAACAGAAAAAAGATTTGGGGGATACAGCAGATATAAAAATATGCCAAGGTCTCTCCAATCTCCCATAATTTTTCTCCTCTTTTACCTGAAAAGCTTTCATCTGTCCTGTTTCTCTGTCCTGGCTGTTCAATTTGGTTGCACATAGCCTGTCTGGTCCAATTAATTCTTGATATTCACTGGTTTTGTCTTTCTTCATTTCTTTCTTCAGAATTAAGTGTTTCCTATAGGTACCAAGAGAGAGCAGCAAGCTCAGGAAGAAAAGATTATTTCAAGCAAGTCACAGCAGGGAGTCAAGAGCCAAGTCCTCATGCTTATGCAGCCTTACAGAATAGAGTATGTCTGAATACAGTTGGTGATGAGAAAGGATATACAAAAACCAAAAACAAGACAGGTCAGGAGTGCAAATCCTTGTGATCTGAAAAGTCTCCTTTTATAGTCCACTTTGACCACTCTGATAGGCATTGCGAGGGCTTTAGGCTTTCAGTTAAATTAAAATCTAACATTCCTCGGAAACTGCAAACTTATTATATCCACTTAAAAATTTTGGAACTGGGGCACAAAAAACAGTCTCACAGTCTTCTCTAGTAGGAGCCAGGAAAACTATCTAAAAGTCTGCAACATAATGATGATATTGGGCTGGGTTTGTGAAGTCTGGAGGTGGGAGAAAAAAAAACAATAAAGTAGATTAATATCATATGAGGTTGTTCTTTAATTTACTTAATTCAAGACATCTCTGAATGAGAAACCCAAAGTGAATTTTGAATTAGATAGGATTATCTCCTTCTTATTGCAACATAAAACAGTCATGGTCTTTTATAGCTCAGGTGATCAAAGAAGAACATGAGAAACAGCAGCAGCAGTAGTAGAGCATATGCTTGTAGAAGAGTAACATAACACAGACTATGATGAGAAAAAAGGAAAAAGATCCTAAAAGTGTTCTTCTCAGACTTAATTAAAACCTCAAATTTAAGTCAGCAAGATCAGGTACAACAATTGTTAAAGAAAACCTGTACCATGAAAAATAGTGGCAAAGAGGTTGCTACCCCATCACTGAAGGATAGCTATTTTTTAAGAAAGAGAAATTGTGTCCAACCCAGACCATGGAAGTGACTCAAGCAGGAATTATATTTAACAAGTTTGTATCATCTTGTATGCAATGATATCAAAATTTTGGTACATATTATAGGAATTCTAAATCAAAATTAATCCTGTTTAAAACATTGCTTTAAACTCTCGATATTTCCCTTCTCCCAGTTTTAAATTATTTTCAGCATTTTAAAATGCTTTTTATTGTGCAGCAGCTAGCTCAATTTCATGATTTTTAAATAAAAATAAAGACTATTTATTATAAAAGTATCTATATATTGCAGTTACCTACAGTAGAAACAATCCAAGCTATGCCATATTGAACTGATTCACATAACCAAATTAAGAAATCAATAACTCTATCTGTGATTAAAATTGATTACAAAACCTAATCATCTTACCTGAAAAAAAGAGGAAGGCAACACCTTCCATCTGTAGATTTTTAATCCCCTAATTGTAGACTTTCTAATTTAATCATCAAATGGTGCAAGGAAAAAACATACTTGATATCTTTGATAATTAACTCTTCATAATTTATTGTCACCAGGCAAAACCATCACCACATTTAGAAACTTCTTTTGTCATCATAAGACCAGTAATCAAACAGCACACTTAGAAACTATTTGCTGCTCCAATCAAAAGCAAGGGTGTTTTCTTCAGCTTCTTGGTAGATCTAGATTTTGACCCCACAGCTGAAAGGTGACAGAATCTAACCACAAGAAGGGCCACCCAGCACCCTCTTCTTGCAGTAAATCCAATTCAAGAATCTGGTTCTCATCTTCTATAGCTGGTAATCAGAGGCCCAGGGCAAACCAGTGGCCCATCACTTCATTGAAATTCTGGTGAAAAACTAATCACTGCAACCTGATTGTCCTCCTAGCCAACCTGCACATCCAGAAATAATGAACAACTTTCATAACTGAAAAAGAAAGAATATTTAAACTATGAGCACATGCAGGAGCCTTTGTATGTCAAACAGGTCTTACAGAGTTCTCATACTTCCCAAAAAATGTTGTTAAGTTTACCTCTCATGTTCTATAAACACTGGAGTGTGTGCGATAGCATTTACATGCAGCAGGGATAAAATAAATTGAAGAAACCCATTTAGTCCCACACAAAAGGAGGAAGACCACTCTGTATATTGTGTCATTCTCTAACATCAAGATGTGGTAAACAACTTCACCAATTGCTTCATCAAGGAAATCTGACCCTGACAGAGCATTATCTGTAAGGGTAAAATAACCCTCTGCCCTTTTGCCTCTCTCAGGGTCTCATACACATCACATCAGCTGCTCTGACAGGAGGCTGTGCCACGAGGTCAAGCCTCTGCTGAGCTCAATGGGCATTGTCAGCAACTATTTGTGACCATCCCAAACCAAAAAACAGCCAGTATTCCCCTGATCCCAGCCCTCACTTAAATGAAGGCCACCGTGTCAGTGCCATCTCTGTGTGCCAGCTCCTTTCTTGTTTCTCCAGATAGACAGTTAGGAAATGATAATGTGTGCACCTCAAAGAAATCAAATATAACCTATGCACAGCTATGTATACTCCAGCTATACCTATACAAAAAAACTAGCAACTTCAGGCTCCAATTACAGTAATCAGCACAAAACATAGGAGCTGAAAGCGTGGTGAAATTAGGCACAGCAGACAAGTCCAGTGGAGTGAGAAAATATTATAGTAATGGGTTTTATGTAAGGAGAGGCATGTATGGGTGATGCATATATAAAGCATATAAACTGAAAATGTTTGGTGTTAGGACTTTTGGGACCTGTACTAAAATCAGAATATATTGTTTAAAAGAGTGGTGATAAAATATAAGCTGTCATACCAACTTTTGAAGTAAAATTTAGTTTTGCATGGATGTCAACTTAATACTTTACAAAATAAAACAATGAAGATATATACACTCTCTCTGCTAGAATAATTGCCATTCTCATGCCTAAATAAATGTTATGAAGGCATCTGTTTTGAAAAATTATGCTTTCATGTTATTTTTATGTATTTTAACTGAGATTTTTCCTATTCAAAGGGTTTAGGAGAAGCACAGCTTTTTTAACAAATAATGCCATTTAGACTTTTCTGAGGGAAGTATTTTTTTAATATCAGTTGCTCCTCAGCCACTCCAGCTATCCCTACCCAAAGGTCATGCCCAGAAATGGTGGGGGATGACTCCAGTTGCTTCCAGCAGCCCCATTCTGCCCACCCCAGCCAGATATTGCATTTAAAAAAAAAAAAGACAAGGCAGTTTTCAAGCTGAGAAGTCATTAGACTAGACAGAAAATTACCCATACCATCAGAGGCGTAGCATAGCACTGAAGGAGAAGATACATAAATGGGAAAACATGTGAATAACTGCATTTCAAGATGGTGTAAAGTTAACTGAGTACCTCCACTGCTAAGACTGGAACTGGTGTAATCACTAAACATGCAGGTGAAGAAATCTTGCTGATAGATATGTGACAGAAAATTATAGTTAATTTAACTGTACAATTATTCAATAATTGTCTATTTAAAGAGAATCTCTTCTTTTGATTTCTGAGTGAGCCCTGCCCTTCTTGTAGATTACTACTAGCAGTAGTCAGGTTGAACTTCCTTTTGAAAAACAAGTGGAAATACTTGGGAGTATTTTTATTTTAACTGAAAAATTCTATGCCATTTCCTCAGATTTTCTGCGGAGTTCATTCTCTGTACCACCACTCTTTCATCAACGGCATCATTTCATATTCACGATTCTTGAAACAAGTTACTACACCTGCAGCATTTGTGTTCTGGAGTAGGGTCTTCAAATTAAATTAATGTGAATATTTTGCTCCTCCATGCAATCTTGTCTTTGTACATATAGACGGAATCAGTTACTTAATTTCACTATCAGGAAAGAAGACATTAGAACTAAACAACATTTTTTTTTGCTCTGAAGAGAGCTCCTGAACTATTTAGTTTATGTTAAATTATTACAAAATTTATCATATGTGACCTGGCTATTTTAAATGATACAACAATGAAAATCACTGGCATTTTCTAATGTTTAATCAATTTGTCAAATGACAGGACATAAAACTGAATTATGAGTACTGCAACAACAGAAAATATACAAAATTCTCCTCCAAGGAACAATGAACAAGAGATAAGTGGAGGTTCTTAATGCTTCCCTCTGAACTAGATGGCAAATGGATTTCTGCAGAGCTCTATTCCTCACACATCAGTATCCTCATACCTACTGTTACTAAGGGACAGCCATCTACATAAATACATAGTGTGAAATAATGGGATGGGACAAAACACTCTGAAAGATTTATATAGTAGTTATCTTAAGATAGTAGTTATCTTAATAAGCAGCAGAACATAAGGCAATGGAGAAATGCTTCTGCAATCAGTCAACTAAACCTTGGGGTCTCATATATAAATGAAAAATAAGTGTAATAACCTTTTGATTTAGACAGCACTAGTAAGGACAAAGTGGAAGAATTTTTTGTCCATCTTGAGGAAATATATTTCAAGAAATTTGACAGGAAGTCCAGAGAAGAGTCACAAATATGAGAGGTTTTTAAAGCATTATTTGTTACAGAATATTGACTGAAGAGATAGAAGAGTTTAATTTGGAGGAGAGAAACTGAAATACAAATGTAAAACAAACAAAATAAATATTCACCTAAATTACAGTTTCAGGAAAGGGGAAGGAATTATCCTAATATCACATTCATGTGAATATGAAAAACAGCAATTGGCTTAAATTATAAAGAACAAGACATTAACAAAAACACCTTAATAACAGCAGTAAGGTAAAACCTGGGTCACATCTTTTGAGAAAGCTGTGGTATTTCCAGTGCTGGAGGTGTTTAAGACCAGACTGCACAGATGTCTCTCTACCTGCACGTAATTGGCCCTGCCCTGCAGAAGATGAATGGACACTGACGGAATAACCTCTTGAATTCCCTTCCAGCAATATTATGATCTAACCACCTGTAATTCTCACTGCATTTAAATCGGTGCCAGAGCATTTAATAACCTCCCTTTCTTTTTTCCCCATTATGACCTCTTAACAAGAAAAGCTAATAATAGCTTGCTCTCGAGTTTAAAAGGCGATGAAACAATTGCAACGTCCTCTCACAAACCACTCCAGACAGAAATGATGAGCAGATTTCTGCATGCCTGTGATCAGACTCCAATGTAAAATGTAAAAGGCCGTGTATTTTTGCTTGGCAGTGTTTTTTAGAGTTGAATGTTCAGTACTTAAGGAGTAAGAAGACCGTTCACACTTCCTCTAACAGAATCAGTGAGATAAAAGCACTTCGATGACTGAAGGACTTGATACAAGAAGGCACACACAACCCCCACCCACTCAAAAAAAAACCCAAAAACCCACACAAAACAGCATAGTGGCCCAAAACAAAAAATCCCACCAGCCTCCCTTCTCTGAAAATAAACCACCGAGAAACAAAAAAGATTGGTATGACTCACCAAATAAACAGAAAGGCAGCACTACTCAGAACTTTAACTGCAACCTTCTGATTGAATTCCATCCCAGGAGTTTGGGTTCTACTAAGAAGGAAAAATTCAACACTTTTTTCTGCTTGCTATGTGAAAGTTAATTCTGATATTAAGGAAACATTCCATCAAGATACTCGTGTGTGTGTCTGTGTGTATTTACATACAAACATAATTACAGATACCAAGTTTTTACCTAAGAAAATAAAGACACCATTAAAGCAACTATGTTTTCCTGCAATTACTAGCCCATAAAACATGGAAAAGTTCTGAAGACTTTCCTCCATGAAGGAAAACCCATACTCACTGTGATTCATTAGGGCAGAATTCCCCATCTTGCTGTTTACTTCACCATGATTTTGTGCGCTCTCAGTTGGGAAAAGCCTCACAGCTAATGCGACAAATACTGAGGTGGACATGTTTGTGCTTTATGAGAAACATTTCCAGATCACCTATATTGTACATATGACTGGAAAATGAATGGTAGTTTGGTAGGAGCTGGGCTACAAAGATGAAGTCTGAAATGTGGTTCTGTAACTTTAAACTAATGAATATTACTGCCAGCAGATAATTTTCATTTACCCAATACCTTTCCCGTATACATTAGTAACTATTTCACAAAAGAAGGACACTTCATAAATTTCAGTAGTGAGAAAGCTGAGAAGATAAGTAAATAGACAAATAGCTCAGAGAAGAAAAGTTAATAGCCAAAAGTCATCCTGTGGGCCGAAGACAAAGCTAGAAAAAATACACAGCTCTTGTGAGTCTCTCTGCTTTAGCTGTTTGACTATACTGAATGCAGTAGGCACCACTTAATCACATAGGAATTTAAAAATTATCTGCTTAAATGAAGATCCTTGTTGAGTGAGAAAAACCTTTAGTAGAAAAGAAACTCCTGTGGAACTCCAGTCACTACTAATATGCTATGCTTTCCAGTTAATATTACAGTAGGAGTAATAAAGGTTTTCAGAAAACTGAAAGGCTTAACTAATTATAAATTTCATTCACAATTCAGCTAGGAGTAATTAATATCCTGGGAATTCTTCCTACTCTCTTGGAATACACGCATCAAAAAAATGGCAATATTCCTACCCTGATTATTCATACTGCTTGGCAAAATAACAGAAAGCACTTTCCTAACCTGCAAAGACAGGATGCTCAAAGTAGCTAAACAAAGAAAATATTTGAACTTAAACCGCATTAAGTAACAAAAATGGAGGACAAAAGCAAGACTCTGTTGTGAAGTTTGTTACCAACTAACTTATCCTCAAGGATTTGTCCTCATCTGAGATTCAGAACCAGGAATATGACCGTGAAAATTTTATTTTTGAAAAACAAAATTAAAATTAAGAGCTTTTTTTCAGAAATATTATATACATTTTTTTTTCATTTGCTTCATAGATTGACTTGCAAAGACCAGACTTGGTCATACCAACCCATAAGGCCATAGGGTAAATGGATAAATTTAGATAGATTTCAAAACCAGATATTGAAACTACAGTTTTTTGGCAAATTTTATGTTCTTATGAAAATAATTTAATTTATTTAAAAGAATGCTATGTAACATAAGGCACAGCTTGGTATAAATTTATTAATATTGGACTCACACTAAGGACCTACTGGTCTGGTTCTGTGAAATCTGGAACCCATTTGTATAGGAAGTCTGCCTCAAAAAGGATTCCATCCTTCTTTTATATGCTATTATGGTTCCCTACCTCCAGTTCACTAAAATTTTTTGGTCAGCTTATTCATGACTGATACAAAGAAAAATTATATATAACTTATTTTTAGGAATTCTACTGTACCAATAAGGGTATTATTAAGAACAAACTATAGAAATCAAAAGACTTTCCTTTTAATTAAGTCTCACTGGGAATAGTAAGTCACTTTCTTTTTTGTACTCTCATTTTTGAATTCCATAAACATCATTTTTGAATGCAAGAAATTATGTATTTATGTGGCCCTATGGATTTCAATTCCGCAATGTTTGACAAGGTGATTGTTCAGCAATTGGACTCAATAATATTAGAGGTCTTTTCCAGCCTAAATGATTCCATGATTTTATAAAGAACAAAATGGTTTTTAGGTTTTTTTCTTTTTTCTTTTCCCTTGAATTGTAATTTATCAGTCGTCAGGTTTAAGGAAAAGTTTCAGAGTAATATTATGTTCATCGTTACTTTTTCATTTTGTTTATAGGTAGGACTGGATTCAGATTCCATCAGTTTAAGCAGGCATAAATCATTCTGCCCAACTCAGTTTGGAAAAAATCAGTAATGATAGAGGTTTAATTTCATAAGTTAAATTTGAAAAACTGTTACTTTTTAATTATTTTTCCATTTAGATAATCTCGTTATTTGTTTAATCAATCCTCAAAACAAAAAAAATGTTTCAAACTAAAGAAAAAGATTTGCTGTCTATCAATCATGAGACTTCTTTATGAAAATAAGGCTTAATATTAAACATGAAAATAAATTTTTAGTCAAAATATTTTAAACAACTTAAAGATTATCATTGGAATTACTGTGAAATATGAAATACAAGTGTGAAAACTCACTTGTGTTCATATGGAAAAACAAAGGGGAATAATATTGTTCAGTATTAGGCATTTCACTTGAAACAGAATGCAACAGCCACCAAAGGGATGTAGTTTCTGCTGCCACAATTTACTTTAAACAAAAAAATAATTATAGTTATTGAAACCAGAGAGAGGAAATTTCTGAAGAAATTTTTTGATCCATTATGCTAATCAGTCATCCCTCTCTGCATCATTATAGTTTAGCTTTCATAGCTATTAATAGAAGAAGCTGCTGGAAGCAAACAGAAAGGTATACAACTGTATTATTATAGCAACTAATTTATGAAATTTAGTTTATGAATAAAACATCAAATAAATGTTTTCATAATTAGTTTTTCTTTTCATGAATAATGAAAAACAATCACAAGCACATTTGCTAGTTTTTTCTATTTTAAGATGTATTACAGAAGTCCTAAATTGAATGTTAGAATCTCTTCAGAGAAAATAGGTAAGAATGTTCCATCTTCATCACTTTTTCAATAAGCAAATGAACAAGTGTTGAATTTGGAGAATAACACCAAAACAGTATCTTTGACTCTTTCAATTTACTTTCAGTCACGCTCAGCGTACTTCTGTATTCATCTCCCTTTCACTTAGTGAATATTCATTTTTCACAGGAACTACTATCAGAGAAATAAAAAGAGAAAAGACAAAGATAGATTCTCATCTTTTCTGTGCTCTTTTACACCTCTTGAGCAGCGTACCAGGGAAAGAAAATAGCAACAATTGGCTAAATGGAGCTGCTTTTAGTGCCTCTGCCAAGCTACAGCGCAGTGCATTACAGGAGAGGAAGGCAGACATCCAGTGGGTGCTCTTCTCTCACTGTTGTTTAGTGGTTCATTATCTATTGCAAACTGAAGCTACCTGGCACAGCTTAGAGTGGCTTGGAGGCCATTCATTTTTATTGTGGGTATGGAGTGATTGCAATCATTCACATGAAGCAGAGACTTGCCCCTGGATCCCAAAAGCTCCAGCCTCTTCAGCCTCTTGGTCCAAAAAAAAAAAAATCAGGCTTAAGTTCATGTTTCACTGTTCACTTTCATTTCATTCACATTAGTGGTAGTATATATGTTCACAGTAAAACCAAAGGCAAGGTTTCCTCCAAAGATTCTATCTACTGAAATCACTAAATAAGCCAGGCAAGAATGTGAGCATGCATTTTGCAGCTCAGACCAAGCAGAAGCATGTTGTTGTTTTATGTCAACAATTAGTGCAGGTGGTGGACACTGTTCTCAGTCTTGGAGACTCAGGTATGGAAGCAGTTTACAAGGGATCTTATACAAGCTAAAGCTAGTCCTCTGTAAAAATAAAATGAAAATAAAAATAATTGTAAGAAGCTGTTGAACTGTCTTCTCTTACTTAAAAAGGTGGGGGTTTTTTGTTTTGCATTAGAAGAGTTTTCTGACTCATGATCAGGTTGGTACAGCATTGCTAATGCCTTTACAAAACACAAGACAAAAATCACTGGAGAGAATAAGAGAAATTTAAAAAACATATATTTGACAACCATATGCAGCATAGAACACTTTTTCCTTTCAAAGCCCCTCACCAGAGCCCTAACACAAAGGCATCTGATGACTCAGCCATGGTTTGCAGCTCTTTTCAACTGATTCTGTGCATGCTCACACAATTACACACATGAACGTGATAAAATACAATTTAATCTAAAATCATCACTCAGTCATTAAATCATTCAGTAGTTTAATATATTCAGGAATGATGCTGTGGGCTAAGCTGGTGTAGCCAAGACTCAAAGCATTAAAGCTATTATAAAATTCCATGGGTTGGCTTTTTTTTTTTTTTCCTTAAACTACTATACCTTCTTGAGAGACTCAAGGAGTCTCATAATAAGCTCAGGGAGCTTATGATTGTTTTGTACATGTCTAAAGCCCAATTCTGACCAATCCTAATTAGTTTGTGCAGATCAGGTGCTCAGTATAAGACACTGTTCAAAGTCAAGTCATAAAAGAAACTTTTGTAAGAATAAGTGTTGTTAGTAAAGATGATTGAGTCCTCTGTGGACACTGGGGAGCAGTTTTATTTTAGAATAAACATTTGATGTATAAATGAGAGGAATATCATCATTATTCTAAAATATTATATGACACTTAAAATATGGTCATTACTTTCTAAGGAAACAAATCCTCTCTTTTCCCTTAAGTCTTGAATTCTTTGCTGCAACTGCCAAAGCAGGTAATGGGATATGTTCTGCACAGAGACATAAACCATAAAAATGTGTTCTACCATTAATTAACATTAAATACCTCTGTCTTATTGGGGTTGGAGTACTGTATCCCTTTTTTTTCTTTTCCTCGACATTTAACATTCACAGTCAAAGTCGTCAACATTTGACTTTAAAATAGCAGGGGGAATGGATGGCTGTTTCTGATAATGTAGACAGATAAAACCTCAGGGGGATGGTAAGTCAGGATTTAAAAAAGCTTGACCATATACTCTCAGAATTCAGAATTTTAACTGTTTTAAAATTGCTGGAAGTTTTTAATTCATTCCAGATTTTGAATGATTGACTTTAGAATTAAAAAGCTTATGAAAGTTGTGTGAGGTACAAATAATTTGGGACACAACAGGAGAAAATATGAAATGGCAATGTTTCAATTGAGAATCAAATATTCAATTAATTATTCCATAAAGTCTAACTATTGCCCATTGAAGCAGTTGCTGGTAATTTAGAATTTTTTTTAATTCCTCATGTGAGTTTTAATAAAAATGTGACAAAAAGTGAAAATAACTGTTAGTTTAAATTATATTTATTACTTGACAGTAATTAAAGTAGGGCATTTAGCTAGTGCACATGTGTAGAAATTCCTGCATTTCTAATCTTACTGATTTTATGACCTTTCCTGTGAAATATACAGAAACTGATTCCACTTCTCCAGAAAAACAGAGGAAAGATGTCCACAAGTTTACTGAAACTACATTTAACTACTTTGCAAGCTGATTAGTGTTAATTATATAATTCCCTGAATCATTGCTATTTCACAATATAGTACATTCATCTGTATGATCTCACAACGATTTGTTTCGTTCCAAAACACATTATTTTCAGGAATTGTTCATAAGGTCAAGTCTTCTTCCAAAATCCTCCCAATTGTTAAACTTTAATGCTTTTTCTGAGCAGAAATAATGATTCTATAGGATAGGAAATGTCTTAATCTGCCTTACAACAATCCTGCAATACAAATAAACCTTCCAAACCCAAATTCTTTTACTATAAAGGGCTTTAATCTAAATTCTCTGTTTTTCTCTCTTTCCAATTATATTCCTCACCAACTTGCTTTAAACATGAATAATGCAATAATGTAAAAACATACCCCCTGGTCAGAAACTTACATCATTTCCAGCATAGACATTTATAGGCAATTATAATACCAATGTAATTACATACAGCATCATGTGAACTCTGACAACCCAGTGAATGGCATTCCCCTGTAGGTTACACATTAAGCAAATCAAAGTGTTTATTAGAACAAAAAGTTTCTTTTGGTAGCTGAATTTACCTTCCACTGTCTGTGAGCACTCCTCCTAAAAATCCAGAACTACTGAGGCATGTTGCAAAAGCAGTTTCTGAAAGCACCCTAACAAGTCCCAAGCACAAGAGCATGGGAAAACTAAGACAACCACAAATCCAGAACATTTATAGAGTCCAGAGTCGCATTCTTCTTTCTCAGTAACACAACTGAAAGCATTTTCCAGTTAAACTGATCTGGGCAGCTGCCAAGGTAAAATATGACTTTGGAATCCTGAAAATTATTTATGTCCAGTTGACAAAAAGTTTCTCATTTTAGGCTCCCCTGTCATTTTGGTAAAGGTACTTACCAAGGGCCATTGGTCATTTTTAGCACAAGAAAGTGAATAGTGTTCTTGATCAAAAATGAAAAAATGAATCACAAAATATTGTAAAAATAATGAAAATTCACTGTTCAATAGACCATATTTCATTATAAATTACTTTTGGAAAAATATTATTATAACAAAAAAATTTCAAAACTCATCAAGGTTCCATACAGAGGTGTATTTACTATCATGATGACAATGAATAAGCAAATAAATACAGGGGATTTTGTCAGTATTTCAATCTTCCAAATCAAAATGGCAAGGTAGAGCCCATCTATATTCTGCATCTAGTGCCAAATTCAGCCAAATTAGAAATCAAGGTGTAAAATTATCTAATTGACAAAGAGGACGGATTTAAAAGGTGGAAAAAGAGCAGAAAAAAAGACACTACAAAGCAGACATGGCAATTGTCAGGTTTTCTGTATTTAATCTTGCATTTCACTCACAACATTTTATTATTATTTTGATATTTTCTGTCACCTCTTATGACCCATACACTTGAAGATCTCACTCATTTTCAGGCAGGCATAACTTCTTTTGAATTTATACAGTTAATTGTTTCATTGCATACAGCTTCAAATCTTGAAAGTCACTTTGGTGAAAATCACTTTGGTATTTAGTCAGTCATGTCACCGTACGTGGCAGATGAGCAGTGATGACATCTGCTCTCCCTGGGGATGTAACAGGCAGTGATAGCGAGAGAATTTGCACAAGTTACGACTTAGAGTAACTTGTATCTACTGATAGTGGATTTAAAAAAATAAAAAAAAAACTAAACAAAACAAAAACAAAAAACAAAAAAAAACCCAAAACAAAACAAAAAAAAAAAAAAAAAAACAAAAAAAAAACCAAACAAAAGAAAAAAAAAAAACCAAAAAACCGACCCACAAGGTGTACCCTGGACAAATGGCACCACTGGATCTTATTTATGCTTCTACAGACATAACAAACCAATTGCAGTTTTTAGACAAGGAAACCAATGTGTGCAGGAAGAAAAGCCCCTCCTGCTATACAGAAGGGCCATTGAAAATGCAGGTAAACCAGTGCAAAATGGCAATGCAGAACAGCTGGGATCTAACAGTGTTCAGCTGCTTTGGTTCTGTGCAAAGCACAGGCCATAGAAATGTGTTCCTAAGCTGAATTCAAACATTCAACTTCAGCAGTGACCAATGAAGTGACTGAACCTTGAAAACATTTGTTCATCACATTTACAGTAAAGTAAAAAGCAGCTTTTATGAATATAACTGTCTATACTTGGGTTTAATAAACTAGCAAGATTTTGACTTTTTTTTTTTCATTATTGATGAGACAGTCTAAGTTACTTTTGTATTCAATCTATCAAGTTTTGTTTAAACTTTATGAAGATATATTGCATGCACATCTCAATACAAAATTAAATTGGGGAAATGCTCTAATATATTTCAAAATTTCACACTCAATTAGGCTTTTTGAGAAATTACAGCCCTTTTTAAATCTCAGGGGGTAAAAGATGATATTTTTCAGGACAGACAGGAAGTCAGATGAACTGAGTAAGACCTGATTTCTTATGGAAACAAGTATAAAAGATCACTGGATTTTGACTTCTGATTTCAAATTCGTTTCTCTGGATATAAATCACTGAAAGCATTAAAGACACTAAAAGAGAATAGCATTCTTCCACACAATTTTTAGACAAATTGCTGTATCAACTGCCTGTAGATCAGATGTCAAATGTCCGATTTCTTTTCAATCCATGCTGATAATTAGTTTACTATTTTACTGCTTCTTTTTTGTCCTTAATGGCAAAATATGTCTGAATGGCCTTCACATACAGACAAGTTAACTCTTCCTAAGTTATCTTTTAAAAATTTCTATGTACAGCCCCTGCTCATTAGCATAGGTTTGTCTATTTCTATTCATGTAAATAAAACTATCTAGCTTTCTAGATGAGTCCCAAAAGCATTGCCTTTACTTCAGTTTCCCGCTGATCAAAGAATACATGATGAGTGGGATAAGCAGAGACCTTGAAAATAGAATATTTACTGAGCTCTTGTTTGTCTACAAAAAAAAATTTAAATGTTCAGCATTAAAGGTAAGGCCACTGGAGATTTGCCTACACAGCGCTGAATAAATAGAAGGCATGTTTGGGTTTGCTCCCTTGTGCCCTAAACTCTTTCCTCCCACCCCCTAAAGTAGTTCCCTACAGCAAATTGGCTCCATCAACTTGTTTCTCTCTCTTTTGACTTGCATGGCAACACTCCAATATTTACTTGGTCATTCTCCAGTGAAGTACAATGTCTTTTGGTACTAAAGACTCTGAAGATCATAACTGATATCAAACAACACTACCACACATACACTGAGTTTGCAAGGATCTTCCAAGGCAGTTTGAGACTTGGTGGGGAAGCCTTGATTCGTTCAAGGCAGCACTGAGGAATGAAGTTCATTATGTCAGAGTCTATTTGAACTTCAATTAAACTTGAATCTACGGACATCCTTGGCTTGGGTCTAGTGCATAGCGGAACAATTGCTATCTTTTCCCATCAGGAGGGAAGCAGTCATTGCGGTAACTCATTTGTGCTGGTGACTTCTTAAAATTTTGATATTAATATGAATCTAATTAGGGGCCTAACACAGACATTCTCCTGTGTTAACATTGCTCTGACATTGTTATTAAAAAAAAAAGTTAAAATGAGTGATGCAAGAACTTCAGAAGCCTTGGGGTTTGGAAAAGCTTCAAAAACCAGCAAAGACATAGGCAGTTAAAGAAAGAAACAAAGAGAATCCCACAATATCCTATGATCTTCCCTCCCATCCCAGATGCTTACCACCAGAGAGCTTCTTATCTCTGTCATCCTCCACATGGGGACAATCCAAAGCTGTTTCTTTGTAGAACGAGAGAAGTTGCAGCACAGACGCTTTTTGTGCTTCTGTTGTCTGCCTAACCTCTCCTCATTCTCTCAGTTGCTGCTTCTTGCTGTATAGCGGTTTTGGGTTGACCTACAGGCAATTGGATAATAACAGACTGTTCTTTATAGCAAGAACCTTTACCATTCTCGCTGTAAAATAAAGTGGAATGCTCTACAGATTCTTCTAGCTCCATTAATTTCATCTTAAATGACTGTTTCAGTATTTGCCAGTCTCTGCCAATTTAACCTTCCATTTTGCTGAGCAAACAAGAGATGGCTACCAAATGTCAATTTTCCCTGCTCATGTTTGAGAGACATGAAGTAAAAACAGAGAAACAGATCAGAGGTTTAAGTTGAATTTTAAGGCTTTTTAAAAAAATTCTACAGCAAGAATGCTTTTTTCCTTTTTTGTGTGTTTGTGTGTGTGAGCAAAAGTAAAAGCAGATTCTTAGATACTGTGGCAAAAATGGACTCCTGTATCCAGGCGTTCTCTTAAATAAATCATATATATATGTGTGTATATATATATATATATATATATATATATATATATACACTCATGTGAGTATATGAGTATATATATATGTGTGTATATATATATGTGTGTGTATATATATATATATATATATATATATATAAATATATATAAAACAAATACACTCTGTTTGACTGCAGTGTGGCATGTTCTGTCAAATATCTTTGTTTGGGTGTAGGAACACACAAAAAATATCCATGAAAACTATTCTGCTTGAGAGAGTCTGAGATGATGATGTATATAGCTGTAACCAAAGTTAGTCACTTTTCAAAATTGTAATTGTATATAAGAGGGCTGTTGCACTGAGTATATCATTAAAAACAGACCAAAATAGTAGCAGAACAGCGACCATGAAAAATTCATGTTGCAAAATTAACCTATCCATTTTAACAATATGTAATCATGCATAAGAGAAGGTTTCTTTTAGGAATGTAGAATGACTCAATGTTAAATTATATGATGGCTGAAAGCATTTAGGACTGTTCAGAATCTAAAACATTAAAACAAGGTCTGAAAAAATCAGCTCTGGAACTCTCTCTATATATAGAGTTATATATATATTTTGCTTACTGAGAATGCTTATAAGGGAAGCTCTTATTCTACTCTTAGTAGCAGGAAATAAGAAAAGACATTCTCAGCTTTTGAATTTCAGCTTGAAAATTCCACTATGAGAAAATCATGGGAAAAAATCCCAAAGGACATGGTTACTGTGCTAGCTTTGCTTTAAGCAGCCTGCCCAGTGTTTTCCTTACTTTGATGGTTAACTAAACACTAGAGATTTATTGCTGGCTATTTTAAGAGTCCTTCAGTTTTTGAGAGCTGCAGAACCAATTGATTTTGCAAGAGTAACCGCACATCAGTACAAAAAAGGGGAATGACATCAAGAAATTGATCAAGAAATTGTCACTGTTATACAAAAATGATGGATGGATGGATGGATGGATGGATGGATGGATGGAAGGAAGGAAGGAAGGAAGGAAGGAAGGAAGGAAGGAAGGAAGGAAGGAAGGAAGGAAGGAAGGAAGGAAGGAAGGAAGGAAGGAAGGAAGGAAGGAAGGAAGGAAGGAAGGAAGGAAGGAAGGAAGGAAGGAAGGAAGGAAGGAAGGAAGGAAGGAAGGAAGGAAGGAAGGAAGGAAGGAAGGAAGGAAGGAAGGAAGGAAGGAAGGAAGGAAGGAAGGAAGGAAGGAAATAGAGGAAGAAAAGAAGAGGAAGAAAAAGAAAAAAGTAAAAACAGCAATAGAGTCTGTATGGTACCCACACCTAAATATAACAAGAATGAGAATTGCTGAACTTATTTGCCCTGAGAGGGTGATAATTTTGGCCACGATGTACAAATTATTAGCTTTTTCCCAAGAATATAAGAACTGAAGTCTAGCACAAATACAGAATTAAAAAAAATATTAATGACAATTTAGCTACTGCTATGACTTTTAGAAAATATTTTTAATTACTGCTTGTATGCTTGTGATAAAAATAGAATGATCTAGCAAAGAAAGTAATGAACTTATCAGGGAAGTGAATCTCTGTTAAAGAATGTGTTGAATTCCCAGATTTCTGGGAGCAGATTTCTGAGCACCAACTCTTTCATTTCTCAGTGCAGCCATGATTTCCAAAAAACCACAGATTTTCCTTTCTCAGAGATGTAGCTAAAATATATCAGAAGATTTTCTGTTGACTTCAATAGTTATTGGATGAGAACAAATGAGGTACTGACAAGGCCTCAGATAAATTCTGTTATATGTTTTCAGTCTTGCCCTGATACCACTGACTACAACCAGAATGAATCTGCTAACCAACAGAATAATTTTGTTTAAAGCAGAAAAAAACCACAGTAATAAAAGTGCCAGAGATATTAAAAAAAACCTGGATGTCACCAATCATGAATTTAAAGAAGATCCTCTGTTTATTTTAATTGGATTGTTTTCTAACTATTAGATGAAAAAAATTATCATAAATAGTTTCTATTATTTTTATTACCTGCTCAAAATTCTGAAAAACTTCACTACTGAGTATTTTCTTTTTAAGAAACCTTAAGTTGTGTCTTTTTTTACAAGTCTATGAGACTTAGACTTTCAGAATTCAAATTATTTTGAATGGAAGGCAAAAATTTCATGCAACACCTTGATTTCATGTTTTGTCCTTTCTGACAGAGTACCACCTGTGTTTGATATATCTACATGTATGGAATTCATCTTTCTAAGCAGTGAATTAAACTTTAGAGTAATATACTACTTTCAAGTTGATTAATCATCTCTCTAAGTATAAATTTTAAAAACAATGAGAAAAACCATACCCTTAAGTATTTTACTGAGTCTGGGAAATGTATTTAATATACAAAATCTTATAAAATGGAATCATTTTTTCCCACCCACATTCTGAAATAGTCATGATAATATTTGTCTATTTTTATACATGTTTCTTCTAGGAAAAAAAATGCTTCTGGAGTATTCTTGCAAACATAATATAAAAAGAATACAATCACAGCTGGGTAATTTTTTTTTAATGTATGAATATACCTGTGGTTTTTTACAGTATTTATTCTGCTCCGTAAATCACCAAGCAGTATGAGTTTAGTGAAAAACTTTTTTTCTTAGGTAAATAACTACATTTTTTCTCCTGGAATGTAGAAGCATTTTAGTTCCATACAGAGCAATACAAACTGTTACTGGCATGTCCTCTTTAATTTTTAAAACAAAGCATCGTCTCCTTTTCTTCTTGAAGACAAGAGAAAAAGAAACAGTAAGTATCTCACATTAAAAATTAATACCGAGTTTGACAATTGTTATGTGCTCCAATTAACAAAGATAATTTCTGTGATACTCTGCTGTTCATTTTTGCAGAATTATTTTATTTGTGTGGTCTTTCATGGCTGTGGGAAATATGAAACACAGCTATAAAAAAAGAAGAGGAGGAGAAATCTTTTGAGGATATTTAACCACAAGCATATTATACTTTCCTACAAAAAAAAAAAGAATAGTGAAGCAGTGTATCTTGAATGGATCTACTCTTTGAAACATGAATATAAGTAATGAAACATATTCCAGTCTTTTATATTTATATATATTGTCACAAATAATGAATTCTACAGTATGGTTCACAGAGATGAATTCTCAGAAAAGAGACTTGCAACCACCTGAGGAAAAGAAAAATCAGATTTTTCTTATATCATAACTTTATAATGAGAAAAACAATCTGCACACCAAAAAACAACCTTCTAATACCTTTGACCAAAATCAAAATCTTAAAGGGATTCTTAGAGTCAAAAATAAATTATTTTCTCAGTCTATTTATTTTTAGATGTGATTAGACAAGGGAAGTTGGGCACACTATGGAAAACCTTTTTCTTCACATTCTCAGACTCTGAAGAATAAAAACACGTGACAGGATTCAGTGACTAGGTGAGCATTGAGAGTCATTAGACTTACCTTGACTTTGTGACATTTAGATGGCAAGAAAGTTGTTTGCAAGAATGTCTGAGAAGTTCATTCCTTATATTAGAGCCTCTATTTTTTGCTGCTTCCTCTCTGTGCACTAAAAGGTGCTCGGTTTGAAAAAAATATTTTGAGATCTCAGTATGAGATCTCAGCACATGAAAATCTGATCAGGGTACAAACAGAGTGTGTGGCTGTGTGTGTAGTTACATCTGCACATGTGTTAATTCACATATTACTGACTAGCAAAGTAGAAAGCTTTCCACGTTTCAGACAGCTCCTTTTTGAGGGTCTTTCTTTTCTTCATTGTTTGAGGTCTTTTCTGTATTTGACACTCACCACTGCCAAGTCCTGAGCTAGAACTTCTGCTCAGCGTAAACTTCTCCATCTGGCATTACACTCCAGAAAAAGCTGTGATTGATTCCCTAACACTAATGCCTTTAATTATTCCAAAACTCAAGTCTGGAGAGGATAACTTGTGGACAGGTCTATATGGCCAAATACCTTACTTGAGCATAACCCATCAAAAGCTATATCATAGAAGATGTCAATTTATTTAGAATTAGGAGAGACTTAATTAAAATTAAGAGCTTCAGTTCTCAAATATTTGATGCCATACCTATTTCCAGGGCCCTGGAATAAAAGTTTCTGCAAGTGGAGGGAGCTGCAACCAGAGCCAGGCACAAGCTGCACTCCCAGAACACAATAGAAGAATGGTCAAACTTTTGTGCTTGAGGTTTTTCTGGGCCAACCACATTGCTTTCCTGGAAAATGGTGAACCAAAGTGTTTATTTGCCCTTTTCTCTTTTTTCCCCCTCAGTTTCCCATCTACTCACAGCTATTTAAAAAAACCCTAAAAATGTCAACATATTAATGAAACACAATTCAGTCAAAGTTTTCATGGCTTTTTTCCTTTCATATTGTTTGTTTCAGACTTTAAGAATATTAGTGAGGATTATTTCAGATATTTATTTTTACTTTAAGAATGATTCACAATACGGACAGCCCATACTATTCACATTACTCATATCTTCTTAATAACTGGATTTACTTCTTGCCTTGAAACTCCACCCATTCCCTCCTTGGCTTGGCTTGGAATGCAATTAATTGTATTTCAGATATCACAACACTGCTTTCAGATTGAATTGTTACTTCAATCATCACACACTAGGACCAGTTACTGCTGCAAATTCAGGATGTAGAACTATTAGTGGCATAAATGGGAGCAGAGTGCAACTGAGGTTCATTAATTAGAAAGGAGAAAAACAGAAATAAATTTGTATCTAAATTAAGACACCTGAAAATGAGATAAAAAATGTCAATCATGTCACTATTTCTAAGAATAAAGCATTACTTGTTATTAAAACATTTTAAATAAAAGATATATTAGAAAAGGTGTTTGATTTGCAAAATAAAAGAGAAAGTTTTATTTTAGATTAAAAAAAGAACTTGAGTGACCTTGCTCTTTACCAAGAAAATAAAAAATTAATTTTTTCTTGACACAGATGAACTTTCTGGTATATTTTTTTTCATTTTAGCCACAGAATGACAGAAAAAAATAATCACTATGTCACATAGCTCCACGTAGAATACTCCATACTGCTGTTTGTAAGTTTATCAAAAGCTTAGTTCTTACCCACTTATGTAAAACATTTTGGGATGCTCAGCTCAAAGGCATTGCATAATTGCAAAGCATTACTGTGTTTATGCTGTTACCCTCAGGATATAAAACATAAGAAATTTTTGTGGCCTATGATTTAACTCCATATACTGGTCTGCCTTAGCTGCAGCTGTAGGAACCGGAGCACAGCTGGATTTTTCTGCAGATGAAAACTGCTAAATATTTTACTTTGAGGGACCTTCCTCAGTTTGAGACAGCCATTTTCCTGTACACTCTTCTAGAGGCTTGTATATCAGAGCTTCTGAACAATTAGCTTAAGTTATGCTCCATAAATATTCAACAAATTTGCCCCTCCAGTAAAACCACGTTAATCACATTCCAGCCCTGCTGTGAGGGGCTCAATCAGCCTTTCAGTGCAGGTACAGTTAGTTTACAGATCTGGGGGTGGAGGCTGGTGAGCAGGAGGGTCAACAAGGGGCATTTATCCAGAAGTGGAATAGCCAACATGGATTGCATTATTCTGTGAGGAGAGGAAAGCTGCATGAACTTTGCAAGCAGTCTTTCAGTGAAGACAGGCACTGATGATCTGAACTGCAAAGGTTACCTTTGCTTTGTCCCTTCAGTAAAGAGCGTGTGCATAGAAAGCAAAAGGCCTGGGTTTTTAAATAAAATTTTAAAGCTTTTTTTTTTCATATTTTAGGTGAAGAAATGAGACTTGCTGATTTCTCTGGGATCTGACATTGTTTTCACATAACCCATCAGATTTAGTTAGTGGTTAAAGGAATAAAAAATGAAAATTAATTTCGTGGGCAGGAAAGAGCTGATGAAGCATGCTAGATGTATGAAGCTGGGTCACTCTGCACAATGAAGAATGATTTCTACTCAAGTGAGTTTAGATGTATATTGTCAATCAGCATCAGATTTAGGTTCAAGTGGATGCTGAGCACAGGGGGGACCACAAAGTCCTTCATTCCAGCCTGCTAAGTTTTCTCATCTTCTTTCTTAAAATTTTTTATCACACTTCTAAAAAGAAATGTTGCTCTCCACTTTCTGTGATTCACAGGTTCCTCTAATCTAAGGAAATGCTATACTAAGGAATACTTTTGCTGAGGAATTATCTGATAGATTACCTACCATTATCTGTTTCAGTCTTCATAGAGAGCAATAGTGAGTCACTTTTAATTTTTTCTCTGCTTAGTAGGACCAGAGCAATTAAAGCAATAATTTCCGTCATTCTTTGTTTTTGAAGTGGTTTTCCCCTAATCAGGTCCATTGAAAAAAATATGTTTCTTTGGTCTATGTGAAAAAATAATCCTACCACTTTTCCAAGCACACTACTGCTGCTGCCAGGGTACAGTCTCCAAACACTTTGATGCTATCTAGCGTTTGGATAAAGGATCTGTCAAATATAGCCAGCCATTTGCCAAGTAGTATTTCAAAGCATTTTGTGTCACCCATTTCATTCAGGCACAGGACAGGGACCCACGTAACTCTAGATCAGGATGAGAATACTTTTCACTGGGTGTTGTTACCTGTAATAGAAGCACGAGTCATTAAACCTACTTTTGTTGCTTTGCCTGAGTCAAAAAACTGATTTCATGGTGGACAGCCCTGCAGTGCACTGAGATGCATGTATCCTGATGTTGTATTCTGAGGCTCCCTAAGGAATGAGTTCCAGAACCACCCTGAGAGGGACAGATGCTCCTTGTGGAAGTGCCTTCCTACACAGGAAGGTAACAAGTGGCACTTAATGCTTTCTCTGACCGTGA
Source organism: Melospiza georgiana (assembly GCF_028018845.1). Taxonomy (NCBI): domain Eukaryota; kingdom Metazoa; phylum Chordata; class Aves; order Passeriformes; family Passerellidae; genus Melospiza; species Melospiza georgiana. The sequence goes on from NC_080434.1 coordinate 2,601,812, forward strand.
GCTTGCTTTCCCCCTTAAACTTTCACCAATGTTCAGCTCAAAACCAAAAAATCTGCTGTGATTCAGTGAGACCCATGAAAGACTGAGCTAATCTGGGACTTAGCAGCCACTACAGGCTGTACAACAATATTTAAGTGTCTACTTAAATACGACTATGAGAAATGAGTGTCAGCCATTCAGCCAGTGTAATAAACACCTCCTTTGGTTTAGATGAATGCACTCAAACCAGTTGATTGATTTGTGAAAAATATTGTTAGGTGGCGCATTTTTATAACTGAATTTTCTGCAAAATGAAGTAACTATTTACTTAAAATGGATGGGGGAGGGGTGTTTTTAAAGTATTTGTTGAATATTTTTATTCACAGCTGCAGAAGCTTTGTTTCTATTCTGTGATAGAAGAAAACACTGCTACACAGAAACCTTTAGATATTACAAACATAATTCACAATTAATTTTCACAAAGTAGATTGCAATGGATGCTTTAAGAAAATTATCACAAAGCAGTATTTTAACAGTTATTGCATCCAGCAAAGAATTTGGGCAAAGTGCCACAAAAGAAATACAAATAAAGTGAAAAGAAAGCACAGATATGAACAGTTTGTAGTTTTCCAATATCCACTACTACAGTGCTTTACAAACTGTACATTCCAAGCCTACATTTGTTAAAATGCTTAATCAATTTGAAGTATTTTTCTCTGACAATGGTTTAAGCAAATTAATTTATTTCTTTATGCTGAACCCAATTTAGCAGATCATAGCTCCTACCCAGTTAATTCACTGACACCACAAGTTCCCACTTTCAATAATGTGATCCCCTTCTGAATTCACAGCAATTCCTGTTGCCAAACGCAGCCAACAGTAACAGATACAACCAGCTATAACTTCTGTATTCAGACAAAAAAATCCACTATTTTACTTATGATTTAAGGATTTGTTTGTTTGATCTAGCCAATTTTACTTGTTCGTGGGGTTTTTTGCTTCCTTTTCCTGTCTGAAGCTCTAGGCTAGGTTAGGCACCCAAATGGAATGCTCCTTTGAATGCTCCTTAGCCTGACTGAGAGCATGGGCTGCATTTTCACTGCTGTGGGCTCCTACAGAAACAGTGCACTCAGTAAAATACTCCTGTGGTCACTGCCCTTTACTGCATTCCCTAAACTTCCTCCTCTGCGGCTTCAAAGGCAAGTCACATTCTCCCAGCAAGGTTCAGACTTGTGTTGAACGCAGCAAAGCAAAAGATATGATTCCAAAGATATGGGGGAAAAAAAAAAAAAAGATATGATCTTAAAGATATAGAACAAAGGTTATGACCCCAAAAGTCCCAGCAACTTATGGGGCCAAGCTCACTCACATCAGGAAAGGGTAACTCAAGAATAGCTTCCAGTACTTGTTTTCTTTCTGGAGGGGTGAACCAATGTGTTGAGCCTCCTGGTTGATTCTGCAGCAAAGTCACACCTGCAAATATTTCTTTTAAATCACTGAACTTGACTAACTTTGTAACATGAGAGTCAGCAGGTCTGGTGCATTAGTTTTTAAATACCCAGCCTGGGCAAATAGCAATGAAAAACAGATGTGTCAGAAGAGGAAAAGGTGCTCATTGTAGGTTTTGTGCAGTTTGCCAGATAATATGAATTACACATTTTTTGAGTGTGAATGGGTCTATCTTGTTCTGCAAGGGCTTACTATTCATGAAATCAGTTGTCTGTAAAGAGATTCAGCTGTGAGCACACCTGAATCAGATTTGGTCCCGAGTTGCTCTTTTGTCAGCCTAAACCAGACTTCTTTGTAAGATTTCATCTTGGTGTGCCCCTGCTTTCTACTAAATGAAACAAAGCAGAAAATTAAGTGTCCCAGCACCTCCCAGGATGCAAGTGTTTGCTGTCTTTTTCTGATTGCATGAGACAGGTACTTACACCTGTTGCTCAGCTTGTCATCTATTCTGCTTTTATTTGGAAAGTTTCTGTTGGGGTTATACGTTGGCCTAATATGCAGGTGGGATTGTTTGTAAAACCTTGCTGGGAAAAAAGTGACTATAGTACACTATAAAAGCTCTGCTGTAAAATGATGGTACTATACTTCCTGGCAAGATAGTGATTGTATTATAAAACCTGCATAATGATTTCCAGCCTGCTTGCATCAAGAATGCAGAATGCGAAAACATTATAAGAAGTGAGTGAAATTAGAATTTTCATTATAGCTTGTAACATTCTTTTCAAGTCCTAACTTAGCTACTGGAAGTGTTTGCAAATTGCACTGCCTTTAGATGCTGCTATTTAAATCAATAATTTTAACGTTGCCAACTTCCACACAAAATGAATAGTGTGCAACTAAAACAAGTAAGAACATTTTTATAACTTAAAAAGAGGTATAAGCTTGAGTTCAGGTTTAGCACTCAACATGCTAAAAACAATACCAACAGTATTCAAGAACTAAGTACAAAAAAGAATGGAACTTCTGGGAATAAAAGAGCTTTTCCTTGTTGTGTTATGTTTGCTATGTACAGATAGCAATGCTTTTGAGAACACTCATGTCTCATTTGATATCCAATACATTTGTGTCTGTAGAGGAGTTTTTGTATATATTATCAACCTACTTTGTATTTAAGAGACACCTTTCTGAACTCAACTCTACCTAATAATATCTCTCAAGAGATTTTAATTGAGGGATAATTATGCTTCGTGTACATACAGATTATATCTTCTAATAGCTATTGAAATTAAATAAAATTGACATTTAATTTCTAAAATCCCCCATCTATTTGCTGGTGGAATAGTTTTTCTTTCTTACACTAAAAAAGGCTGCTGTTTTGTCTGTTTATAGGCACAAAAACTGTCAGTGTGGTGAAAACTGCACTGTGTTGGAGCTTCACTGAGCATCTTTTACTCTATTTTCATTTTTGTCAGCTGCAACATAAGGCTGTGAGTCTTTTTCAGCTCTGAAAAATATACAATATTTTGTTCAACACTCATTCTGACTAAACAACTTGTTTCAGTTTAGGATAATTATATTATTGTAACACAGTAATATTGTATTGTCTAAGAATGACTTATTTTTCTAAGCTGTGTTTTTTTCACATATTGATAAAATACTTCTGAGATTTCTGCAGTTGCATTGAGGAAAAAAAAAAACCTATCATACTCCACGCAGCTTATCTTCTCTGGACCTCTAAAACTCCTTAGCCCTTCTTACAGCATGTAGAACTCTTTCTTATGTGTAGAACACAGTTCATATTGGAAGTAGAAGCAATTGCAAAGAAATATTTCTATTTTTTTGGCTATCATTGTTGAATTTTTTGATATCATAGGGGGTTTAGATTTTAGCAATGTAAAGAGGCATTTTTTTCCTCTTGCTTATTTCTATGCAGCCACTTTTAGCGGCCCTTAAAATATTCATGATTCCCACACAAAATGCAAACTGTAAGAGGGACAATTTTCTGATTGCTTAATCACATGAACTAGACAAACAGATTGTATCAATTCTTCAAGCAAGTCATTATAATTAAAGTAGCAGCTCTCGTTTTTTAGGGTTTTAAGTCTTCTTGTAAATTACCATTTGAAAACTCCCATTCTCAAAGGCCAATGAAATTGCACTATTACTGCATTTCACAGCTAAATAATACCACAGCTAATGTAAAACTGCTTCTGAAGACCTCAAAAGGTGCCTTTAAAGCAAAGATTCAGTGCCTAAACACGTTTCCTCAGAAAAAACTTCTGCCTTCAGGCAAAGAAATGTATATCTGTAGCAGTAATGAAGGAACTGCATATATTACATACCATATAGCAAGTTACTTTATTAGTTATTTTATGAATACTTTCTTTTAATGTAATTTCTTTTTTAAATTTCATTTAAAGTTGCATGCCACTTAACTTTATGCACAAATCTTGATTTTCTTGTTGTTGGTGGTTTTTTGTTTGCTTTTGTGGGTTTGGGTTTGTTTCTTTTGTTTTTGTTGGTTTGTTTTTTGGTTTTTATTGTTCTAAAACCAAAATCATACTGCCGGTTTATCAAAAGGTGAGATTTCTTTTTTGTTAAAAATTTATAGAACGGCCTTGGAATTCAAGATTTGGGATATCTGCTTCTCTCTTTAGGTTCCTATTCATAAAACTTAAACTGAATCATCACTTAAAAATGGAAAATAACACGACCTAAAACATAACTCATAGGTCAATGTTGAAGAGTAATGTAGAAGAGTTTTTTGCAAAAAGATACAAGACCTAAATAAGCATTAGGTGCAGTTCTCAAAGAAAAGCTGGCACTGATTTTCCTTTTGGTTGTCTTTTACTGCCTACCTGCAGTAGCCTATTACAAATTTTTGATTAAACAAACTGGTGGCGCCCTTTGGTGCACGTCACATTGTGATGGTTTATTGCAGCTCGATGGAAACAGCTCCCAGGAATGGTTATCCCAGCTCCTGCTGGGAAAGCTCTGGGCTACATTACCCCCCTAAGGCTGCACAGCCATCAGCTGTGCAGTGTGACCTACTGCAAATCACCAACAGGTTCCTCCTCTCCTCAGACCCCTCCTTTCTGCTATGCCTCAATCTTCCCCCCTGCGCTCTTCCCAGTCCTGACTCCAAATCTGGTCACACTTTGTTTTAGTTCTTGCATCCTCTGCACACCTCCTTGGAAAAGTGTACTAACGCCACATCCAACTGTCCACATTCTCAATAGCCCTTTATTCTCAAACTCTTGGCGGCTTTGATATTCTGCATTCAGAATCACAGCCAATCAGATAAAAATTGTAATGTTTGTATTTTTTCAGGTTGATTCACAGGGACACTATGGGTGTGAAATTTCACTTTAAGAAAAAGAAATTTTCACTTTTATTCCTTTTGAAGGTTATGTCATTAAAGAGCTCAAGATTCTTAAGGAGTAGAACTAGCTGAGCTTAAGAACAGACAAGACTGAAGAAAATTTCTCTGTGATATAATTTCAGAGTAGTCCAATTTTCATGACACTAGAGTTTTTTCTCAAATCACATTTTTTCTGCTAGCAGTTTTTTTTCCTTAAGTTTTATACTTATCACAGCTGAATCATACTTAACGTAGCTGAATCAGAATCTCTGGCATGGGGGAAGTGATCACGATCCTATGAACCTCCATAGTATGTAACATGCTACAGACTCATAAAAGGCATCTGCTGCCAGTCAGTTTTTTAAAGCCTGACTCACAAATACCCTAATATTCAATCAATATTACTGACAGTCTGAAACAGATTTTTTTTTAATCCTAGTGTACTGCAAAATAGTGATCTAGCCTCTTTTATTCCTATCTCATCTGTTGCACTTCTGCTCTTAATCCCATTCTTCCTTTTATTTTTTTTACTTTCAAAACATATTTTCTGTGTTAAACTTATTCTTTTTTGTATCTGCTCCAATTTTCACCTTCCCTCTATTTCCCTTTCCTCTTCCCATATTTCTTTTAAGAGTTACCTTAGTTGACTATCAGACAACACCACTTCTCCCAACAGCATTACCTCTGCTACACTAAGATTGAGCCACTTTCAAAGAAAGCAGTCTTCTTTTTGATAATCCTTGATATGTACCTTATAAATCTTACTCATTCCTATGAAAATTTCCCAGAGTTTTGACCAAACAATTGCATTTAATACATAAATGCTATATAATCAAATAATCCATCATTTAGTTACAGCCTGTCTCAAAATACAGAATTTTCTTCATCAGTTGGAGTTAGTAGGTAATTTTTTTTTCCAGACAAACATTTAGACTACCAGTTTCCACCTTCCCTGTATCCAAGCTAATTCCTCTCAAAAGCAGGCATTCAAAGCAGTGACCTCATGGGCAGGAAATACATTATATTCTTCTGCAGAAGAATGCCTGTTCAGTAAGAAAGACTTCAACCTCCTAGCTGTCAAGGGCTGCCCTGCCTCCTATCAGATCATACTCTCAAGAATTTGCTGTGTTTCGCCCCACAGAGATCTACTATCTACTTCTCCACTGGGTTTTCCCAGCTAAATTAATTACCAAAGGGAAAAAAAAAAATAAAAACCATACTCACAAAACATGTGGAACAGTAAAATTTGGTCTAATCTTATTCCCTGCATGTTTTATGTTGCAGGCATCTCACCCCATCTGCCAGACTGTCCTCTGTTGAGGAAAAAATCAATGGTCCCAAGTGCTGGCACAGGCATCTCAAGTCCTTCATGAGTGAACTACTCACAGAAAGGTTCTGCATCTTGAAAGACAAATGTGCATAATTCATCAAAAAATGTTTGCTTTGGCTAAATAAGATTGCAAATGATAATTCGACCTGAGGAGTACACGATGGGTTGATTTGTAGAGCGCATAAACTGACAGGGCACTCATCAGTAAGTGAGGAAACAGAGATTCACATCACTGCTCCAACTTAGCCACCTCAAAAGTCCTGAACAGGTTGCAAAATCTTTCATTTTGTACCCGAAAGGTATACAGAAAAAGTGATTTCCCCACTCCATGTGAGAATTGGGTCAAGGCATCAAGCCATTACAATGCGCACACTTGCTGCAGTGCTTTATAAACATCATTATAAAATGATGTTTATAGCATTTATAACAGCATTATAAAATGCTCTCCGTTGCATTTAGGAAAGCTTGTATTCAAGATAGATATTTGGGAACAATGACATTCAGATGGATTTTTAGTTTTCTGAAGCATCCTTAATAATAGGTACATATTACTATCAGTGGCATTTGATTACTCTTTATTTGTTTTTCTTCATAAAACAGCATTTTGAAAAGGCTTGGTTTCTATGCAATGTTTCATATACATACATTTCACTAAAATATGTATTTTGACAAATGCATAATTTGCTGCAACTGCCTAAAAATATCTTCCATGCTGAAAAATCTTTCATTTTAATATATTCCCGATAGTTCTTTATTGGCTTAGTATTATAAAGTATTACAGCCTTCTGTCTTTCTTTTTTTCATACTTGAGGTTGTTTAATTCAACTTTAATATTCCTCTAAGGTCAGAATTATTATTTTTTTTAATTAGAGGACACATCCATAGTTACTATAATAAATGTAATATGTATTTACAGGGACCAGCTGAAAAGTAGTGCTCACCAAAGTGTAAAAACATCACTGCAGAAAGTCCCTGTTCTCAGTAGTTTTCCTCAGACAGGTCTGATAAACACAAAAAAAAGAGAGTATGACATGCAAGTAGACCAGCCATCACACTATTAATTTCAACATGGTTCATAAGGAATGCAGACATACATAGGCAGTCAGTTGTAAGAACTGAGGTTTACTGCAGAGAGAAAAAGCTAAGTAGAAGGAAATGTAAACACGGGGAAGTGAACAGAGAAGGCAAAGACAGAAGTGACAGGCATAAGAAGGGGAGAAGGGTAGGACAAATTACCAGTCCCTTGGTGACCAGACAAACTAACAAAAAGACCAATCTATAAAGATTCCCAGAGATCTGATGCATTTCCTCACAGGCATAGTAGTAAGAGTAGTATTCCATCTGATGTAGGAAATCCTCATTCAGTCAGACAGAATCCTTTATGTACATATGCACTTTCCTTCTTGGCTTGAGAGGTTACACAAACTCTACACAGATGGTAACAGAATGCTTAAACAGCAGCAACCCGGGAGCAGGGCTGTTAAAACTCCTCTCTAGTACAAGCAACACATTGCCAAGCAATGCCAAGGGGACGCAGCACAATTCTGGGACCTGGCTGGACCCTCTGACCCCTGTCCTAATGATTCCAGCTGCTTGGATAGCACAAAAAGATGCTGCCCTTGGTAGCTATCTGGAGAAGCACGGGGGAATCCGGGAGATTTGTTCCACCTGCCCCATTCCATCTCAGAGGAAGAGGTTTACTGGCAGTGAGCCATTACCTGGCCTTTGTCAATCCCAGATAAGTCTGTGACTTAAAGACACAAGCTTTTCCCTTTCTCAGATCCTGCATCAGCTTTTGGCTGTACCCAGGCAGCTGGCTTTCAGACTTTAATACTCTTAAAAGACATCTGTTTTCTAGGGTTTATTTAGTTCAGTAGAAGTTTTGTTGGTTTTATATTGATATCAAGTAGAGCTCCCTGGGACACCTTTCATGTTGTGAAACAGTAATTTGTATTTGCAACTGCTGTTTACCGCTGTGCAGAGATCAATATCTGCTGTATTTTGCCCTCTTAATTCACAAAATATGAGTTTAGAATGCAATCCTTTATTATCTATTCCTCGTAACAAATCAATGCTCCTATGTAATATCAGTCTTCCTTATTCATCCCAAGTAGATTTTATCACTAATTTTCTCTCTGTTTCTTCTAATTTAGACTATTATTATCCCAAATTCTGGGATAGCATTTAGCTTCTCCTGCACCTTTCACAGAACATTTGTAATTCATGAAGGACAGAAGCCACAAATACAAATTTGGGTCTGCATCCTGAACTTAAACCATCAAGAGTTTTTGTTGATAAATAATTGCACTGATAAGAGTAGATCCATGTTATTTTGGTTAGCCTTTCTGGGGCACCTTGGGTGATATTCCTCTCACCTAACTTCAGGCATTGAAATATTATTTTACTGTATTCCTTCCTTGTGGAACTAAGTAGAGGAACTGCACTTTGGAGGCACTAATCTCTCTCAAATGACTCATAAACAACACTGACTTTACATGCTGATTCAGCACATAAAATTATTTGCGATGATCTGCTAGATCACAAATATAGAACGTGTATAATTGTTACCCACTTGATGGATGGATTAGTTGAGATTAATCTCATTACTAGAATCTACTGGTGGATTCTACTACAACTAATAGATCATCAATACGGAATATACATACAAGCTTTACTCATTTGATGGAAAGATTCTCCATTGATGCTTTGCCGAACAAAACAAAAACAAACAAACAAACAAAGTCCTGCAATAAGACAGCAAAAGAGTCTCTTGATTAAGTCAGTTTTGTCAGTGAAGTTTCTTGTCATAAAATTTGAACAGCACAATGTGAAGTCTTTCACAGAATGGCTGCATCATCTAGTTGGCACAGGAAGACTTTTAGAGAGGAAAATATTTCAAGGAAGATGAAGAGAATTCCAAGAATATATTTCCTTTACACCTGTGTAAGTTTGGCATATTTTTGGTATTTTTGTTTTTTTCAACAAGCATGCTTGTTTGAAATGCTATTTTCTCAGCCTCATGATAAGTAAAATACTGTATATAATTACACGTTAGAAGCAAAGAAAGGTTTCAATTAATTTAATTTATTTATATCTCTCTTAATCCTATTTCATCCATTCAGTTTTATCACCTTTCAGTCTCTGCTGCAGTCTGTTATCACTCCAGCCCTGAACCTCCCACTGTCTGGTTATACCCACTGTAGTATTTTTATTACTGGCACTTAGCTGATCCTATCCTTCAAAACTTTTACTCCTCACAGAATGTAATCTGACCACTTAACTTTTATATATCTGTTCCTTTACTCCACTGTCTCTTTTTACCAGGATATTCAATATCTTATGTTTGCCTCTTCACTTTGACTATATGCTTCTTGCTTTCTGTGGACTGAAGTAAGTTCAAGGCAGACAAATAATCAGTAATTTATGTACCATTTTCAGTGTTTGCTTTAGACATGGTATTATCTGATAACAAGTAGAGTGACATTTATTGGGGTTTTTTATTCACAGGTTTTTCTGTCATCTCATGGAGATAGCTGTCTTCATGACAGAGTAGTAACTTGTCACTATATCATCCCAGGATTCAATATCAAAGCCTTTGAGGAATCAGCTTTCAGAGCAGGCTGAATCTGACATCAGGAACATTTTGATAGGTCACAGATTACTCCATCTAACCTGATGCTGCTAGTGGCAAGCTCAAAATGAGACTGTGCTACACCCTCCTGAATAGTCACACTGTGTGCACAAAACCTTTGTCCTTTTCACTTGCAAACATCAGAACACCCTGCAGGAAAAAAAAAACAAAAAACAACAAACAAAAACCAAGCATAGATAGAGAAATATGTACTGTTGGTATGGCCTGGAAAGTATGGAAAAATAGAGAACTGGCCATTGGTCTTGTGCAAAAAAATCCATCAGGCAAAAGGGAACAGAGAGTAATATATTTCGTTTTTTTTATCATTTGGGGAAAATGTGATTTCATTTTACAGTCCTAGGAGTAGAAATAAGAGTCATTTAAGAAAAAATGTGATTCATAATTTCTCATAAACTTCAGCAGAGCTTCAGAAAACACAATGCGTTTTCTGTGCAATTATTACAGCATTCCTCAGTGAAATTCTCCCTCAGGAATCTTCATTTTTTGAAGGTACGCAGTTAAGATGATATTTACATAAAGAAAGCAAAACTTTTCAGAGTTATTTTGCAGGAATTATCCAACCATCCAGATGTAACTTAAAATGTTTGGAAAGTACTGAAATAAGCAATTCTAGACATGTCTTCTTGGAAATATTTCGAATTAGAAAATTATGCACCTGAAGTCTTTAACCAGTGAAGTACCCTTCTACCTGGTTTTAGGGAATTCTTTTGGTCTGTATTCTCTCCCTTCTGTCTTTCTCTTAAGGGCAGATTGCAATGTCAGGACCAGGAAAACAACATTATTCAGAATAGTCAATTAGGTCTTAATTGTTAAATATGGAAAACTGAATAATCTCAAAATATATATATTTCAAAGCATGTTAAAATTAAGCTAAAGAAGCATATGATGACTAGTGGAGAAAACAAAGGTCAGCTAGGTCCAGATGGTTCATTTGATAAGCCACTCACAAATATGAAGGTGTTCCTACAGCTCTAAGAGAACAGGATAACCTGCATAAATAAATTGAACAATAGATTGACATGTGCAGAAAAAATTTAGGTTCTTATGTTAGTTTATTTTGCTAAAGTTTGGAAAGCAGTGGTTATTAAGGAAACTCAGTGAATTACTGTAACCCCATGTAATAGATATAAGCAAAGCTCATCACACCAGGTGTTATTTGCATGAATTCTCCACACCTCAATTTCCTCTTTAAGAGGTGAAGAGGAGTGTCTCAGGGCATTCAATCAAATATTTTCACATTTTATACCAATTACCCATACATTTTAGGCACACATTCAAACACTCTACTACTTGATCATTATAATTATTGTACATTCCATGTCTCTGAAACATGCCAGATTTGTAATTGCAAGGAAGAAAATTATCTTGAGACATGCTCTAACAAAACAATGAATATAACCTAGGAACAATGACCCTTTTGTTTTTTATTCTGCCTACAGTATTTTCCTGGTGTCTATACAAAAGCACAATAAACATTTAATCTGAATTAGAAGAAAAAGCTTCCTGCTATCTAGATACCTTAAAATCCAAAAAGAAAATTTGCTATGTAAAATATCTTTATATGCAACTGAGTCCACTTCTAAGTTTACTCTTAATCTACAACATTCTCCATCCTTTTGTGCAGTAATCTCTCTGAAAACAATCCTACAAGGGGAAAAAGAATTACAAGAGTGAGGTAACTAGTCTGCAATGCAGTTTGGAAATCAAATCCTAACAGAAAAAAAAAAAAATCCTCACTGTGCTGGCATACAAAATACCAAGCTGAGTCACATTTTAAAACTAAATTCCGGAGATGCCTACGATTGACATAGATGAGCAGCTCACAGTGCTTGGCTCACACCTTGCTTGTACAGCTAGATTATGATCCAAAATGATGTCATTTCCTGCAAATGTTCTCCAAGGAAATCTACCTGAGAGACATTGTCAGAGCATATCTACCACACATTCAGCTTTCAAGTTCGTCTCAGCAAGTAACTGCATCTTTTAAAACACGACATTTCTTCACTATGAGGAGCTGCAAAACTCTAACAGAGTTGATTACTTAGCCAGAGTCAAAGCTGTGGGGTTTTGCTCTTATTTATATTAATACAATTAGAAAAGGAATAGGAAAGTATGGAAAAACACCTAAGCTGGAGGAATTTAGTGCCTAGGACAGTTTCTGAAGAGACCTTCCTCCTTTTGCAGGTTTTAGAAATTTTCCAGTTCTTTAAGGAGTCAGTCACTGCTGCACCCAGATCATTCACTTTTAAAGTCTGGTGCCTGGTCTATCAGGTTGCAGCATCGTGTTCTGTCTCAGACCCATAATAATGTCTGGAAATTTTTTTAGTAAGTGGTGTAGGTTTAAATTTGTTGAGTCAATAAGGAAGTACTAAACCAAGATTTCTGTATTTCTAGCCAAATCCTCTGACCATAAAGCTCTTCATAGAACTGTATTTCTTTAAGACTCAGGAACTTGTCTTCAGGGGAGGCGTCAGCTTGGCTCAGGGACAGGACTAAGAACTCAGACACCTACCCAGGTGTTCAACACTCAGCAGCTACATGCACATCCTGTTATTCTAAATGTCACTCTTACTTTACCTGGGAATTGCTTGTGATCCTTGGTTTCTAATATAGACTCCTTGCTTGAGAAGAACACCATAATAGAACAAAATAGTGCATTTGTCTGAATGGATCTTTTAATATTCATTACTTTGATCTTCTAGTGTTTGCAAAATGATTTGAAAGTCACTTTCTTTGCTAGTATTAATTAAATGTTATTTTCTTAGTAACAGGTTAGCTGTCTTGGCACTGTTCTGAGAAAGCTGCATGCCTGATTTCCTGCAGCAGTAGAAGTTTGTATGGGTCATCCACAATGTGCATAAGTATTTTCGGCATTATTATAATCTTACCAAGGCATTTCCTGTTTTTTAAAAGGTTGTAAATTTTCCCAGTGGTTGTCCTGGAAAGAATGAAATTGTCTTACCTATAGCTGCCACTCAAAAAAGGTTATATTCATTTTTCATTTTAGTACAATTTATGTGATTTGTGGAAGTGGATAAGTGCTATGCAGATAATTCTGCAAATAAGAATTGTCTCTTCAGAATAACTTTTCAATGCAAAATTGGAAAGAACACCAATTTCCTATAAACTACCCGCACATAACACAATTGACAACAGAATTGGATATGGTGGTAGCAAAATCTGCAGCTCAACATCCTCCAAGCCTCCCTTGTGTTATTACCCCAAAGGGTCTTCCACAGCCAAGAGCATGCAAAACCTACTCCCCCCAGACAAAGCATAGGGGATCCAGCCTTGCTGAAAATTGTTTTTCCTCACTGTTATAGAGTTTCTTAACTCAAAATACTTCCATGTGCATTATAATATTTCAGATCATAATGACGATTCTTTTGTTTATACTAATATTTTTATCACTTCTGATGCAAACTAGAAGAGTTTGCCTATGCCCAAAGCTATTTTAGGCAAAATTCTTCTTAGGCTACTTCAGTAATCTAAACACTAGCTAATTAGATATATTTTATTACTTCTGCTCCCTATTGTTCAAGTTACTGAGATATCCTTCACTAGAAGTGAAACCTTGAAATATTATTGACTTTGTGGCACTACAACCATAGCAGTGGGAGAGTTGCACATCTATACTTACCCATGCAATATTTGTTTAATTAATGGCTTAAGGGTAGTTCATTACTCATCAGTCTTTTCTGTGGGTGAGAAGCAGGCTTTTTCCATGTCATTATCCATATCAACCTGTACAGAGTCGCTGTTAAAAGTTTTGAACATTTTTCATTGCAGTATTTCTGCAGCATTTGGACTCCCACTTCTGACTTAAAAGGTGACAAAATCAGAAGGTTTCCTCCAAAAAAAAAGTGCTTCCAACAGTTTAGAGAAGGTGGGAAACAAAGGGTCTGTAAATGCTGAGAGAAGGAGAAGGGGTGTGGAACTTCTTTTTGCATAGATTTTAGTGCTACTTGTTCCACAGGGCTGCAGCTAAAATGGAAGTGACTCTACATCAAAGTCAAATTGGAAATCAATTCAATAAAAACTAATGAAAGATGTGATTATAGCTCAGTTTCTGATGTGTATCTCTCCCGTGCTTGATTCTGCTGAAAATTCATATCCCAGAAAAAACTTCCATGAGAACATTTTGTAGGAATTAAAGTTCTTTTTGTTTCACAGTTTTGAAAAACTCCACCCAGATCTATTTGAGATTCTTCTCTGGCTGGGAAGATCCCTACAACCAACTTGATCCTTCTGAATGATTTTGTGTTCTGAAGGGACCTATTGCCCACTGTTCCAGATCTTAATTTTCCAGCTCAGGAAGGCAGATGAATCTATTACAAGCTATTAAGTTGGGGGTTTTTTCTGCTAATAACTTTTACTACTCTATTCCTTTTTTCCTAAACTGAAACCGATCCTTTCTTCATTGTATTCCTATGTGAATCAGTCACATTAATGATTCACTGCTGTCCATGGACAGGAACACACATGAAACATGTAGCGTAAAAAAAAGCCACCCACAGAAAAACTTGGCTAGTTTATATCCCATCATGCAAGAAGGACTGATGTGTTTGAGCAATCATGATTTGGAAGTTTTAGACAAAATCACCAAGTTATTGTTTTCTGTAACTAAAACATTATTTCTGCTTCTATTTTTTGCCTGAATTGCTGGGTGAAAACGTTTTGAATGCACTGCATGAGGTAATTTCAAGTGAAAACCTCTTCCTCCTCCTCTATGGAGTGTGGCTCCCAATGGCTCATTTTACACTTCCTATGTGACATAAGCACAAATCATAAAAAAGGAACAGAATACAAATTAAAAGGAAACTATTTTCCTGTAGTTTGTTTTCATTAGCACGTCACTTCACAAAAAACAAGGTATTTCTCCTTTATTTGATTTACTTTCTTTTCACAGTTTCTTTTTAAATTTTGAAACGACCAGTACACATATCCTCACAATAAGCAATACTTCTGGATTTTTTTCTGTCAAATTAATATATTACAGGTATGGAATGCGTACGGGGAGCCAAGTTCCTCTGGCTTTGCTCTGCGCCGTTTCACAAGGCATACTGCTTTTACCAGAGGTGCTTTGTCAAAACATGTCTTAAAGGACTAAATTATCTTCTCATTGTTCAACAGGTATAACAGGATTCAAATTTCTTTTGAGAAGTAAAAGCTGTTCTCATATAAAGTATTTCATGTCACGAACCAGAACTGCAAAGCCTTAGAAAAAAAAAAAAAAAAACTTCTTAATTAAAATTGCCCTCTCAAAAATGTAATACTATCACAACATCTCCAATTAGATTTTTAGCAAATTGAAACTGATAAAATAAACAGATTGTATGACAGTGATTAGCAAAGCACTGAGCAGAATTTAGTCACTGAGTTGAACATATGTGAATCATGGAAGGTAAAACCTCAAAGATATTAAATCAGAAAAAAATTATGTCAAGGGTAAGTATGAATAACATCTCTTCAGTATATTTTGAACAAGTGTGAAAACAAATAATAATATTCATATATGGAAACTGTTATTGTGAGCAGTTAACTAGAACATTGTCGCTGGAGTTTTTGTCTTTAAATAATTATGCATAAATGTAATTTGTTAAAATAAATATTGTTCTTTTATTTATAAAAACCAAACAAACAGCTTGATTTTCTTTGGAGTGTACAACTAAGTTCTGCTAATAATAAAAAAGCAGAATATTGCAAGCTATTGCATCATTAATCCCTGTATAACCATTTAAATATTGTAGTCATAATTGCTTTAATTATGTTTTCCCGTACTGTCTTAATGATTTGTAATAGTTCCATTTTCCTGGAAACTCTAATGTACCATGCAAGTAAAGAGGACAGAAATTTATACAACCAATGCAAGACTGAATCTTGGGAAAAACCCCCAAAATGCATTCACTACATACTAAATGTAGTATATGCCATCATACTAATTTCTGGCTTGTGTTTAGCAGTGGGATTACTGAGCAAACCTCAAGTGTTCCATTTCCAGTCCTACCCTGTGGGCACTTACAAACATTCCTTCCAGAAATGAGAATGGGCTGACCTCCCATTTTGTGCAGTCTAGGAGCTTCTGTGCTCTAGAAAGTATTAGGACTTCCAACAGGATATTTCTGTCAAATAATAACTAGAAAATAAGAGAAAATCCGCTGGTCAGTTGTTGTTCTTCTGTTCATTCTCCAAGTGTGAAGAACAATGCCCCTAAAAGGACTTTTATTTTCTCCTGGACACAACTGAAAACCTGCTGGCATTGAGCAACCTAAGAGTTGAGTGTGGAAAAAGATTAATGCAAACATCTTCAAAAGTCTCACTCTCTGCATTAAAATATTATGTACTTTCCAGTTCTTTTCAAGCAATATGCCATCTGCAGAAAAGTTTGCCACCTTTTTTACTTTGTTTATAATTTCTTCTAAACTGTAAAATCATGATTTATAGAAGAGGGAAGAAAGGATTCCTTTCTTATTTCATATTACCCCTATGGTTCATGCACCACTGTCTTGAAAACATCTATGGTGTAGGCAGCTGTAAAATATACCAGAGGGTTTTTCTTCCTGTGAAAATGAATAAAGTATGACCTCGGAGTTAAATTTTCCATATTTCCAATAATTTAATATAGATAGTAGATACAGATGCAATTAAACTAAAGCCCGTGGTCTAACATCAGTCATTTCAACTTTTGTAAATGGTTTTTACTCTGCTGCTTTTGGTTTGTGTGTCTCAAAGTCTGCTTTACGTAGAAGAGTTCATTTATTTTCTGGGATAAAAAATAAGGCAATAAGAAAATAAATCATTATCCATGTCCTAGAAGCATTTTATTGTTCCTCTTATTCTCTTTAAATTGTGTTTAAAATGTTCAGAACACATTACATATCTACATATATATGTATATTATTTCTTGCAAATAAAATAGAGCTAAGAAAAGATTAATTAGTGTCCAATAATAATGATAGTACTGGAAAAAAGACTGAACAAGTGGTAAGCTGAATTAAAGTCCTACTTGACCAAAAGCAGCCTGCATTTTTTATGTCTGAAAACAGTAATTGCAGTGTTTGAAGTGTTTTGAGCACAAACGCCACAGGCAGTAATATCTGCCTTAAATTTCTTCTGGGCACAGTTGGCTTCAGTGGTACTTTCCCTAATTTATAAGACTTAAGTATAAAGTGACAGGTGTAAGTGGCTTGCAGGAATGCTTGCTCCTCTTTGCATTGTCACACAGGTTGCTTGGGAAATCATAAACCTCTGGAACAGCAAAACCAATTTAAAGGGAAGGTTGTGATAAACGTTGTCATGGCATGGTGGAACAACCACTGCAGGATGTTTACAGCCCAAAACTCTTCCTCAGTTCTACACTGGAAACCAGTTAAAATGCAGTTAATATAAACAAAATTCATAAGTAGTCTGCTAAAGAGTGGAATATCATGTATTTGTTTAACCAGTTCAAATTCCCAGATTCCCAGGAGCACCAGACAAAACAATATTTATACATGTGCAGATGGAAGGACTGATTCTCCACTGCCTTCCACTGCACATTTGTAAAAACTTGAGTGCAGCTTCTATTTTGACAAGTCCTTCACTTTAACTAGGCTTTGGTCCTCTTAATATTTTCAGCCTGGTAACGAAAACTGGCCATCTGCCAATGTTGCTTGAACCACCCCCACCTCTGACACTCACAGATTAACAGATTTGGTGGGAATGGTAGTGAGCTTGTTAGGCTCATTTGTCAAAATTGTTTTGAACAGATGTCTTGATTAGTTGCTTATAACATTAAATTAGCATTTTTTTATGCTAATGGATTTTTTAAAGTAATTGATCCAGAGTGAATTCAGGAATACAGAAGCGAGAAGGAATGGAATGAAATTGTCCCACTTACAGAATAATTTCTAAATTCCCTTCAGGGAGCCATATCTCTAGTGGAGATTTAAAGCAAAAAAGCTAAGTTACAGTTTCACAGAGTCCAAAAATTTTCTTTCATTACCAGAATAGAGCAAAAATAAATAAGATGGTTGCAAAACTATTCAACGATGCTCAACTTTTTCTAATTAAAAACCAAATTTGTATTTGGAATTAATTTTGAATAGCAATATCACATCATACTTAGGGCATTGGCTTTTCCAGTGTCAAAACTCATTTGGCATGTCTGAGTCACAGCTGTTGGCCACTTTTTTGCATTCTGTCTCTTTTGATTACGTGTCACACCAATATAAAGAACACATTTGAGAGTGTGAGTCAATATACTGGCACCAGACATTACGGTCTTGCTGATATCAGGAGGCCATATCCTCAACTGCATTTCAAAGTTCAATTTTACTCATGGGGACAAAGGACAACCTTCTTTACAAGTCACGTTTTATGAACCATTCCAGTAGAGCTGACTCTTGAATACTGTGTGGAAGAGTTAGTCATTATATAGCCTGCAAAAAAGGACCCCCTGGCTACTGAAGTTTAGCAAAATGCTGCGACACTCCTCAGAGAAATCTCTTCTCTCACAGCTGTTTTCCAGCCCAGTCACAATATTTGTAATTTCCCAATGTCTTTTCAGGCTTTGAGAAAATAGTATAGCAAGCTTGGGAATAGATAAATAATATTTTGTAAGTAATTCAGAACCCATGATAGAAGTACTTCCATTTAACAAAGAGGAACATGTTCTCTGAGTATTAGATAAAGAGTTAAGATTCACTTCATATTTATTTTTGTCAAACTCTGAGTGGTGTATCTAGTGAATATGGACATGCATATGACTTTGTTGAAGAACAGAGATTTTAGCTCTGGTTTTAATAAGAAAAATACACTTGGATATATAGAAAAAATTCTGTATAATAATGGGAAGAACACCTTGTGAGCCACCCAAAGTGCCTGTGGGAGCATGGATGGTCTGTGTCACACCACTGTGCTCCTTCCTGGCTGGCATTCATCCCCAATGATCACAGAGAGTTTTCTCTCTATGTAATCTTTTTTTTTTTCTTTCCCAAGACTTTATATTTCTCTTGATTCTCTGAAGGAGATTACCACTTTTTAGTCCTCATACTGCATTTTCAGTTATTGGTCTTAATGTTTACTGGTTTTAAGTACAAGCAGGAATTTATTGTTAGCAGATTTTTAAAATAAAATATATATAAGTACATACTAAAATATATCTTTATTATTACATAAATTGTATATCATACAAACACATGTATTTAAATATGTATACATATTCGTTATTTTAAACAACAAATATGTATGTTTGTAAATATTTTGAGTGTAAGGCTACATGAGCCCCGAGACAAATCTCTAAGTGTCTCGATATCATTTGATTAAAAGTCAAACCCCAAAATCAAAAATTCTTTCTGCACTCTATCCCCTCTAAAATAAACCTTCATACACAATTTTCTAATGTCATTTATTCTATTTACAAACCTGAATGTAAGCATGGCAGATTGCCTTAAGACTCATACAAACTTTTGCCAGATCACATCTAAGTTCTGAATTAAAAGTGTCAGAACTCAGTGAAGAAAGCACTCTTGATCTTTGAATATGGGACAGTGGGATTCTGTAGAAGAAGGAGAAATGTTTTAAAATGTAACAAATCAATGTACTTTAAATGCCATTTTCCTCTGGAAGTACCTGGCTTTTTAAACCTCCTGTATTTTGCTTTGGATTTGCCTAGGTGGAGTTTGAGGGCTGTGGGTGGAGGTAAATCAAATCTGCACCAGCCAACAAGCCATAGTTAAATCACTGTAACATAAACCATAGCTATACTGACACACCTGCACCTCCTGCATGGAGCATATGCTCCACTGACAAGCCTTCTTCCTTCAAGTATTTCTTGGGAAACCCAAACAGCCCTTTTGCTTTCAAACTTGAATATTCATATGACTTCAAATCTGGTTATTGGCTCAAATAATGACACTTTGTTGACAGAAATCCTCTCTAGTAATGTTTCATTAAAAAAGGAAGCTGTACCACTATCACATCAAAACATAGTTGGCCTCAAATCTTACTGCTAGAAAGATAAGTATGGAGCAAAATATTTTCACCTCTTCACTGACTTTTCAATATGCTGTTAAAACCTAGATTCAAAGAGCATAGGTGAGCTTGATGGCAAAAAGGCAATTTTTATTGTTCTCATTGGAGGGGCCATGTAAAATGGGGATTGTGATTTTGAGAGCTGCACAGTTTAATATTAACAAAAATTTGTTACTTCCTCTTCTGTGAAAGTGACAAAATTACTTGAACACCATTCCCATTATAAAGAACAGGCAAAGATATCTCATATGAATAGTAATTCTGGTTCTTCTCTTTTCTGCTTGACACACAATTTTTAGGAAAGCTGTTTAAGTCAGTGGAAGTCTATTAACATAAGTGCATTGTGGAGAAAGATTCACAGAGTTTCTTTCAAGTTGCATTTCAATTCTTCACTTTCATTCTTTTGAGATCCAGTAGTAAAATTGTATGCACCTCTGTTTTGACTAAATTATCATGTCAAGTCAAGAATGGGAGGGGTGGAGAGGGGGGTTTTATAGTTTATATTTACCTATTCATTTATATTTTCATATCAATGAAAAAAAAACCAACAAACTACTTTGTTTTCTCGTCTTCCAAATGCTGTTTTCTCCATTATACAAGAGCAAACTCAGTTATACTAGAATATTCCCACTACTGATCTTCTGTCAAGATTCATGGGTTTTACCTTGCATTTGCTAATTCAAGAATTTTTCATCATCAAGTACCATTACTAGGTATTATATGGATAAACATGCACGAATCTATGACTAAATGCCATGTGAAGAAGCAAAAAGCAGGAAAGATGACCTTATTCATAAATGCTTAGCATTCAATTGAAAGACTATGCTTATGGAGAGCACATTGTAAAAAAGCAGAAATGGCAGAAAAAAAAAAAAAGGCTGTCAGGTCTTCTGCTGTTTCGAGTGCTTTTTCCAACATTGTGCAATCATGTTATTAAGTACTTTCCAGGTAAATCCTTGGCAAGCAAGTGTGGTAATGCTTGGCTTTTAGACATATTCTAGTTAATGAAGAGATTCTGAACAGCGCTGTGTGATCCACTGAAGAATAAAACCCATAGGTATGTTGATCTGGGGAGCCATTCCCAAGTGTTTGTTTGAAGTCCTGAAATACAAGGTTGGGTAAAAATCTTTACTTTCTTGTAAATATAGCTACATCTGGAGAGACACACCTCTCTTGCATACACTACCACTGATGAAGTTGGAGCCTGTGCACCAAAAAATCCTCTACAGTCTTCATTGTTTTTAATGGATTTGAAGTCAGTCTCTGCTACATGCTGACACCACAAATAGATATGACTGGATTTTCTTCTTAGAAAAAATATTTTTAAGAGAAAAACAATATATATTTTGAGGCTATGGAAGAAATCAGAAACTTCTGTATAGCAAACCAGAATGTCATTGACATTTCATCTAGAAGTTATTTCAATAAAGAAAGGTTGGGCACATCTATAATGTTGCTAAGGAGAAATCAATCGTGGTATAACAACATGCCATCACATTGCCTGAATGCCTTCTGTCCTGAACTCATGCCCATCATCCAAGGGAGTTCATAGTGCAGAAGTCCACTCCCTCTCAGGTAAATCCTATTCTTTGTGTTATAGAAAAATACTTCTTCAAAAGCATCCCTGTTGCTTGCAGAAATGAGCTTTTGGTCTGTTTACAAGATCTGAGCAGGATGAAGAAGTGAATCCATAAGACATTTGCATATAAAAATCCAAGAACCTGATTATTGAGAGCTGGATCATTTAAATGGGAACAATTCCAAATCTTAATAGAATGGGGGGAGATGGGAAAGAGGGAGGGGTGTAGAAGAAGAAGGAAGAAAGAGACAAAAACTTGATTTACTTTCTTTTTTCACCCTCTTTTCATTTTCTTTTTTTTTCTATTTTTTTTTTAATGCATATGTTCTTGGGTATGAAAGAGAAGAATGTGTAAAACCAGATGTGGGACTACAAAGCCTCCCACAGACTCCTTGAGAAGGAAGACGTACATGAAGAGCAGTCTGTGTGGCCATTAATGCACAAAATGATTCAGGGAAAGGGCATGATAAATGTTACAGCAAGCGCATAATTCTTCACAAAAGCTGAGATGTACATGACTATCCCAGGGAAGCAGGGAATCAGTGTTTCTTGCATGATTAAATACAGCTAGTGTTTGCAAACATGAGGAAACCACTGCCTGTCTTATCTAGGAAGCACAAAGTTTGTCAAGAGAAGTAGCACATTTCTGAAACAAATCTGATACAGCTGCAGCAGAATGAGACAAGCTGGTAGGCTAACTAGCAGCTAAAACTACACTATTATGACATTATTGATATATACAGAAGACCTTCCTTTCATCTGAGAGTCTCATTCAATCTTTTAGCACAGAATGATGTGTAGTTTTTAATATTGTTTAAGGCAAATTCCTATGGTAGCTCATTCTCACTGCTGCAGTTTCAGTAGCCTCTCTAAATGTCAAGGGCAGTTTCCTACCACAGTTCTGAATAATCTTAAGGAAAATGTCTACATATCTTTCCTAAAAGATTTTCAAGGGTTGTATAATTTTCCTCATGAATTTACAGTCTGAAATGTTTTGTTTTTCATTTGTTTGGTGGTTTTGCTCTGCAGCACCATTCCCACTTTCACATTTGCAGTCCAAAAAATAAAGCCCCAAATATCCAAGGCTTTTACCACATCTAAATGGTCTAGTGGTCTTTCAGTCAGTTACTGCTTCTTATACAGTGCTTCTACAGAATTTCATGTTCCATTCCTCCTTTTTTTCTTTTTCATTTTTTAATATTTTCTAACACCGAAGATTGATGGATTTTATTAGTGAAAGACACTAAAAATATACACATGAACTTTATTGTAAGTAAAAAGTGTGATTTATGTCTGTGTTTTGACTGTTCTTTCATTAACCATTATATCTATCACTGCTTATAATGCAGTGACTTTTTTATAAAGCTGTGGTTTTCATGTCATCTGCTGCTGCTGTGATCTCCTCACTCCCTATCATCCTCATAAGCTTCTGTTCATACCAGCCCATTTCAGTATGACATGAAATGTTTTGGTTATTTTCTGAATTTCCCTGACCAATACTTCAGACTTACCTCTTCTTTACAGCATATATTGCCAAAATCAGTTTCCCACTCACCATATCATCCCATAACTCAGAGTTCCCCATGTCATATTACAGAAGCATATGTTCTGAAATGCATTTCATGTTAAATTCATGTTAAATTCATTACTTCTTTCACATATCCATACATTCAGCCCAAGAGGAATGCTGAATTGTGTGGTTTCTGCTCCTTGTGGTAGAGGCAAGAGCAAAATGTCACTTGTGATTTCAACATCATTAAGATCTTTATTCATAATGCAGAAGCAATTCTGAATTACTTCCTCTCTAAGAGGTGTCAGGTATTAACTCTTCTGTTGCCTATCACCATGAACAGAGCAGAGACAGAGCAAATCCCTATCCTGTCAACTCTTTCAACTAAAAACCTCTAAGAAGTCTGTAGAGGCTTTGTATCAAGAATGACAGCAGCGTCTGTCCCTTAGGGAATACTTGTCTTTGCTTTCCTCCACATTTCAATGTTACATAATAAAAGTACAACAGAAATTAAGAGTGATAGCATTTTTGACTCAGACTGTCTTTATTTTCCAGACTAATTATACTACTTCACTCTCCTACTCAGACTGCCTCAAAGCTTCTCCAGCTGGCCACGTTCCTGATACACAGCATCAGACAATGCTACTGTCTCCCAAACTGTTGGTGCAATTATTCACAGGGCAGCTTCCAAACCAAATGTAAAACCATGGCAGTCTTCTCATTAATTATAGTAACAGTTTGAGTGGAATGCTGCCGTACATATCACAACAGCACATGTGAACTAAAACACTGACAAAACACAGTTCTGTTTACAGATTGGTAGGAGCAGATGAGTGTTCATGTGCAGCTATTTCTTAACAAAAGGCTGAACCCTTTTCTGCTTTACAAAGCAGAATTGCACACTACTTAAGCTGGAGCTGAACCTATCCATAATTCCAAGCAGGTATCTGAACTGTTTGTGTCAAAGACCCTGAGGTAATTTTCACTCACTTATTCCCACATAGCTCTGCCAAAGCTAATAGAGTTTCATAGGTTTGATCAGAATTTGATTTCAGTTTTCTAAGCACATTTGTTTGTTTCATGACAGACATTTCTTTATGGGTTATGCTAGTTAGAACAGATGCTGATTCCTTTCATAAAGCGACTTACATTTTGAGGGATCCCACTGGTACCAGCACCTTGCTTTGACTAAAAAACAGCCAGCTAGTGTGTGACAATGACTCACCATAGGTAAATGATCTGGTGCATTTAAATTACCTGTTCTTTCCACTTAGCCATCAAACACCTTGCCAGGTACAAACAGTGCCACTTGGCACCAGCTAAGTGCTATTGAATCCTGAGAGAAGGTAAGACACAGTTTACCTCTACGGTCAGATAAATCCTGTTTATATTGCTAGGTGCTCTTAAGTCATGTGCTGGCAGAGCTAGCTTCAACACCTGCCAGGAATTTATGGCAAATCTGGCAGAAATGGACAAACAGAAGATATTCTTAATCAATATACCCCTTTATTAAATTTCTTCCCTTGCTCCATAGGCTCAGTAAGCCAACATCATCCACCTCTGCAGGTGACTGCAGAACTTCTGGCTCTGGAGGGGACACAGATGTCTCGAGCCACTAACTACCCCTCGGGAATTTTTTTAAATGCTGAGGGCTCCATGCCTATGCACCTGGTTTGGGAAAACACATTTTCATTCAGCTGTTGATAATTTTGAGTCCACTCGAGAAAACAGCTCATTTGAATTCTCCACAGCTTGTTTGATTCTACATCTAATTCATTACCTGATCACTTCTAATTAGAACATTGCAATGGAAGAGTTGTTTTGTTCTATGCAGTTAGCAATTATTTCTTCCCAGTCAGGATGCAGGATCTCTCCTTACTGGGTGATCTGCAAGAGAATACTGAAAAATTTAGATTTATTTGCAGATCAGAAGGAAAAGGTTAATGTAAAAATCTTTCTGTCACAGGCATTTTTCACAGTAGTCAGAAGATTTTACTTTTACATGTTCTTCTGGTGTTAGAAATTTCTATCTACTCCCAGCACTTATTTTGCAAAATAAATTTTTTGCTGTAATGATAACATACTACTTATCTTTTTTTTTTTTTTTTGTCTGTTCTTTTTCTGTAATCATAGCCAAATTTGCCTACACATTCAGGATCTTTAGACCACCAAGATTTCTCAGTGAGAAACTGTTATTTTTGGCTTACAACAAAAACGTAGGAAGACAGATACTGTCATTAAACATAAGAAGAACTGTTTGTTGCAAATATTCAGTATTTGGGCATTATGGTCATTTTACAAGGGCTCTTGCTGTTGTCATGGATGAAGATCAGTAGCACAGAGGAGAGGAATGAGGTCTTGTTGAGAAATTACATTGTTGAAAGCATATATAGAAATGTGCACACAAGCAGGAGGCAAAATGAAACACTATTTGTGGTTAAAAATACAACGAGAATAGTAGGTGTTTGAGTTCCACTAAGTGATAATAATTACATTTAAAGCACTCTGCAGACAGGCTTTGAAGAGTGCAGAAAGAAAAGTAATGACTGATAAGTGTTTGCCAGTGTTCAATTTTTAATGGTCAGAAGCAATAACAGCTCAGTTTGATACTAATTAAGGACTTGTTAACTCTCTTTCAGCTCTGCATCCAGTTGTACACTAAAATTATATATTTGACATAATTTTTTTCTACTTGCATTATTGAGCATAATAAGTGAATGTTCACAATACCACAGTAATTTATGTATCATTATACAATTAGAAGTACTTGCTTCCATAATTGCAGTTCAGTTGTGTGGGTTTGAGTTGCATGTTGCACTTGTAAATGATTTGTGTCTGTAATACAGCCCAGATGTGAGACAGTGTCCCAGTTCTTTGCTCATCTCCTATTCGCTCTGAAACAAAATTAGATTTATAAGAAACAGCTTAATTAATCAAACTTGCTTAAAGTATCTGAAGCATTATTCATCTGGTAGATGTATTATGTGAATCAAGATAAATCTAACATCATAACTCTCAGTTTGTATCACATGCCTTTCTGTTAGCCTGGCTCAGGTTTTAGTTGAGATATGTATTAAAGATTCAAGCTCAAGTCACGTACAGCACTCTCCCTAAATCACCTGTATTGTGGCTGTCTCTGAGCAAGAGGATTCTCTTCTCCTGGGTTTGCTTCTGTAAGGCTCCTTTGGCTATTTTTCAGCTAGTCTTGCAAGTTTAGTCTCAGGTCCAAGAACCCATGGATTGGACCTCTTTATACCCCCCATTATACTATTCAGGACATAGCAGGATTTGAAAATTAGCTCCCAACTTATGAATCTGAAAAGCTCCATTGAAGTTACTGGAGCAACACCTCCTTGCTCCAGTGGTGACCCAGCCCTCAAGTTGTTTCTCAGTGTTTATGTGCTCCTGGTCTATTTCACATAGCATCATATCCCCAGATTCACCTTCGGAGGGCCCAAGATCAGCTTTGAGCCTTGCCTCAGAGCCCTGAGAGAAGTATCAGCCACATTCACCTTGCTGCCAAACAGTGGTTTCAGTGTGTAGCTGACACAATATGTGATGTACCCGAGTTTCCTGCTCAAATCACTGCATGAGTGCAAGGAGATGCAGCTGTTTGTTTGGCCTGATACAGCTGTTTGACGGGACCTTCACCCAGGAAAGCCCCTGGTTCTGTACCCAGAGCACCAGCGATGCTAGAAATTGACTCAAATGCAAGAGAAAGTGAGAGGATGTTTGAAGGTTTATGGATCCCACAGAGGTCTGTCCACATCAACAAGCAGCCCATACTTGAGCGATGGCATTGCACACCCTGAGGGCTCCAGGGTGAGATTGCCTTTTGTTCCAAAACATTTCCCTTGCCATTCCAGACTAAATGCTAAGTCTTAGCAGAAGAGCAGGCAAGCAGTTAAATTATCTGTAAGTGATTGTACATTTAGTGCACTGTACAAAACAGGTAGCCAGCGCCACACATCACCTCTGCTTCTCCTTTTCTCAGAAGGAAAGTGCTTTCTATAATTTAGATTGGCTGCCATGTGATTTTGATTGATATTAGTTATTTCTGGACCTACCAAGCAAGACATAAAGACAGATAACATCAGCATATATTGCATGATAAGCACATTGGTTTGCAGGAGAATGCTACCTATGCTTTTAAATTCCACTCTTGAGCTAAGAGCAACGAGAATTAGCAAGAAAAAATATCTATATTTTCAGCATATTCATGTTTAAATTCCATGCAACCCTACCACTTGACAATATGTTTTTGCTGGGTATGTCAGAAAATTATATGACTTTTCCTTGTTACCTTTACTCCTACCTTTTTCCTCTTCAATACTACTCTCTCTTTTCCCAAGAATCACCTCTTTTTTTCTTTATGTAATGGATGAGGACAAAATCTGTGAAGTGGTTATTCTCCAAACTGGTTGATTGTATCTGTATCTGTATCTGTATGGTACCTCTCCTTTTGTTCTCACAAGTTCCAAGAGACATTGCCCTCATGGAGCTTTGCATAAGGGACTTTCTATATAATTTTCTTCTTTCAAGTCCCTTGTCTCTCCTCAATAAATGAAGGGAGAGGCCTTCTGCTAGGGCTTCCTGCCCTAGAAAATTCTGAACACTGATTTGGACTATTTTCCCTTTTTTGAAACAAAATTCACGACTAGCAGCACACTATTTCTTCTTGTCAGTTTTATCCGTCGAGAACTTCCAATTTAGACTTCTTGATTCCTAAATACTGAAAAAAATAAATTTCAGTTTTGGAAAATATGGTTTCTTTGGGAGGAAAAGAAGTTGCTTTTGTCTTGAGTTCAGAGTAACCTGTGGGTGGCTCTGGATTCTCTCCATGATCTACTGGGGATGAGATAAAACAGCCTGACCACCGTGAGAAGAAGAAAGTGGGTGAGAGGAAAACATAAAAATGTGGGGGTTTTTTTCACATATAATTCCTTCAGAAAAACTAGAGCTAATCTTTGCCGTTGATCTCCTTTGGCTGAGTTGTCAAAGACAGTAGGTGTTACCAATTTAGCATTTCTTCTCCTCTCTATCTACTTCATTAACTAAAACCTTGAAAACACAATAAAACATTTCTCTTATTGTTCAGATGTTTTAAACTTTTCTTGTACAAATAGCCAGAATTAATTTAACTTTATTTATGTAATACTTCCCCAGCATGGAGCAAGATTAGTTTTGATTCCACAAACATTTGGTGCTTCACATCTAGATATTACAAAATCAAAGTAAGATGTGACCTAAGTCAACCCCTCTTTGTATTAATCCCTTCCACTTCCTACAGAATGCCAGAGTAAAAAAAAAAACCAGATAAATACTTCTCACTTTGTTCCATGTGGACTTTTGATGTCCATACAGAGAGTGTTTTTAAATTTAAAAATGGAAATTTTCCTCTGCAAGCAGAATATTATGCAAAAAGACTCCAAATACATCTAAACACCATGTTTTCTGCTCAAAAGCGAAAGTGGTTTGGCATCATTGATGACAGAAATACTATTATTCATTTTAATGAAGCCAGGATTTCTTCTGAATACAAAAACTTTGAATATGTGTTTTAATTTTCATGATTCCCCCTATATGCACCAGAATCATATGATGCTACAGCTTCCCAAAATTTCATACCAAATAAAACTGGGTCATAGATATCTTAGAACAGGCAGCTTTATAATCTTCAGGTGCTAGAACAGGGGATCTACTCACTTAATAGGTCTCATTCAGCATTTCGAATTAACTCTGATGCAAAATTCCACGTAATGGGACAATTTCTACAACAGGAACATATGTTCACTGTCCAGAGTATTTGTGGTTTTAAGTCACCCAGTTTGTGTTTCACATTTTAGTCTTTCTGCACTCATCGCAACTTTCTGCAGAGAGGCTCATGAAGCAATTTCATACGATCAAAGAAATATCGAGAAACCTACAGCCACTGAAGCACTTTTCTCTGTGCTTGAGTGCCACTTTGAGAGAGGCCCTTAGCACTTACCAACCCTCCTGCCACAGCAAGCTGGCTGCCTCATTGTCTCATCAAGTAAAATGAGCACTGGGAAAAGTGATGTGGTAGAACAGAAGGAATGCTAACACTTAAAAGTGGAACTCCATAAAAAGCAGGACCTCAGAAAGACCTGGAAATGCAAGTTACTTTGGAGCTCTTTGCAACACAAATATGAGAAGAATTAGCCTACAAGCACTTCTCACTAATAACTCATTACTTACCATTGGACATCCAAATCCTTCAGAAATTATGGGCTTGCAGGCAAACCTGGAGCCTTTGAGGAATGCTTAAAGATGTCTGAATTAGACAAAATACGTTTAAAATCTCATGTGGACAGAACTCTTCCCACTGAATGCCTAGGAATAAATTATTCGAACCCAGGCATAAATTATTCCAACAAATGTCAACTGCTGGAGACCACAGGGGATTATTTTTATGAAATATTAAGTGTCACTTAGTGTAACTGTGTGATCTTGGTGGCTTAACTGACTTCAAGGGATTAATTTCCTCTCAAAGATACTCCCTGGGACTGAGGAAAAGGCAGTCAATGGGCTAACATGAGGCACACTAGCAGGTCTAGGTTGGGAGGGTGAACTATCTGGGCTCAATGACATTTGAATAGACTTGACTGTGCAGTTCTGCAGGTCAATCAATCTTATTATGCCTTGTGGGCTGGTAGCCAGCATGTCAGGAAGGAACTTAATTACTTGAATAGGCTGACTAGAGAAACTTTAGACAACGGTATATGGAACAGTTATAAAATAAAGTGTCCTTTGCCCTGTGGGTGTTTGGACACTAAAATAAAGAAGTAATCAATAAGTAGACAAGGCTCTCTGATTCTGTGGCTCAGGGAAGAAATTATGTACCAGGCACAAAAGACTCCCAGTAGACTTTGACTCACTTCCTAAAAGCTGACCATTTTCCTAACAGGCTAAACCATGCTGAACGATATGTTTATTATTTTGGCTAGAGCTGTTTTCTGCCCTATTTAAAGTAAAGGGTAATTGTGGTTAAAGTGTCTGAGAAAATCTGAATGCCTTCTCTCAACTCACAGAAGCTTTGGAGAATGCACTGTAAATCCAGCACAGCTAAACGCTCACAAAGCATTGCAGAGCCCAGGTATCATCAGGAGTCTTGGGAATGATGTGAGAAGGGAGATGCTGCAGACAGGGAGCCTATGCACTGAGGATTACTGCCTGCACAAGACAGCCTCAATAGCACATGTGTGTAATAATTCAGGCCCTCTTGAATACCTAGCCAGTGCTGTGACATACCTACAAATGCCTTTGTTGTTTTATTAACCACCCCTATCTTTAATTTAACTGTTCTTGTAGGGGCAAGTATCCCTATAAAATGCATTTGATTATGTTTTCAAGTTGGAGATCAAAACACTAAAAAAAATCTAAAAAAAGTATTCTTTCCCAGTATGTAATGATTCTACCTATTTTAATTTTTTAAGTGTGTAGGAAATCCCTACAAGCAAAATTTTACTTAGAGTCAGGCATTGTGAACAACTGGATTTAGTTGAGATAGATCACAGAGGACGTTCTTGAGCTGTAAAATTCAAGTGAGGCTTTTTTATTTGCATCTTGTATTTCTTAAAGCTTTGTAAACATCCAAACTATATTTTACTTCTGCTGAGATGGTGGCCATATAATGCTTTTTATTTTAATATATTGCTCTTGCTGACACCAACGTGTCACCACCAGCATGCTGTTGACAGAGCTTGGTAAGTTGTTTGTAATAGGAATTCTACTCTTCCTCTTGCTCCCTTAACACCCACTTATACATCATAGCTATACTATACGTCCAATATAACAAAATTGTTGCACTGAAGTCTGACAAGGAATAATGCATTTCATCTTCACAGCATATGTCAAACACATCACACAGTGCAGCACACAACTGACAGGTATATGCCTACGCTCTCACATAGATCCACTCCTAACTAAAAACCTCTACTTACAGGAAAGAATTCCAGATTTTGTAAAAGTTTTTCAGAATTCTATTTGGTTTTGCCTATAAACTAACTCACACATTTTAACATTTATTTTTGTATTCATAACTGTGCTTAAGTTTTATTATATGCAGGTCAGAAGGCAGTTTGATAAATATAGAAATGGTACATTTTGTACTCCTCCACTGCAACTTTGGAAAAATGTTATCAGGCAATTAATTTTTTCATTAAGAAAGCCCTAAATATTTTCCCATTTTCATTATCAAGATATTGTGTTCCATAGCAAGGGAAAGTAATTTTTAAGCAATTTTTTATTGGTTGTGCAAAAGCAGGCTCGCCTGTTTATATTTACCTTTTCTTTAATATTTTTTTTTTATTAATAAAAAGTCACTTTGACCTTATTAGAGAAACAAGGACTATCTACCTAGTGTTGCATGGCAGTAAACACATATGCAAGCTGAATCTGAAAACGGCCAGTGAGCGTGTGAGAAGCCTGTTTCTTTACCGTGTGCTCAGCTTGTTCCAAGGCTGTGGAAGCTCCTTGCATCCATCCACACACGTGCAGACCACACAAACCCCCACACACAAGTGCTGATGCCTGCACTCTGCGATGCCGTTGCTGTATCACCCCTCAATTATCACTAATCCTAAAGGCAAATCCCAAGCACTGGCAGTAAGCTAGATGTGCTTCTGTGCACCTTTAGATCCCAGAGGGGAATGTAAAGGCATGAAAACATTATGATGTGCTACAAGGCTTAGCCCTGGGACACAAACCAGGGACTTGAACCCCCAGAGCACGTTTGTCCCACAAATACCTCTGTTCTTTACCATAACAGCCACTGCTCTCTGGAGGGGGCACCTTGCTGGGGAAATTAGGCCCATTCAAACCCTTTCTACTGGGACCACATTCAGCTTCAGCAGAAAGAAGTAATTTTCAAAATCTTTGGCTCTGTACCATGCTAATGGTAAAATATCAGAACCTTAATTCTGCTTTCACCTTTCTTGAGCACATTCCATAGCTGTCTGGCCACTTCTAAGGAAATAATGCAATGCATTTATGTAGCAGATGTCAAAAACAACAATATTATCACTGATTCAGCATTTCTAGAGAGATCATGAAAGCATACACAAGTAAGACAAAGGATATCCTAATGTTCACCTCTTTAACCAGTCCAGAATGGAAGACTTTTTTTGAAACATGCAGAATTTTGAAGCTACGCTTTGAGAAAGTTTGGCCATCCAGATAAAAGTTTACAAATCAATTTAAAATGCAATGGGGAGAAAAAGCACCAAGCACACAAACATAACAGCCAAGGAGACCTGCACTTGTACACTGTCTGTCATTAATCTTGGTCAACTCCTAAGCTGCTCAGAGTTTGCCCTGGCTCTGCAACAGGACGAGTCTCAGATGGCCAGAGTCCTCCAAAACTGCAGAGAGTGTTCAGTGTGTGTCAGTTCTGTTACCCTTTTCATCTCACTTTCTCTGTTAGCACTGATATTGGTGTAACTAATGAAGCAAAAAATGTTAACGTTATGAAAGAAAGTATTAAAAATGCCAACATTCATATTTTCCATGAATTTTCTTTAGACCTGTGGATGACATTCTAATTTATTCTTTTTTAACAGCAGGAGATAAACTCTTCTAAAACAGAATTTCTGTTTTACTGAAACATTATACTGTATCTTGTTTGTTCTGTGTAAGTATATATTTCAGCAACTTACTTTTTGTAAGTTAGGTTTACACAAAGAAAAACAGTGTTCAGGTCTGTTCTGTATTTTCATGCTAATTTACACAAGAGCCATGGAAAAGCTTCCATTTGACCTTGAATCTAATTCATTGGTCAGAGCACATACTTTAGGGGGTTTTTTTGCCATATTTCTTCCTAAATGCATACCTTAAAATCATCATGATTCCTAATTAGATGAAATATAACAAGACATATAATTACTTTCTTTGCATCTGTTCATACATACACATTTCCTCATCAGTGGAGATCCCATTTCTCGGCCTTTAAATGTTGAAGTTTTTTAATTAGAAATGAAATGCTCTTTTTACTTCACTTACTTTTAGTTGCTTTTTTTTTAATATACCACTCTGCCTTTGGTTTCTCATATCCATGTCCTTTCCTTTGATTTTTGAGGCCTGTGATTTTCTGTGGTGGTTTCTAAGATAAATACTCCCTTAGGAAAAGATGGTAAACACTGAAACACAGCACAGAAAATGTCAAAACCAGGCATTTCTCTGTGTCTGATCTGTTTGGTTTCCCACTTATAATCAATAAGAAGAGCTTGTGCTCCATTTCCAGTCAGTGTGAAATAGGGCAGATCCCACAGCACATTTTCTTTATATTTAACCAAAACCTGACATTTTAATAGAGATAATTCCTAGAGATTTTATGTGCGAATACAGGAGGTATTTCACTTTATCTGCCATTCCTGACAGCTTCTTTAACTTCTCTTGAAACAGACTTTAACAGAAAATTTCCAATGTTCATGTGTTCCCTTGCCCTTGCATGCTTTTGTGTGCAATCACATTAAGAGCAGAATAAAGCAAGAAAATAAACAGCATCCATAATTTCTGTGCCAGTTTTGACAGCATTCCAGCTCAAGCTAGAGTTTAACAAACCAACAAATGCCCTCTTCCTCTTTATTCCTTCAGTGCCCTCTGCTAGGGGAGGAAATTTTCTTGTTTGGTAGTTATTCTGAAATGTAAAAAAATTTACTGGTCCAGGACAAAAATGGAATGTCTATTTTAAACTGAAAATAAAAAAAAAATCTATGGCAGAAGCAAAGGAATTCTTGTTTTGATATTTAAGTATGATTTCAAATTAACAATTAATTAACAGAAAAACAAACAGAAATTTCAAATATATATATATATTTTCAAATAGCAAAACTAATCTGATAGGAATTTTAGCATGTAGAAGAAGATAATGCTTACAGCAAGTGTTTTAGGGTTGCCATACATATAATTTATTTGGACTTTTTTATCTATATTGCGTGACCTAACGTATTTAACAAGGGCGTTGTGTCCTATTAAGATATTCCAATCCCCAGCTGCTGTAAAATAAAATGGGTTGCTATATCACAGCTCAACCACTTTTTCCAACTGAAATAGTAATTGAAAGTATAAGTGAAAACACTTTAGTGCTAATCACTGAAAAGCACTGATGGACTCGCTCTAAAGTGGTGCAAAGATTTCTGCTCAGGAGCACGGAGAGGAACTTTATTCCCACAGTGACAAGGGCTTGCATGGCATTGAGTCACCTTCCTGGTGGAAGATGAGAGGGGAAAAGCAGCAGCCAAGAGAGGAAATGACAAAAACCAGTAGAAGGGCCTGGCTACTCACTGCAGCAGCTGATGTTGACATTTCTTTCCAAAAAACAAGGTTTCTGCCATCATCTCCAAACTGTTTGAAGTAGGGCACCATGCCACAGCATCACCTGCCTCCGGAGCAACATCAGCCACCAAATGGATTTTCCAGGACTGCTGCAGACCACAGCCATTTTGCTGCTGCCAGCCTCTCCCTTCCCAGAAAACCACATAACCTTCTCTTTAGAGTTGGCTCTACTCCCTCTGCCTAGGGATTGGGAATGGGTCACTGAGGGGTAGGTAGACAGACAGGAAACACTGATTTCTTTAAATAAAGCAGCTATTTGCTTCAAAGTATTTGCTTCAAAGTATTTGCTTCTCATAAACCTTATAAACCCAATGCTGTTGAGAGTTCTAAACGATGCTTGCCTTTGTAGCCCATACCTGCTAAAGCTGATGTCTCCATTGCAGGATTTCAGTCCTCCATTCCCCAGCAAATGTGCTTGGCTCCACATTTCCATCTTCACTTTTCAGTGTACACTCATGTTTGTTACCACCTCTGATAGAACTAGATTTCATTGCAAAGGACAATGACTGCCATAAAGTGGAAATATTTCTCAATTTGATTAATTATCTATTCACTCAGAGGCTTTTTCCAGATGGCCTCCAATCCGCGAGTTCATGAGCAGCTTTGCTTTTCAACCTTAAGTACACTGTAGCTAAGCAGGCATTCTTCTTTCCCTGGAAATATCAGAACCACATTCCTGCTTTTCTGGTACTCTTCCTGAGGTGTTACATAGTGGTTCTTGCTCACAATAATGATGTATGTCAGGCACACAAAGCTGCCAGCTTTAGAGCCTTTAATGCAGCAATTCTGAAATGTATGGCTTGCCAACCTCTTATCATTAGATCATGATAATTACATTTATGTGAAGAGTAAATCAGTTCTTCAGTCTTCACCACCTTATTACTAACCATTCTGTCTCTGTTTTCTTCCTGCTGCAGAAATTTAATTGATTCAGCAGAAATTGTTTCATTTTCCTGATGTGGGCCATTCTGTTTTATGGGTTCACATGCTCAGACTTACGGATATCTATATTGGTATGATCCATGTGAATTGTGACCCTTAGTATTTCATGATGATGCCCTCCGTATTTTGAAGGTAGGATAAAGGGGCAGAGTATATAATCTAACTGCAGCCTAGAAGCAGAAGAAAATGGGGGAAGAAAATGGGTATTTCCCACTGATTATATCCCCTGACCTAACCATGGTTGCCAAATACACCCATCCTTGTAAATATTTTCCTGTTTCTAGTACTGTTGAACACTTGGAGGTATTAGAAATAATAAAGGTGTAGGCGCAGATCCACAGGAAACACTTCAGGCACGTTGACAGTTAAGCTGATTTCTGTTGTGTACCAACAAAACAAGTTTTTTTTATTAAGAACTATGTCATTCTGGTCCATTTGTTATTCAGTGTACATTCTTGAATATTTAGTTACACACAAAAATGCAAAGATTTTAAAAGAAACAGGAAAACAAAACACCTTTCTACTACTACACATCCACCAGCTGCTTCTCCATCTGGTGCATTCTCCATTGTCTCTGCTTCCTCATAGTCCCAGCCATATTTACCTGAGACCTGACTTTACTGAGGCTCCTGATAACCTGTTTCTTACTGAGGAATTGTGCATGGAATTATCTCTATATCTCCTTATGCTGTACAATTTCTCAGATAAAATATGACTTTGAGCTCATGTAATGTTAGCTTCAGTGTATATTAGTCTGCTTTCCTAGATCAAACTCTCATACTGTGATAAAACAAAAATCCCTCTGACACCCAGTCAGAAATATGCAATGAAAATTGCCATAACCATTTTTATATATTCTTTCACAGAAAAAATATGAGTTGATGCAAATATTAAGAATGCATCTTGAAAGTTGCAAGAAACTGTTAAAAGGCTGTGCGGTGTTAGAGGTGCTGAGATGGAAATGAGGATAGAGAAATGCTTCTGTGGCAGACACCACAGGGAACTTGACACCTTGGAGTCTGGCAACACACAAAAGCAGGACTCTGCTTCCCTGCTCACCCTGCAGTGCTACAACCAAAATCAGATCTGAAGAAGTGGCAAAGGAATTTTCGGCAGCAGGCTGGCCAACCTGCTGAGGCAAGCTTTAAGCTGAAGGATTTGAGGGCTGTCTGGACCCAAAGTGGTTGCACTTGTGCCGTGTTCCAACCAACTGGGGGATAAGCCAGGCCAACGAGAGCAGCAACAAATGTTCCTTAGCTGCTTCCCAGGTGAGGAGCAGAAAACATCCACCCCAAGTGTTGGTGTACAGTGCACACAGCCTGGGGACCAGACAGGAGGAACTGGAGCTCTGCAGCCACTCAACCATAAGTCATACAACCATGGGAATAACTGAAGCAAGGTGGAACCAACTCACAAGACAGGAGGATCGTGAGGGATGGCCATAGGCTGTAAAGAGAGAAGGAAGAGGAGCAGGAGTCACTCTCTGCATTAAGGAGAACTTGACTGCAAAACATTCAAAAATGGCAATTTTGGAATTCCTAATCACTGCCTCTGAATCAAGACCAGAGAGGTTGTCTCCAAAGAAAAGGTAGATGGGCACCTGCCATGGATCTTGAAACCAAGATGAAAAGGCCAACATGGCAATATTTGGGTCTCTTAAGCAAGCTTCAAGTCAACAGAGCATGGTTCTTATAGGTAACTTTTTTTGGGAGAACAATACAGCAACTCACACGACATCCATCGAGTTCCTGGAATGTGCAGAGGACTGCTTCCTCATACAGATGTCAGATGTACCAACCAGGAATGAGGCACTGCTGTATCTGCTACTCACAAAACAAGGTGCACTGCTATTAGGAATTTCGGTGTCACATTCATCTCTTTTCATCAGAAAGGACACACTTGTATTGGAGGACATGTGGTAAACTCAACATCATCAATAGTTAACTGTTTCCACTCTAACATTTTTCTACTAAAATTGTAAAGTAACCTAATTGTCAACTCAGCTGAATTAATATTTGTCATCATTTTCTGATGGATCAGAAAATTTTCATTTTCTCATGGAATATATAGACTGAAGGTAGAACTGTAAACATTTGGTAGATTTGAAAACCTACAATTTTTTTAAATTAATACCTTTACAAAATATATGACTTACCAGTTAAACACATCTGTACTCTAATACACATTGAAATAACTAAAAATAGCTTGTAGTGATTTCAACAGTCTGATCTTTAATTGTTATCCGCGTGTGTGCATGCATATCTGTACAATTTTGTATCTTAAAAAATATGTATATGAGGGCCAAACCAGTCTTCTATATCAATGATTATGATGAGTTTATTTTCCCAAACATATCTGAATTTGGCTTACTGAAAAAATGCAGACAGGACATACTATTCTAATGTTAAGTCTTCATATCTACAGCTTGACAGATCTCCACAAAAAATACATTAAATCCAAAGGCTGAAGTGAATCCTCAAAAGGAAAATTTTAAAGGGAAAACACCTCAGCAGATAATTGCTGTGCAGATTCTACATAAGAAATAAAATGTAATATAGGAAGATAAACCAAAGACTCATCCTGTAAAAATTTGTATTGGTAGATTTTCTGTGGCAAAGGAATCAGTCAGAGAATGGTTGGGAGGATTTTAAGAAAGCAAAGTTTAGTTCTGAGAATGAGTGTAGACTTGTGTTTATTGGTCTTGATCATACATAAGCCATATTTTTTCCTAATGAAGTTGAGATAAAAAATACATAAATACACTATGATATTGCATAAACTCCCTGCACATGTTTACTGATGGAATTTACAGATTTTCCTCTCTCTTCCAATCTTCTTCAACCTTTTAGTGTTCATTATCTGGCATTTCATTTCCTCATGTAAAGTGTTTGTTAGGAGCACATAGACTTGCCCGTACCAAGAGGTTGAGCTGGGTTCAGTCTCCAAGAAAAATACACAGCAATTAACAGAAGATTAAAAACTTTTGTTTTGTGACCTTTCACTATTCTTCAATAAGAAACAAACTTTAGATGAATCCTCCCATTTTCCTCTGGACAGCTAGTAAAACCAACAATTAAACATCACGTTTTTTGACTATTTCTCCAAAGTTCTTTCTTTGACTTTTGACACAAACTGTCTGTGGGCTCTTCAATGGTGAGGGAGACAAGGAAACTGTCGCCAAGGTTGGCTCAAATTTTGAATAAATATAAGGAAAGAACTCCACATGAGCAGTATCATAAGAGAGAAAGGTAACTGGAGAAGATGAATATTACACATATTTGCTTCCTCAGACCCTGCTAGCCATACTTATAGCGCTCTAACCCCAAAAATTCTCAGAAAGTTAGTACAGGAAATGTATCTCAAAAATACACCCAAAAATTGTTTTCTTCACCCTTATTTGCATCCCACATGGGTTCTTCTAATACAATTACCTTTGTCCATTGGAGGTTTAAACTTAGATCATTCTGTATGCATAATATTTATATTCTTACTTCCTTTTCAAAATCTACCTTATTCTCCAAGGTTTGTTACAATCTTTTGAAAAATAAAGAAGCCCAGAAGAATAAAGTAAATATTCATTTTTGAATGCATTGATTCCAAAATTCTAATACCTGGAAGATAGCAATCTGGTAAATGTGAAATCAGTTATATAAATGTATAATGAGTAACTGTAAAAAAGAGGCTGATATTTGTTTACTTTCATAGAAGAAAATCCATAGACAAAGGCAGAGATTAAAAATTTTAAAAACTGAAAACTTTGGTTTGCTTAATTAATTTTCTTTAAATTTTCAAAACTTTTTCAAGGGATAGCCATTTTATCAGCAGCACTAAAGAAACCAATGTCCTTAGTTGTTTTATGGGTTTACCTGTAACACATATGCCTTTTTTTTTTTTTTTTTTTTTTTTTTTATAGCAATGTAAGCCAAAAAAAGTTATCAAATTGCCAGGATTCTTGGCAATTATTTCTTGGAGGAAATAATGAAAAGCTGCTGTTTCTACCTATGCACTAGATTTCAGACTGTGACTCCCTTCCAACCTAACTGTCTATTATTGAAGTTTTTATGTTTTAATTAATAAATTTTTTCTCACAGTTAATAGCATTAATATTGGACATCAAGATCTAGGCATCTCCCTCTTTTTAAAAAGGTTAAGTTGCCACAATATTAAATGTCAAAGTCTTTTCTTAGAATGAGCTTGAAAGCTTGATCTTCAACTACACAAAATCAGAATAGGATCCTTATGATTTGCTTGTATTCCCATTAAACTGACAGATAATATTGAGATGGGAGCAGAGCCAGAGCATGAAGCATCTTTCCCTCTGCTTGGGAAATTGTCTTCTGCACATTTGCACTGCTGATATCCTCAAAAGGATGCCTTGTAACCCAGCATGCAAAGGTGCAATCCTTGCAGCAAAATTACAGTCAAGGAGGTTCATGTGTACTATTCATCAAGGGCAAATACTGAAAACACTAAAACACTTACCCTGGAGGTAACAGAAAGCTAGTGTGTATCTTAAACGACTCAAGAAGTGATCAATAATCCCTAATAACGTTTGTATTCTGTACCTGATCTCTTCAGTATAATTAGCTGGAAATTTTTCTCTGTCTTGAACAGTACCGGTGCTGGGCCCTGCAGTTTCTAAATGAACCTGCGGTAAAATAATTCCTACCTTCTTCCTCATTAGTGAGAACACACAAATATTAAACCTGAATGTTTCACCTGAGTGATTTTGTTCAGTTCTGCTACACTAAAAATAAATCAATTACTTATCTATGCAGTCAATCTATTGACTATCTCCAGCCGACAATCAGTTTTTAAAGGTGGAAGAACAGCTCATTATACAAATACAGTTGAACCTTTTAGGATCACACACCAACGGGTGTCACAGGCTCTTACCCAAGAGCTTTATGCATGCAGGTTTGAAATCATTCAAATTTTTTTTTTTTTTGACAACTAAAAAATGTTTTATTGCACATGTGCATGTGCAAATATTCTCAGAATAAACTAAATCCCAAACACCAACAAAACAAAAAAACAACAAAAAAAAGTGCATGTAAATGAACCCAGTGAGGGTGACATTCCGCAGAATAATACATGTTGTTCTGTCAGGGACTCCTTGTAAAATGGCTGCTCCAGGCATAAACCTGATGCAAAATAGATTCTATAATCCAGCCTCCATTAGTTAGATCATTAGCAGATTTTGTAAACACTAGCTGTAAGCATATTTATGAGTTCTTTATTCCCTTCTATTACTTAAAGAAAAAAAAAAAGGAAAAAAATATTAATGTATTCCACCAATAAACATCTTTTTAAATCTATGAAATTTCTGTTCTAAAGAAAATGCAAGTATTGCAAAAGCTTTTGTTAAGTTAGGCAATAACGCCCTATTTACACAGTTTCTTTTACTTAAAGCCAGGACCAAAATATTTGTGGTCTATACAAATGCTTTCAACATTTCACACTTAGCAAAATGGGGTGAGAATGTAAACAAGCATATCTAAATTAGTATTGTGAACTCACTAGTTTGTATATTTTGCAAGTTTGTTTGAATTTGTTGCTTTGAACTAGAATGGCATGATTTACATTGAAGAACCCCCTCAGAAATATTCTTTGTGAAGTGCTTCCAGTTTAGGAAAAAAATACTCCCCTCCCTCTCACCCTTGTCTTAGATACATTACAATATTCTGTACCTTCTCCTCTTTATCCAGCTGATCTATTATCTTGAGGGATTTTGTATTTCTGAAAAGCTAAAAGAAACATTCATCCATCAGCCATAGATCACAAAGTTCACATTGAATGTACATGAAATGTTTAATTTTGTGGTCTACAAAATATCACAGCCTCCTTATCACCCTGTTCCACCCTTTCCATCCCTGTTTCTTCTCTCACTGAGATATCTGCACAAGGTTAAAGAGACAAGGTCAAAAAGAACTGAACAGTAGACAATCCTCTACCAAACACGTAGAAAACAATCAGTCTTATCCCCAGTTAATTCTGAAATCTGGGCAGGTGGTTAGTCCTGTAAGGGGGCTGACCTGCAGAGAGTGCAAATCAGTGTCACTTCACTGGAATACAATTAGACCAACTTCACACCATCTAAGAATATGCTTTGGGATTTAGTTTAGCTAATGCCAGGGCTAAGAAAAAGCAATCCTTGATTCTTTAAACCAAGGTCAACTTAGGCAAGCAGTAAGTTATTCCTTGCTTTCTCTGTTTATCATTCACAGCGTTGTTATTTTATCTTTTATTAAGAAAGGAAAGATAAGTGCTTTAAGGTGTATCTTTCAACGCTTAAAGCATTTTATAGGTCTGTGTAGACAACTGATACTATCGTAAAAGTCAATAATAAGAAAATGTACTCTGTAGATTGCATTTTATTCTCACAGTTTAAGGATTTTAGGGTTTTTTTAATAGCTGCAGGGATTCATAATGCAGGTATATGAAAATTAGAATTTCTTCTTATTTTGCAAACTTTTTATTATGCATGCTATAGGCAAGCTAGAAAAGATAGGTACAGCAGTGATTAGGAAGGGATATATTATTGCCACATTATAACACACAAACAAGTTTTATGTTTTTCTGCATTGTACTAGAAGCCCAAATTTATTGAGTCATCTATATGAGAATCTTATCATCACTCAGATTTTAAATTAAGGCAGCATTCAT
The DNA here is from genome assembly GCF_028018845.1 of Melospiza georgiana. NCBI lineage: Eukaryota > Metazoa > Chordata > Aves > Passeriformes > Passerellidae > Melospiza > Melospiza georgiana. Next base: position 2,643,649 of record NC_080434.1, read on the forward strand.
TGATTTATGCCAGACATAAAGAAGTTCCCTTCTCACAATTCTTTCTGATACATGGGGAATAATTCTAATAAAGTATGAGAGTATGTAATAGGGCCATTAAGAATTATTTGCATGTATGTAAAAAGAAAAGCAAAATAGGTTCATTTTTACTGCTGGCCTCTTCAAAGTGACAGCTTCTTATTATCTTCTATTACATACTAAAAAATATTCAACAAATATGATTCAACAATTTTTGACTTTATAGGGTTTGCAGATAAAATGTAAATGCAATATATCTAAAAGTTAGAAATACATCTATGATAAAGGGATGCAATCATATCTTCTTTTTTTAAATGTGACAGGGTAAAGAAGATCATGACAGAGAGTACTTTGATAGCTGAAAGTTCACTTCACTTGTCTGGCTAGCATCTTAACCTATTTTCTAGAAGTCATGAACAAATGCCACGGGAGTAAGTTAAAAAGTAGGTTAAAGAGTGTGGTTAAATAATTTTCACTTTTTTTGAAGCTGCAGGTTGCACATATGGGCATTCTTGTGAGATCTATTTGCCCCCATGGAGAAAACTTGCAGATCATGGTTACTGTGTATATGCATACATTCTTGGTTATAGTTTGTATTTACTGGGATCCTCATACTCACAAAGAATAGTGAACATTTTCAGAGTTGCTGTAGTAAATAGCATCGGTAGAAAAAGCGCCTTTTTTTGTCCTATACTTATAATCCTCCTTCAACACCACCTCCTCCAACCCAAACTAACAACCAAAGGCAATCATTCATTTGAAACTGTTCAGAATGTTGGAAAAGACTTTCAAGGTCATCAGGGCCAAGCTTGACCAAAGCCCACTGTGCCAACTGCACCATTTCAGGAAGTGGCACTTGTCTTCTGAACACTTCCAGGGATGGTGGCTTCACTTCATTACCCTGTTCCAACGCTTAACCACAGTTTCAAGGAAGAGATTCTTCCTAACATCCAACCTGAACCACACCTTGGCTCAACTTGAGGCTCTTTCCCCTTGCCCCATGGCTAGTTGTCTGGGGGAAGAGGCCAATCCCCACCTCCAGACTTGCCACAACCGCCTTTCTGTGATTCTACAGTTTTAAAACATTTTAACCAAGATTCCCAAAAGGGAAATTAATCCCATATTTATTCCAGAACTTTATTAAACTAAATGCTTACTTCTGCAAACTACTGTTGATTGGGGAAGTTGAATTTAAAAACAATTTTTCCCTGTTCTTTGAGAAGATTATGGAGAAAGCACAGATCAGAATGATCAGAATTCAGAAAGTGACAATATTGAAAACATTCTGTACTAAGGTATTTTACCCAGGCAATCAATTTTAAAAATCACAGCCCACCAATGCTATTTCCTCATAAGAAATAAAAGCCTCCTACAAAACAGAGTGCTCATTAATGCATAGATTCTAGTTTTTGAATAAAAAACCCAGAGCAATATAGTATGTGATTTTGATATTGCCTTTGTAAACTTTTGATATGAAGCCTACTGCTATTGTTTCAAATAACCCAGGTACCATATATGTAAATGTCATATAAAATGGACTCCAGCTAATTTCCAAGAGGTGCTAAAATACTCTAAATACTCTTGCTGATTGAAGAAAAGTGCATGTGAAAAGAAACATACAAATTGGGGCGGTTTTTTCCCCTAGTAATTTGCTTTGACATTGTGCTGGGTGCTTGCTATTATTTCTTATTTCAGTTGTCCCCAGTTTTCAGGAAGGAATTATCATCTCTGTCATTTAATGCATTGCAATTCCATAAATATGAATGGGGATAATTCAATGAATATTCTGATGCTAGGTGGATCTTAGTGGTGAAACTGAACTGAACAGAATAGGAATTAGATCAATAGACTTGCAAACATTAAAAAGAAGGAAATTGCTTGACAGTTACAGTACTAAGCTCTTCTAAGTTATATTTCAGTCTTGTAAAACACTCTTCATGCTATTTTAATTAATAAAACTGTTATCTACAGTATCATTAAATAAATCCATGTGTCTATTTTGCAGCTTGAAAAATGGTGGAAATCCCTGAAATAATGGAACAACTTGATTAGAATAAGAAAAAAAACCAGAAATGCTCAATCTGTAATTACTCTTTCTTTTCAAGTCAATTCAGTTAGTTTATCCTGCACAGGAAAGAGTATTTAAATTAACTTTGCTGTCTTTGCATGACAGATGACGTGAGATGATTATGTGAGCTCTCCAGCTTTCCAGCAGACAATAACAGCAGACTGGCAATAACAGCCGCCTCATTTGTATCTTAATAATGATATATCTATTTCTGTAATCAATAATTGTGCATTACTTCCTTTCAAAAGAGCCCTGTTTCTTAGGATTGCTTAGAGATGTGTGGTGAAGGAGTTGGAGAGGTGCTATATTATACCAAAGGAGAGAGAGAGCTACACTATATTATACCTCAGATTCAGCTAAAATCGTCTTTTATGCTTTTTGGTGGAAGTTAAATTGCCATGTTGTGTGTTCTTGAGCAATACATAAGTATATGGGTAGCCTTTTATAGAAGATCTTTCTAACATTAAGACATTTGCATGTCACCTGGAGCCAAGCTGAATTTTGTTGGTTTTCCTCCAATAATCTGGATAAAATTCAAAGGACCTCACGATAAATTACAAAACTCCAAGGCTGAGTCTAAAGCAGAATTACTGGCAAATGGCATGGTGATTTACCTGACATTAAGATGAACATATGCAAAAAGATTATGAGAATAAAAACTTTTTTCATCACAAGGCTAACTCCTCCCTTTGCTAACAGTCCTGGAATTTGACTGCCTTAGCTAATATACAGCATCTGGATAACTTATTATCTAGGGTATAGAATTTTTCTATTGGACCTCATTTGGATTTTACTCTACCACATTCATTTGGAGACACTACTGGAAACCACACCCTTGACTTTATAGATGCCTTCCAATGCTTCTTAATAATGGTGTTTATTATTTTCAAATAAACCACTGCTGATCAAATTAGAAACAGATCTAATTTTACTTAAGAAATTTTTAACATTAAGAGAAAAATTCTAGAATTATAGCATAAATCTTTATTAAAATACATGATTTAAAGCAAGAACTTTATCCCGTTGCTCTGTGCACCTATTTATATATATTATGCTCATATTATATACTCATATTATACTCATATATATTATACTCATATATTTTCCAAGTTTTTATTGGAATTTCTTTCAAACCAGTTTTAACTCTGCATTTGTGTCTTCACCTACAGGACCTCAAAATGACAAAAAAAACCCAAAATGCATAAAATTCATAAGCACTTTAAATTCTGATACAGTTCAAATACAGCAATGCCTGTATTTCCTGTCTCAAAATGTTTTTACCCGCACTGAACCTTTTACTTACAATTTTAAAGCTAGGATGTAGAGAATTAAGTAAAATATATGCCTTAAAGCCCAATTCAATTTCCTAAGCTTCACAGAATACTACTCTACTTTTCAATGACACATCATATTGTTTGTCACAGGGAGCAGAATGATAGGAGAAATATTTTGTTTCATTTTCAGCACAGATCATACAAACCTAATTAGAATAAATATTCTTCTTAAATGAAGTTCATAACAGGATTTGTCACAGGCAGTTAAGAAAATTTGTAGACTATACGTCTCACAGAAAACATTGCTGAAACTATTATAGGTTTTACTTTTTTTTGCATAATTTACATATCATATAGTCTATGTTATGTTTGTATACAGTAACAGTAATCAAAGCTATATTAGGGTTTACTCATCTAGTCATTTGTAGTTACTCTTCACATGGTGTATTCATCTGTTCATGTGAATTTTTCACTCAAGATTTATATCTGATAAAATATAGATTGGTATTTGACAACCATGACATGTCTTTCACATAAATTGGGTGACTCCCCCATGGTAACAGTTTAAAGATAGCTAAAATGGATAACACTCTGAAGAACTTCCAGAGTTTGTGGTTTGCACAAGAAATGCAAGTGAATATAACAGTTTGTACACTTGAGTGTTTTTACAACTTTCGGTGAATCACTGTATCACTCTAGGTGATTTATTACACTTACTATAGGAATCAATAAATAATTTTAGCTATTTTCAGTATGGCAAAAAATCATTTTAACAGGAAACTTCTGTCAATGATAATAAAGGATTTTATATTTAAGATTTCTCCTGATGACAGAATTATGTGTTTCCCATATTTTGAAATACGTGAAATGTATTTCATAAATCCAAACAATTGAAAAAACCCTCCAAACCCTAACCCACTTTTATTTTATTTTAATGACTGCCTGGCAGGGTAGGAGATAAAAAGCAGGCATGATTTTTATTTCTCCTTGCTAGATACAATTGCAGATTTAGAGAACTGCATGCTTTCCTTTTGGAGACAACATTTTAACTCTGTCAACACAAGGAATTCTGAAAGTATTGAAAGAACTAAAAAAAAAAAAAAGAGAGAGAGAGAAAGGAAGCTGGACAGCTGTTATTTTTGGTTAAGGATATTATAGTTTATAAAGAAAGCTCCCAGAGAAGAATGTAATGTTTATGTGCACATTCCTTACAGATGATAGTCATTAAAGAGAGGCTTTGTGGTTAACCCCTGTCAATGGGAATGTATGGAATATGGTAGGAAAAGAATTATATACTACCACAATTTGTAGGAAAGTTTTATTTTTAAAGTATTGACTACATATTTATGAAAAAAGATGTTCGAGGAGAGCAGTAGTGAAATGAAGATTTGCTCTTGCTCCTCCTTAAATCAGTAGCTGAAATAAGCTCCTCTGATTTAATATAGGAAAATTTAGTTTGGAAAATTCTGTTAAGGTAGACAGCCTTTTCTAATTTTATAGTCAATTTACAGTACAGTTCTACAGATTGAACTTAGGATACCTTTTAAAAAATTAAATTCAATTAATTTCAAATATTTTACAGCAGCAGATATTTTTGTAAATAGCTGATGTTTGACTGACTCAGCTAGGGTTTATTTTGCATCAACAGCTTAATAAATTATTCTGTAAAAGAAGCTAAATAGTCACATACAATTATTTAAAATTGTAGAATAATAATCACTACTGTCTCAAATAAATCATAAATTTACAGAGAAAAATTTGATGGATTGACTTTTTGAAGAAAAAATAAAATAGAATCACTGAATGAACTCACAGAATCATGAAAAGAAGTCCCTTTAGGGTTTTCATAAAAAATCTTACTTTCTAGCAGTCATATAGCCCTCCTGTCACTTCAGTTAGGATGAATCAATATAAAATAATTTGCACTGTATTCCATATATTACTGCATGTTGATACACCTCCCCCAGAAGTCTGAACACATACCTCAACTTAATCAGATGGTAATAAGCTTTAAAGAGAAAGAAGCTGATATGTGAAGTTTAATCCCTTCTTATGTATTAAGACGGACAATCAGGGCTAAAAAGACATTTTAAAAAGCCATGTATTAAACTGTAATGCGGCAGAAACAGTCATTTTTGCAGACAAAAGGAACAAACATATGAATGCAGAAATCCAACTATTTGTAGGAACAAATAACTTTTTCGGTTTTAACTGCATTTGATATTTCTTACAGCAAAAATCATGAAGATCATGGAAAAATCATGCTACAGCAGAAAGCATGCATGAACAGAATTTTGAAAAAACACATTCCAAAAGAAGAGCTGAGATTCTGCTTTTAAAAATTATTAGAATATCTCTGAAGAATCATCTAATCCTCTAGGATTCTCATTAACTGGGTTACATTATGAATTCTTCCTAAGGTAATTTTTGAATAATTCCTAAGGTAACTTTTGAAGATCACAGTAAGTTAAACAAACTAAATACACAATGGGTTTCAATCCAGCTACACCTTTGCACATAGGACTGACACGGGCCCAAATCCTCAGCTGTTACCAGTGACTGTCCATAGAGAAACATTAATTTGGAGCTGCCTTGATTTATATTTGAAGTATGTTTGGATTTGGGTTGATTGCTTAGGGGTTTTTGTTTGGTTTTTGGGGTTTTTCTGTGTTATTTCTTGAGAGATTCTCTCTTTGTTTTTCTTCTTGTTTTTGTTTTGGGGTTTTTTGGGGGTTGTTTTTTTTGGGGGGGGGGGGGGAAGTTGTCTTTCCGACTCTTTTCACATAATCTGTGTTTTTTATATCTTTGGTCTGCCTATCTGCCCAGCCTTCTCTTTACCCATTCACCTGTGTTTGGGCACTAGAAGTTGTTGCAGGATGTGAATGAACTAAATATTTAAACCTCGAAAGGTAATAATCCCATTTTGCAAGACTTTGTTTACACCTCATCTAAAACCACCAAGAACAGGATATGTAAGACTGGAAAAAAAGATTTAATGAGAACAGACTTAATAATATACAGCTACATGAAGGGTTAGTGGGGGAAGTGAAGGTATGAACCAAGAATGAACTTGCTTTCATTGCTGTATTCAAATATAAATTGTTTGCATAAGCTGAAATGATGAACACAGACACGAAAGGGGAAGAAAAAGGGGAGTGATTAAAGTTCGTTGAGACAGAAAGAGATGTCTGAAAATTTTGCATACAACATTTATTATTCTTATTCTAAACATAAAATAACTGTATTATATCAGTTCGTTCTTACATTAAATAGGAAAATACTGAGAGATGGGAAGGCAAAGCCTGGTAAAAACATTCTTCAGTTACAAATGAAGCACTGTGTTACATGGTGTTGCCGCTTAAGACAAAAGAAATATTTCAAACCCTTTCTGCAGTTTCTAAAAGGCCCTTCTTTAACTGCATTAGCACCATCAGACAAATCACATCTCCTTCTTACTAACTGGAAGATGCAACTTTATAACTGAATTAAAAAGCTACTGTGAAACAATGATCCAGAGCACTGTCTAAGAGCATTTGTTAGGACAGTTTTTCATTCTGTGGTTGTACATGCTCAGGGCATAGTTTTTGACAGGGACTATTGGAAGATTGAATTTTGATGGCTAAAGATAGTTACAAAAACAGGACAGAAAAATTGAAATGTCTTTTTTTTTATTTTCAATATATCTCAGTGCTTTGTAGTGGGGAAAGAACAGCTTTTAAAATGGTTAGATGCAGATGAGGGTATGAACTCTTACAACCTACTCGTTTAGAAGGCGGACCAGAATGATAGCAGGGAATTAGAAAACTTAAAAATCAGAGATTTTTCATCCTTTTAAGAAAGGATGAAGAAATGTTCTTCCCCAGAGAAAGCAGTCAGTGAAAAAGAAGATATCTGTCATTTTACAGCTGAGTAGTAATTAACCAGCTCTTAGTCCTTACAACCATACTTACAGGTTAATCAAACTTTTAAGTCCTGGAATTCCTGGGTTTTGCTAACTTCTTCTATAAGAAATGTTGCTACTAAGCAGATACTCAAACTCTTGGATTTCTTGTCTTGTTTAAATAACCTTTTATTTGATTTTTCACGAGGTCTCTCTGGAAATATAAAGAACATGCCTTGCATCTTTCCATCACGATGAACTTTATTTACTGTATGGAATTTCACCAGTGTTCACTTTCTGAACAAGAAGAAATATACAAATATTTATATATCTATATAACTCTTTAGCTAAATATGCACGTATATGAAGATATGTTTATACAGTAAAAGATATGCATAAAGTGTTTCTGGTAATTGAATATCAACTAGGAGAGGAGGAGATACAACCAAAAGTGACAAAGCAGATCGCTCACTTCACTTCTCATACTGAGGAATAGCATGGTTTGATAACAACAGACAAATGGTGGAACTATACCCAAAAACAAAGACTACAAATTAGTCTGGGAGGTTTCAAAGGTGGGCAAGGGATTGGGCAGTAATCCAAATTTTGAATTACCTGACCCATGCAGTCTCTCACAGGTCTCAGCAGTGAAAAATGTTCCCATTTGGGGTCTCAGTGGCTTTTCATGCAGCTCAGATGCTGAAGAATATGAAATATGACTAAGATGTGCTTCTCCAGTTTTCTAATAGTTATATTTTATTTTTTTTTTCTCTCTTCTGATGTCCCCAGAGAATTCAGAGCATAAAGAAGAAGTTCCCCACTCAAACCCATTGTGGAGAGACATTGTCTCAGAAGTTCAGCTACCACACATTGATCCTTTCTTTACTTATTGCAGTTTGAGATCACCATGGCAAATGTGGGAGATCTTGAGCCCTGGAAAGAGTGCAGATGAAAAGAATGAGAGAAGACCCAGATGAAACACAGAAATACCCATTAAATGAAAACTTTAATCTAAAAATCTCTAATGTAAAACTACATTATGCCACAGAGTTTAGACATTTGAACATAAAGAAAAAGTAGAGAAAGGTCATCTAGAATCAGATGAAAATGGGAAAAAAACCAAAACAAAACAAATAAGCAAACAAAAAAATCCCTTATTAAGCCTTTTGTAAACAAGGTGAGACCAAGGACAGTAAACTCTTGATTTTATAAACCTGAGCTACAAAATGAGGGCCAAGTTACTGGTATGTCACTTCTCTTTGAAATTAATTTTATTCTGCAGTTCAGGACAATTAAATCTTTGCCCTTAAGACATCAGTGGAAAGGAATGGGAGTTATTTGCTTTTTTTTCCTCCCCCCCTCAATGACATCTCTTCAGTAGCAGACAGGAATTTGCCCTCTGTTTTCAGTTTGTATAACATCATACTGTGCTTAAATAACCTACAGGGTGAAATTCAACCTGATGTAGGTTCAGTTCCTTCAGGAAAACACAGCGATATTTTCCTTAGCAAGTTACTCTTCTGAGGTTTGGTATAACATCTGAAATATTGCATTTTAAGGATCAAAGGAAATGTCACCCGTGGGGTACGGTGATGCTGAAAAATACAGAAACCACAGCTCGTCACAGAGGAACAAAGTTTAAATAAAGATACAACAAACCCAACCATGATGGGTCACAGTACACTGAGAAAAGTCAAGCAAATACAAATGGGTCATGCTTCACTTACAGTGCCACAAACTACACCCAGTGAACATCTTTTGAACAACAACAGCTTTAGTCTACTTTTCTAAAAGTTCAATGCATGTGTCTTCTTTAGACAGAAACATATAAACAGGGCATGTTTTTTTCTTTTGATAGTTGCTCTTTTCTATCTCTATCATTTCTATGCACTATAGAAGCTCTGTTTCAGAATTAAATTCAAGTAATAAGGACTAATTAGTCAAATTTCTAAAAGGGTTAAGCCAATCCACGTAAGTCTCAAGTACAGGCAGATAGGGCAGTCCTAGAATGTAGAGATGGAAATCAAATTTTAAAAAAGTTACAGAAGATAACTTTGGAGACTTCTTATCTTAAAACAACTGTACAAGCAGTACGTAATTGCTACAAAAGTGGGTTTTTTTCACAGCAAAGGATGTATCCAGTGAATGCATCCTTGCTTTGCTTTCTGTTATCCAATATCAAACATAACTTCTGCAACTGTATCCCTTATTTAGAGGAACAGTATGTGGATCTGTAGCCTGAAAAGAGTTGACCTAAGCAGAATGCTGTTTACAAGTCTGCTTGGTCAGTCTTCTTATATTATTCACAACAGGCACTTAGGTCACATGGTGCTTTTTTGCATCTCACTGGATGATTTGAATTTATTTTAAACAGGAGGATAATAATAAACATCAGGCAGTAATTAAGAGCAAATGCTGTTGTATCTACTAGTTCTTTTAAATGTGAAAATCAGATATGTTTGAACTAATTTGTATTTTGTAGACTTAATAAGTTACTTGGATTCCAACTACACCTTTTCACCTGGGGAGAAAGAATATATTGCCTAGTCTTTGGGAAATATTTATTTCTACTTAGAATTAAACTATAGATTGAAAGTCTACAGGTCTCAGTATTTGTACTAGAGAAGCATTCATTTTTCTAACATTCATTTCTCTCTTCATTTTTCTCTCCCATACTTGTTAGAATCATGTCCTCAAGACACTGTGAAGTCTGTGCTTCTCAGTGAGACTCTTCACTCTTCAAGATCTTCCTTCTAATTAAACTTCATATTAACAACTGACTGCACACAGGTTTTCCTGCTTCCAGTTAAATGAAGTTAGTAATTCACTGGCTATATGCACATTAATTTACCTAGAACTTAATGGAATTTGCCTACCCAGTTTCAATTGATACTCACATTCACAGAGCTCTGCTGAAACTCCATTCACATTCCATATATTCTTGCCTAGTGAAAAAATAGTTGCACATGCATGTGATTGCCTCTTTGGATCCTTTTCAAAGCCTTCTTTAGGAATCTGAATACGCCCTTCTGTGGGAAAAACTGCAGAAACAAAAAAAGGAATGAAAACTCTTTAAGACCATCCTTCCTCCCAGAAGTTTCTCAGAACCTGACTGAGGGCTTCAGATATAAGTGATTCTAAAAGAGCAGGAATGATCAAAGCCTCCAGCATCAAAACCTTTTGGTTTCACCTTTCACTGCACCTCCTACTTACAGCTATTGGTGTAGAAGGAGTAAAGCACAGAGATGGAGGAGATGCAGCTTTGGGAAAGGTGTTTAAATGGGTATTCCAGCCTGGAGGAAGCCTAGCAGAAAGGTTATCTAAGTTGTACTATTTTTCTACTTTGATCCCTGCTGGGAAAATACACACCTTTCACTTTCTCAACACCTGTTGTCCAGAGAAGCTGCTAAGTACCTGTAGCTACAAAAGAATTGTATGTTCTATAGATGCATACACACAAACATTCTCTAACACACTGAGAGCATAAATCACAATGATTCATTCACTGTGAAATCATACTCAGCCAAATCAATGAGTTACTGCACTGAGGGTAAACTTCACTCATTGTGTATGATTAATATCTATTGGGTTTGGCAGGATGATGTCAAAGAGTAATTGAAAAAAATTTGTGTATTATGCATGAATGATATTGTAAACATCACAGGCTATATGGTGAAGAATACCTTAAAAAAATTAGTTCTGAACCATTGAATTTTGGAAACAGTGAAAGAAGTCAAAGCATTTGGCTACAAGAAAACTTTCATTAGAAAAGTGGTTTATTGCATATTTCCTTTTACACCAAGATCAAAGAAGCATGTGATGTTCTTCTTGATTCTAAATAATATTGCATTTGTCCCCAAGGTGGTCACTTATCCTAAGGGAACTGGCAATATAAATCAATTGCTGTATAGGTGTAAAGCATAATAAATGGGTCTTTGTGTACCAACTATTATAAATTATTGCTCTGGATATTTTACTGACTGGGATGAGAACATCTATACTGACTTATACATGAGACTCAGGGAAGTGCATGTATATTCTACCTGCTTATGAGCTGAATTTGAAAAGCTTTTGTAAGAAGAGTGCTTCTCAGACCTCACAGAGCATAAAGAGCTGTGAAGAGGTCAGACATTTAGGCTCTTTCCTGATGCTTGAACTGTAGGTGTCTGTGCTTTTGCATTTGGAAAGGATGAAGAAAAAACAAACAACTGTTCATCCATTGTTATTAATCATTTACAGTGAAGTAACTATCCCACATTTGTATGAGCTAAATCTAGGCAATGTGCAATTAATTAGATGTGAGGATCAAAGCTTCTTGCTCCTTCTGATGTATTATTTTTATAATATATTTTAAAATGTTCTGTCTTTTCTTTTTATGCCATCAAAGACTAATAGAATGGTATGTGACATGTGATCATAGATGTTCACACTGTTTCAATACGGCACATGCAGAGGTTGAAGCTAAATAAGAAATTTTGTACTATTTTATTCCTTATGTAATTTACAGAAAATTCTGGTAAAGAAGGTCAATCAGAAGAACATAAATTTATTTCTATGAACTTAGCTCATAGGTTAGAATTTTCAAGGAGATTTAAAGGACAAAAGTGCTCAGCAGAAAAATTAAATAAACAACTGGATATTCGTGAGATCAGGGTGGGGATGTTGGGTTTTGTTTTCGGTGGGGGACAGCTTGTTTTTGTTTTAGGTTGTTTTAGTTCGGGGAATTTTTTGGCCAGGGAATCCAAAACATCACAGCTTTATTACTTTCCCATCTTTCTAATATCAAAGAAAGGGCACATTGGTCCAAATGGTTCTCATTATGTGTTTGGAATACGATTACAGAAAATCCCTTCATGGCAGTTCTTGCTTTGCAGGCCTTGGGGGATGTTTGGGAGGGCAGATGATCTTGGGACTATCTGATTGAAGAACCATCTCCTTCTACCTTAGTTACTAGCAGAATAATATAAGAATGGTCTTAATGGATCCATCTGGCCCTGTTGTCTGTGGTCTGACTGTGAACAGAGATGCCAAGGGAAGAACTGATTAGAATGAATTAAAAGAATTAATATCAGGCAACAGCTGAACAGGTGGGCCCTGAGGGTTGTGAACAGCGGTGCCCAGTCCAGCTGGAGGTCAGTCAGGATATACCTGAGGGGCTGATACTGGGGCTATTGCTCTTTAACATCTTCATTAATGGCCTGCTCACTCCTCACGTGAGGAGAGGCTGAGAGCTGGGACTGCTCTGCCTGGGGAAGAGACAGCTCAGGGGGGATCTTGTAAATGTGTGTAAATATCATATGTGAGGGAAAGATGAGGGAGACTAGTGACAGGACAAAAGGCAGTGGGCACAAAGTGAACACCTGAAATGCCCTCTGTAAACAAGAAACACTTTTTTACTGTGAGAATTGTCAAACACTGGCATAGATTACCCAAAGAGGTCATGGAATCTCCACTGTTGCAGACATTCAAGACTGAGCTGCACACAGTGCTGGACAATCAGCTGCAGCTTGCCCTGCCTGGCCAGGAGGGCTAGACTAGGTGATTTCACATCCCCTTCCAACCACTCAGACACTCTGTGCGATTCTGTGACAACAGAAATGTCTTGGGAAGAATATTAGTGCAAGGTAAGCATATAAAGATATTTCTCCTGACAGCCTATCTTAGGAATCTCTTTAAGGCAGAAGTGATGTTTTGATATTTAATAGAACAGCCATAAATTTCATACGTTCCCAGAAAATTCTCATTCTTTCTTCCACCATTCAAACAATGATTATTTAATAGTCTAAAAAGGCACTAATTTCAACCTACCTGCAGACTTGTAAGAACCACTCATTAATTTCAGTCTAGTATTTTTAACATTATCCCTGCAATCTGTAAGTATGTTTACAGTAGAATACAATTTATATATGTGTGTATGGATGAGTTCAGGGGCAAATCACCATGTGCATTACCTTTGAACAAGGTAAATGCTTAACTTGCTATGGAACCTTTGGGTAACAATTCCTAATATCTTAGATAAGAGCATGTTAGAAAGCAGCACATAGCAAACTGCACTTGCTTGCTGACATAGCCTGTTTATTTAATACATATATTTGTGTCAAGAACACTTAATCTACTAGATCTATTCAAGATCGGTTATAGTAAAACCAAGCTTTATCAACCGGCAAGACTGCAAGATTTTTAAAAGTTCTTAGTTGGAGAAAATTTTCATGGAATCTAAAATATTCTCTAGGGATTAATACAGAGTAAGTCTGGAATAATATCTTGAGGTGTAGGTGCTGAGAAGGCAGACAATATTTGATTCTTGCTCTTCATTCTTTGCTTTTTTTTGAATTATGTCACCCTTTAAGACTCCAGCCCCCAAACCATAAACCATCAGCAATAAATGATGTTATTACACTGGAATAGCACATTACCTTCCTAAATGATGGTAGTATGCTTTTCCAAAGCATGAGAGAAAAGGTTTTTATTAAAAGTCATTCACCATCTTCACTCTTACATAAAAACATATAGAAACATGTAGTAGCTCCAATGTTGTCTCCCATAAATGTTAATTATTGTTGTTCTGACTTTCCTGAATTATTTTTGGTGTCTCAATATTTCACAACTAATAATTTAGGTTATGGCCCTTAGGTGCTTGAATATCAATAGTATTCAGTGACATTTTGGCATTGAAGTAATTGTAATATATGACCTGGGCATGCTAATAAAAGGTGTTCTTTGTATTTCTCACAAAATGAATATACTGAAACCTTCTAACCACAAAGCGTTATTACAAAAATAAACACACTGAAATTGTGGAGTAAACAATGGTTACATGATATGTCAGATGGTGGTTACATAGACTCTTAGCACTGGATGTAGAGAGGGATCAATCATGTAGGACAGTTCCATGGTCAAAAGAATTATACTAGAAGGGTAGCTTTGCTACATTTTTTACTTTTCTTCTGCAAAGGAAATGCAGAAGAAAAACTGCAAAGCTAAAGTGCCAATTACATCAGACTCTATGCTACTGAAAAACACTTATTTTATCTAATTATCCAATGAATTTAAAATTTCCATTCTTAAATCTTGCTGGTTTTAGTCATATAAAGAAAATACCCAAATTGTAAGTTTCTCTTGCCCAGATAACTTTCTATTCCACATATTCCCCAAAAACATCCAGGAGCCTTGTATGATAATCAGATAGTGATTTCATCTGGATTCAGGGAGCAATGGCGAAGTGTGCTTCATGGCCACAGATCTGGGAAAAACAACGTAATGAGAGAGAATTAATTAAAGCAGTGGAAACTGAGCTTCTCAAGAAATTGAGGGTCTTCTTGTTCAGATAGGTCACATAAAAAAAATCTTGTCAAAGCAGACAATATATCAACCCAGCTGTGACTAGAATAGCCAAAGGAAAACTTTTTACACAGACCAAACCATCCACTTCTTAATGGACACAGCCAGGCAATTAGACACACCCAGGCCAACCATTAAATCCTTATCAATAACTACTTTTCCTATGAGGTCACTGAGCATTACAGTGGTGGCAGTGAATCCTTGTCCTTATTTCCTGCATGTTCCCTGGCATGAACAAAACCCATTTGTATTCTGGAATTAGTTGCAAAGCTTTCCTCACTGGCGTTGTCTTCCTCTCAGTTCCTCTCCTTTAAGTAATTTCTTCACCTTGATGACAGAAACATGGAGGAAATCATGGAGGGATCTCTTTTTAGCACTTTAGGACGAGGACCAATTGCAAATTCCATGTAATATATTGTTGCTTTTACAAACACTCTGTCATCTGGAGGGCAGTGCAGCACAACACAATGAAAAAATATTTCAAAGGATAAGCATCCCTCATGCAATTTCTGGGGTGGTGGGGAAATAATTAAAGAAAGCAGGGGTTTGATTTTCTTAAAAAAAAAAATCCTGACGCTTGAACTGCAAGGAGGAGCATAATTGTGTCTGTCTTTCTGCTATTGTGTCAGGATATATATTAACTAGTGAAAGGGTCATCATGGCATTAAGAAGACAAAGAAAATATTTCTTTAATAACTGGATGAACTGCATACACAAATAAACTATGGAGGTCTCACTTAGACTAGAACATATTATATAGACCAGCTTAATGAAATATTTCAAGATCTTAATCAAACATGAAAAGGAAGTTAAATAAAGCTCAGTCATTGCTAACTCTTTTTGTTTTGAATAATTCACTACTGGTAATCTTATAGATGTCATCTCAACAAATAAATCATGAAAAGATTTTCCTTGGGCTTGTATATGACATTTTTCCTCAATTTACTTTAATCAAGAAACATTGATTTTTCAATGGTTTAAGACCATAATGAACAATTTTTGATCTTGAATTTAATTTAGGGTTTAATTATGCAAATGGATTTTTCTCATGGAAGGAGCATTGTCCAGTAATAGATACAGAATTTCTCCTGACATTCAACCAGGTAAGTTTAAGAAAGGATTATTGTCTGTAATGATTTGCAAATAGTTTGAAAAACTCAAGTCCTTGATGTCCAAAGCAACACAGCGGCATGGCAGCACAGGCTTCACTCTATTGCTATTCCCCACTTATTTGCATTTTCAGCAAAAATTTTAGTCTTTTGATAACGTCTCTAGAAGTATCCCATTTTGTCTTCTGAAATGTTAAACATGTATAAAGCCTTTTTTTTTTTTTTTTTTTTTTTTTTGCATCCTAAACACACATCTACACAAAACTAGATTAATTCACAAACAAATTTCTTACAGCCAGTGATGAGCTACCAAAAGGTCAGTATAGTCAGTCTCCACTGAAATGGGCCACATTCAAGCCAGTGACTTGGCTGTAAAAATTCCATTCTCACTCCCTGAAGTATCCTTCATCTCAGATAGCCTTTTTACTATGTCATTATTTTTTTTCCACTAAACTCTAAACTACTGAATGATGATTGGGAAGATACAGAAAATTTAACTTCTATATTTGATATTTCATCAAAATGCAGAAAAACTCTTCCATGATCAGAGCTTTCACTCTTCTGTGCAGTGATATTTGCAGTTAGAACACAATTGGAATAAATACAAAATAAGAAATACAGTCCACTGTGTTTGAAGATACTCTAGCAAAATATTTTAATCAAAACTGAAGAGAGAAGTCAGTGCTGTCAAATATTAAAAAGCATAAAATCTTCATAACGTATTTTACAAACACAGTTAACATAATGCAATCAAGTAGTGCTCTGTTATAGCCACTGAAATTTAATTATGTATAATCTTTTTTCAATGAGCCTGCCTGATTGAAAACATTTTCATCAGACAGAAGGACAAAACCAAACAAAATTTTAATAAGTACTTTTATATATGCAGTTAGATAGTTGTACAGCCCTTGTCACCACACAGACTAAGCAGTTAAACAATGTATTTTACTGTTTAAATCATGCAAGATGAGAAGACTTGAAGACAAGAAGGCAGCAATACAGTTTCACATAATGTAGTTTCTGCCTGCTGCCTCTGGTAATGAAAGGAGATAGCCAGAATATTTCAAGCAGTTCAGTAAAAAACTTATCTCCTTCCAGCACAAACATAGTTACTTACTGAATAAACAAACTTTTTCCATTGCTGGGAAAGTAGCAAGTCTTTCCAGTCTGCATTTTACTTTCATTTTGCAAAGGACTATGAGAGCATTGTGGCAGTTATTTCTGACAGACAATCACTCAGCTGCTTTTGATTCCCTGACATACTTCTACCCTGACATGAAAGTAAAGGTGATGATAAATTCTTGCATTTATTTTATATGGTTTTCTTTGGGTCACCAATTAGAAATGCAGCTGTGAAAATGTTTCTAGCCAAACACATGCAATCCTTTCATGCATGAATTGTTTCATTTGAATGGTGTGTCAATAATGTAAACATAAAAATGGAAGTGATGGGCTTTACAGCTCAAAAATGTTAAAAAAAAAAAATCAGAATTCAGTGCATTTGCAGGAAGTTTCAAAACCAACACCGCCTGTAACAGAGAGGCTCTTATTTATAATGAGGAAACACTTGATAAGATATTTTTCTGATCTCAGTTAGATTTTCAGAAAAAGTTCAAATGAAAGTGCAATGGAGTGCCCTATTCCTGAACACTTATGGTGGTAACAGTAACAGGAGAGAAAACTAAGCAGGAAGAAAAGTCAATAACTTGAGAGCAGAGAAGGAGTTATCATCAAAGCCAGCCTTCCATCGTGTACTCGGATTCCTATTACAGTTATAAAGTGATAAGTACACAGAAAAGTTGAGATAGACAGCAGTAGCAGAAATATCCTTAAAACCTGTTAGAATGGAAAGAAGGGTGATTGAAGAGAAGAGAGAAAATACAATGCTAAGCCACGAAAAACAGGTTTAGGTATGAGTTTTCTTCAAAATCATTTTATTTTACACAGTGCCTTGAAAATGCCAAATTTAAAGTTATCTTTTTCTTTATTACCCTGCTTTATTGGACTGATCTTTTTAAACTGAAATATATTTTATTATTATTATTAATTGATCAGCTTATGTTGGATAAAATACATGTGGACGTACTCTTTCTTCCAGATTTTGGGCAGCACGGCAGCACTGTGATTTATTTGGAATATTGTGATGGGCCTGGTAGAGTATTTGACTCATCAGCCTTGAATAATATATCTAATGCTGCTTCCACAGGTCTGAAAAATTCCATCTGTGCAAGATGCATACAGACGAATGAATCACCACAAGAATTTATTACTGGTTACATCTGCTTTCAAGGTACAAATTGTCCTAATTACATTGGCTAGTTGAAATATCTCCATGAAACCTGCAAAAATTCCCTGGTACAAGGGTAAGTTCAAACATCTTAACTGAATGCCAGCTCTGTAGCTCACACGGTACCTTTTCTGAAAGTGAAAATATTTCCTTCTCTTTTTCCCAGGAGACTCATCTGTTCAACTCTACCCAGTCTACCTCACCAATCTACCTTCCTTCTTTCTGCTCCCTATGTAAGACCCTCTTGGCAGATACGTCTTTCTCTGTAGTTTGGACTAAAAAAAGGACAATTTATTCTGAACTTAAAAGAACTGCTAAGGAGTTGTGTTTAGGTGGCATGCAAGTTTTATTGCACAGCTTCAGCTTCCAAGACACTAGCTTTATAAAGATTGTCAATATAAAATAATAGCACAGTAGAATTTTATTTTAAGGGCAATTCATGCCTGAAGGCATGCTCTATGACTCGCTGTGGGTAAGCAATGATGTTGCAATTACGAACAGAAAAGGACACAATATATTTCTTGTGACTGACACACTTATATACACTTATATTGTGAAAATGGGATACATTGATATTGATTCTTAGTTAGATCCTATTTTGATATATGCATTTATTTAACAGGCATTGCCCTTTATGTGATCCCATTTATATGAGGGAATTTTTCCATACATTCAAAGGGACACAATATTGGGCTGAATGAACACTTCTATGGCATTCATTATTTGGCTAATTTAAATACTAATAACCTATCTGATGTGCCATAAGAGTACTAAAGATAGTACAGAGTACTAGAAATAGCATAAACTAGAACTTAAATATGGCATAGCTTTATTATGGAAGATGATGCGTTACATTGATTTTAGACATTCTGTGAGGCTTTTAATGATTTAGCTATTTAAAATACAGAAATCTGGGGAAAAAATTAAATTGTTGAGAAGGCAACAAATTATATTCTCTTTTTTCATTATGAAGGAGAGACAGAAGGTTAATGTGTGCTGAAATATAAGAGAAAAAAAATAGGTTGTCTAGTCCTACTGAGTAATACAGAGCATATGAGACAATAGATAGTTTTTATATGGAATATACATATTCATCCTTTTATTTTGAAATTTTGTTTTGGCAACACAATTCCTTTGCATATACCAGAAAAGAAATTACACTGCTCTATGACAAGAATTGTGATGGAAAGCCAAGTCGGGTAGAGTGGATAGACCAAGACTTTTTTCTTACACAGAGCTGCCAAAAATGGATAGTAAATTACCTTCAAATACAGGAAAAGTAGATTTTATTAGCTTTTAAAATAGAGCAGTTGACTTAATGGTGCCTAGGCAAGACAGAAAACAAATAAAAAGAGGTCATAAAAGATTCTTTCTCTGCCCATTGTGCTCTTGTCTCAAGGAAAGGTTCTTGTTTCACGGGCTGGATTTATTTCAGCTGGAGGAGCCATGTTTCCAGAAGTAGAGAACCACCCTCAGTACTCCTGGAGCCATTATTCTTTCCATGAGTCACGATAGGTAACTGTGTATCCTTTGGATAAACCATCCCTACAGCATGGTTTATCTTCTCCTTGCTATGACACTGTGCTTGAACTGGACAGCTGAAAGGAAAGGGAACTTGTCCTGCTGAGCGCCTTGTTTTTGTCCCTTAAATATTCAAGTACTTCCAAGATCCAATAGCCTTTCATTGGATTATTTTCATTGATTTAAGTTGGATTTTGATTAATAACATAGAGAAGAACACCATATAAGCAAAGGAAGAATGGATTTTTTAATATATACACTCTTTCTGGGCCAGACAACTCAGTTTATAGTAGATAGAATATCATGTGGAATGGGAATGTCTAGTTAGGAGAGTCCTCTGTTACACTGGATGAAATAATATTCCCAAATACATTGAACTTTAGAAACTGGATACACATACCCAAAGCTTTATCAAAAATTAATCCTAATATTAATAAAATGGGATAAAAACTACCAGTAAAGACCTGGAATCTTAATCTTGATGAAATCTAAGGGCTCTTAGCTATATGTCCAGGTTAATTGTAGCAGAAGAATCACATATAATATTCTATTCTGTGGAAAAAACATTGAGCCTTAGTGACAACAGAAAACAGCTACCTTTCTATCTATCAGCTTTTCAAAATTCTGAAGTTATCTAGGTTTTAACTATTTGGATTTGCAAATCCTAAACCAAGCCTTAACCTAAGATTAATTAAATTTGGACAAATAAGCTATCTAGACTTAAAAAAAACATGAAGTTTGTGACATGGTGGATGCCAGCACAATTAAAATCTCTTTGAGACACACAGTAAACTGAAGTCAATTGGATTCTAGATATACATATTGTATACTCTAAAGCTATAGATTGATAAGCTGTAAGCCTACAGCTAGTCTATTAAAAATGACTGATGACCAAAATAAGAGACATGATGACTTGGTCTCAGCAGAGACCTATGCCTTTCCTTTTTCTTAAAACCTGAAGAATTTTGAAGATATTCAGAGTATTACATGCCACCATTAATCATCCTGTGCTAAATTAAAGCCACCCTACCAACCAAGGAACTTTAGGTAAATCCATTGCTTATGCAGAGTCCAAGATAATTTCAGATGTTTATGAGTACCAGTCACTTTGTTTCTCTACTTTTCTCCATAGTTCTTCACACCCTAATTTTGTATTTAGGAGAAATATTTTTAAGACCAAAATCTTTTAAGTTTAATTTTTTTTCCTCTGTTGCATTGCTCCAGGTTTACTTTACTAGTGCATATATGTGTATTTAACACATATCCACAAATAGTTCTAGCTTGTAGGTTTAATGATTGAGTAACCTCAGTAAACTCCTCTTCAGGTTCACAGGGCACAAAATAGATTGTCAAGTAGCTGAGATTGCTTAGCATTTCATTATACCAAAGCTGATATATGACTATTATTTTGACATTGGTGCCTTGGAAGTCTTGAATAGCACTGTGAAAGACTACCTAATCAAACAGTCAGTGATATTTTACGCAGTAATAATTCTCTAGGGTGAAAGAAAGTCAATAAAAATAATTAAAATATGAAAAGTTAACTATCCTTGCACAAATTCTGTCAGATAAAGAGATGTATGCTAAGGTAATCCTAAAGATTGTCAGGGGTTTTTAAAAAGTTTGGTTTATGTAAGGAAATGTCAGCACTCTCTCAAATGTGTGTTTCACAGAACTTGCCCCCTTTCCCCGCTGTAAATGGCAGATGGGGGGAAGGGAAGGGAAATCGACATTTGTCGTTCAACTCAAGTTTTCAAAGAGTAGACAAGAACAGCCAGAAATACAGAATTAGTTTTTATTGCCCAGGTCTGCATTTACTAGACAGGAAACAAACTAGAGTGGTAAAGGAGTACATACCATTGACTGCAGGCCAGGGAAAGGATAATGATGAAGTTTTGGGAAGTTGTTTTGTTTTGCTTTCCAAAGGCTACAGCTAATTGAGGTCTGGGGAGCTCTTCCTAAGACCAGAAGAGGAAAAGGAGAAGAACCAGAACAGAAGTGTTACCAAACAGCCTCCTCCTTGTATAAATGCAGTTCAGATAGAGCACAGGTTTTGTGCTGGCCTTTTGTACTGTACAGAATTTAGTTCTTACTGTAAAACTAATCAGGTCAGTTCATATTTAATTGACAGAGAACTCACTGGAAACTGTGCCTGACCTCTTTCCTGAAAAGATGTTTTTGCCCTCTGCCACAGACAATCGATGTTTATGGCCCCTTTATTGCCCCTGAGTCACAGGCGGCTGTTTTGTGTTCAAAAGTTTCAAAAGTGCTTTTTTTTTTTTTTTTTTTTTTTTTTGAAGCTGCACTTTGTGTAGCAATTGCAAGTGGTTTACCCTCCCAGAAACCAAGAGAGAGTTATCCTTGCCTTGGCCATCTCTGAGCCGGTGCAATTCCAAGTGGCAGTGTTGATCTTCAAAGGTTTATGCAGCTGAAGTCGCAACAACTTAAAAATTATCTTCTCTTTAACAAAATGGGAGCTGAGAAATCAGTCCAAAGTACTTCAGATATCACTCTCCAAGTGCATACCTTGGGCTGGGAGCAGGAAAATTTCTCTGGGGCACACTTGAGTTTGGTGTTTACTTCCGATCTCACCCAGTTAACAATCAGCGCCTCTTGGTTAAACACACAGCAAGCGAGTTTAAATCTGCTGGGTTTTGAGCTACATTAGTGCGAAGAGTGTCAGTGCCATAATGCCTTAGAAGAATATGGTAATGGCTATAAATATGATTATGTGGAAATGTAATTTCTGTTTCAGTGTTTGGGAAATTCCTAAGTTGAAGGATTCATATCTCTCTTGAAAGAAAACAGTCAAGTCCAGATAACTCTTTTTTTTTTAATTGACAGCTGAGGTGAAACTTGTTTCATCTTAGGCAATTTGATAAGGACAGACAAATGTTAATACATGACAGGGAGAACCAAACATACTTTGCTACAATGCTTATAAGATTGGAAGATTTTCAGTGATGTGGATGGTGTCCTACACACCCAAGTGTGATTTCAAGTATTGTCTTTAGTACCTTTCCTATAGGTTAGCAAAATATAACAGAATATATGAATTTTCTTTGGGATAACATATCACAAAATACCCTTTTGTGAAAGTAAATGATAATTCTAAGAGGTTTATTGACACTATTTCCAAGAAAAAAAAATTAAAGGGCAGAGAAAACACAAAATGAAAATGGAATATTCAGTAGGTATCAAAATGGCTTTGTCAATATTATTTAAGATGTTAGAAACCTGTTTTAGAAGGTAAACCTACCTATATTAAGCAGACTTATGAATACACTTGCCTGGACATCATGGCTCCATGACTTTATCTGAAGTGCTCAGCACCATTACCCACTATTAGACAAGGATGGCACATCCCTTTATTCTTCTTCTCAATTTCTTACTGTCAGCATAGCATGTCTAGTAGGAGATCCAAATCAGAAGCTTCTAATGTTTTGTTATCTTTACCAGATACTTTTCACAGATGTTCTGTCCAACTTTCAGGACATTGTTGCAATTCTACCACTTCTCCAGGCATTAAGAATTAAAGTTTAGACAAAAATGTAAGCCATCAGTGGTCCTGACCTTTTATTACTTAACTCAGCAATCAACCACAATATGGTAATGAATCTGAAAGGTAGGAAATTTCATACTCCAAAATTAGCAAATATTTGCAACTGTAGGGAGTAGAAGTGTGGTTTACATTTGTTTCTAGCCCTTAGCTATAATGGTCTAAAGTGTTTCCCTTTTAGTCCTTTTCTGGAATGCTATTTTCAATGCAGTTTATTTTATGCAACTCACTTTGAAGCAGTTTTCACAGAAGAAAAGGTCATTTGGCCCAGTGGCACTTGGATAAAGACTCAGTATAATTCCATTTAGGGTCTTTAGAAAGAAGATGAGATGCTAAATAAATCAGTCAGCTGGGTCTGTTGTGGAAATCTATAAGGACAGAGAATTTTGACATTAAACTTTCCAGAGGTTTGCTCAAAGTGAACATTCCTAGACTGAAATGGCATGTATGCACTATTTGGAAATGTACTTAATAGTTATATACTGCAGTTTGTATCTGCTCTTCCTATCCTAGAATCCTGCATGATCATTTGGCTGATAGATTTTAGTGGTGTATCTTATAGGAAATAATGATCCAATGTCTTCAGAAGTCAATTTGACTTCTGGAAGAAAGCCATGACTTAAAGGTCCTTAGGGATAAATCGTTTAGAAAAAGAGTATTTTACCTTGTGAGAATCTCAGAGTGCTTTACAAATTTACTGTTACACTATGTCTCTAAGACAAATACCTTTTAAAGCATTTTCTGTAGTTTTCCCAAAATTTCGTAAACCACACCATTCAGGACCTACTGAGGCTGCTCCTTTCAGCTGATCCCTGCCACTAGGCAGTGCAGCATCTCCTGAACTTTGTCGAGGAAGAGTAATTGGTTGGGGCTGACTTTGGATGAGGGAGAACCACATTATAAATACATCTTGCTGGCTTGTGATGCATTATTTTAGGGGAGGAGCTGCCATTCTGAAAAGGAGGAGAGGAGAGGAGAGGAGAGGAGAGGAGAGGAGAGGAGAGGAGAGGAGAGGAGAGGAGAGGAGAGGAGAGGAGAGGAGAGGAGAGGAGAGGAGAGGAGAGGAGAGGAGAGGAGAGGAGAGGAGAGGAGAGGAGAGGAGAGGAGAGGAGAGGAGAGGAGAGGAGAGGAGAGGAGAGGAGAGGAGAGGAGAGGAGAGGAGAGGAGAGGAGAGGAGAGGAGAGGAGAGGAGAGGAGAGGAGAGGAGAGGAGAGGAGAGGAGAGGAGAGGAGAGGAGAGGAGAGGAGACTCTTCTTGTCTTAACGTGGCCGGGAGAGAGTGGGCAATTCCCGCGCTCGGAGCCTCTCGGGTGAGCTGGGGCTGTGCCCCGCCGAGCAGGAGCCGCCGGGCAGCGAGCGGCGGGGGCAGCGCGGTCCCGCCGAGCCGAGGGCGCTGCGGCGGCGGAGCCGGCGGGGCCCCCGAGCGGCGGCGGCCGCGGAGAGCCGGGGCGGCGGGGCCGTGCCGGGCGCACCGGCGGCAGGGAAGGAGGAGGGAGAGAAGGAGGGAGAGAGAGAAGGAGGCAGGGCGGCCGCGGCAGAGCCCGCGCGGAGCTGCGCGCTGCTCCCTCCGGCCCCGAGTGCCGCGGCGAGGGCAGGGAGGGGGTGGTGCTACCGTGAGCCCGGTCCGAGGGGGACGGACAGAGTGCGAAAGAAGACGGAGAGGGAGGGAGGGAAGGAGGGAGCGAAGGAGGGAGGGAGGCGGGGGAAGGAGAGAGGGAGGGAAGGAGTCGGCGATCCGGCGCAGCGTCTCCGCTCTCACTCTCTCCGCTGCTGTAACTCCTCAACTCTGCCCGTTCTTTGCCTGGACATGTCTTAAGAAAGTTGGATCTCTCCCTCCCTCTCGCCTTTCTTCATCTTCTTTTTCTTTTTATATTTTTTTCTTTTTTTCTTCTTCTTCTTCTCCCACTCCCCGCGTATTTTTCCTTCCCCCCTCGTTCAAGTTTCAAGCAGCGGATGGGTCGGAGCCGACATGCCGCGCTGTGGCGGCGGGGCCGGGCGCCGCGCTGGCTGCGCGCCGGGGCCGCGCTGAGCGCCAGGGCCACCGCGGGGTTCACGCTCTAGAGGCGTGTGGGCACCGGAGCATCGCTCGTGCTTTCTCCAGAGGACAAAAAAGAAAGCGGGAGGA
Source organism: Melospiza georgiana (assembly GCF_028018845.1). Taxonomy (NCBI): domain Eukaryota; kingdom Metazoa; phylum Chordata; class Aves; order Passeriformes; family Passerellidae; genus Melospiza; species Melospiza georgiana. The sequence goes on from NC_080434.1 coordinate 2,668,830, forward strand.
GGAAGCGTGCGGACATGAACTGAGCTGGAGCGGACTTTGTGAGAAGAGTGCCGAGTCCAGCTGGTCTGGTGAGTTCTTTGTTTAATGAGTTTATTATCAGCAGGGTGCTGAGAGGGATGATTCCCTTGAGAGTTCTAGTGCTCTAATTTGCTGCGTTACTGAAAACAGTAGGGTCTGCGATTCAACCCGTGGTTTTTAACTGTGTAGAGTCGGCATGTTTATGTGTATATCAATACGTGTATATATACGTACATACCCGCACATCGACTCTGTGCAAAGCTACGTGTTCCTTGGAGCGGAGGTACCCAAGCTTTACCGCCCCCTTCACTCGAGCGAGGCTCAAGTTTCCCGGCGCGGACCCCGCAGCCGGCGCCGGGCTCTCGGCTCCGGGCTCGGCTGTGCTCCCTCCGCCGGAGCCGTGCCCGCCGCCCGTGCACTGTGGCGCGGCGCCCCCTGCCGGCCGCCGCGGAACTGCACCGCCGCCGCCGGGGGCAGCCGGGGCCGGGGGCTGCGGGGCCGGCCCGGGCAGGGGGCGCGGGGCTGCGGGCTGGTGACCCTGAGAGCCAGCGCTCTCTGACCGGGTTGGCTCCTCCTGACCTGCAGCCCTGGGCGCGTGAGGCTGTGCTTGGAGAGGGGCTCCCTCCGCCGCTGGCTGTATTTATTTATGTGGCTAATAAAAGACTTGGCGGGGCTAATGCGTGGTAAATGCGCCCCCGCTGGCGGCTCCTACCTGCAACCTGGCTTCGTCGTGAGTCCGCTGGGACAGGATTCCCCAGACAAACATTTGATAGTTATTAAGTGTGATCACTTATTAATGAGCGGGGAATCCTTCAAGGACTTTTTCGGAGTATTAATCTTTAATGGGGGGCTGACAGACTGCCAGATATCCCTTCAGCATGAATCCGGCAGGGCGCTTTTCCCCTTGACAGTACGGATTGGTAGCCCATATCGTCTCCGCGGGCCGCAGGGTAGTCGCCCCAGCGCTCCCCCCGCTGCATACCCCGCTCCGCTGGTATCCCTCTCACTGCCGCCGCTTTTCCCGACGCCGGAGCAGGGCGCCGTTCTTTACAGCGGTGCCGGGGAACCGCGGGAGACGCCAATGGCTTTTGGCCCCTGCTGAGACATCCCTGCTCCGCCCGGCCGTTCAGCGGCGGCTCGCCCAGCCCAGCCCAGCCGAGGCGGGGAGGTGAGCCCGGCCGCCTGCGGGAAGGGCAGCAGTCGCCGAGGCGCTCCTGGGTACCAGCGGTGCGGGCGGGCACCGCGGGACTTGTCCGGGCCACCCGCTATTCCTGGAACAGCAGAGAACTGCGTGCGCCCGCCGGCTCTGATGGTCTCCCTTGCCACCCTCGTAAGAGACCCCCGGCAGCAGCTTTCCAAAGTTTCTGAGTAGCCTTTCTTCTCAGAAAGTACGCGAAGTCGCCCCCCCGTCCCTGGACCGGCATTCGATTCTCTGCCGCTCCCGTCGTGCAGGAGCGAACGCGGCGGAGGTGAGGCATTCCCCGACCCCGGGCCACCGGGAGGAGCAGCTCGCGGTTGTGGTTCGCCCTTCCCCCGCTGCTCCGTTCCGCGGCTCGTCCTTGCACGGCGGGGCCGGGCAGGGTGCGAGGGCCGCCGCGGCTCAGAAACGAGTTCCGGAGGGGCGGCCGTCCAGCGCCGCGGAGGAATCCGGCGGCGGGGGGCGCCGCGGCCCGGGGAGGCACCGGCGAGGCGCGCTGGTGGCCGGGGAAGAAAGGGGCAGCGGCGCGGCGGGCACCGTGCGGGGCTGGCCCCGGCCCGCGCCTCTCCCGCAGGCGGCGAGCCGCACGGAGGTGAGCGCGGGGCCGGCCGCAAAGTTGGGACAAGTTCTGGCCGTGGGGGAGGGCGGCGCGGACCCCGGGGGAAGTTGAGCTCCGAGGCGAGGCCGGGACGGGGACGAGCGGCCGCCTCGTGCTGGGCCCCGCTGGGACGGGCTGCGAGCGGCGCCAGCCCCTGCCCTGCTGCCCACCCCTGCCTGCTGCCCACCCCACCCCGCCCTGCTGCCCTGCCCTGCTGCCCTGCCCTGCTGCCCACCCCTGCCCGCTGCCCACCCTGCCCTGCTGCCGGCCCCTGCCCTGCTGCCCACCCTGCCCCGCCGCGCATCGCATCGCATCGCGGGCCCGGCGCCCCGTTCCCCCGCGGCTGGCGGCGGCCGGCCGGGCTGCGGCTGGGGCCGCGCTCCCCCGAGAGCCAGCAGGACTCTGGCGGGCAGGGTCCGCCTGAGCTGGGCAGAGGAAAGGAGCAGGCGGTGGTGCTGTTCCCTGGGGCAAGGTGTCTGAGCGCGTCTGATGGGCCGTATTGCAAACTTCATTCCCGGGTGAGCCGGCAGGGGCGGTTCGCGGCGGGTGAGAAGTACCTTGGGATGGATTTCTTCCTTTGTTTGCACTTCCACGCCGCGTTCCTCGCCGGACTGCTCCGAAAGGTGAAGGGCAGTGCCCGCCGGGACCCGGCGTTTGGCAGCGGCTCCCCGGAAGGGCCCGGCCGCGCTCATGTTCGGCTCCTGCTGCTGCTTTTATTCTTCGTTAGGGCAGTTGGAGCAGAACAAAGTTATGTTTGAAAGACGCACTTTTTAATCTGTTTCGTCAGTAAGTGACGCCGTGTTTTACCGCTGTTAGTATCCCCCCGTTGAAAACTTTTTTTTCGGAAAAGCATTAGTAAGTTAAAGAATTGCTGCCTTCTAGCAGCAGGTTTTCCTGCGGTTTAAATACTTGCATACAAGTTGTTCCTAGGGAGTGGCATAGGAAATACTACCTGTATTCTTTTACCACCTCTGCTGTCTCTATGTGAAAGAAAAGAAAACGTTGTATAAACTTCCCATTTGCTTTTCTAACTGTGTGGAAGTAATTCCACAGTATTCAGTGAGTAAATATCTTACTTGCACGCTGTAAACTATTTCAAAACTTTTTGTTTTATTCACTGTGAAATCCTAAAATCTCGTTTAGGAGAATGAAAGGTGTGCCTTAGTAGTCATCCCAGAAGAACTATCTGATTTTTTAAAATTAAGCATGCTAAAGAACTTTGTATGGCTAAGTTAGCTCTGCTATCAGTTCAAGTAAACAAGTGTAAAATGGTTTTAAACTCTCGAAGATTCCCTTCTTTTTTTTTTTTTTTTTAAGTTTAAAACTGAATTAAAAATCAGTACAACTATTTTTGTTATCACAAATTTTTGGGTGCCATGCTAAATTTCAGTCAAACTGTTATTCACAGAGATTGGAGGTTTGCTTTTCCTTGAACAGCTGATGAGTTCATATTAGATACACCAGTAAGTAACTGCCTACAGATAAACAGTTGAAATCCTCCATGTGAATCTTTGTTTCATTCTGGTTTCAGAATCTTTGCCTGCTGCTGGAGTACAGCTGCTGCATTTTCCTTTTAGCAGTTAATACTTGAAAACATAAATCAAAGTATCTCATGAGATTAACTCATGATGTGGGGAATACAAACATAAAACTTACTGGACTTTAGTCACAAGTTGAAACTGTTATGTTAATCTCTGCGACAATGTACATTTTTTGAATAACTCACCAGCTTTACTAAAGTAACACTACCATACACTCTCATCATGTGTTAATTTTCTGAATACCAAAACAGACACCTTCCCCCTCTGAAAAGCAAAAGACACTGTTAATTTGTTTGATTGGAAAGTTATGCATGTTGAAACAGCTAAACCTGGTGTTTCTTTTTTCCCAGCAGACTACATGAATAATTCCTTTTAAACAATTGAAAGGGTAGGTGTAAGGACAATTAGTGCAGCTTGCAAAGTCTCACGATCTCTCATGGACTGCTACACTAGAAATCCTGTCATGACAGTTTAATTTCACAGCGCGCTTCTGTCAGACAGCATCAGTTGGGTGTGCTGATCAAAACTGACCTTTGTGGTAAATAAACATGGTTAATGTTTTGCTTGGCAGATAGGTTATTCTGGACTTAATTGGTAGAGCTTGCATGTAGAAAAAGAAGAGCAATGAGACTGACTTGGGTATATTGCCTGATTTAGGCAGTTTTTCTACCTGTGCCTTCCATTGATGGGGGAGTCAATATCTCAGCGTATGCTGCCTATAGATACCTTGTGTATCTGTGTGTGGTAAGTTGGTTCAATGTATCTATGGTAAAGCAAGATAAGCTTGACTTGGTCTTTTTTTTGCTTGCTTGGCATTGAAATTGTTCCTTACCAAGTTTTGTATTTTATGCTTTAAACTTTAAAATCTCAAACTATAAACTTTGAAATCTAAGTACTGTAAACTTCGTGCTAGGAGAAACAGTCTTTCTTGTGACTGCTATCTTATCCAGTCATCTTAATTTGTAACTTATCACTTTGAGCTCTGCTTGCTCCAAAATTATGCTTAGGCCTTTAATGTAAAGATAGTTCATATTTCTAAGTTGCATTAATACTTTTTTCCATGTACAAATTATATTAATATTTTAATACGTTAATAGTTTTGATGATGTTCTAACTAATTAGTAAAACTGTCTTACATATCCCAGTGCTGAATTTGCATATAAATAAAAATGACCTGGATATGCATAGAAATAAAAATTACCTGAATAATAATTTCCAGATAGGAAATCACAGTTTGTTTGAAAGTAGCTTTTCAGAATAATATGGTGTGCGCTTATGAGGTTAGGGCTGTGATGTTTTGCTAAGCAAACTGTTGCCTTGTGTATTGAACATGGATACAGAAAATCCTGAACTGGTTGTATTCCAAAGATAATAAAAATTTAGGAGTTCAAAGTGTAGCCTTTGGCTAAAATGTTTCTGAAATTCAGTCATTTTGGCACGCTGTAATGAGCCATCTGAGTTTATATCTAACACATTATCACTTTATCTTAATGCTTTCATACTTTCTCTTAGTAGTTAATAGTTTTTGTAACTGGAGCTGTTTAATATTTTAGATATTTTCCAAGAATATACTATGTTGATTTTTGTATGATCCGAGTCAATGTTTTTTAGTTTCTAGTAACTGTGTAAATTGTGACAAGATGGAAATAGATGGAAATAGTGTTGTGTAAAAGAAATTTCTAACTTTATCTGATGTGGTTAAGTGTTCACTTGAGAGAGACTTTTACATTCTTGTTTGTAACTCAGCAAGTCATAGGGGTTAGTGCTGGGGAGGGGATTCTCTTACTGAGGTTGTGTTATTGTTTGTAATGGGCTGCCTGTTGCTGCTTCTGAGCAGACTTGAAGGTGCTACAAAAGAGCAGCAAAAAGTGCTCAAGGTATTATGGCACAGAAAAATATTGCAGTAATAGTAAAACCTACAAGTGTTCAACTTTGAATATTAATGAGAATTTTGGATATCTTAATGCATCTCAGTGGTGTACATGTCCTGTCTAACGTGCCTGAGATGTGAGCAGCAAAGGATAAGAGATACAAGCAGATACAAAGTTTTACATTATAAATCCACCACTTCAAATAGCCTGTTGCCAAACATAAACATAGGCAGTGAGTTAGGTGCTACAGCATCCGAAGTAAAGCTGGGTTTTGGACTTCAGTATAAATTAAAAAATAATAATAATAATAAATCCTAGTGTAACTGAGGGAGAAAACAGGGAAGCATCTGATCAGATCAACATAAAATTTGATCACTGAGTAATAGATCATTGGTAATAGATGGCTTCCAAAATCCCAGCAAGATGGAGGAAAAGCTGGGTTTGTTGATTGCTTAAAAATGATGTTTTAAGCAATCTTTTTAACATTGCCTTTTAGGCCAGTCTGGTGGCTTTTTAAAATTTTCAGAGTTTTGGAGTTAGTGATATCAGTTATTTGTTGCAAAGATTTGGTTGTGTGTAGGAGTTTTTGTTTGTTTGGGGTTTTTTTTGGCTTTAAGCAAATATTTGTTAACTTGGCAGTGTACTGGGACATAAAGCCCTGGAGACCCAAGTGCCTCTGTATTCCCAGGACATATCATAGCCTGGGAAGGAAAGTAGGTGGGGGAGGAATAATACTGTTTAGCCATTGGAATGGTGACTGTTCCAACCTCAGCCATTTGCCCTCCCAACCTTTTCTTCATTCAGTGTTAAGACCTTGTAAGTATTGGTTCCAGCTAGTGACTAACTTCAAAGAGCCTTAATGATTTTTATTGTTTGCTTATTCACTTTTTGTTTGCTATGTTTATAGTTTTAATTGTGCAACTTAATGCCTAGATTTGGAAGACAGACACACTTTTTTTTTTTTCTCCTTCCAAAAGGATTTTCCTTTTCAGTATTCCTCTACAATACTTTGTATGGTTTGTGTGAATCTGAGTCTTAAATTCCTGTCAAAATCATTGACTTAGGAATATCTGTGACTGAATTCCTTCTGAGGTTTTGAAGTGAACTGTTGACACAAGCAGATTAATTTGCTCTGATGTTTGCTAATGGGCAGAGTCAGTCCATGGAATGTCAGCCAGTGTGATCTTTCACAAATCTACCTGAGCAGGTTGGAAATAGGGAAGAGAAAAATTACTGTAAGACAAAATATGAGTGGAGAAAGGAGACAACATGTGGTATTATTTTAGAAGAGGTGAACAGAGCTAGCATGAACATAGGCAATTAGAGATTGACATCCAAAGAATAGGATGAGGGCAAACCGGGGCTTAAATGTGGGGAGAAAAGGTCAGGAACAATAAAAAAAATGACATAGTGAGTAATTAGTTAGATTTGTGTAGCAGATTGGCCAGGGAAGAAGACTCAGAATGAGAGGTAAGGGAAAAAATAAAGCATAAATAGTGAAAGGAGAAATCTATGAATGTGTACTACTTAATCAAAGTAATCAAGAAAATGTTAGATTGCTTTCTACTTGCTGGGAAGAAATTTTGCCCCCAGGTTCTTGTTGAAAGCTTAGGCTTGTCAAGGGAGCCTTCTGAGGCTTTAATTTGCTGTACTGTGAGACTTGAAGGAGTGAAGACGGTTGCTGTAAACCCAGATGAAGAGGGTGGTCCCAGATGTCTTGTTCCTGAGGTTTCTGCCTTTCTTCCTGCTGCAGTCTTGTCTAGACTTAGCTAGCAGAAATATTATACTGACTTCAAAAGGCAAATCCAGTGAAGGTGTGCCTTTATGACTGTCTTGCTGTTCCAGGCTCTTTCTCTGTCATTTCTAGAGTGTGTTGGAGAAGCCCAACTGAAATGTCCCTCCAGTAATTTTGATAGATTCTTGTTCTTATAGCTCTTGATACTTATTTGATTCAGATCTGTTCTGAGAGGGGAATAAAGGAATATGTCTTATTCTTTGTGGGCTTTACACCTTAGTGGTGCTTGACTTTTTTTTTTTTTTATGATAAGCACTACTCTTGCAAGGGCAATCAGAGCTACAGGGAATACAATACAGAATTATTCTCTATTCTAATAAAAATATTTATAATTCTTGTAAAGAATTGATGGTGATACCAAGCCAACTTTTGCAGTTTACTTCCACATAATTGCATGAGTCATTTTACAATCTAAATTAAATGAGGGAGGAGAATTTTCTACTAGACATAATTGTCATATATGAAGTAGAGAACTGGAGTGAATGTTCACTACTCCAGATTAGTTCTGACCTACTTTGTTTGCTCACAGCAGACAGCATTGATATATTTCTTCTAGCATGTTGCTTCATGGGAATGTTCATTTGAACTTAGCTCTGTGTTCCTCTCGTGTTGTGTTAGTAATTCCTAGAATTTGATGTAATGGATTCTTGGCATTTTGTAGGAGTTTTTAATTTATCTGTGTTTCTATTATTGCAAATAATTTTGACACTTTCTTTAAGAAAATTATATAGTCTAAATGTGTAACCTACAGTTTTCTTTCAAGCATGAATTCTGAACTAAGCATTATTGTTTATTTGATAAACTTTTGAACAATCATAAGCCTTACTACATCTCTTTCTTGTTTCAGGGTTTCTTTGTAATTGCTGCCATGGGAAGATACTTGACTATGCTGCTGCTGCTGATGCTGCTGGTGCAGCATTTTGGAAACTGTGAAGGAAATCAAAGGCCACATCATGCTCCATCAATGCAATTTACAGAAATACAGTATAATGCCACTGTGTATGAGAATTCTGCAGCCAAGACTTACGTTGGGCATCCAGTGAAAATGGGCATTTACATTACAAATCCACTGTGGGACATAAGATACAAAATTATTTCTGGTGACAGTGAGAACTTGTTCAAAGCTGAAGAGTATGTTCTTGGAAACTTTTGCTTTTTGAGAATACGGACCAAGGGAGGAAACACAGCTATCCTTAACAGAGAGGTGAAGGACCATTATATGCTGACTGTTAAAGCAGTTGAAAAAAATACAAATGCTGAAACGCGCACGAAGGTCAGGATACAGGTGCTGGATACAAACGACTTGCGGCCTTTGTTTTCTCCAACATCTTACAGCGTTTCTTTGCCTGAGAACACAGCAATAAGGACCAGCATCGCAAGAGTCAGCGCCACAGATGCAGACATAGGAACAAATGGAGAGTTCTACTACAGCTTTAAAGAAAGAACGGATGTGTTTGCCATACATCCGACTAGTGGAGTGGTAGTTCTGACTGGTAGACTTGACTACTCGGACACAAAACGTTATGAGATGGAAATTCTTGCAGTGGACCGTGGGCTGAAGCTGTATGGTAGCAGCGGCATAAGCAGTATGGCAAAACTAACGGTTCACGTAGAGCAAGCAAATGAACATGCCCCTGTCATTACAGCTGTTCCACTGACTCCATCAGAGTCAGAGCCAGATCCCACGTACGCACTTGTAACCGTAGAGGACAATGACCAGGGTTCCAACGGGGAAATAGCATCATTAAATATTGTTGCAGGAGATGCGCTCCAACAGTTCAAAACAGTGAGGTCTGTTCCGGGTGGCAAAGAATACAGAATAAAAGCCATTGGTCCCATTGACTGGGAGAGTCACCCTTTTGGATACAACCTTACCCTTCAAGCTAAAGACAAAGGGAATCCCCCACAATTTTCTTCTGTAAAAGTTGTTCATGTGACATCTCCACAATTTAAGTCTGGTCCTGTCAGATTTGAAAAAGAGATCTATAGAGCTGAAATAAGTGAATTTGCTCCTCCAAACACACCTGTGATAATGGTGAAAGCTGTGCCTAGTTACCCACATTTAAAATATGTATTTAAAAACACACCAGGAAAAGTAAAATTCAATTTAAACACTCACACTGGTCTTATTACCACATTAGAACCCATAAAAGCACAGTATGCATCCCATTTTGAACTTGAAGTTGTGACAAGTGACAGAAGAGCTTCTGCAAAAGTATTAATTAAGGTACTAGGCATGAATAGCAATCCTCCTGAGTTTACTCAGACGTCCTATAAGGCCTCCTTCGATGAAAATGTGCCAATAGGTACAAGTGTCATGAGAGTGAGTGCAAAAGACCCTGATGAAGGGGAAAATGGTTATGTGACCTATAGCATTGCCAATCTAAATCATTTGCCATTTGTGATAAACCATTTCAGTGGGATTATTAGTACCTCAGAACACTTGGATTATGAATTGATGCCAAGGGTTTACAATTTAAGGATTCGAGCCTCTGATTGGGGTATACCATATCGCCGAGAAGTTGAAGTTCCTGTTACTATTATTTTAAATAACTTGAATGACAATATACCTCTGTTTGAGAAAATAAATTGTGAGGGAATAATCCCCAGGGACCTTGGTGTTGGAGAACAAATAACAACCGTATCTGCTATCGATGCTGATGAGCTCCAGTTGGTGAGATACCAAATTGAATCTGGAAATGAACTGGATTTATTTAGCCTAAACCCGAATTCTGGAGTACTTTCTCTCAAACAATCACTAATAGATGGCCTAGGTGCTAAAATGTCTTTTTACAGTTTGAAAATTACAGCTACAGATGGAGAGAACTTTGCAAAACCATTGTATATCAACATAACTGTAGCTAATAGTCGCAAACCAGTGAACTTGCAGTGTGAAGAAACTGGTGTTGCCAAAATGCTTGCAGAGAAACTCTTACAAGCAAATAAGTTGCACAATCGTGGAGAAGTTGAGGATGCTTTCTTTGATACTCACTCTGTGAATCTGCATGCGCCTCAGTTTAGAAGTACTCTTCCCAGTAGCATTGAGATAAAAGAAGACCAACCTGTGGGCTCTAGCGTAATATCTGTGAATGCTGCTGATCTTGATACTGGCTTCAATGGAAAGCTAGTGTATGTTATTTCTGGAGGTAATGAGGACAGTAGTTTCATTGTTGATATGGAAAGAGGAGTGCTGAAAATTCTATCTCCCCTTGACCGAGAACTAAAAGATAAATATACTCTCAATATTACTGTCTATGATCTTGGAATACCACAGAAGTCTGCCTGGACCCTTTTAGATATAAAAATTTTGGATGCTAATGACAACCCACCGGAGTTCCTCCAAGACAGCTATTTCGTTGAAGTAAGTGAAAACCAAGAGCCCAACAGTGAAATAATTCAAGTTGGAGCTACTGATAAGGATTTAGGGGCTAATGGAGAAGTGAAATACTCTCTTCTTACAGATACAGACAAGTTTACTATTAATTCTGTGACAGGAGTTGTGAAAGTTGTAGGGGTCCTGGATCGGGAGGAGCAGCACATTTATTTGTTGAAAATTGAGGCTAGGGACCAATCTACTGAAGAACCTCAATTATTTTCAACAGTTATTCTGAAGGTGGCTGTAGAAGATGTAAATGACAATCCTCCCAAATTTATTCCTTCAAATTATCATGTGAAAATCCGAGAAGATCTTCCTGAGGGAACAATTATTACATGGCTAGAAGCCTACGATCCTGATTTGGGCCAGTCAAGTCAAGTACGGTACAGTCTTTTGGACAGTGGAGACGGCACCTTTGATGTTGACAAAATAAGTGGAGCAATACGTGTTGTACAAAGACTGGATTATGAAAAGAAACAATTTTATAACTTGACCGTGCGGGCCAAGGACAAGGGAAAACCCGTTTCGTTGTCCTCTACCTGTTACGTTGAGGTTGAGGTAGTTGATGTGAATGAAAACTTGCACCCCCCACGGTTCTCCATATTTGCAGATAAAGGCTTCATAAAGGAAGATGCTCCTGTTGGCTCCTCAGTAATGACAGTTTCTGCTTACGATGAAGATGCAGGACGAGATGGGGAGATCAGATATTCCATCCGAGATGGATCGGGTTTAGGAGTTTTTCGAATAGATGAGGAAAAAGGTAAGGTGGCTTTCTGTTACTTTTATACGCTAAACAAAATCAAATGCCAGGAAAGAGAGAAGAGAAGCAGCATTGTCACAGTTGATGTAGGTGTTCTTGTTTGGACTAAAAGATGCCACCAACAATGTGTATAGTTCTATCTGCTACTTAAGTGAAATTATTTTTATACATTTAATAAGAAATTTTTCTCTAATACTCCCACTTCCATTCAGCCTACCTAGAGCCATGCTTAAGTCTTAAAATCTCTACCACCCGGAAAAAGTAGGAATACTCTTGATGTAAAATGGAGCTCTGCCTCATGTGAGTGCATACACTCTCTGTCTTGTGGACAGGGGGGCTGTTATACTTTCCAATTAAATTACGTTCAATTAAATAACATTATCTTTTGCTCCTTTTACTGGAGGTATGCATGGGTGTGATATTGCCATCGTGCTGGTTTAGGCAGTTACTTTCAGAGTATGCAGGTACTCATGTGGAATTCAGTAAGCAGTGCCATCTTCATTGGAAGGCTTCTGCAAAAGAAAGCATTGATGCAACCTTAGAAAAACCTCATGTGAATCAAGCACTGAACTGTTGACTTATTGCATAAATAATGCATACATTGATAAGCAGTGTGAGAATTTTTCCAGTGTCATGTGTTCAGAAGAAACATAATTTTATTTTCAGTAAAATTCTAGTGCTGATTTTTGGCATTTTGGTGTGATGTCTATGTAGCTATCCATTTATGTCTTTGATAAAGAGAGAGCATTGATATTTTGCAGTTATCTAAGCATCTTGAAATAAATTGAGGAGGAGTCTGGTGCACAGTTTGTCTACAGGTTACATATAGGTAAATGATGACATATGTGATCAATGTCTTAAAGAATAAAAGCTTGTAACTGGGAATAAAAAGTGGGAATTATGTCTGATTCATCCAGTAGTCATTTGGTGTGTTCTCTGTGCTTCCCACAGTTGTGAATGTGGGTAATAGAGACTCATGAAGCCACTTTGCTCTGTAGGGTTTGGGTGAGCAAACTGTTGCTCACTATTTTTCTTCTCTAGAAAGTCTTTTATTAAATTATGTGGTTTGTGGCCAAAGAACCAGCTCTACAGGTTGAAATGTATCAATGCTTCTCTTAGCTCTGCTTTTAACAAAGCACATAGTTAAGGCAGTGAAACAGACTTTCTAAAAGTGGAGAATTTAATACTGTCTTTCCAAGACCTTGCAGTTTAGCTTTTGGCCATTTGGTATGTGTGCAGAATATTCATTTGTGTATCATTATGCATTTCTTTTTACATAAGTATATTAAAGTTTACTGTGCGTTATGGTATTTTAGAGGTGTCTCTAGTTGTTCTGTAGAATGAGTCTGAGTTTGGCAATGTATTGTATGTGTGACAGGTAACAGTAAGTGAGAATGAACCTGTTTATGGGTGTGTGGACAGGTGTGTGTGTTTTTGTGATGGTACTACCATGGCACAATTAGTTGTCTGCGTGTGTTGCCTCTCTGCTTTTTTGGCACAAAGCTAGTTTACTTGACTAACAAATTGGTGTGAGTTTAAGTTGCTTTTTATCAGCTGGGTTTACAAAGCAGAGCTTGGGGCAAAGCCAGCTTCTGTTCAATAATATTGTCCAGAACAGTGGCTCTGTATTTTCAAGGCATGGGAGAGGCATTGTCTCTCTTCATATCTGGTATCTAGTGTTTGCACTTCTTTGGGGATGGAAGTAGAAGGATTTGGTGGGAATGGGGTGGTGGTGGAGAGGGGTTGCTAGTTTATGATATTATTGGACAAATTCCACTTATGACACTGGTGTGGGGAAGAAATTGTTTGTTTTGGGTTGCTTGATGTGTTTTTTCCATCAAATGGTGAGCTGGAGGAAAGAACATTGAGTATGTACAAATTAACAATGTAACTTAAATTTTGGATTGACCATTTTATTTTGGTGAAAAGCCATCAGAATTATTCTTGAAGGACTCTTTATACTGCAGTGTCTGAGTATTTGTCATATTTTTCAAAATGGACTGGCCTTGATACAGGGAGCAGACTGATTATCAGCCAAGAAAGTACATTGAAGAATTTGTGAAAGAGAAATTCTTTAAGCAACTTGCTAACTCTTTCAGCTTGCTGAAAAGTTCTTTTGACTTTACCCCTGAGCTACATGTCTCATCCTGCTGTCTTTGACGAGCATCATACTACACTGTCAGTTCAAAGACAGATAAATCAGATTTAAGAACTTATTTCAAGTCAACATTAAACTATTCAGTGGTTCAGAGGGGCTCTTTTATCCCTTGCTTATAAGAAATTAAGGAAAACAATCATATTTGCAGGTAGACTAGATGATGATAGAAGCATTGAATAGCTAGTTCCATGCATTGATTTTTGTTGACTTTTAGGTTGTCTTTATTATGTTAAGTTTATTTTAATTTTACAGTTCAAAAGGTAGGAAATAGTATTGGTGTTTGATATTTGGACCTGTAATTCTGGTATTTTCACAAGGGACTTTAATACATCTTTGCCATGAAGTCTTGAGTTCTGTTTTCCAAGACTTACTTTTATTTTCAGTCATTGGTTTTCATAGGTTCTGTTTTCTGCAGTTGTGCCCAAACCATTAGCAGTCAATGTCTTAACAGGGAGCACCAAACACCAATATTTCCAAACTCAGGAGCTGCTTTGAATACTTAGTTCCCTGACTGCTCTGATGCTTTTCAAGTAGACGTAGAAAAAAAGATATGTTAGGGGTGAATTTGGTAGTCAGTCATATTTTAGCTTTCTTAGTATTCTTAAGCCTGAAAAGGCAATAATGGTCAGAAAAGGAGTAGAATAAGATGATAAAAGTCTAGAAAATTGCAATAGTTTCTGTAGCACCTATATCACTGTCTGTTTTTTGTAATGTAAAAAATAGGGCGCACACAGTTAACAGGTTTTAAAGTATTCTTCCTTTCCTAAGCTAAAAGGAAGTATTTTTCACATGAAGTGTAATAAAGTCATGAAACCCATTTCCTCAGGAAGTTATAGAGATTTATAAAGTATGACTAAAGAAAATAAATGATACTAATGAGATTACTTTGAGGTTCAGCCTCATGCTTTCTTCAGCTCATAAACTGTTAACTGGAAGCCAAGGGGGTAAGGGAGAGAGATCAGAGGTCATCGCTCAATGTATGATTCAGAAGTACAGCAGTGCATTGTGCCTGATATTGGACAGAAATAAAATTTAAATTGCATGGTAAATGAAGACTTTGAGATATTATATGAGAGGAAAAATGTTAAATGAGATTTTTGTGCTGTGAATTTATGTAACAAAGCCATTTGTTTATCCTTTAGGTACGTATTCAGGAGAACTTGGAATTTAAGATAGCTTTTTATTTGTGAGTGGAACTGAAGGCTGTAAATTGAGATGATCAATTGGCTATATAAATTGCCTGCTAAAGCAGCAGTAAAATATTTTCTCAAAGAATTTGACAAGGAGTTGAGCACATTGGTGTGTATTAATAACAGAAGGCATTGTGTTGATGCAGATCTCAGTGTGCCACAAGAAAAACCCATGCACCATCTAAATCCCATTAGCACAGAACAGTAAAAGTGAGATAAATCATGTCAGTACCATGCTGCTACTTCGATTGAGAAAAACTCTAAAGAATTACAGAAGCAATTGCTGGAGCAGAACTAAAGCAGAAGCTCTGTGGGACCAAGGCAATACTGAAACTTCTTTGTCCCAGTTTTTATTCCAGTGGAAAAGGAGGGAAAAATAAGAATGTCTTCCTGTTTACTTTTTGGTTTTCAGTTACAAGAACGGAGCCTTTCCTTGGGTATTTGCACTCCTCTAAGGTTAACTGAAAGATGGAAGCTCTAGTTTGTAAAAACTGTGTTGGGAAGAGCTCATAGTACTTCTTCCAGTTGTTTAGGCAGGTGAACAGTGGCTCTCACTGGGCTGGATGGAACGTTATCATGGGAGCACCAGCATGTGCTGAGCAAGTGTCGTCACTGATTTTCAGCTGTAAAAATGAGGCTGAGAAAAACTTGTAGCAGTTATCTGGCCTTCTCCAAAGAATTTTTCCAAGCAGATTGCTCTTTTTCTTGGGATATCAGGACTTCTAGCTTATGACTGAGTGCTGTTCTTATCATGTTTCCAGGTTGTTTTTTATGGTTTTACTTTTCTTTCTAGTGCTCAAAATTTAGATAGCTAAGGGAGCCAGCAGACTCTGGATGTGTAGATGCCATGGGTTATTTAGCCTAAGAAAGGTCTCATTGAAATGCTTAGGGAAGATGGGAGCCCATCCTGGAAACTGATGTTCAGAAGTGAAGGAAGGTTTAAGTAATGAATTCCATGGTGTCTGTCATAACTAAGCAGTTGCATCTACAATCCTTATACATGCAGATGCTGGATGTTAGATGTAGGGCCTGCACAGTAAGCTTTCAAGACACAGTGAATTTTATAAACTGATTGTCAGAAACTTAGCAAGTAGTTCAACTTGCAAGGCTACCAGCAGGTGATTTCTAAACTTCTGCAATTGAGGAAATTTCACTGTACATACAGAGTTCCAGAATGGTGTGAAGGGTGAAGTGACAGTCTGAACCTCATACATGATAACCTTGTGTACTGTTACCTTGTTTTTACAGTATGTAGTTACTTGATACCAGGAATCTTACTACTCTTTCATTAACCTGATTTTGAGTTATTAGGCCATAAGTGTTACAGAATAACAGTAATTCTGCTTTAACGATATGGACAAAGTTTAAGGTGATTAAACTAATTTGCTGACTTAAAAAGATGCTTTACTGTGGTTTTTTAAAACAAAGATCTGTCTAGCCTGAGATACTGTCTTCAGTAGCACAGGCAGGGCACGGAGATAATGCTTTCTTCTAATACTTCCCCAGTCTCTGGTTATTTTGTATTTGGGGAATTTTCAAGTCACATAGTTGGTAACATTCACATGCTTATCTTTCGTGTGTAGTCTTCCCTTGGAACCATACAACTTTGAAGTGTAACCTTGCTACTGTGATAAGGAAAAATGAATCGTTTTGGTAAAGAATATTAAAGGAACAAGTAAAAAAAATTAGCAGGGGCATATGGAAGAAAATTATTTTTATTGCACTATCTCTGTATGCATAAAATAGTGTCAATAAAGCTTAACGGGCATAGGATGCTATTTTTAATATTACTAAAACTATTTCCAGCTGGGAAGGCATTCATTAAGAAGAGTGAATAGGATTTTAACTGTGTAAAGCAAAGTACTGAATTATATTCAGAAAAGGAACAGAGCATGGCTAACATGTAATAAGTATGTCAACGTTGTTTTGTAGTGTTCATGTAAATCCATTAACTTAAATACAGGATATCATTAACATTTGTACATAAGGGATAGCTTCAGGCTCCATTTCTTCGGTGGTCCTTGGCTTTTGAGCTTTTCAAAGACTGGCATGAGCAAAGTTTAAATGCCATGATCACCAGTGGAGCAGAAAACATGAGCATCCAGTGGATAGCTGTTAAACCAGCACCGTTTTCTGGAACAGGAACCAGCTGGCCTGCACCTACACCAACAACTCTTGTACCTTTAGGAAGGGTGACTGTACCCAGATCATCTACTGGGAGTCCTGATCCCCAATTCACTCCTAGCTGTGACCCCTGCTCTTTGAAAAACGGTACGAACCAAAAGCAGTTTAACAGTACACAATTTCAAATGCTTGGGAATGCTTTCTGTCTGTTTCTTGTAAAGATACAGTCATAAAATACCTGGAGATGGGGGAGACATTTCTAATCAAAACTGAGATTAGTATGATTTGGTTTTAAGTTAATTGTAGTAAGCAACCTTACAAATACAGGACTTTCTTCACATTCTCTTGTTGAATGCTTCATCTTGAAGCTCCTTCTGTATACTTTGTCACTCTTATTGTATAAACCATGGATATAAACATCAGGATGTGCAAAAACTTAGTTTCAGTTTGAATTTAAAAAAAGGGAAAAAAAGACATCAAGAAGTTCTTAATAATTTCCATTCTACTATACAAATTCCATGTTATATGTTGACTTACTGTTTATTCTGAATCTTTGAAGATCTGTCAGATTGTAGTCACTGGAAACTATGAACAGAAAAATATGTTGAACAAATCTTATGGTAAGAAAGCAAAGAAACATTAAATTAAAAATAGTAATTGATCAAGTGATGTTGATACTAGGGAAAGAATATTCTAGGTGGGTTTAATATGATTGACTAATTCTTAGAGTATCTTCACATCAAAGACTAAGTTTGTTTACAAACATTGTGACAATGGCGTTTCTGCCTGGCTCCTGCCCACCGATGCAGTCTCATTAGCACACAGGATTTGCAATTAAAATTCCTTGTGTGAATATTTTGACCAGTTAAAAGTGAGAAGTAACTAAGAAGAAGACCTCATAGAATGGGGTCCTCAGATAGCATTTTTTTTCCTGCAAAGCACAGCAGCTCTTCCCAGCAGAAGAGAGAGAAGGGTTGGCGGGGTCTCTAGTTCTGCAAAATGCTCAGTGGCTGCAGCCTTTTGCACAATCAAGTTTTGCCCTAGCTAGCTCAGGTACATTATTAGTAAAGCTCAGAGCGCAGACTAATCCTGCAGGTATCTAATTAGCTTTGCAGGCACATTTCTTTCATCCTACACTGCATTCTGTACAGCTCCAAACACTGTACTGAAGTTAATGATTTGCCCATGTAGCAGTTAAATTTCTTCAGTAGCTGAGGCATACGTGTCCTAGAGTAAGAATTTAGATTATTCTGATGCAGTTTGAAGAAAACCCACGAAACCAACCCAAACTAAAAAAATTCCCAAGAAACCAAACCCCAAACCTAAAACAACAACAAAAAATAACCTGAACAACCCTCAGCATGCAAAACAACCAAAACAAAAAAATACCAAACCCAGAATGATTACTAGGTTCTGTAAACTCCAAGTTAGGGTTAAATTCTTAAACTTATAAATGTTAATTTGGAAGGTTAATCGTTTAAATGAGGGGTTGCATCAGCACTTCAGTTTGCAATTAAGAGAAGACCTAATTCTAATGTATGCTGGAGATTTGAATGACATTCTAGTCAGCAGATGGGAGTTTTTTCATAATCTAAAGACTCAGATTTTTTTTGGATTCTGGAGTTGGTGGTTAGTTGTCACACTGACATCTGGAACAGAATTTCAGGTCAACACCTGGAATTTGAACACAAACTGTTAAACTTAGTTCTTTGGGAAGCAGTGCAAGGGCAAGGATCTATTTGTTTGAAAGCTGTGTAATTAAAGCTCTTGAAAGAATTTGAGAGGAGTATTTTTGTGTGTGTCTCTGTAAAAGTGGATGTGGAGTTGGGGTTTTTTTTGTGTTTTGAGAAAGTTTGGGAACATACCTGTTCAAGAAATTTTAGTTTATCTGTGCTAAATAATAAAAAATGCCACTGTTCTGGAAGCATTAAGCAGTGTAGATCAGAGATGCAGAAATAGTAATTTCTTTAGCCTTCTCTGTGAGGATAGTTTTGTAAGAATAGCACTACTTAAAAAAAGGGGGCAGGGCAAGTAAGGATTACTTTGGTAGTTAAGTGCTCTAAAAAGATATTTTAATGCTGATACATGTTAAGAATTTTTTTCTAGTGGTATATTTTGTTCTTTGTCTGGGCATTCTCTCCTTTTGGTGTTGAATTGAGAAAAGTGATCAGCATGAGAACATCTCCACTGACTCTAGACCAGGTCTGCACATTTCAACTCTCCTGCTGACACTTTTGTGAATCCTTGGCAGGAGAGTCCTTATCAAGCTTCTCCAGAACTACCAGAAAAAAAGGTTTTGTTGTGACTATAAATAATGAGGCCACTTATGGTACTGTGCCCACCCAAACACTATAACCTGTTTTTTAAAGCGTTTATCCAATGTTTTTATGACCTCTGTTTCCTACCATAATTTTCAGTGGTAGTCAGGCATGCTATATATGGAGCAGAGGTTAAATTCTAGCTTAGTCTGCAAGATGGGAGAGACAACCATATCTGTGTGGGACACTTAAATTGAGGAGGCATACTTGTGGTTGTTAATTACAGATACTAAAAACTTGGCTAGACTATTTCTAAAATGGGGTATTATTTTCTGCTTTCTAATTAAGGATAGCCCAGTGGGTTTGTGTTGTGTTCAGTATGATGTTGAAAAGAGAGTGAAGCTGATGCAGAAGATGGTCTGTTTCATTTTGTTTTTATGTATTTTTCTTCAGTGGCATTAAAGCAAACTTGTGCCATTATGCAAGAAAAAACAGTTATGTTTTAAGAAAGTAACTATGCCTAAAGTGAGTAGTATTTTGAATTTAAAAAACATTTGCTTAAAATTTCATGCAACTAAAATACATTTTCCGCCAATTTGTTACGGTTTTAAAAATTAGTCCTTTGGCACATAGATTCTCTTTTATGAGACAGTACAAATAGTTATAACACCAGCTTACTAATAATTATTTTTGAACTTCTAGATCTCCTCTAGTATTAGGAGAAATCTAAGAACTTTTAGGAGTATAGACCGAATTTAATACAGTTTGTGTCTGAAATAAAAGAAATAAAGAAATAAAAGACCAAGGGATGCACTATCTGTAGACTGAGGACAAGGCCTGAAATTGCTGCTATTCATAGAAAGCAATACAGAAAGTATTTTACTAGAAGATGACTAAATCCAGGTGTCAGATAGCCATGGTACCAGCAATCAAATAAAGTATCTCACATTCAAAAGTTAGTTTAAGTGTGTGTTAATACTCCAGTTCAGAAGAGGCTGCATGGTTAACCTGTCAGGGACCATCTGCTTTTGACTGCAGTGTGCAGTTTTCTACTACTCTACTGAGGGTGTGATTATGAGCATTCTAAGCTCTAGAACTGCCACTAGGTTAAACTGTGATATGATGCTGTTTCCTTTTATTTGTGTTTCCTTTTAGGTGCATGAAACTAAGCCTGGCCTTTGGAACTAATGCTGAGTTTCAGTTTGGCAGGGGTTGAGGAGGCCTGGGTTTGGACCAAGGTCCTGAGCAGCCTGGAGCTAGGGAATTACTTTTCTTTCTTAGGCTTGAGGAAAACCATGTAATTTGCATTTGTGATGGTGGCAACTCCCAAAGTGCTATTGGGTTGTTAATGCAGCTTTTAGAATGTGTCTTTGGAAAAAGCTGAATTAGTTTTAGACAAACATATTCATCTTACGTTCTCTGTTGGCAGGGGCACCTTCCAAAGTAGTTTGAGTTTTCTTAGGTATCCTACTGAGTAAAACATCACCTTAGCTGCCAAATAGGGATCCCATACAAAAGCTGAGGCTCCCCTGCCCTGCTGCAGGCATGCTGAAAGTAAGGGATTGTTCCTTTCTGAAAGGTGTGGATTGGGTTACAGCCTGGTTTGATGAAAACAGAGCTGCCCGGGGGCTGTGTCTCTGCAGGAGATGAACTGGGCCTGAGCCGCATGTGGTCCCGAAGATTTACCTTATAAACAGCAATCAGTTCGGGCAGCAGAATAGATACTAAGGGCCTATTAACTTACTTGGGTCTCTCTTTGACTTGAAAAGTACTTGTGAGCAGAGGAATAATAAAAGGGAAGGGTCGCCAAAAGCTATGGAAGGTGCATTTTGCTATATCACTCTTGGGACATCTGTTAAATTGGGCATTTATTTCCTACTAAGCATCTGCTGAGCTTTTGAAGTACATATTAAGGTCAAAGGAGGGGAGCTTGAAATGATTGCATAATGTTTATTCTTTTCTTTGAAGATTTTAGACTTTAATCATACAGCATTTGGACATATTTAACAAAGGACAAACCTACATGAGCATTTGGCAAGCTTCCAGAACTTATTACATGCAGTAGTTGCAGCTTTACAACTTGGATTTAAAAATACTTTGGGCTTTGCTGAAGCTAGGTTTTGCAGGTCCATTTTTTAATCTGTCTATCATTCTTACTGCATCTGTGACTTTATCACACTGGACATCTGAATGTGACCAAAAATGAATTTTCAATTCATCACTCTCCATGAGGCTCAAGAAAAGAAAATCTCTAGCATTCCAGTGCCATCAGAGAGGGATCTTTGGAAAAACTGAAGTATCCAAAGAATCTAGCAGCAGGAGTGCAACAAATCGTTTCCATGTTCAGAAATGAGGTTTCCCCAAGCTCATTGTGTTCTATTCATGATTCTAATTGCTGCTTCTTTTTAATTTAAAATCATTTGTGAACAAGGATAGTCAATATGTTAATGGTTCTTATAAGTAGTTGCATAGTTTGGATTGGCATTAGGGTTACAGGGCAAACTGCTGGGTTAGTGGATATAAATTGGCTTGACCTACTAGTAGTGGTCGTCATTAATAACTCGTTTGGCTCAGAGTTCTGTCTTTGCAAACTTGTCAGTGTGGTATTGCTGATAACAGAACTGAATAGCTGCTGTATGTTGGGAAAGTTACTCACAGAAAATACAGTAGTTGCGTTGTTGACTAATCTTCTACCAATAATAATCTTTCCTGACATGGATCATTTCCAAAATCTGCATGTATCTTGAATCAATCATTTTGGGTGTTTATAATAATAAAGACAGAAAGCCTGATACCACCTCTATACACCAGAAAGTGAAAATGACTGAGTTTTGGTTTTGAAGTTGCTGATCATAGAGTGCTTGTTCATATTTTTTGTAGGATTTAAGGCTTAAAAGGTTCTTATATTACAAATTTCAAAATACAAATTATGGATTAGCCTTCTAATTTTAGTGTTACTGGTAATGTACATGAGCATTACAGAATTGATACAGTCATGTGAGTGAAAAAATGAAGATTCCAGTAACGTAATATGCTGTAAGTGAATAAGAGTGAACAAATAATATGCTAAAAATGAATACAGACTTCCTGTATGTGTTGCCTGTAGTTCTGGTTGTATTTATGATAGAGAAGGAGTTTGGTAGTTCAGCTTGAAAACTTTCAGTGCCAAGAAGTTTATGATGGAGTTATGGATTATGGAATTATGAATGTGATTTTAATGTTGGCATGTTGTCCCCTCCATTTCTCTAAACCTGTGAGAGTGACATGTATAGCTCTCTCGCAGGGAATACATCTCCATTCTACAGGGGGTTTGTATTTATTTTTTTTTAACCCTCCTCCCCCCTTTGCCTGTAGATTTGCCATGACAGGGTATATCCTGTCTCTGTGAAAATTAGAGATTGCTGTGTAATGATAAGGGTTTAATCTGCAACGAATCAGACATGTGGAAACTTCTGTCTGTGGAATTTTCTGTTTGATCTGAGAGGAATGCCCTTGCTGTGCCCTTCCTGTAATGAAAGCAAGGTATAGTGAATCAAAGTGATTCTAGATAAGATTGGAATGTGTGCATTGGTTATGCCTCTATTATATTTGGTGTTGCAATTCTGGCCATATGTATTATCTTATTATTCAAGATATTAGCAGCATAGTTCATCTTCTTCAAAGATATCTCTCTCTGTTTTAGCTAAAAGTGCTATAATTTTATTGATGAAATTTGAGTTAATTACTTAGGTTTGAACACAGAAATTCTTGCTTGCAACAACTAATATTGTCAGCAAGATATTGAATGAGCTATGATAATATAGCATCATTTTCTTACCGTAAATAATTTTACAGTATTCGCTTAATCTTCTGTTTTCAAGATTTTGTTGGTGTGCCATTGTGAGAAATAGCTAACAGTTTCCCTCCATCATTATTTCAAAACCAGTAAATGATTAACAAATGTGCAGCTGCCTGTGCAAGGAATGTTACTTACTTTGGGAGGGGGGAAGGAAAGATTATTTCTTCACATAAGAAGTCTGGTGTGATAGTTCACTTTAAAGGTAATTTAAATATTACAGGATCAATTTCAGCAGATTAATCAGAAATGGGAAAATGACCTGTGCCTTTCTTTGATTTTTGGTTATATCTATGTTGTTCCTACCTGTACTATTAGTTAGTATAGTAATATTTTGTGTTGCCTATGTTTGTCCAGACAGTAGTTTTAAAGTAAAAAACTATGTAAGAAGACATGGCAATTTATTCTTAAGTGTATGGATATAGGCAGAACATGGCTTAAAAAAAAAAAAGTGATAACATCTAAGCAGTTCATAGTCCAAACTATTTTACACCATTCCTAATCAGATTTCTGAGTGGGGCCTTGTTTGTTAAGTACAGAGACCAGTAGATCAGGAACTGTGCTTGTAAATGTAAAAACAAAAACTATCATAGAATTTGGGCTTTTCAATTAGCTTTTTGCTTGCTTCAGAATGTTCATACTGAATGGTGAAATTTCGTACTGAAATTTTGAACTTACTTGAATCTGTACAGTTAAGGCAGAGCAGGAAAGCGTTCAAAAATTGTTAGTGGAAAATGAGTTGTCAAGTTGCCATTGACTCAAATGACACATCAGCTTTAATGTGCATTGTTTAATAAGAAGTTAAGGGAGTGACAGAGTGAGAGCAAGATTACTGCTGATTAATGGAGTAAATGTTTGAGTGAATATTGATTCAGTATGTGATGATGGGAGGAAATGGAATAAGACATACATGCCATTCTATTTCTGTAATTCCGGGAATGATAAAAAATACTTTGGAAACTGAGTCATTCAGTCTAGTCAAACACAAGAATGACCAACATTTGAGAGTCTCTTTTTGACAACAGCTATGCACAGATACAGAGATTTGAGGAGGTCTCCTGGTGCAACTCAGTCTAGTTGCTGTGTATTCTGTGAATTTCTTAAACGAGGAAGAAAATCCTCAGTGGTTAGGACTAAAATGCATTTTGTGTCTAAATGGTCTACTAATTACCTACAATATCATATTTTTCATTTACACTGTTCTAGTGTTGACAGAGTTGATCTACTTCTTTATGACAAATTATTGGTTTATGAAGCAATTATTCATCACACTAATTTTCTTTGGTATTGTTTGAAGGGTGCAGTTATCTTCAGCAGAAAATTGTTTCTGTGGAGAATAACTAAAAGCTTTTTCAATGGAAATTCTCTCAGAGAGACTCTGTGGTCTTTGTTCATCCAAATGCCTGCAGGTTTGCCTAGTAAGCAAAAAAATGAATTAAATTTATAGATTTTTATACTTTTTAACTGTAGCTTCCATGAATTTCTACTACCATTAGTAATTTTTTATTCTGGAGAGTGTTAATTAAGACTGCATGTGCAGTTGTCCATTGTTTATATGAGAAAAACTGAAACTATTTCCCAGCAAGCGTCCAGGGCCCCCAAAAATAAGTATGCTTGACATCTGATAAATGATGATCTCTAGTTTTCTAGTTACAAGTCTTTTTTTTAGATGTTATGTATTGGTTCTTCAGTGCTCTAAGAATTTGCTTGCAAATGGAGGATTTGTCATTTGCTTGATACAGTAATCCTAAGAAAAGAGAATAAACTTAATTTTATGGTACCAAAACTCTTTGCTTTCAGAGTTCCTCTGGCTTTAAAATTTCACTCAAAACCAGACAAGTTCAGAAATGTTTCTCTGTATGGCCTTGTGTTTAATTTGATTCATATGCAAAGGCAAATAAGGCTAATTAAAAATTAGTTTAACAGGTACTCATCAATGTCGAATCCCCTCTGGAAACAGGACCAGAAACAAAGTCTGAATAAATAAATGGATACTTTGTAGGTTAATACATCTGACTTTGTCAGAGCAAGGATGAAAATGTCTTTTGATGTCACTGAATCCCGGATGCTTTCATTCCATGACTTTGTCAATTTGCTTTGTTCCCCCAGCATTAGCATGCCCAGAGGTGTATCAGATCTTTGTACACAGAAATCTGCTTGGGAGCAGCATGTCTGTTGGCAGTAATTAAGTGCTTTTGTGTCTAGAGCTACCTGGTGCAGTAACATGAACAGCAGCAATAGCCTGATTTCCAGAATTCCTCAACATGCTACCTCCTTTTTTGATAGATACCAGTATCTTTGCTTGCTCAGAGCTGGTCTGGAAACTATCATTGCTAACCAGCAGTTTCTGCAACTGAAAATATCTTGGAGACTGAAAGCTTGAAGCAAAATTGCAGTAGTCCAAACCACAGCCATGCATAAATAACACACACATGTGCTAAACAACAGTTTTTTTGTGGTGGGTTAGTCATGAGCCAGAGTTGTTGTGGAACACAGCTGTAACATCTTCTTTCTGAAGGATGGGACTGCTCTGTTTGACTTGCTGGGCCTTCAGTGTTTCACAGAAGTAATAAGGGGTGAGCTGCAGTTTCAAATTTCCACCAAAAAGGGAATCTGAGAGAAATGCAGTGTGTACAGGAAAAGTATTCCTGGGATACATGGAACAATTTTTCCTTATTTAAGATGGTCACTAACCCCTGAAATTTACAGAAAAAACCTGTAATCTGTAAAGTTTAATAGTTTCAAAGTACAGTTGTTGCAGAGCTGTCCAGGTTTTAATAGTTTGCAGAGGTCTAAACAGCTAGATCCTTCTGGATCAACAAACCCGTTTCTGAACAATTAAATGTGTTGCTCTTGTGCATAATTGGCTTCCCATGCGTCTCATTATTTTCCTTGTAGACTCTTCTTCTGCCTAAGGGGGGACCTAGGTTAATCTGTCAACTCCAGTTAGTTTTGAAATTCCTGGGGCCATTTGCAGAGGAATTTCCCCTTCAGAGGCTCCCCATTTCCCAGCTAAATTATGAGACTTACCACACTCATTGTCAACAATTCCTTAGTAGTAAGAAGACTAATAGAGAAGAGGGATTTTGCAGTCACTGGTGAAGCCAGAGTTCTAAAGACCATATATTTTTTTCATTTGTGTGTTTAAGAAATTCTTACAAACTTTAACAAAGAATATAGAAATTCATCCTTTGTGTTTCTCATGCAGAGGCAAGTACACATTCTTTATGAAAAATTGATTAATTAATTTCCTTCTTTGTCCTTGATGTTCATAAGTAAACAAACAGTGGACCTGTAAAAGCCTTTGCTTGTTTGTGAATCACCTACATTTTAGTAGAAATTTTCTTGGTCATGAAGGCAACTTAGCTTAAAACAGCTCAGCAATATTATCCCAAAATGTTTTGCTTAAATAGTTTCTTACTCTAATTTTATTTCTTGGGACATAGAAACTTGTTATGTTTTTATCTGAAGACAAAAAGCTGTCCTGAATACGGGCTGGGTGGCCAGAGCAATGACTTGCCTCAGATCTTACAAACCTTACAGAAGCTGCTTTTGTGGGTTCCGAAATCCCATGTGCTGGCCCAGAACCTGCTGGCAGCTTGTCCTGCTTTCTCTAGTGTTTCATGAACCTGCTGTAATGTTGAAGTGCAGTCATGTTTTCTTCAACAAGTTTTCTCTCAAAGCGTGAATGACTGATCATGTTAACAGCAGAGCATGCTTTGCTTGCTGTCTCTTCAAGGCAGTGTGGATCCTATGTGGTTGTATTACAATAATTTTTGCTATTGGCAGAGGAGTTAACATTACATTTCCCTAATGTGGACGCATCAGGGGGTTTTTGTGTCTCTCCATATCGAGCTTTAGCAACACGGTACCGTTCCTCTGTATAGCAATTATATTGCCTGTCCAAAAGCTTGACATACAAGCCGCCTAGCTGACAGAAATAAGCTGGAACTATTAAAATAACCATAAATGAGGCTGACAATGGGAGCTGTCTGCCATTGTCCCAAAAGATTTTTTGAACTGGAAGTAATCAGTGGAGTTCTAAGGCAGCGCCATCACGGATCTTCTAATTGCAAAAATTCCCCCCTCGCCAACCCCCAGCTTCCTGAAAGGAAGTTCACAATCCTTGTGGACCTTAGGAGATTTATTGCTTGTAGCCCAGACTACCTAGTACCAAATCATAATTTCTGGGCATAATATTTTATGTAGACAATTTTAGGAACATACATAAAACCTATTTTTCTTTCATAAATGGTCTGAACACTGTGTTTTCTGTTCATTTGACTTGTTTTTTGTAGAAATGTGCAGCAAGTAAAGTGGCAGGAACTAGAAGTTAAAATGTTACTGCTTCTAATTATTTACAATTCTCTTTTTGATAATTTCTTATTTGACTTTACCCATTTACATGATAATGGTACCTGATAAATCTGGCTTTTCAATGTTTTAAAATATAGTCTGGTTTTGTGTGTAGCGCTTTAACTATGCACATCTTTACTTCTAGGTCTTTGTACAATCTCTACATGCTTATTTAAGGGATAGCTGCACTTACCTGATGAACATTCTGTATTTCTTCAAATCTGTCTACCTACCTGGTGTATAAGCTGTGCAGAGCAAAGGGCAGTAGTGACCCTTTCTCTCTCTCCACTTGAGCACTGTTCAAGCTACTGCTGTTCACTCATAGCACAGAAGTGATGCATAAACTGTGGTCTATTTTTAATTTTTTTTGTCAAGGTTTGGGTTTGACCACATGCTGAGGCTCTTTGGATGCCAAGTTTTTTGTCCCCAAAAAATATTTTCAAAGGACAATATTTGAAAATTGATAATTTCTATGGGCTTGGAAAAGTGAGACAGGTTTCACTGGACACTGATAGTGTCTGATTGTTTCACTGACTGCTCTTGCTGTTGTTCCATTGGTGTCATAGAAATACTTTAATTTCAAATACAGTAGGTTTGTAATGAAACCTGGGGGGTTTGAGAGCTTGTACTAATATCACATGTACTTAAGCTTCTGCTGCAAAACTGGATTTGGCTATATATTTTGCTGTATCTAGTCAGTGCAGTGAAGTTGAATTTGAGATGTAAAACATAATTTTATTATGATTGAGGTTTTTCTTTGTTCCATTTGGGCTTTTTTTTTTTTTTTAATTAAAATTTTAAATCTGCTTTGCTGGTGATGGTTCCTCTACTCTGTTTAAGGGTGGGTTCTGTGTGCCTTGCAGTGATATTCTTCCCCTTCCATCTCCCAAAACTTGCAATAACTGGTCCCTGGAAAGAAAGCAAGCAGTGGTGGACTCTACACATTTAAGGTCTTGCTACTGCTGCAGTTCCATCAACTTACTGTTATTGATCGTGATTTCATTTGAAACTTTCCAGGCCTTATTTGAGTTGAATTCGTCCTTGAAATAGCAACAGGAGTTGCTTTCCAGTCAACAGTTCTAGCTAAGCATGATTTCTCAACTGGTAGTACGTAAAGCACAGCCTGAAATGTGTGTAACTTTCTATGTCAAAGAGCTATAAACAAAATTTAATTACATTTCGTGGGATCTGCCCTTATACATGCTGACAAAAGACTTGTAGTTCCAGTATGATATTTTCAGCTTAAGTACTTTTTTTTGGTAGCTTTTCCAGAGAGAAATCTTGCAGTGCCTTCTCTGAAGCTGAAATTGTGAAGTTTAGATTTTTTCATTGCCTTTCTTATAAAGAAGAAATTTATTTATGATAAAGAAGAAATGTTATATACATATAAAAGCGAATTAAACCCACTGTGTATTAACTTATTGAATATTTAAAGAAACAAATGTGTAAAATGTATGTGACAAGCATTAACTTTAAGAACAAAGTAAATAATTTATATTGATTATGTTGTTTATATTGTATGCTAGACAGTATTATCTTGGGGTTCATGAGAAGCTCTTAGGTTGGTTGGTGGATTTTTGGTGGTTTTTTTTCCCAATAACATTAAAATGCAATTAGCCAGGATGCATGTAAAAGGCAAAGCACCAAACTATTTAAAAAATAAATCAGAATGTGTTAATTTGCATTTCAGCTTAGGCCAACCAGAAGAATTTCCGAGTGGTTGAAAAGGGAAAAATGAACTATTTCAAACTAGACTGAATCATTAGTTTTGCACATTGATTTTCCTCAGATGTGTTTGCAGACAAGTCACCTCACTTTGAGGTATGGAAAACACAGTGTTGATGGTTTGTGGCCAGGTTACAGACTTTCTGTCTTTGCCTAATTAATGCTTCTGGAGAAGAGACGAGTGAAAAGCAGTGAACATCTCTTGTTCGTGTGTGGTTCAAAGGCAAGCAGTAGTTCCTACAACTTTTCACTCTCCTTCAGAGCTGCAAGAAAGGATTATTTATATTCTGAGACAGTACTGTTTAGTCTGTGTGAATCTTCAGATGCAAGAAGTCTGAGTAGCTTGCATTGTCACTGACAAGTTTTAAATTGCTATGGAGGTGAAAAGCAAATTGTATTTCTCTGGGTGGCTTTTGCACCTTGTTCCGTAGAGGTGCAATCATGTAATGCTTCCCGTTCAAAGTGCACAAACAATAAAAGTAAGGAACTTTTCCAGCTCAGCTTATTTGTCAAAAATAATACTTTTCTTAAAAGAAGAGATTGTATATACTTTTAAGAAGTTCACACTGCCTGCCACAAGTCTTTAATATTTCAGGAGTTAGATTGCTGTGCCTTTCTTGGTATTCTGCTGTGTTTATAGGGTGGATGAGCTGACATTTCACTTTTGCAAGAGGAATCTCATGCCATTCCTTCTTTAGAGGGAGATTGTTTCATGGACTTACCAGGATGGAGATTTTGGGCTTTTCAGATGATGTTTTATGTAGTGAATAGTTTGTTGTCTTTGTGGCAGGACATAAGTAAAATTTTCAGTGCTTAAGGATAGCTGGTTTGTGTAAAATTAGGGCTGATGTGGTATTGTGCTTTGTTTTGGTTTTACTAAGTGGTTATTTATTACACTTGAGTGATCAAATACTATTAAATTTTGTTGGCATTAGCATTGGCTGCTATTTTAGAAGCATGGTAGGCTTAAGGTTTACTTGTCTCTTACACACTGGTGCTTGGTAGAGGCCTGAGTTAAAGTAGCACAGTGGCCTGGGGGAAAGAATAATTTTTTCTTCAGAGTTCAATAGGTTACATGTTTCAAAACCTTCAAATTATAAAACATTTTATGGTATGTAGGGTTGTGACTGCTGCTTCAAGGCATTTCCCAATGTCAGATTACAGTCATGACCAGAAGCTTCAGCAGTTATCAGAAGGAAGTTGGGAAGTTAACAGAAACACAGATAGAGGGGTTTTTTTAATTGCTGTAAAAGTGGAAAGAATCTGAGCTATGACACTGGCCACAATTAATATTACAGATGGATGTAGTACTTGTAAATCGTGCACTAAACTCCGCTGTAGTCTGTTTTATCTTGCATAGGTAGATACCATAACAAGCACTGCATCTTTTCCTAGGCCAGATGCTCTTTCCTGGTTTCCTGTGGGTACCAGTTTTTGTTTGTTTTCTGGATTTTTAATCCTGTCTTCTCTGCTATAGCCCGTCTGTTTGTACAGCTCAGGAAAATGCTAATCACGTCATGGTAGGTAATAAGGAAAAAAAAATCTAAGAAAAATAGAGCATATAAGAAGAGGTGAATGGGAAGTAATTTATGTTCATCTGTGTTTGATCTGGATGTGTTTGAAGAACTGCACTGTCATTAACAAAGTTATTGGTTAGAAGAGATGCTATTTCAAATAAAATGAGCTGTGCAAAAAATCAAAAGTTAAAAATAGCAACTTTATAAAATACCTTTTTTTTCTGGCCTATTCTAGCCATGTAATTGTGGAGATTTTAGTAACAACCTGAAAACTGTCTGTTTTGAATTGGATAACATTAGAAGCTAAAATATAATAGTATTTTATTAAATAAGACTTTACTTAGGAAGGTAGCCAAACCACTAAAAATTTCTTTGTTTTAACAACAACTTAAGCAAAGTTTCACAAAATTTAAAGCAGAAATTTTCTCAGAAAAACTGGCAAGTAAACTTCCGGGAGCTAGGGTCCTTTAGACCCCTGTTTTCACATAGTAACTCCTGAAAAATATATGTTGCCTGTCTTGAGGTGGCAGAGATTCACAAAGTAAGCTGCAGAATGTGCTGAGCAGTTTTATCTCTAGTTTAGAAGAGTGTGCCTGCCTTAGTGGCAGTGTACCCTGCAGTGACTCTCTGTTTGTTTAGAATTCAGGACAGTTGCAGTCTGGGTTGGTGTGCTGGTGCCATTGAGGACAGCGTGTCTCCGTGTTTATAACAGGCTTAATCCACTGGCTTTTGAAACTTAGAGTTGAATTGGTTGTTTGTTGAAGGTCATATTTGATCAAAACTTTTGTTCGTGCAATTTGTAAATCACTGCTTTCCCCCTAGCCCTCAGAATGGCTTTTAAAGCAGCTGAAGAAGCTTTTTGATTTACCCAACTTATTAGAACTTAGATTAATTGAGTTTGTAATCAGATTTCAAGCATCGTGTTCCAGGCCAGGGATTTCTTAGTTTGCTTCAGATGTCATTCCGGGGGCAAATTCTGCTAAACTGCATTTTCATGCTTTGCTGAGAAATGATTGCAGGTTTTGATTTCCATTATGGAATCGTTAATATTGTTAATTAGAGTTCTTATGGATAAGCACACTTAAGGAGGATCATCCCTGGGAATTGGGAGTATTATAGTTTGAGCATTTGTTAATTAGATAAAATTGGCATATGTAAGAGTGTCAGATTTGAGGTGTATTTTATGCTCTTTTTTTTTTTTAAGAGTGACTTTGGTTGTAGTGATTTGTCTTGTGGGATTTAAACTGGGGGAAGCATTGCTTCTTGTTACCAATGGGGTTACTCTTTCGAGTTTTTCCTCAGTTGCTGTATTCATATACCATCCTATTCTTCCACATTAAATTCTGTCTAAATTATATTCTACAGTAGTCACTTAGGACTTTGGCCTTCCTTTAATGAAATTGATGGAAAAGTCCTACTGCATCAAGTGGGAAGAATATCTAGTCTAAAATTTCAGAATATGAATATTGTAAAATCAGTTCTGATGTCCTCTTGCCGATGACTGAGAAACATTTCATCAGAGCTCTTTTGTGCTCCCCTCTGGTGGTTAGTGACTGAATTTAAATTTCTTTTTATCCTGATCACCTGGAAGGTTTCACGATTGCACAGCCTGTCAAGTGAAAAATGCTTTTTGAATCCTCACTTCACCTTATGTTTTGAATAACAATGTTTGCAAGTGTTTGGGATTACCATACATGTGAAAGATTCGTTAGTAGATTTCTCAGCTTGTCTTGCTCCATAAAAACAAATGGTTTGTAAAAGTCAAAATTAGCTAACTGCCTTAGCATAGAGGATGGATGGGAAATCTGCTGATTAAAGATATTCTGTGAATGAGGGAAGAGTTAGAACAGAGATGGAGCTTTTACAGCATTGAAGATACAGTAAAGGCACTTCAGGTGTATTCCTTAAATGTGCCTTGTACCACTTGAAGAGAAAAGGAAAAATTCTTTCTAGGAGCCAAAACATGCTCTTGAAACTGATGATATGATCAATATCTTACTGATGCTTAATGGATCTAGATGTTTGCAAGATTAAAACAAATTAATTCTTATTAGGTTGTTTTATTATTTCAGTTTGATAGAGGAATCCTGATCAGTTTTTCCTCTGTTACCTTGAGAACCACTGGAACTAGAAACCAGTGAATTTATTAACACCTTAAGTGCTGAGTGCTGGCTTTCAGGCAGCATACAGTCTTGTGCTGCCCTAAAATGTGAAATAGGCTACTGCAGTCAATATTTGCAAAAGCAGAAAACTGATGTGCTTAAAGGACTGGTTCTTGACTTGTGATTTGGTAGGAGAATGATTGTTATCATTGTTAACAAAAGTAATCAGTCATTTTTTTTGAGCTTCTGTTCCTTAGAAGGTGTAGTAAGCTACTGAAGTTTTCATGCAATTTTATTCATTATTGTTCAATAGAAATTAAAAATGAAGCTATTAGTGTTCTCATAGGCAAAATCAGGAAAGATTTAGTGTTAAACTTTTAGAAGCAGGAGCAATTTCAACTAGAGTAACGACAATAGGATTGTGTTTTGTAATTACTGGTGTAAGATTGTTGAGGGGGCAGAGAAAAAACTGAAGTACTTCTTACACTTATATGTGTTTAGTTTTTATTGTACTTTGTGACATAAAAGCTGATATAGAACCAGAAGAAATTCAAGTTTTGATTGTCTGAGCCTGCCCCCACCCCTAGATGTGTGCTGGATTAGTATATCTGTTCCATTTTATTGCTGGGTTCAAACATCATGAAGAAAGCTGAGTCATATTAATAAAGCAGTCATCCCTTCCTTTGCTATATTGCCTGCAGCTTTGAGCAATGAGCAGAGCTAGGTGTGGTGGCCTTTCCTCCATAGCTCTCAATATGCTATTGGGAAAGGGAAATTTTTCTTCTGTACCTTCCTGTTCCCTTTTTCATAGCTTTTATGATGCAGGAATGTTATTTTGAGTCTTCATTTTTGATGTTGTCAAAGTAATTAATCCACTTACCTGCAATGCCTGTCTCTAGCAATCATGGAATTGTAGAAGGGTTTGAGCTGGAAAGAGCCTTTAAGTTCATCTAGTTCCAACTCTGTGCCCATGGGCAGAGACACCTTTCACTTCCAGAGACCAGGTTGTTTAAAACCCATCCAAGCTGGCCTTGAACACTTCCAGGGGTAGGACATCCACAAGCATCTGCTTCCCAACTTGCACATTCATACCCGTCTATTGCATCTATTTTAAACTGTGTCCTTTGTACCTTAAAAAAAAAAAATCACTCAGGAATTAACCCATTTATTAGTGTTGAACAGTTAGGTAGATGGTTTTGCGTAGGTGACTGATCATAAAATTGTTTTTGTGGATGCTATTTATTTCAGATTGGAATTATAAAAGCCACATAAAGAAAAAAAATGTTCATCCTCAAATTCAGGATCAGTTTAGTGAGAAACATGAGGAAAATGGAAAACCAATGAAATTCCCCGTTACTTTCAGTAATGCATGCTCAGAGTTTATGTGAGTGCCCCTGTAGGAAATTGGGACATTCTAATGAAAGCAGAGCTATCCCATTGGGGAACCTGTGTTACATGGTGCATCCAGTGGTCAGATCATCAGACAGATTCTAAGCCTTTCTCTACAAAGTCTATGTAAAATACAGAAGTAACATTATAAATGCAGATCTAAATTGGAATTAAAAATTAACCAAAAGGCAAAGTTGCCCATGTGCGCTGTATCATACTGTAAGTTTTCCCACATATTTCTTTTTGAGATACTAATTTTTCCAGTGTGGTACTGTTTTTTCCCTCTTCATCTCATGTGATGGATGTGACTTAAGAGAATGGACATTTGAGAACTAGTACACTACAAAAGTAGAATAGGTTTAGTCATCCTTTTATCTGAGGAGAGCTTTGATAACTAGGGAGGTAGATTTTGTTGATGTTAGGTGAGCATATTGCAGGAAGTAAGCTTCATTTCCACAAGAGTCTCTTTTTATCTTTCTTTAGAATCAGTCAAAGCAGTTTTAAATTAATATGCCTGTTCTGGTGCAGCTACTGTTTAGAAAGTGGGATGTGTGAAATGAAAACAGTTGCTCTTTTCAGCACGAATCACAAATAAAAAAGCAGCATTGCTGGAACCTTCGCTAGAAGGGAGTTAATACAATCCAGTCTTCTCTTTGGTAGGGCATGAAGGGCTTACAGGACTTTCCAAGGCATACATAGAGTCCATCCAGGTTTAAGATTGTTTGTATGCTACATCCAGCTTTTAGATTTAGAAGTGAGGCCACAGTAAGTAACAAATTTAATTACTCTCAACCAAATCTCCTGGCTGAGGTAGAGTCACACAAAAGGTGTGCCATGAGTTACAAAATAGAATCTGGGTAACTGAGTGCTCAAGGCTGTGTCCATTAGAGGGAATTTATGCAGAAACTATTCAGGTAACCAGTGCACAAATGCAATGACTACTGGATAGTATTACCTTTTTGTTGTAATAGTAAAACTGTCATCAAACAAAATGTAAATACTGAGGCAGAGAGACTGGAAATGTGAAATATCAGGATTAATTAACACCTAAACTTACTTGTTGAAGATGTTGTTCTGCAAAAAGATAAAAAAGGAAATTATGAAGCCAGTAGTTTACTTTCAGGAAAACTCTTATAGACTGCATGTAATGCATGCCTATTTTGAGATTGCAATGCCCCTCCTTTTTACCCCAGTTCTGTAGCCTTTGGCACTATATTAAACCAATTTCCACACTGACATCTGGTGGTAGCTCTGAAATGCTATGTTGCTTGAAATGCTATATATGGGAGTTTGCAGGTCTAAGCATCAGTTTCAATCCCCTCCAGCTCTTCTGAAGTGATCTTATCGATGTCTTAAAATTTTAACCTGCCATGGTCAGACCAGCTTCTCACAAGGCAAAGAAAGTAATGAATAAATAAGTAATTCCTTAATATTTTGCTCAGTCAGTATAATGTATCCAAAAAAAAATGTCTGTAGTATGTGAATCACGCAATACTTAGAGTTAATTCCTTTCCCAAAGAATTCCTGTGAAAACAGCGGCATAGTTTTTTTGACATCCTGTTTGTCTGATGGTGTGTGTATGTAAGTATATAGAGATATACGTATCTGTGTGAAGTAAATGAGCTCAGTAGAAGTGCCTCATCATGCATGCTCGCATTATGTGGCTTTATCCAAAGTCCAAAACTGGCTGTCGTGGTGATAGTTTGACTCATCTTGGCTCCAGTTCCGATTAGTCCTGGTGTGTGAGTGTACAACAAATAGTAAGAGCCATTCAATAGTAAAAGCCCTTCAAAATTTCCACTGAAATGGTTGCAAGGGCTTGCTCTGTTCCTCATCCTGACATGTATCAGGTTGATCTTAAGTTCTCTTAAGAAAATATCTCAAATCAGACACCCTGTAGGAGTGATTGGATCAGGAAAAGGAAAGTGCGAAGTTTTATTCTGCCATGGTTCCATGACTATTTAATATTCATCCCCCATGGGTTAGACCATAGCCCATAGCCTTGTGACACATGCATAGCGTGGCTGTACATGTAGATCAAGCTGCTTGTAAAAATAAAGTTGTATTTCTTCATGCTGTAAATTCTTTAGTCATTTCTGCCCTAGACAATCTCCTGTAGGCTCAGCAGACAGCTTTTTATTAAGTTTGTGAATTACATAGTAGCTCCTTATTTGGTAATTAATTCTATGTTTGTAAGATTGACCAGATTTTTGCTCCTATTTTTGCTGCCTTCTATTTCCAGAGTAATGGCAACCATTGGTTAGTCCTAATGTTGCAAGGGTTACATTTGGTATAACGTTTGTTTTTTTTTCTGTGACATGTCTGTGTGAATATAAATCAGCATATAAAGAAAGTTCAGTCAATTAATTCATTTGGGCACAGAGATAAAAATGTTTCACATTTAAGTAGTTATTCATTAATACGAATAATAGTAAAGAGATCAAGGATTTGGCATCTAAACCAGATAGTTTAATGTGGTATACAGTTTACCGTAATGAGTACAGAGGGTCATTCAAGTCCCAAAAGATTCTGAATTAAATATTTAATTTAATCTTTTAGGCAAAACCGATTTTATGAATAGTGCTGACTGGTCTGATGTATTTCAAAAGATGTTGGAAAGGAAATTAAGTAATATATTGTTTTAGTAAATGATGCATAATTGCTTAAAACTCTTACAGTGATTTTATTTTTTGTGGCTTCAGATTAATATGTGTGTGTGTGTATATTAGCACACACTGTGGAATCAATGTTGGTTGTTTAGAACTTGTATTCATTTTGATTTATTAATTTACTTAAACTTGTTGCTTACTGTATTTTTACACATTTCTGCATACTTATTGAGCCTTTTCTATTTATCTTTCTTCCCATTAAACAGGCATTATTGAGACTGCAGACCACCTGGATCGTGAGACCACTTCGCATTACTGGCTTACTGTTTATGCAACAGACCAAGGCGTTGTGCCTTTATCATCTTTCATTGAAATCTACATAGAAGTTGGGGATGTCAATGATAACGCTCCTCAGACCACAGAACCAGTTTATTACCCAGAGGTCATGGAAAACTCACCTAAAGATGTGTCTGTCATTCAGATTGAGGCATTTGATCCAGATTCGAGCTCAAGTGACAAACTAACCTACAAGATTACAAGTGGAAATCCACAGGGATTCTTCTCAATAAACCCCAAAACCGGTAAGTACAATACAGTGTTCTATTTTAGGTACTCATAAATTAATGTGTTTGCATAACTGCATAAACCAGGTGAAATCAAAATCTTTTGGTTTCATGTTGGAAACATGCTTTCACAATAGTGGAGTTAAGCTGGTGTCTTGGGCTGTGTCAGTAAGTTATATATAGACATGTAGCAAAAGAGATATTAGAGTGGAGCACGTGGTTCCAAGTACTTGACATCCACATCAGGCGTGTTTTCTGAAGGCTTACTTCTGAGTAGCTCCTCTCTAGACTGGTCAATGTCCATACATTTTTACAGTGCAGTAACTATACAGTAAAAACCCATATTTTAATTTAGTTTCATCCAAATTGTTTTTAGTTGTCTTTATAGGGGTTTTTTTTTGTCAGTTGTCTTTATAGATTTTTTTTAATTATTTTTTGGTGGCCAGGGGGAGGATGTCATGTTAGTCTAAGCAAAATAAGCCACTTACTCCCTGCAGACTCACTTGTCCCACAGTCAGAAGATTCTTTCTTTGTAATTAACTATTGCTGCTGCTAGAAATACATAATCTGGAGGATTATTTTCAGCTGTGGCTTTTATGCACTGAAAATATAGAGTCTGAGTTCACTGGTTATTTGGAAAGCTTCAGAAAAAAGCACTGAGGTTTTAACAGGGGAGTACAAACACAAGAACCAGGTAACGTCTTAGGAACTGAATTGCAGGTACTGAAAGGTTTGTAGGACAGACAGATGGGAAGCAAAATAATCAGTCTTAACTGAAGCTACCTAGTAATTTTGAAAATATTTTAAGTGTTGCATATCATCCCTTCTTCTGAATGTGCAGAAATAATACACATACTGGATGTTTTCCCCACAGTTTACGCCTAGAGAAGAACTTGGGGTTTTTTTGCAAGGTTGTGCCCAGCTTAGCTTTTCCTATGTTGTGTTTAGGTATTATTTCACAGTAAAAATTATGAGAGATGCTTTTGGTTCACTGAGCCATTTTTTTTAAATCACAATTCAGAGAGTTTAAGATTAGAGGCCCTGCAGAGGCGCAGTGAGCGACTTTAATCTATTACAAACCCAGTAAGTACAAGGGAGCAGTAGAAGCTTTATTAATTTAGCTCTTGCCCATTCATGGAAGCAATTTCAGGGTACTTAAAGGAGCAAAAATGGAGTGAAAAAATGTTTTGAATGCTATGGCCTTCATTTTGTTCTGTAGTTATTTCAGCTCAGGGTATGAAAGACTTGTGTGCTTTATCAATTGCAATTGCTGTGTCAGCAAAGCTCTGAGTGCAAACACAGATATGTTATTTGGGTTATTTCTGCCAATAACTTCTTTGTCAGCGTGTGCTGCATCTGTGAAAACACTGCCAAGAGGGGCATATGAAATAGCTATAGCAACAGAAGATATTTAGTATGGTTAAAGCCTTCATCTAAACACTGTATTTAAAAAATGTTGGTTTTAGAGAAAAGGGAGCCTGAAAAGTAAAGCAAGAGAAATTCAACCACAGTCTTCTGAAGTGAATGCAGAAAATGTTTGTCTGCTTTATTTCCATTTGCTTTACTCTGTCTCTTTTTTCTCATTTTACATGATGCAAAAGGAAAAAAAATCTGCTTTTTTATCTACTTCCTTGTGTTTTATGATTTTGAAAAAGTTCTGTTGCCTGCCACTTTGATATTTTTTTGTTGTCTCAGTATAATACTGATAAAATGGAAATAAAATTGCCTGTGAGTTGGGTGGAAACAAAGTGAATGACTGCAATATTCAAATTGCAAAGGAACATAAATTCTACCTCCATTCTTTTCATCATTACTCTATAATTGGCCAGTTATTTTTGGTTATTGTTTCCTTAAATATTCCTGAAAAATATACAGGATGCAAAACTACAGGTCATTTTCTCTTTCTTCTGTTCTTTTCCTCCTCTTTCAGCCCCCTGCATCATCAGGTGGCATTTTCCAAACTGTGTTTTGAAAAAAGACACTACTGTACCTCCCTTGCTGAAGTTTTGACATAAAGAAATATCTTTATTCCTATTTAATGGGTAGAATTAGGGCGCTGGGAGGCTGTGACTTGTCTTGGACAGAGTTTGCAGTTTTCTATGTCAGTAGCTTACTGTGATCTCATTTATGTTACAAAGGAACCTTGAGTGAGAGAGCTCAGCACAACAGATGGTGAAGTGATAAGGAGCACTTAATAGAAAAGGAATAAAGATTTTCTGTCAAGAGAGCTTCTTACCTGCCTGTATTGTAGCACGCATGCACTAGAAGCAAGCAGTTCAATCCACAGTCCTCAGTTTGGTGTTAAAGAATAAAAAGCAAAAGAGCAACTGGAAATTATTAAATCATTATATTTCAGAACACAAGCACTGTGAATAAAAGAATCTCCCTCTGATTTACATTCAGCTGAAGAAATTTTTTTTTCCCCTCAATATAATTAAAGGCCCAGGCTTAGGTATTCACCTGTCATGTGCCATTCATGCTATTACTGTTAAAATTGTAATGCTAAGTAGACATGCTTCTAGACAGACATCTTAAACATAGTGAAAGGAAAAAGGTGGGCGGAGCAGAGAAGGGAAGCTTGTTCCTAGAGTGCACTCAGATAATTCAATGGAGAAATTAAAAAGCTAACTCATATATATAATTGTCTTCCCATTTCATGTGCTCTGATGGGACATACTGCCTATCCTGTACATGACCAGTTGGAAACTGTTAGTCTGCAGTGAGCACTAACACAGGGGCTGGGTTTTGACTAAGATTATCAAGTTCTTAAGTTCTCAAGTCTCTCTTCCATCTATAAGATATTGAATGTATTTAATCTGAATAGATCTCACTTGATGTGAAATTGTTTTCAATGGAATTGACATGCTAAGGAGTTGAAAAAACTTCAAAAGACACTGGTTATTGTTCTAGTTATAACACAGTGCATTTTATCTTCCCAATCACTTAAAAGAGGGCTCAGCTGAAGAGTACATTTGACTAGAATTGGAGAGATCAAGTCTTGTCTTGTTTGCTTATGTGTGTACATTATCCTTGTTGTGCCCGGTGAAGTTATCCCAGAGTGAGGTATTTGTCCAAGGAAGAGAAACCTTCCCCAGGGCCCCCAGTTTCCTTTCAACCACGGGGGAGATGGGGCTGGAATATTAGTCAGATCTTTTTCACTGTATCCTGTTGAAACATTGGAAGTGACAGTATGAGTTTAATATCTGCTGTTGTGCATCCCCAAAGGTGAATTGAGGACTGTAATGACATTCAGTTCAAGTCAACTAAAAGCTAGTGTTGGGATTCTTAAAATATGTGGTGACTGTTAAAATACAGCTCAGGTGGTAAGGTGTTGCTATCTCTTCTCCTGGTCAAGGATCCATTGTTTCCTTTCTCTTCATAAAATTTAAGGCTATGGTACTGTGGTCCATGGCTGAAATTCCCACACATAGTAGTAATACAGATTATAAATAGAAACAATCTACACGTAACACATATCAAGTGAAACACTGCATTCTGTTCTCCTGATGTAGCTAATGCATTTCTAGAACTTTGTGGGCTCCAGACTGAAATTGACTTAATGCAATAATCCTGAATTCTTAGAAACTTGCTGACATGGATCTTTGTAGGATATACTTCATTATTCACAAAAAGAAGAGATTTCTTTTCATGACAAGAGCTATTGACTGACTGATTAGTTTCTCAGAAATGCTACTGGTTTACGGAGTATCTGATGCTTCTTACTGCAATCTGTTTCCAAGTACCCCCTTCAGTAAATCTTCCCTAAACTCTGTATCAGTTTCCATATGGATGAAATAGTTTTGGTATGCCATGTTTTTTAAATATGGCTTCTGCTCAGTGTTACAGGCTCTGTATGATTAATATGTCAAAGATTGCTGAGTTAAGGTGCCTGAAAGAAGGTTATATTGCTTTATAAGTGCAGCATGCATGCTAGAAGGGCAAAACCTGCATTTGCTTAGAGAAAGGAGTTCCAGCTCCCTCTAGCATTACTGAGCAAGATAATTGAATCCTAACCAGGTATCCATATAGGGCCCTTATAATCTTTTTGTATTACCTAGCACATATATTCAGGCTAGAAATAATTTCTGAACTTCTGCCCAATTAGTATTCTTCTTTCCACTTCCCTAGGACTTGTGTTACATTTGTTGTGCCAACCAGATTTGGCTTGGGGAGGGAATCAGGGCTGGGTAGCAATGAAACACTTTCTTGACAAGTCATGCCTCAGAAATTTAAGGCAATAATAGCGAACGAGGAAGAGAGGTACCGAATATTGCGCTGTGTAACAATTTTGTTTCAGATTGGCAGAAATGCTGATCACAAAAGTGTAGCTTTCTATGCTTTTAATGAAAACTGGTATGAAAGTGATACATACCTCTGAAAACTGGACTTGGGTTCACAACGTGGACAGGAGAATGGCAAAATAAATTTTGAGTTGTTATTTTTTGCATACTTAGGTTTTGCAGGTGTAAAATAGAAATAACTGTGTGACCTAATTGGCAGTGTTGTAAAGCTATAAATATTTATATATTATATAAACCATAATTTATATATGAAGCAGTTTGGTATTTATTATGAGAATATTATGGATGTACCTTTGAGGAAATTAGTAATCCTATGGTGTAGGAGATAGTCCATTTAGATAAGGATATTAGTTAGGGAATTCAGCAGAAGCTTTGAGAAATTTCCCATTTCAGAACATAACTGTGTCCTGTGCCTTTGACACAGTAACCTCTAATGGAGAGTGTGTGTGTGTCTGTCTGTTGGTCTGTCTGATTTGGAGACCGAAGTGAAACAGGAAATGGGCACAGCTGCAAACAACTTCCGTGGGTTTCCGATAACCCTGGAGAATTACTTAGTGAGGAAATGAAGGGTCAGTGACCACAGAGTAGTGTTGGCTTCATTTTAACAAAGGAAATCTTTGTTGTTTAACTACTTGTGGGTTTTAATCCCAGTTGACGTAATGTTTTGGAACTTGGATAAAACCAGTGTTAGTATATTGCACGCTTATGTGATTTAAAATTAAATAAAGATCAAAATGTTGAATTCTTTCATGTAACTTCTGTAGCTGGTAAGCCATGCCAGGCTGAATTATTGTTCACTTATGTCACACAGCTCGATGTGTATGTAGCAGCTCAAGTGTTTACCTGTGACAGGCAGAGAAAGTAAAGTATTTGATTATACTATCTCTAGGACAGATTTTCTTCTTTACTGAAAATGTAATCAGAATTAGCCCAGATGTTTTTAAAAAGATTTTAATTCTGCAAAAAGCTACTTTGATTTGTCTTTTTAAAAGCACTTGAAGTGCTAGGTCTTTTTTGTAAGTGGGAAAACAAGTTAATATCTGAAATTTCTAATCATATTTTCATATCCACTCACTCTACACTATTTAGAGAGTATCTGCAAATATAGAAATTTTACTATAATAGAGGCAGCTATTTTTAAAATTACTTGAAAGCATTTATGTTTTACTTTTAGTTAGATACATTTCTGGAATTTTCTACAATTATATGATCAATAAGCATTAATTTTACACTTAATTTGAAATCTAGTTGAAATTGAAGTTGTACCGTGTTTGTCGTATTGGATGGCTTAGTTGTTTATGTAAACTAATTTTTTTTTCCTTATGATGTACATAAATAATATTTGGAGAGTTGCTTGTCATTGCTTCATGTTCAGATCACAAATGTGATTAATGAGTATTCTGCTCAGCGAATTCCAGGATGCTGTTGAAATAGTTCAGGTAAGTGACTCAACTTCAGATGTGCACCTTGCAGTTACACTTTATAGTAGGAGGAATGAGTAGTTAAATTGCCTGGTTACAGACAAACATGGTGCCTCATGGTATGAAATATTAGCCATACTTTTTGATGCTGTATGCAAAACTTGCAGTCTGTCTTGGCAACAAGCAGCAAACTCATAAACACTGAGCTGGACTTGATGATCCCTGCGTGTCCCTCCCAACTCAGCATATTCTGTGATATTACTGTACTTCAGTAAATGGGCTGCACAAATACGCCCTTGTGGACAGGGTGTTACCCCTTGTTTGATGCAGTCCTGGGTTGGGTAGGACTGAGACCTCAATTATTGCTTGACTTTTCATGGAGTACTATTCAAAGAGCAAGAAGTGTTCATCTGGGACAAATGTGCCAACAGTGTTTTTTGTGGATGAAATCCGGAGCATATGCACTAGCATTTGAAACAGGAATAAGGAAATATCTAAGTAAAAAGAAAAGGTGATCTGAAGAGCAAACACAATGTAGTTCTTAATGTGTTTCAGACTTTTCAGTCTGGAGTTTACTTAGGTGTCTGTACACTGTGGGAGTGTCCTGTTGGCTTTTGCTTGAATGGCTCTACATGGGGATTGAAGAGGAAAAGGCACCAAAACTGTGAAAGACTGTTCTAGTTGAGTGCCATCATGCTATACCTATACTTAACAAAAAGGGAACAGTGACTTCATCAGGGTGTACTGCAGTAGGTTTCCATTTTAATTGTTTTAAAGCCAGGGTATTGTAACTCATTTGTGTAATTACCCTCATGAGGAAGTTTATATATGAAGTAGAAAATAAGTCCTTTAGCCCCAAAAGTGCATTTAGGCAATCCAGAAAAGTCTCCTAGCCACAGGCTGTGCACTCTGCTAGGCAGAATGAATCTTTGTTCTACCTAAAGAACTGCATAGCAAAAGAAGCTAAAATTCAAGAGGCCAGAGAGAGCGAGCAAACAACCGCAGAACTAAAGAAGAGAGTATATGGCTAGGAGAATGGAAAGAGGAACTCAGACTCTCAATTCTTCTTGAAAAGTGATACTATTTTTGAGATCTTTGTTGAAAGAACAGTAATGATTACTTTTAAGTGTTGTACTTGAGCAGAAGAGGCATTTGCAGCCATTTAAGGTGCTTTTAAATTATAATCCTAGTTTATCTTGGGACTGTATATTTACAATCATATTTCAGCATTAGAAACTTACTGGTGACAATTCTGTTGCTGGTTTCGATGAGAGTTATTAAGGTGTGTAGAACAAGGAAGAGTTTAGGAATGAAAAGCAAGTGAAATTGCTAAGGAATTATCTTTAAGACTATATAAACCAAAGTTCAGTTTCTTTATGACAAATTTGCTCCAGCATGATAGCTTGTTAGCACTATGTTGTATCTTTTTTAACTCAGCAGTCTGCCTTCATGCTGATGTAGGACAGT
This sequence comes from Melospiza georgiana, assembly GCF_028018845.1. NCBI lineage: Eukaryota > Metazoa > Chordata > Aves > Passeriformes > Passerellidae > Melospiza > Melospiza georgiana. The sequence continues at coordinate 2,713,002 of NC_080434.1, forward strand.
GGTGATATGTTAGACTTTGGATCTTATAATAGTCATCATTAGTCATTACATGGCTCATAAGACAGTTGTTTTTTTGCCAGCTGCAAAGCTGGAATCTCGTCTTCAATCCTCTGCTATTAATTTTTATTGACCTGGTTTTATTAACCTGTTCATTTGGTTTGGTTATGAAGAGGATTTTTGGCTTATGTAGAAAACAAGGTTTGACTGTAGTTTTCCCAAAAACTTACCTGAACATCTTCAGAAAGAAAGTGTGGGCCTTTTCTGATGGTCATTGATTGTATGATGTTACATGTAAAACACAGTTAACTTTTAATCAGTGGAAAGAAGACTGAATAAAAAGTTGTCTTTATGTGTCAAGTGATGAAATAATCATGGATTATTGTTTTATCAGTTATTTTCTTTGTATTTTGGAAAGTGCTGAGATATCAGAAGAAGTTTAAAATGATCTCATAAGAGATCTTTCAGACAGTGAGACACTCACTGTATTATGAGAGATGTCTGAGACATGATTTGATCATACCTAGTACTTCTGTGAGGAGGAAACTACTGATTTCTGTGAACTTCTTAGTCTGTCATACAAAAGAAAGATATATTCCTCTGTCTAGAAGGGAAAGCTGTCTTGAATTGGATATAATACACTACTTCTTAAATGACAAAGATTAGTAGGAAACTCCGCCTTGAAGTGAGACAATATCTCTATCACTTGAAGAGACGTAATTGGTGTTCAATTTACAGAATGTTTGGTGTAATTTGCTCAGTGCTTTTGGGCTGTAGTAGTTATGCAGTAGTTAACACGATTACCATTACAGCCATGTGTGAGTTTAAAATCCATGCTTCCTTCAAATCTTAAACTGATTTACGTATTAAGACCTTGTAAACAGATCTGAAGGCATAACAATATGTTGAAAAAAGAAAACCCTTTAACATTCACTAGTAATTTGTTGGTTTGGAGGTTGAAATGGGGGAACGAGAGCTAAAATAATAATTGACTAAGTTACAGTAATCATAACTGAGAGTTTAAGTGATAATTGACTGATGCAATCCAGAGCAGCCATTTCTGCTGGTTAGTTATGGTTTACATTTGACACAGAGGACAAAAGCCACATTGACCAAATATGTCCTCATATTTAGTTTATGACCTGTATCTGTTGAAGTTAGTGATAAAAAAATTTGTAGCTGCTTCCTTAATTCTTCAATGCCAATGCATTCAAAGATCAGAGAAACTGTATTTGTTTTTTGTATGCTGCAATGCAAATAGTGTTATACTAATTCAAATCAAGCCTATCAGTTCGAACTCATTGGAGGCAGCATGGTACTCTTGGCATCTGCTTTAGTCTTTTGGTTCATTGTGGGGCTTAGCCATGTCTAACAGGCAAACTCCCTCCCATCTGCAGAATCTTCATCCTCTCAATCTGAATGTGCAGTTGGAAAGTCTGCAGCTATTTGTGAAAGCACAAATGCATGGGGATGCAGGATGTATACACAGCAAAATAAAAACTTTGAGCCTTTCTCCTCCCCTTGCAAAGACCACTTTTTCTGATGCCACTTCTTTCATCACTGAGATCATCCATGCCATAAAGATAGCTAATAGGTAATTCTTAACACAATGCCCACCTAATATTCTATGGGTTTTTTAAGGGTATTGTCATTTTGGCATTGAATGAAAATTGTTGATGTGTTAGTTTTCAGAAACAGAGATAGTGTGATGTAGCTGGGAACCAATGTGAAATAAATCTGATCTCTGGTGCTAATTTCTACTGCAAATGTAGAGTTTTATTCAGATTTACATAATTGTACGTTGCAGTTGCATTTCTGTATATTTGTTTTTCTGTTATTTAAAATGGAAATCTGAAGTAAGTTTTATCTTAATGCAGCTGTAATTCTCTTAGTTTTTGGGTAGACATCAAATAGACAGCAGGTATCCTCAGAATGTAAACTCAGATAAGGAATGAAGAGAGAACAGAGTTGTATTTGCTACTCATGCATTCTGTTTTGTTTTATTTGTTACAGATGTTTCCAGTTAGTTTCAGTTGATTCTAGTGACTCTCCAGCTAGTGAGGCAGAGCAGCTATGATTTATCCAAAGACTCTAAATTATTACGCTGCTGTTCTGAAAATGTTTCTGATGAGGCAAGTTTTTAAATATTACTAAATACAAAAATGGCACCAATTTACTAGAGATACCATTTCCTCATTATCTTAGAAATGTTTTTTATGAACTTGCATTTCTCAAGAATGCTTGACATATCTTGCCATAGTGACATTGGTTTCAGGTGAAATAAAAGTCAGTGATGCAACTTACTGGAGCTTATTGTTCCTGTTGGTTTTGGGAGAGGGGAGCTGATAAAAGGAGGCAGAAGCAAAATGCAGGAATATGGCTACAAAACAATGCTCTGTGTCAGTTTTGCTTTGAAATAGAATAGTTTGTCACAAGTGACCTGTTTCTCACACATGCTGTTATTTCATTCAGTAATAAACACATTCTCCCCACTTCATAACAGAGATTTCAAAACTGAATGTTTTACAGGCTTCTTCAGAGCTTAATTGAAATATTTTGCTTGCCGCTCCTTTGGGGATGTGGCGTGTGCAAAAATGTGATCATGAATTTATTTTTGTAGAGGGAGGGGCACAGCAAGGATATATACAAAGTGTTACAGAAAATAGAAGGAGTTCCATCTAAAAAACCTTAAGAACAGAGCAGAGTGGTGACTTTTGTTGCAGGGAGCTAACTTACATTAGGTCCAAAGATTGTCCCCAACCCTCTTAACAGGCAGTTACAGTGCATAGGAGCACTTGACCTTATTATCACAGCAGTAGTTCAGGAAAGCTCTTCAACAATGCATAAAATCTGTTGGTGCAGCATTAAACATTCTGTAATATAGAAAACCCTGGCAAGAATAGAAAAATGTAGTGATTGCAATAATCAAACCTTTTATAGTCTTAAGCTGAAGCGAGAAACTTTGCTGAAGCTAAATTTGCACTTAGGAAAGTGTCTATCAGTAAAGAGTTAAATAAAAAGAATGTCACGCATGTGTATGTGATTCTAAATCCAGAAGTGTTACATTTCCTTTGTTGGCATTAGTTTCTGCTGAATATACAGGATATATATGGTGAAGACTAAGCCCTTCTGTTATTGGTCTGAAGTGTTTTAACAGAAGTGTGGCGTGCTTGGCTGAAAAGACTGGAAGTTTTAACAGATCAAAGCATGTATATTTTGTTCTTGCTGGATATTTTTCTGCTTACCTATTTGTGTTGTATTGACCAGCTTCATTAACAGGAATTTTATCTGGAGCAAGACTTCCTTTAAGAATCATTAGTGTCTAAAGTAGTGGAGCGTGGTAGAATTTTGTTTTGAGTGCTTAAAGCAAAAGCTTTTGAATGGTCTTTTGATTGATATTTGGTTTTCTCCAAGTATTAATTGCCATGGGAGGGCTTGTGCTGGCTTTTTACAGAGGTACTCAGTAGAAGGAGGTTTTAGGAGAACTTCTGTTTCCTGAAGTCACCTGCAAGTCCCTTTGCTGGAAGGAAGCAGATGAGGTGGCAGCTGTGCCACTTGTGCCCTTCCAATTAACAGTCCTGTTCTGTTTCCCATAGTGCCTGTAAAAAGAAAATGTGTTATCTGGACTTGGGCAGAAAAGCAAAGCTTTTTAGAATATGTGACGATAAATATTTTCAGTTGTCATTGTTCACAGCTCTGTAATATCCGTGTGAAAATATTACCTCAAGAAGGTTAATGGACAACTGTAACATCATATTCTCTTTCTTCCCTTACCCCTTCCTAAATTCACAGTAATGATGCAACCTTTTTCCGTGTAGTTTGGTTTGTTTGCTTTAGGGTTTTGTATGTTTTAATTTTCATTCCCCCTTTCTTTGTAACAATGGACAATTCATAATACCAAAAGATATATCCTAACAATAGCAAACGTATCTTCTATGTGCTGTAAAAGCATAAAAATAAAGCAGGAGAAGATGACATATCATTGTCAAGAATACTAGATAAATAATACATTTGATATGATGGCAAACAAAATTGCAGGAAAAACAAGGGCAGATTTGACCATAATTGGAACAGCTGATATTTGCACTGTCTGTTTTTTGCAGGATAGTTGTTTGAACAGTTGACAGCTGTAATATCGCCTTATATAGGTTTTGTTCATATTATTTAGTGTGGGCTGTCTGTTTTGTTGGTATAAGTAGACTACAGCTGTTTTTGTCAGAAGCACTGAGTAGCTATGCACCTGTGGTATACAATCCTGTTTCTCTTGGCCTTTCTCTTTTAAGTTAAATTTGAGGTCTTGATTGCTTTTCTTACAAACTCTGCTTTTTATCAGCCAAGAGAAAATTGAAGGCTTTTTATTGTAGCAGACAAGCTTTGAAAACTTTTAAAGTGGATTTTAATTTTCCTTATATAAGGTCATATTAATAAAAAACTTACTCTGTAGTTAGAAAATGGAACATGAAGTATGCCACTTGTATTTTGATCTATTTAATTCTTCATTGGGTAATTGCTTTTCTGTTTTCCAGTTTGACATTATGGATCAAGGTGGCAATGCTTTCCTCTCACTATCAAAAGCTGAGATAGTTGCATAAAATGTCTTCTGACATTGCATTTTCCTCTGTGTTGCTGCTTCAGGGGATATGGGATGCTTTGCTCAGTAGTTGCTTAAGCTGGGCAAATCCAAACCTTGGAGTTTGCTTCATGAAAGGCCAGGTTGGGTCTAGCAGGATTTACTAGCACAGGCTCAGTCCCATGTGAACACAGCAGTGGTGTTTGTGGGGCCAATTTGTATGTCTGAAAATGTTAATTTTCAGAGGTACAAGTTAATTTTCAGAGGTACAAAATGTCTTTCTTTGCTTTTGTGCAGTAAAGAAACTGAATTCTCATGTGGCTGCACCCATTGCACAGTTAACTCCCCCAATAGCAAATCATTCTGCTATAACTGAGAGTTGAGCAAGTTTACTTTTTGTGAAACTCAATAATTAAAATTCTGAACTAACTGTTAGGGAAAATGAATTCAAATAAGATCCTTCTGTATTAAATTTCACTGTCTTTTTGTTACTTCTTACTCTTTGATTTCCTTCATTTGAAAAAAATCCATCATGCCTTCCTAATCTTGCATCAGGAGTGTATCAAAGTCTTGTGATAAAATGTAGCATCATGCATCAAAAACTTGTGGTTCTTCTCTGCTATTGTCAACAGCAACTGTTTGACTGCTCGTCATTGTGAAATTAAGTGAACAAATTGCTCTATTTTTTTTCTATTATTATTGCATCTCTTCAGGTTATCCTTCTTTTGCCTTTATCACTAATAATACAAATAGGTGTTTCTCCACAAGAAATAGGTAATTAATTCAGTTAATGTCCCTCAGCACCCTTTGAAAAAGGCATTTGAAAACAAGATTTCATGTGGGAGAATTGCATTCATTACTCTGTCAGAAACATAACACACACAGGTGTGTTGGAACACTGAACTGTGTTTGTCTTAAGTGTTAAAACAGCTTAGTTTTCAGATTGCAAAGAATATTTTCACAGCTTTTAAGGATGGGAAACCCCTCACCCCTTCCCTTAATGAAAGCATAAATTCTACAAAAATGGAAGTGGCCACCTAAGAAGAAATTGATATTGAGGATACCAGTAACTGCTGATTTAACCTAACCTTCATTCAGATGATTTTCTTGAAGGATCTGATTAATTATTCTCTTACATTTGCAGGGCTAATTACAACCACATCCAGAAAACTAGACCGAGAGCAGCAGGGAGAGCACATACTGGAGGTAAATAATTTATTTAGATTGCCGAAAAACAGTGACTGTAAGTTCATTGCTCTTTTACAGAGAATTAAGTCTGCCATGAAGAATTCAAAAAACTGGATTTCAGAAGTAATTTCCTACTGTGTTCATTATATTGCAATGCAGATAACAACCTATCTTATAAAAACTGTGTGTTGAGACTTTTTTGCTAAAAAAGAGTAAAGGTACAGATTGAATGCAATTTTTTTTTTCTGTATCTCAAAACAAAGATTTACATTCAAATGGTACAAAGGCATGATTGTTAAAAGGAGTGTGATTCCTCTTTTTATCTTCCTGTGTAATTATTGGAATAGCTATTTTAGCCTAACTTTTGCTGAGTATAGGCTTCTGCAAAAGAAGTGCAGAATGTTTTTGTAATACAGAGAATACAAAAGGATAGTATGTGAGTAGCCTTATTTTTGTGCATAACATTTTTACCAGTCTCATCAGTTGCATTGTAGAGCCCGAATCCAAGAGCATGAAACTTGTGACATAATGCTTGTATTTAACTACATTTGATTAATTGCCTGGAGTTTATTTAAGAGCTTTTTGTCATTCTCTGTCAAGGAACCTGAAAGGAAAACACATAGAGAACTTTGTCATCCAGTTTCACAACGTTGTCAAGCAGTGTAATGGCGTGGTACTTCTCCTGTAATGAAGACTTAATATTCACAGTGATCCTTATGTCCTGAGATTTATCTGTAGTGTTTATTGTGTCTGTTGTCCTGGATGACAGATAAAAAACTGCAATGGGAGTTGGCCAAATTAATGTTAAAGACAGAGAAGCACCTCTAGACTTACTCAAAACTTGTGAAATCCTTAGAAAGGTGTTCCAATAGGAGACAAATGACTGCAGAGGCGTGGAGATTAATGTATTTATTCTCTGACAGCACAAACTATCCTTTTGCATAATTGCAGGATATGTGCAGTCTTCCTGGGCCTTTTGTATCCCTTTGGTGCATTGTGAGCTGGATTAATGCAGCTGTTGGACCAATTTTTTAATCATTATTTTAATTTCTGTATCAGCTTTGAAAAGAATGCTTTGTACCTAAGTAGCAGTGGGGAAGAATTTCTTCTGCAGCGTGTTTCTAGACGTAATAGTAACAAAATTAATTAAACTCAAATCTGATATAGTACTAGACATAATATTCCTGTATATTTTAAAGTAATTATATAATTCTCTTTTCAAATTTGCCTCCTCAGATCAGTTGTCTCAGTTTCCCAAAGCACTTTGTGTCCGTTTTGTCTTATTTCTTGACCACTGCTATGTATATTGGTTGTAAAATTGCTAAATCATGATTTTTACTTCTCTATATATTATACTGTATTTTTAAAATTAGGTTTATTCAGTAAATAAAATGAGCTGTGGATTGTTTTCTGATCCTGAGGTGACACGGCCCATATGGCTTTGATTGCTTGCACCTTATCCCTGGAACAGGGTGCCCACATGTTGAAAATTGTGTCTGAATTGTGTGAATTCTCAGGCTGCAGCTAAACAACACATATGTGTGCTACTTGTTCTGGGCCAAAACTATGCCAGAAGTCACACTCATGGTGTAATGTTATGGGCAGTTGTCTGCTTGCAGTCATGCTAATTTAAGTTTAATTTATAACCTTAAACTAACATGTACAGAACTCAGAAAGTTTATTTTTAGGGTTACAATGTCACGTAACGGTACCTAAATCCTCCTGCTTTCATCATTCTGTATAAAATAGCAGTTTAAGCTCATTGCTCTTTAGTTTGGAATATTGCTTATTGCCTGCTGGTGTAATTTATAATTCTTTGTTAATTTTGGATCCCAACTGGTTGCTAAAGTTTTAACTAAAAGTCCGTGAAGTATGTGACAGAAGAGCTCTTAACTACAAAGCCACACTGACAGACAGCCTGGCCTAAAGTAGCAGTTTTCCCATGTGTTAGTTTTATGTTTACAACTCTGATAATAGGTTGGAAAGAAACCTGGAAATGCACAGAATGGTGGACAGACCCAAGTGCTGAGCTAATTAATTGAGCATTGAAATGTTGGCCAGATGGGTCGGTGGCTTTATTCCTTTTCAGTATTAAATTTGATCTTTGATTGAACTTCTGCTTACATAATAGTAACTAACATGCCCCATTTTTTTATTTCCAGTTTGTGTTTTTTGGGTTCCAATTCACACTTTCTTATGCATTTATTTTAGCTTAGCTTCATGTTATTCTCTCATATCTTAGTGTACTCTTGGTCGTCAGTAATGCCTTCAAAACTGATGTTGCATTCAAATCAAATAGATGTTTCTCAAATTTGCCTTTGTTATTTGCTTGGTTCAGGGCAACACTAATTTTATGTTAATTGCCATATTATCCCATTCACCTTGTAATATCCTCATTTGGGATATGCTTTGATTTTCTCATTGGGTGTGGTTGGGGGTTTTTTTTAACTGAAAGTTATGTGGTGGTGTTCCATTACAAGTCCTAAAGGGAACAGATATTCAAATATGTGGAAATCACCATCTGTTAGACATGAGCATGAATATTTGCGTTTCATGTTGCATTAAACGTGTCAAAATATTAGGATAATAGTTGAATATACTTTTGAGTACCTTTTGTAAATACTTAATAGCTTTAGGCAAGTGCTTCAACTGAAGTTAGGGGATAGCTGTACAGTTGTTTGGGCAGCTGTAGGAAAACCTCATTTATGGAGGAGCATTGTTGAAGGACCAAGTTTGAGCTCTAACTTTACCCTTGTTAATGAAAACAGGTAACGGTAACAGACAACGGTACTCCCGCAAAATCAACAATTGCACGGGTGGTTGTGAAGGTCTTAGATGAGAATGACAACAAGCCACAATTCTTGCAAAAATTCTACAAAATTCGGCTTCCGGAGCGTGGTAAGCCTGAGCGAGAGAGAGCTGCCAGGAGAGAGCCAATCTATCGAGTTATTGCTGCAGATAAAGATGAAGGCCCCAATGCAGAGATCTCCTACAGCATTGAAGACGGTGATGAACATGGCAAATTCTTTATTGAACCAAAAACTGGAGTGGTTTCATCAAAGAAGTTTTCTGCAGCAAGGGACTACGATATCCTTTCAGTGAGTGAAAATCCTGTATATCATGAATATGTAATGTGTTCTTTTATCTGTTCATCTCTTATTCAGTAGCTGGCAGGTGAGTGACTGCAGTATCTGAAGGAAGAAAGCTTCTACAAATCCAGAAGTATTTTTTTGTGTTTGTTTGGTTTTTATTGAGGGATGATTTGAGATGTTTGTATTGTGTATTAAGAACTGCCGTTCTTTCCCAGAACTTGGCAGATAATTTATGTGATGAGGGAACATAAGCAGTCAGTTTGACTCACCTTCAGGAAGAAAGCAAAATAAAAGTGAATTTATGGTAACAGTTTGTGCTGCTATCAGGTGCTGCATACTTTTTCTCCATTTGCTGCCCAGATAATGAAGGGCAAGTGGCACTTTGAGAGACACTTAACCTTTGTGGAAATATCTCACACGAGCAAACATGCTTGGAGCTTATTACTGCTTTCTATTTATGTGACACAATGATTTATGTGATCCTGTGGCCTAAAAGATGTGTCTGTTTCGCAGATTAAAGCTGTAGATAATGGTCGCCCACAAAAATCTTCGACTACGCGGCTTCACATAGAATGGATTCCAAAGCCTGTCCCACCCACAGAGCCTATTTATTTTGAGGAATCATTTTTTTCTTTTACGGTGATGGAAAGTGACCCAGTTGCTCACATGATTGGTGTAATAGCTGTTGAACCTCTTGGAACACCACTTTGGTTTGACATAACGGGTAAGGATGCCTTAAGGGCCTTTATTATTAGAAACAAATGCATGGAGTCTGAGATACTGGAGGGCTCATTGCAGCTTGATTTTAATCACTCTTCAAATAAATAATGCAAGGTTTTGACATTCCTTAAGTGCAAATGTGGATTTTATAAGTCAAAATTATTTAATTTTTATCAATGCCACTCTGTACCAAAGATTAAAATTAAGTTGCAAAATATCTGCTGTGTTGCAGTTTTAAAATTGATTTCTGAATATTGAGTCACTTCAATGAAAACTAATGAAGTCAATCTCATAGACTGTATGATAGGAAAGGAAGTCAGAGGCTAGTTTTCTGCAAAGCAGGATAGTATGTTCAAAAAGAAGTTTTACTGTTCACATGGGTTTCTTCTCCTCTGGGCTGCTTCTCAGTTTGCTGTCCTTTGATTCAGTGCTAAAAGGAAAGCTTGCAATGTTCCTAACCCCAGCAATCTTCTTCTTGTACTTATTCTTTCTACTAAATCATATCTTAACCTCTACTATTGAAAGGCGATTTCTAACCAGTAATAATGACTACATGTTGATTTCAAGGTAACAAAATTAATAGTACTTTTTTGAAGTTCAGACTTAGTCACTAGACTTATGAGCACCAGTAATACACAGAGTGTTGACTGTGTAGCTGATAGTCAAACCAAGTTCTGTTGTGTGCCAAGTGTGTTAGAATCAAGGAGAATGACATAGCTTTTTTTCAGGAGAGGTGCCTTGTAATGAACTGCTTCTAGTCTTAAGTGAACTCTTTCTCTCAGTCTGCCAGATTTTTGATAGATTTGTGATTTTTCTATTACATTCACAAGAGAAGGATCTTTTTCATCTTAGTTACTACTGAAAACTTTAGCCATTATTATGATGTTAAGCTGCTGGGAAGAGCATATTTTTAATTAATTTATTTATTATTTTAATTTATTTCTCAATAATTTAAGTATTTTAAACATCTGTTTTGCTGGTATGTATTTCCTGAGGTGTACTGAGAACAACAACAGTTAAAAATAAAGTTTATGAAACTAACACAAGTAGCAGGAATATACAAATGCCAAATTTCAAAAAATTTTCAAGCACATGCAAACAGATACAATTCTTCCCTAAAATCATGCTTCATGCATGAACAGTCTGCGATGATAGTGATAATCATTGCCAATGCATTAAATACTTACAGAATTACAATATATTTTTAAATGGTTCTTTTAAATGTATTCTTGAAAAAAAAAAAGTTCCTGTCCAAATAGATTATAATTGATAAAAAGTGTTGGTGTTTAGACAAACCTAGATCTGTACAACTCTCTAGTGGGACTAAAAAGTTGAGGATGCTTTCTTGCATTCTTCTAGGAGCAAAGTTCTGCATTCGATGTATTTTGGAACTGAGGCTACGTTTTCATTGTTCTCCCAAACACACTCAGGGATGTGGGAGTAGAAAAGCAGAAAGTAAAAAAATAAGTGAGCAGGAGAAATGAGAAGGTATTCCAATTCGAATTAGGGAATCCGTAGCAAACAAATATCTGTGGACCGAAATGAGTCCATTAAAGGAAAGGTTAAGAAAGTGACATTGTCAGAGAAAGGTGAGCAGTTCATGGAGATGAAAGAGAGTAGATAGAATAGGCCTCAGAGGCTTCTTGGAATCTGAGCACATTGCAGCAGTGATTTTTTTCTGGAGCCTTTTATTAGCAAAATTTGTTAATTAAATTGGGGATGTACTTTCCTATTGTTCTTAGCGTGCCTCAGTTGTTATGCACTGTGAACAGTGAGTACATCTGAATAGAATTCTAATTGATAGTATTATTTTGATCTGCTCCTTCTAAGTGTGCAGCGCACTTGGACATTTACATATTTTTATTGTATGCCTAATGCAGAAAATGAATGATCTTTTCCTGCTCTTTTTAGAAAGACATATACAGAAAACTCCATGGGGAAAGAGCATAACTTGTCCAGGCATTGTTAAATAAACCATTTTATTTTGACGGTTTTCTTAGTAAAAGTGTTTTGGAAAATTTGATATATGATCATATTGTGAAGTTATGGGCTACTCTTACAGGTGGTCACTTTACCACCCTCTTTTACTGTTTCTAATAGCATGAATGAATTTGATTGACAGCTTTCCTTTGTGTTCTGTGCTTGCTTTCCATGCTTTCTTTCTTTTTGGCTGAGCCAGGAGACAAGCTTGCTAGTGAAGTATTTTACATCTTACAGATGGCTTGTGACCTGAACTGTACAGCAGAAGGTATCTGCTGAGATCACATAATTTATTACCAGATTATGAGATCTGAAATGAAAGCGTACATTTATAAACTATTTATTTTATTAACCCTTCGGAAATCAAAGTGCTCACGGTTGCATTTGTGACAGGTTCGTTTTTGTTTTGTTTTGTCATCATTACATTTACACAGCATCAATTCTGAGCATCCAGTTTTGGCTTTGGCCAAAATTGTTGCTGTTACACTTCCAGTGTACTAGATGCAGAAGTTTGGGTTGAGTTCTGCTTCAGCGGATCACCAGATATCACTGCTACTACAAATACAGGCAAGGCCCTGGTGATTTTCTTGGTAAGGAAGGGAAAAATGTTGGTTAGAGAGCTTGTCCTTGTGTCAGGAAAACTGACTGAACCAGTTCATGCTCATTCACTTTACTCTTCCCTTAAAATGTAGTGAACTTCATTGAGACATCTGAGAAAATGGTTTTGCCTGCCAGCTATGAAAGGAAAAACTAGATTCACCTTCTAAAACTGACATACTACACAAAGACCATTAAAAAAATTCATCTGTTAAGAAAAAAGCTGCTGCCTTTCATCATGTCCAGTTTCTGTCCATTTGAGTGATTCAGAAACTGCTGCTGGACCAGTAAGAGGAGTTGGCTTTCAATTGAACTAGAAAAATTATGTGATGTTGGTCATTACCAAATATCTCAAATCCAGTGAAGCAGAATCCAGCCCATCTTTCCTAAACTGATATGTTTGTCATGCAGTGGAACCTTCTAAAAGTGAAATCCTTTTTACATGTGAATGGGGGCTCATTTCAGTATTTACTGTTTTTTTCTTGGACTAAGTTCAAATTTGCAACCTTTGGAACTTCACCATCTCACTTCTAAGCTTGGCTTTTCATAAAACACATTTAGTGATTTGCAAAGCTTAGCATGTATAATCTTGTTAAAGAAAAAAAAAAGCACTCAGATGATATCTGAATGCTATCTGCTAGCCTTGTAAAATATAATTAGAAAAACACATGCCCATAATTAGGAAAAATTGGTTTGCCATATCTAGCACTGGCTTGACCAAAATAAGAATTGATTCTTCCATTTTAGGCACTTTATTGAGAGGTCTAAAGCAATTGTAGTTAAATGGCAGTATTCATCATCACTAATAGTATTTGGACTTAATGGACATTGCATTCTCAGGGCAGTCTGCTCCAAGTGGCAAGATGATGATCAATTAAATGTTTAAACAACTGAGTGTAGCTATTGATCTACACAGTTATTTAACTATATTTCAAAGAGTAATTTGAAAGTTTCACAAGGGAAATTAAGATAATTTGCTTCAGAAAAGGAACTTGACCATATTTAAACATCGGATTTAAACATTTAGCACTATTCTATCTCAGTAAGACTGAGATAGTAAATTCCTTAGATGCTCAACATTAAGATGATAATCCTTTGGAGGTACTGCAGCTTTTTCAGCCTTATCTATAATCACATATGAATATAATAATATGTATTCTGCTCCAAAAGACAAAAATTTGACTGTATGTCAAATGGGATTTTAATGTATTTTGATAAAAAGTATGTTTTTCACTTATTAGCTGATAATCTGCCCAAAAGAAACTTGCATTTGGTGCAGTAATTCTCAATTTCCTGCTGTATGGAATCATTAAATTCCATGGTTTTGTTTTTTTTTTTTTTTTTATAAGTAGTGAATCTTGCTAATAAGAATGTCCCTGATGACTTCCCATGAGCTGGGCAAGTCAGCTTTGTCCAAAACTACTCAGTTTTAAATATCTATTAGCAGCATATCAGGTTACCAGGAAAAAAACCTAAAGTATTTAAACTAAATGTATGTATAAATATATGTATATATATTTCCACCTTCATTAAGCATTGGAAGACAGAACATGATCATACATAAAAACGATGATACAATAATGCATTTTATTAACTTCTCCCTCTCACAATTCCCTGAACAAGGTGGCAACTATGACAGTGGATTTGATGTGGACAAGGGCACAGGAACTATCATTGTTGCAAGACCTCTTGATGCAGAACAGAAATCAAATTACAACTTGACAGTAGAAGCAACAGATGGAACCAGAACTATCAGCACTCAGGTAACAAACTTTCTGATGAAGCACTTATAAAAAGAGTTTGTAGCTGGAGGATGGGGAAGCTGTTGGGTTTTCTTCTCACCATTTTTTTAATCCTAGGCAATGAACATGGTTTGTTTAAATTAGAGACTTTGTCTAAAATTGAAGTGAATTCTGATATTCACAGACCCATGTTTTTTGGTGGTTTAGATGTAAAGGTGGTGTGTTACTATATTGTAGTCTGAACCAACAGTTTTTAAGTTATAACATGTTCCTGCAGCTAAATAAATGAAAACAGAAACTAAGCCCCTGCATGCATGACTCTCTTACAAGAAAAGGATTTATACTACTCCTCTGAATTACTCCTCCTTACAAGCTTCTCCAAAATCACTACATGAAGTGATTACTGTACTTGAAATTTAAAGACAACTATTTTAAAATTTTGTGGTTCCCCTCCCCCTGGGACGATCTGTGGATGACCAGTTGTACAATATCCAAGAAACTAAGCTGCTTTTTCTGCATAGTGTATGTACAGAAACAAGGTTTAGATTATAACATCTCTTTGTATTCTCCCAAATACTTTATTTTAGTTTTGGTGAAAGTAGAGATTGTTTAGCAATCTCCAAAAAAGCAGCAACCTCAGACAAACCAATGTTTTAAAATTACCTTTTTACTAAAGCTCTCTCTGATGGTGGCAATTCTTTGCAGTTGGACTAATAAGTTCACTTAAAGCTGCAGAAGCCTTTTGTGACAGTATTGTCCAATTCATAGTAAAGTAGTTTATGATGTATATCCCACCTGTTTTTGCCATCTAGTGTCTTTCCCCATCCCAGAACCTGAATATATTTGAGAATACAGCTTAGCTGAGGTTGGTGTGAGTAGAGCCATGATTACAGAGGAGCTTCTCTTTTCTTCCAGATAGAAAGGCAAGGCTTTATTTACTGATTAAAGACTGTTGAGCTTGGACAGTGATGTGTCTGTATTACCTACCCCTATCATTGACCTTCCCTTCAGACACTCAAAGAGCAATAAGTGGGTTGCTGCTGTCTTTTCTGTACATGGAGATCTGTGCTACAGATACAATTTCTTCTTGTTCAGCTTCTGTGCAGTGCATATGTTTTTCTGTAATGTTTTCTAATGTCTTATGTGTTGTCTTCTGCTTTTAGCCAGAAGATGTTTTTTGTCAATGTTAAGGATTTTAAACAGAATCTTTATTGAGGTGGCTGCATGTCTGGAGGCTTGATAGGTCAAATAGAGTAAATTTGATAGTAGAAGGTGAACAAGTTTAGCAATTTCCTTTAAGAAATGCCTTCTCTTAAGAGGTGACAATTGTGAGTGATTTTTCTAGACCATGACTCTTCAAAGGCAGCAACATGTTTCCCAGTAGGAGCTTTCTGCAACCATAGCTGTGGTGCCATTGCCTCTGGTGCTGATAACCACCATAAACAGTTTAAAGAATCCTGCTGAAAATTTATTAAATTCGCCTACTTGTAGTACAAATATTGAGCAGATTCACTTCTAGTGATTACAGAATGCTGGAGAGAAGGCAGGAATTTCTCAGGACAAAAAAAAAATAGAGGAAACACAAATTCAGCTAACATTCAAAAAGACAGCAAGAGGCTTTTCCATACACACTTTCCCCCCCACCACCAAAAATGCATTCAAAGGTGCCATCATACAGGGTGTTGGGGTAGCCTGGGGACTGGGCAAGGCTTAATGTAGGGCCTTGGTGAATGCAGATAGCCTGTCCAGTGCTGCTGCTGGCATAGCTGAATTTATGCACGTGTCCTGGGCTGTCACAGTTGAACCATAATCTGCATTGTCTTTTAGAACAACCAAGAATGGGAAGGTCAGAAAATTACTTTAACCCTCACCCCTTCTTTTCCTCTGAGTTATGTGATTCATTCAGTTCTTCTTGGGGAATGCACAGTGTACTTTTTGTTCCTTAAAAGAATTTGTTATTTTAACATTTTGTAAAGCTAAGTGATCATTATAAACATTTACCCCACAGCACTCTTCTCCAGAAGAACTGGAGTAGTAGTCTCACATTTGTAATTTCTGTGATTGCTTTTTCTGTGATTGTTTTTCGTGTCTTTCTCTCTCAGGCTTGGCAGGGTCAGGGACTGTGGTTTCTGTTACAAACAAGCACAAAGGCTTCCTTTGCCCTGTCTTTCCTTTGCCCTACTCATGGGACAAGGGCAAGTTTTACTGTTGTTGTTGGAGTCTCAGTGTGGTGTATTAGATTGTGGAGTGTGGATTAGTTCAAATTCTGCAGCTGTTGGTGCATGATCCTGATTTTAATTGATTCTCTTATCTCCCCCATAACTCCTGGGCTGCCCAAATGCACTAATCTGTTAAAGTAACCCTCAGGACTATCCCTCAAAAGATGCATTTCAGATCAGGCTTAAATTAGGAGGTTAAAAATGTTGATACTAAATCCAATTTGAAGGTGTGATTTATGGCTGCCAGTGTGTAAACTCCATTACTCACTGCAAAAATACTGATGATTGAAGTTTAAGTGCTGATGTGGCATTGGATTCTTCTAAGAGCTGATGAACAGTTAAAATGGAGTGACAGGCAAAAGAAATTCTGAATTCTGAGTGAATACATGAGGAACAACAATATGCCACACAGAGATTTTAGCTTACAAAGTAATTGCTATAAACAGTGGATATAACCAATTTAGCAGATCTTGATTAACAGCAGAGTAAGTAATTTTACATTTAATTTGAAAAAGGAAATGGCATTTGCAAGAAATTGGGGAGGGGCACAAGAAATGAAAACCTTACTGTGTAAAAGCAGTGTATTGAATCTGACTTTAAACTGGAAGGCATTTGCTGGCCTCGGGCCATTAACATCTGTAGAGCATTTGACTCTTTCAGGACTTCAGTTAAATAGCTTTTTTGAAAAATAAACCCATAGTAGGCGTGGAGTCTATTAGAATTTTGCATGCATCTAAATGCCAAATGCATGAGGCAAAACAAGGACAAACAAATTCCAGGCCTACAGTAGTGGTGTTTGACATGATGCTAGAAAATACTAGTGTCAGGCTTGGAAGGATTACGATTAAAAATAAAATAAAAATACAGAAATTAAATAACTAAATCCCACAAGTCGGCATACCTATGTACGCAAGCAGAAGATGTTATTCACAGGCTCTAAGTAGTGGTAAATGAACTATTGAACTGATTTTTGGGGGAAAACCAAAAGAAATGGTCCTGTTTCTAGCTATAGCCACTTGCAGTCATTGCTATATATATCTTTCTTTCAGTGAAAGTAATATTTCAGATGGCTTACAGCTAATTGCAGCATTTTACCTATTGCTTTGTTATTGCAGAATATTTAATGTTACTTTTTTGCAAAATCCATATGGACCTGATACTTTGGGAATGAAGTATAGAATAATCTTCATTTACTACGTCTTTTCTTGTAATTTTGCCTGCAATTGCATTGCTCTACAGAGACAGAGCTGGAATGAAGTTATATCATCTCTGGATAATACAACTTATTATTTATGAAAATTATATAAGCATGTCAATGTAACTGTAATGTAATTATGGGACAGGAGTAGATTTTAAACTCCACACAGAATCAGTAAATGAAAAATGATAATAAAGTAACCTAAAATCTAAACATTATGTTTAAACAGTGCACATTGAGTATGCTTTGTCAATGGCACGTCTCACTTCTTAGTAGCAATCAGTACATCCCTATGCAAATTTAGGTTTCACCTGTCAGATTATTAATAGATTTTAAGTCCTTCCTCAAAGTAATCCTGCTTTGTTCTCTTATAACCAGTGTACATTGCTCTCAGTGGGATCTGTGGGCAGAAGGCAGCTGTGCAACACAGCCCTTGCATATTTTTGCAAAATAAATGAAGTTTCTTTAGTTCCAGAGCATTTTTTTTCAAAGATTACGTTGTGGTCTGCTGATGTTAAGCTTTTCTATATTGTGCCTCTTTAATGTGCAACTCTTTCTTAAAAGATAATATTAGCATATTTCATTTGAATTGAATCTTGTCATTTGATTGAGAAATGTTCAGAAGCTAGTTTTATTTTATACTGCATGTTATGTTAGAATTACGCAAGTTCTTCCTGTATTCAGGCACACTAAACCATATTTTTCTGTATGGGTCTTTAAAACTGCACTCACAATTCTTTCTGCAAGTGCTTTCCATTTAACTTCAAGGTCTTAACAGTTTACGTGAAAATTTGGTCCTCTTACAATTAAAAGGTAATTGCACATCTGGCACTTGTCACTTAGCCTCAGTAAGAACTCCTGAATTGAAAATAGGGTTTCCTTACTACATTCCTGGCATTTAACTTAGTTGTTTGCATGGGGATTTTTGTGGTGCTCCATTCTAGTAATGCTATTTTTCTTTATTTGTTTTCTGTACTACCAACAGCACAGGTGGCCATGTCTTCTGCTCCAAAGATTTGCTTAACAGAATTGCTCTGTAGTTGCACACCTTCTCACTTCCAATTTTAACCTATGTTTCTGTGTTTCCTCATTTGGAAGTGGAAATAGACATGAACTTAAATAGAGATTTTAATTTAAATTCATTGCATTTTACACCTCATCTTTTCACTTCGGTGGTTTTTTTTTTTTTTATGAGTCTGGCCTTAATAGTTTCTTGGTGATGGAAAGTTAATAAAATAATTGGCGATGAGTTCATTCTGAAAGCACATTATCCATTAATGAAGTGTTGTAATTGTATAGGGCCTTTAAAACTTTCATTTATGCAGAAGTTGAGTTGTATTGAGTGTTGGGGCTGTATATTTTTTTAAACTGTTTGTTCATCTTCATTTGGTATAATTTTTAATTTTCCTGAGCACAGTTTTTCAGTGAGCAGCTATTTTTACTCAAATACTTTGTAAGTGTATTAGACCTTTTTGTCTTCTTCCACGAGGCATTATCATGTATTTCATTTATACAAAATTTTGCTTTATTGCATCCTGTTTAATCATAACAATGTAAAAAGATCACATATTTAATGTAATACTTACTCTTCATTTTCCAAGTTAATTTGTTGTTAATGTATTTAAAAACTTGTCCTAATATGTATCCTGGATCACGTACCATTAATATTTCTCCCCACTGAAAGTCAATATTTAGTCTAACTCTTTGTTTCTTTTCTTTAATCTGTTTCTGATCCGTGACAAAACCAAACTCCTTAGTCTCCATAGCAACATCTTGCAAGGGATTTTATCAGTGTGCCAAACTATTCAGTTTTAGAGTAAGATGCTAGTTTTGCAAGGTTGACATTTCTTCTTCCTGTAGCAAGAGCACTAGCATTTCCTAATTATTTGACACTATCAGGATTCATCTAATTTAGTTTCTTCTGCATGCAGTTTGGTACCTTCTCTAAATTACACCTGCAGACTCCACCAGTTAGCAATGGAAAGCCGTAAGTGTCTCCAAAGAGTAATTTAACCCACTTACAGAATTGTAAGTCCCTATTTTAAAAAACCTGTTTATATATAGCCCTTAACAAATGTGTACAAAGCTCCTAACCTTTGGATGGATGGAAGCATGGCTGTACGTGCAGCACATAAAGAACCTGAATTTAGCTGTGTGTTGCTGGAGCTTTGCTGTCTGCTTGCCAACTCCTTTGCATTCCTGTTACTTGTCTGGTGTTATCACTGTTGAAGGAACAGGATGGTGGCTGTCTGTCTGTCTCACCCTTTTCATACAAAACTTTGGTGCTGTGTAAAGCAAGTGGGGCCGCAGGGATCTCATGTGGGTCCAGTGAGCAATGTTATACAAAGATGGATTTTGAAGCATCAGATTTAATGTAACTGTAACTTCAGAGAAATCCTGTCGGTGACCAGTGAGCTATGCTGAAATTGGGCTACATTGCTAGAGAATAGTAAACAAAACCACCTGCAGTTCTTCAAAATAATGCACTTTTATGGCAATTCCACTACTTCTCTGTTCTTGCCTATGCTTGCAGGTGTGAGGGGCTGAAAGAGGACTGGTTTTATGTGAGGGCAAGGAGGAGTATTATGCATGCACTGCCTCGAAAAAACATTGTAAATTTGCACCCCAAAGCAGTACTTTTACCTACTCTAGGATCCATATTGTATATTTTAAATGTTTAATTCCAAAATTAACAAGGAATTTTTTTTGTCTTCCTTTGGACAAATATTATTCCCTTTAAGATGTCTTATCTAAGATGTTTCTGGTTGTATAGATTTCTTGTTTGACTTTAAGGAAGGTGAGGCAGATTTGGCTTTAGTGACATTCTTCTTCCCTAGACGTCTTGAATCTCTCCTCCTCTCAGCAAAATAAAATTGTCTTGAGGTGGTATTACTTCAGTATGATGGTCTAATTTTTAATGAAATATCCTCCTTTCATTTCTTTTTACCAAATGTCATCAATGTTTTCCCTTTCCCATTGTATCATTTCAGGTGTACATCAAAGTCATAGACACAAATAATCACAGGCCTCAGTTTTCTGCTTCAAAATATGAAGTTGTTATTCCTGAGGATACCTTACCAGAGACAGAAATTCTGCAAGTCAGTGCTACAGACAGAGATGAGAAGAATAAACTGATTTACACTATGCAGGGCAGCACTGATCCCATTAGTCTTAAGAAATTTCGTCTGGACCCTGCAACTGGCTCTCTTTATACCTCAGAAAAACTGGATCACG
Organism: Melospiza georgiana; assembly: GCF_028018845.1. Lineage (NCBI taxonomy): Eukaryota > Metazoa > Chordata > Aves > Passeriformes > Passerellidae > Melospiza > Melospiza georgiana. Next base: position 2,733,539 of record NC_080434.1, read on the forward strand.
AGACCATGAACCAGCACATTCTCACAATAATGGTGAGCACGCGTGAGATTTCTTCTGTTGTGAGTTACACGCGGATACTTTTTAACGTCCTTTCAGTTTGTCCCCGTAATTCAAACGCTTACGTGTACCTCCAATTTTTGTGCGGTCTTTGGCTCTGTGCCTGATTGCGCCTTGAATTGCTGCTGATGTCTGGTGAACTGTGGGATCTCAGCACCTCAGGATGAAGGTGCAGAGTGGCCGAGACCACCCTTGGGGGGCTCGGGAGTCCTGGAATGTTGCCAGAAGTGTCTGGTGGCTGGACTTTGATCCTACACAGGAGACGACACCTGTATGAGGATGGGAGGATTTCACTGGGTGAATGGTGAAGGGATAAGTTAATTAGAGTGTGAAACACAGGGTTTAGGATTTCTGTACAGGGGGGTCTAGAGAAGTAAGATGGAGGAATTGGGGCGTGTCCTGTCCTTCTTCTTCTTCTTCTTCTTGGCCTCCATCTTCTGTGGTGATGGTGGCACTTTGGGATTGGTCATTACTAGAAGTGCACCGATTAATAAGGGTAGAAGGTATTGGGGAAAAATTATAAATATTGTACACGTAATTCTGGATATAAAGATAAGTGACCGCCCCGGGGGTTGCAGAGTGTGCCCATGGCTGACTTGCTGTGCAGACCTCTGTCGGGCTGAAAGAAAATCTTTTAGATAAACAATTAATAAACACCGAGACCGAGACAAGATCAGAAGTCTCTCCTCGTCCTTTGAAGCGCCGGGCTGTCCAAGGCCACCCTGGGCCTTTCCAGGCCACCTAAACAGCCGAGAAACCGAGCAAGTGGCATCCCTGAGCTATCACCGGACATAAATCAACATAAATCAGCAAAGAGACACATGAAATCTACAGTGAACTGGTGAAGTTGCAGTGCTGATTCCTGGTGGTGTGCTGACCGTTGCAGGTGCGAGACCAGGATGTTCCTGTGAAGCGCAACTACGCCAGGGTGGTGGTCAGTGTCAGCGACACCAACGATCACGCGCCGTGGTTCACCAGCCCTGCCTATGAGGGACGAGTGCACGAGTCAGCAGCTGTTGGATCAGCGGTGCTCCAGGTTACGGCACTGGATAAGGACAAAGGGAAAAATGCAGAAATCGTTTACTCCATTGAATCAGGTACAGTCGCTTCCTTACGTTTCCAGTCTGTTGAACTCGCTGATGGTTTTTTTTCAGCTGTGGACGTGTGAAAACATATCCGTGAAAAAAGGGAGGTAGTGCAGGTTTATGTGCCGTATTTTGAGAGATGTATTGAAGACACAGCCTCAGAGTATTTAAAAGAAAATTAAAAATATTCATCTATATCCTTTAGTTATTTATATTTTCCTCTAGATACATTTTGCGTATTTTAGGAGTAGGGGAAGAAAAAGCCATCTTGTAATGCTCAAAAGGAGTAATTTCTTTAGAAATTACAGAATCTGTAATTTCTGTAAGAAATCATTCCATTCAGGTCTAAGATTGCATTCTATTTTGATATTGTAGGTCTTATTTTCTGTGGCATAGGCAAAGCAAGGATTTGATGAATTGAGTAAGAGCTTGAGACAAGTGCTTTTGTGTTTAATATAATGCAGAAGTAAGGAGCTCAAAATAACTTAAATATGCATGCACCAAACTCCTATAAGGTAATTTTTTTAATAGATGCAGCAAAGAAGGGGCTGCTTTCTATACTTCCCTGTGGCTGATGTTAGTAGTGGGACTGCTATTCTAACTTATTAAAATATTTGAGAAATTCCTTAAGAGTTGGTCAGTTTGGCATTAAGACTCCTTCCAGATTGCAGGCCAGAAGAGAACTGCTCCTTATTTTTAACCTCAGTACATCTTTCTGAACTTGCCTACAATAATGTGGTTCAAATTGTGGCAATTTTTAATATTAGAAATCAGGATGACATGGATTGAGTTCACTTACCAGACAGAAGTAGATTTTGATTCAGTCCATTAAATCTGAATTCATACAAGTTTGCCATTATCAAGGTCCTGAGTTTTATAGATACCATGACTAGAAAAAAAAAGAGTTATTTAAATGTCACTCCTTATGTGAAATACTGTTTTTAAGGTAAAAAATAATTTAAATAAAAAATCCCAGTAACAAGCATAAGAGACTATATATTAAAGAGGACAACAACAGGCAAAAGGTTACTCAGTTTCTGTTGCATGCAAAGTGATATGTGCTTTTTTTAAAATTTTACATAAATTGCTGTGTAAAGGATAGGAATTATTTACTATAAATATTTTTCTTTATTTCCCCAAAGTGCTGTTTTCATGTGAAAGCACACTTTAACATTGTATTAAAACAAAGCTGTGATTATGATACTCTGACAAGAATGAATGGTTTTGAGTGTCTCATAACTTGCTTAAACTACATGAGATTTTTCTGTCATTTCTAGAAATATGACATTTACTAAGCATTTACTAAGCAAGGCACCAACGTCCATGAAATTTTTCTCTTTCCTTCCCATTTTGTTAGTCTTGTTTTCTGAATGCCAAACAATGGCAAGAAAAAATGTGTGTGCCTGCAGTCTAGAATGAAGTGACATGCTGTTCTGTTCCTTTCTTCTAGCTTTTTGTACGAGTAAATGTAAGACCTGTAAGGTTTATTTTATAGGATGGTGATCTACTGGGAGGTTAAGGCATTATAATTGATATTCCAGGCAAATGGAAGGAACATTCCTTAAATGCTTGTAATGGCTGCTTAGATATGTAATGGGATATTCTAAGAATGCCACTGTGTTTAGAGTCTGCTCTAAAAAACCCGAAAATACCCAACCAAAAAGAACCAACAGTGAAAAAAAAGCTCAAAACACAAAACCTCCTTCTTGCCTACTTGTGTGCAGAACTCAGAAGTTTTTAAAGAATTTTTTTCATCCTGAGATTATGGCTTTGGTAATGTCATTTTTTAGGTTAGTAAAATGTTAAATCTTAGCATATTTTATACATAAGCAGGGTCTTGTATGCAGTGTAGTTCATCTGTATATTTCAAAATTTGAAGCAAACAAGTGTTAAATGGCAGCTGGTTCTTGTCAGCAGGCATTATTTTTCTTCTGATACAGTCACAGGGAATAACTTGTCTGTGTATCAATAGGAAATTAAGAGAGAGGTAACTATTTGTCCAATTTAAAAAGTTTGGTTTTGAATCAGTCATTTAAACAATACTTGTATAAACAATTAAGATTCACAATTGTTTGTTACAACCCTTCTTTTTTTCTCATCCAAAACATTCCAGTTGTTTTAGATTATAAAATGTAACTTTTATTCCACTAATGTTAACTTCTGAATATAAGTTCCTTTCAGCTACAGCTGATGTTTAAGTTTGCTAAAGGAAAATTTTTACATTAATTTTCAAGTCCTGGATGGCTTTGCTAACTATATTTTACGCAGTATTCCCACAAGTAAAGTTAGAATTACTGCCAGCTCTTGATTACAGAAAACTTTCCAGACAGGATAACAAGTGTTTATCAAGCAAAACTAAGAAATTTTCATAGTCTCTGTTCTGTCTGCTCATAGTCTCTGTTCCATCTATGTCTTTTTAAGTATAGAGCTAAATAAGCAGTCATCCCTTAAATTCTGTATTCCTCTTTTTAATTGTTTTTTCTTTCTTCACAGGGAATATTGGAAATTCCTTCCTTATTGATCCCATTTTGGGTATGATTAAAATTGCAAAGGAATTAGATCGTAGTAACCAGGAAGAATACAACCTGATGGTAAAAGCTACAGATAAAGGACATCCTCCAATGAGTGAAGTGACCTCTGTGCACATATTTGTTACAGTTTCTGATAATGCCTCACCAAAATTCACAGCCAAAGAATATTCTACAGAAATCACTGAAAGTGCCAACATTGGCAGTTTTGTTGGAATGGTTACAGCGTACAGTCAGTCTTCTGTAGTTTATGAAATAAAAGATGGTAATTCAGATGATGCCTTTGCTATCAACCCCAACTCAGGTGTCATCATTACTCAGAAGATACTTGATTTTGAGACTTTGCCTTCTTATGCTCTTACTGTGCAAGGAACAAACATGGCTGGCTTGTCCAGTAATGCAACAGTTTTGGTACATCTTCGGGATGAGAATGACAATGCACCAATTTTCATGCAGGCTGAATATACAGGGCTCATCAGTGAATCAGCTTCAATTAACAGTGTGGTTCTGACTGACAAGAATATCCCATTAGTAATTCGAGCTACAGACGCTGATAAAGAATCTAATGCTTTGCTTGTTTATCAAATTGTTGAACCATCTGTGCGCCAGTATTTTGCCATTGATTCGAGCACTGGTGCCATTCGGACAGTAATGAGTCTGGACTATGAGGAGACAAATATTTTCCGCTTTTCAGTGCAAGTACATGATACAGGCACACCACGTCTATATGCGGAATATGCAGCTAATGTTACTATTTATGTGATTGACATCAACGATTGCCCTCCCGTGTTTTCAAGAGAGCTATATGAGACATCCCTTCTGGTTCCAACTTATAAAGGCGTGAAAGTCATCAGTGTAAATGCCACTGATGCAGATTCAGGCATTTTTTCCCAATTAATTTATTCCATTATTGAAGGCAACATTGGAGAAAAATTTTCAATAAACCCTAAGACTGGCGATATAACAGTACAAAACACAACTCAGTTAAGAAGCAGATATGAGTTAACTGTGAGAGCATCTGATGGCAGATTTGCAAGCACTGCATCTGTAAAAATTAATGTGAAAGAAAGCAAAGCAAGCCAGCTGAAGTTCACACAGAGTTCTTACTCTGCAACAGTGCAGGAGAATTCCACAGAGGCAAAAACAATAGCTGTTGTTACTGCTATAGGGAATCAAATGAATAAGCCTTTGTTTTACCATATTCTAAATCCAGACAGCAGATTCAAAATAAGCCAAACTTCAGGAGTCCTTTCCACAACAGGAATACCATTTGATCGTGAACAGCAAGAATCTTTTGATGTGGTCGTGGAAGTGACAGAGGAAAATAAACCATCAGTTGTTGCACACATTGTAGTTAAAGTCACAGTAGAAGATGTAAATGATAACATTCCATTTTTTGTCAATCTTCCGTATTATGCTGCTGTTAAAGTAGACTCGGAAGCAGGCCATGTTGTTCAACGTGTGACAGCAGTAGATAAAGATACAGGCAAAAATGGAGAGGTGCGTTACTATCTCAAAGAACATCATGAACATTTCCAAATTGATCCTACTGGTGAAATCTCCCTGAAGAAGAAGTTTGAACCAGACACACTAAATAAGGAGTATCTGGTCACAGTAGTGGCAAAAGATGGAGGAGACCCTGCATTTTCAGCTGAAGTTACAGTCCCAATTACAGTTATGAGTAAAGCTATGCCAGTGTTTGAAAAGCCTTTCTACAGTGCAGAGATACCAGAAAACATTCAGCTCCACAGTCCTGTGGTACACGTACAAGCAAACAGCCCTGAAGGACTCAAGGTGTTTTACAGCATCACAGGTGGAGATCCTTTCAATCAGTTCACTATCAACTTCAACACTGGAGTTATAAATGTTGTTGCCCCTCTTGACTTTGAGTCTCATCCAGCCTATAAACTGAGCGTTCGAGCAACTGACTCCCTAAATGGGGCACATGCTGATGTGTTTGTAGACATAATAGTGGAAGACATCAATGACAATCCTCCTGTGTTCACAGAGCAGTCTTACATTGCAACACTTTCTGAAGCATCTGTTGTTGGAACATCTGTTGCACAAGTGAGCGCTACAGATGCCGATTCTGGAACCAACAGGGGAATTTCCTATCACTTGGTTGAGGATAATAGTGAAAGTCATGACTACTTTCACGTAGATAGCAGCACTGGACTCATTCTTACAGCAAAAACTTTGGACTACGAACAAATTAAGCAGCACAAGTTACTAATAAGGGCCATAGATGGTGGCATGCTGCCCTTGAGTAGTGATACTATTGTAACTGTGGATGTAACTGATCTCAATGATAACCCGCCTCTTTTTAGCCAATTGCTTTATGAAGCCAAAATTAGTGAACTGGCTCCTCGAGGACATTTTGTGACATGTGTGCAAGCCTCAGATGCTGATAGCTCAGATGTTGGCAAGCTGGAGTACTCCATTCTGACAGGCAATGATCAGAAGAATTTTGTGATTGATAGTAAAACTGGCATTATCACCATCTCAAACCTACGCAGACAGACACTGAAGTCACATTATAATCTTAATGTGTCGGTTTCTGATGGTGTCTTCAGAAGCTCAGCCCAAGTCCATATAAGTGTAATCAGTGCCAACATGCACAGTCCTGTTTTCAGCCAGAATGAGTATGAGGTTGAACTAGCGGAAAATGCTCCACTGCATACTTTGGTTACTGAAGTTAAAGCTACAGATGAAGACTCTGGTACACATGGCCGCATCACTTACCACATTGTAAATGACTTTGCCAAAGACAGATTTTATACAAATGAGAGAGGGCAGATATTTACCTCTGAAAAGCTTGACCGTGAAACTCCAGCAGAAAAAGTCATTGCCATTAGTTTAATGGCCAAAGATTCAGGAGGGAAAGTTGCTTTCTGTACTGTTAATGTCATACTTACAGATGACAATGATAATGCTCCTCAATTCCGAGCAACAGAGTATGAAGTAAACATCGGGACTGATGTTCCACGGGGTACTTCGGTCATTAAAGTCTGGGCATCTGATGCTGATGAAGGTACAAATGCAGACATCACATATTCTATTGAAGCAGAGTCTGAAAACGTAGAAGAGAATTTAGAAATTGATTCATTGTCTGGTATAATTACTACAAAAGAAAGCTTAATTGGTTTGGAAAATGAGTTTCTTACTTTCCTTGTTAGAGCAATTGATGGTGGATCCCCCCAGAAAGAGTCAGTTGTTCCTGTCTATGCTAGAATACTCCCACCAGAAGTGTCTACACCAAAATTTTCAGAACCATTTTATTCTTATACTGTCTCTGAGGACATTCCAATTGGAACTGTGATAGATGTTATCAAAGCAGAGCATAATCAGACCTTGGTGTATAGTCTGATTAAAGGGAACACTCCTGAAAGCAACAGAGATGACTTTTTTGTGATTGACCGACAGACTGGAGAGTTGAAACTTGAGAAGAACCTTGATCATGAAACAACTAAGTGGTACCAGTTCTCAGTTCAAGCACAGTATGCAAATGAAGATTATAATGTTGTTTCCTCAGTAGAGGTTAGCATTCAAGTAAAAGACACAAATGATAACAAACCCATTTTGGAATCCAACCCATATGAAGCATTCATTGTAGAAAACACACCAGCTGGAACAAGAGTCATACAGGTTAAAGGAACTGACTTAGATTCAGGACTCAATGGGCAGGTTACTTACAGCTTGGATCCTTCTCAAGAGCCTGACATTATAGAATCTTTCACCATAAACATGGAAACTGGCTGGATTACCACTCTGAAAGAACTTGATCACGAGAAACGAGACAAATACAAGATCACAGTGGTTGCATCTGACCGGGGTGAAAAGATCCAGCTGTCTTCTATGGCTGTGGTTGAAGTTACTGTCACAGACGTGAATGACAATCCTCCACGGTTCACTGCAGAGATTTATAAGGGAACAGTCAGTGAGGACGACCCTCCTGGAGGGGTAATTGCCATCCTGAGTACAACAGATGCTGATACAGAAGAAACCAATAGACAAGTCTTTTATTACATCACAGGTAAGACTTTTTGGGTAATGTCAGAATAACTGTTTGAGTGGTGCTGGAATGATGGGAGATGCAGCTTAATCTTTGAAGAGATTGGAAAGTGTTTGAAAACCATAGAACTGCAAAGAAAGAATGTATGTGTCTTAATGTGAATTTTAAAAACTTCAGTGGAAAAATGAATTTTAGTTGGCTTTGTTTCATGTGTGCCTTGCTTAAGATGCCTTTCTCTGTGTATTATTTATATATCAAATTTAATTTTAAAAACTGTATGTAGATTAGAGATGCAGTTAAAGAAAAAATGCATAAAAATTCACAAAATAATAGGCTGTTAATTTCCAGTGAAATATTTTATTATTTATTTATTTATTAGTTAGTGTATTTCATGATATGATGTTTTCTATAATGCTACATGAATTTCTAAATTAATTTTTATGGATTTTGTTGGCCACAGATTAATTGGTTGTGTGAGCATCTACTGACAATTTCTACCTGGGAAATGAAGCTGTTTCCTCATAAAGCCACAGAAAATGCCTGCTTTTTTCTTTCTTTTTTTTTTTTTTTTCCCTATACCTTAATTTTGATCGAGTAATAGTATTTCTTTTTATATTTCAGGAGGTGATCCTTTGGGACAGTTTGCTATTGAAAATTTACAGAATGAATGGAAGGTCTATGTCAAAAAGCCTCTGGACAGGGAAGAAAAGGATAATTATCTTCTAAATATTACAGCTACTGATGGGACCTTTGCAGCTAAAGCTGTGGTGGAGGTTAAAGTCCTTGATGCTAATGATAATAGCCCTGTTTGTGAAAAGGTAGGCAGTCTTGTATCTTCCATTTCCAGCTGCTTTCATACATAAAATTTACATTTTCTCTGAAATTGCTTCTCAGGAGACTGACAAATAGCTGTTCCTTTTAAACCAGTAACAAAATTTGGACTACTAAGATAGATTGCTGTTAAATAAAAGATACTTCACAGACAGATTTTTTTAAAAATCCAAAGACAATTCATTGACACTCAGTGGGTATTTGAGAGATACAAGAAGAATTGTAGTACATTTCTCCTATGTTAATTTTTTTCCAAAAAGAATTATTTTAAGCTGTAGCCATCATTGTTTATATGCTCTATTTTATGAAAGAAACAAAGTTTTAAAGAAAGCTGAATCCCATTTCTCAGTTGAAATATGTGAGTATTTCCTGTGATAAAAGAGCTGAAAATAGTGGAACATTACTCTGCAATTGCAGTCAACAACACCAAAAATCTGTAAGCCATAAATGTTTTCTTGTTCCAAAGCTGTCTACCATACCAGATTTTTATAGTCTGCAAAAATGGACATGAAAAATAAGGAATGGAAAGAACTCAGGAAGATAGCCCCTGCAAAATATGTTACTGCCTCTCTTGTATTTTTCATATTTGAACACAGATTTCATATTACTGGGTTGAAATCTTCCCTTGTACTAGGAAGGACAAGTACACAGTGATGTAGGATTCTTTTTCTTACTTGGTGTTTATGTTGGTTACTTCTGTGCAAATGGTTGCAGTTATACACAGAGTGGCAAGTCAGTATTTTTAGCTTTTTTTCCTTTTATTTTCCCCTTTGTTAATATTGTTGTTACAAGGCTTAGTGCTTCTAATGTAATACACATTCCTGACATGGTTGGGCTAAGCACTAAGAGTGCTTAGTGCCAATAAATTCTGAATCCTTTTTCTTATTTTTAATTTAATCTAGAAGCTTTTGTCTCATTAAAAGGGCAGCTATCAATTTCTTGTAGATTGGGACAGACCTAGAAAAGATGATCCACCAAAAGAGAGAAAAATGAAATTAGCAAACTCCTATTTTGGGAACACATTTCATTATTAGCTTATTTATTTCATTATTAGTTACAAGTGTTTCAAGATCTGAGCAATGCACTAATGTCCAAAAATCCCTATAGCTGCAGTATTAAATACCTTTCTGAATAATCAAATAAATGTGAAGTAATTAATTAGAAAATCATAAGTTCTTTTAATTTTAAGTTATTTCATCCTCTGGTTCGCATGATATGTTACCAGACATTCAAACAGAATATTATTTCCTCTATCATTCCTTTTCCCCCTCCCCTTTCCAAGTTTTGCCTACTTCACATGTTTAGTTTTTCAATGTAACTTTGAAATCTTGCAGACTTTATATGCTGATTCAGTTCCTGAAGATGCCCTTCCTGGCAAGCTGATAATGCAGGTGTCTGCTACAGATGCAGATATTCGTTCCAATGCAGAAATTACTTACACACTGCATGGCACAGGAGCAGAAAAATTCAGACTTGCTCCAGACTCAGGTAATAATGCTTTATACATTATACAAGAGTCCAGTCCACTCATTTTATAAAATGCTTTGCTATTGCATGAAGACATAAATGTCAGTTGTTAAAACTTTCCACTAAGGGTTGGTTTACTGTACATTGGTTTATGTGAATTTCTGCTACACAAGTACTAATAATATATTGAATAAACTCAGGCAAAAGGCAAGTGTTTTAATTTATGAGGAACTAAAGCATAAACAGGGTAATTGCCCTGAAGCCAGAAACTTCCATGCTGAAGTGACTGGAATAAAAGTAGGCCATAAATTTTGCTCTTTTTATACTCACTGTAGTAGCAGCAATAATGGTTTGTAGCTGTGAAATATCTTCATTCAGATTCTCTTTGCCATCTTTTGTTTTGGAAAATTAAATGGGATGAGGTTAGATGGAGCAACAAATTTCCTTTCCATAGCAAACACCAGAAGTATCCCCAGCTTTATTGGAATGAGATTAACTCAAGAGTATAAATGAGATCAAGTTTTAACTTGCTTCACTTTGCTCTTCATGGCATTCGTGTGTTTTGTATTACACTATTGCCAAAATCCTGTACTGTGCAGGCTGCAGTAGACAAGCAGTAGGAGGGTAAACAGTGTAGAAAAAAATAGAATAAGATGAATACAAAAACGTAATGCAAGTAGAAGAGATTAGAAAACTTCAGTGACAAAATAAATGAGAAGGACCTTACTTCACATGGGTTTGGGAGGTATTTTTGGCTTTGAATGTCACCTGTGTGATGTGCTACTGTGTTACATAAATTGAGAATTGGTAGGGCTAGAATACTCAAAAAAAGTGTTTCATAATACTTTTTTGACTTGTTTATAAGGTGACAATGACTACACATAGTAGTGGCCTCTCATGTTTTCTGTCACTTTAGAAAGAAAGTATGTGTTAGAGGTCTCCAGATTTGTCTGTAGTAGCAGTTAAGATCTCATTATGAATAGCTGCATCTATGCATGAAATGTTAGAGGAGGAATTACCAATACCTATGGAAGGAATACAACTAAATAGCTGAGAAAAACCAGACATGGATTTAACCTTGCATTTTTTTAATCCCAGTTCTAAAATTCACTTTGCACAAACACACATGGATTTTTGCATTTATACGCATTGTCTCTCTGCTATCTTAGCTATCAGAGAGATTAGCTAATTTCTATTTCAAGAGCATTAGGAAAAAATAAAGTGTTTTAGTTCTTAATCTTTTCAAATTGAAAAGACAGGTCACTTACATGTTTTGCCCAAAGTGGAGTTCATTAATACAGTACAGCTGTTGATTTAGCCAGGGATGAAATTACTGTAAACAAGAAAATGGTTGTTTAGCTATTCCGATTTTAAGGGAAAACATGTTTAGGGGTACTTAAGCCTTGCAATTTGCATCAACTTAATGTGTTCTGCTGTTTGTAGGTGAACTGAAAACATTAATGGCACTTGATCGTGAGCAGCAAGCAGTTTATCATCTTCTAGTGAAAGCCACAGATGGAGGAGGAAGATTCTGCCAAGCTAACATTATCCTAACTCTGGAAGATGTGAATGATAATGCCCCAGAATTTACAACTGACAGTTACTCCATTACAGTATTTGAGAACACAGAGCCTGGAACCCTTTTGACAAGAGTGCAGGCAACAGATGCAGATGCAGGTATGCATTCTTTGACTGATACTTTTGTCATGTTCTCAGACTTACAGTATTATTTCTTTAGTTTTATCCTGAGAGGTGTCAAGTGTTTCAGTAGAGCTGACAGATGTTCAATACCATTCAGGATTAGACTCCTGAAAGATATATTTTGGTCTACTAAATCATTTAACACCTGACTTTCATGTGTGAATAGCTTGGAAGACATCCCTATGGTGTCTTTGCAAAGAAGAGGAGAGGGGGGAGAGACAAAATGTAGGGAATTTTAACTGTCATAAGGTATTAATGCTATGATCAATTAGGTTCATCCTTTTACTCCTGATGAAGTAATAGGACTATCAAGCCATGTCTGTTCATGTAAATGGGCATTCATGGATTTTTGTGCTTCTCAGGCCAGCCATTGATGACCATGCCATCAAGAGAACACTGGTCAGCTGTAGCTTTATGTATATGCTGTTAAGATTTTTACTGTCTCTTTGCCTTCATTGTTCAGTTCCAAATATTAAGTGAACATGAACTAAAAATGACGTCAGAAGGAGTTTGCTCATAGGCTTTGTTGTAAGGAACAAAACAGCATTTAAGGGCGTGATTTCCACATCTTATCAGTTTCTTAATCAAATAGTATTAATGAATAGTTGTCTCAGTTTTCTAAAACAGCTGACCTGCTTTGTGCTATGATAAAGCTCGGTTGCTCATTTGAAAGGTAACAGATAGTTGTTTTCATACTTCACCAGTGTTAGAGGCAGGTGGACCAAAATAATTGCCCTTAAAATCTATAAGGTTTTTGTTTGTTTTATAAAGAAATGGTGCTATAAATTATGCTCCTGTTAATTTTGGGGCACGATTCCTAAATAAAGAGTTTGGAGTCTAGTTAATTGATGCAACCTAACTCTCCCATATCCTCCTGTGTTATTATAAGCTTGGTAAGCAGATTCTGTTGTTCTAAAGTTATAATTACATTTATATTAACAATTGTTTCATATTAACTAGTGCTACAACTGAAGCAGAACTGGTTCATGTTTTCTGTATGACAGAAAATCAGTGCAGTGAAGTGTTAGCCTAATGTTTTTTTGGAAGTAATTCTGCCCCTCACAAGAGACTTTACCTCTTTCTGAAATGTACTTTTAACATGAATGATAATATTTAGCATGCATGTCTTATTTTCATAGCTATCAGATGGATTATTCTGTTGTTGTATACTTTAATGGCTGCTTCATACTTGAAATTTTCTTTCAAAATGCAGGGTTGAACCGTAAAATCCATTATGCGCTGGTGAACTCTGCAGAGGGGCAGTTCTCTATTGATGAATTCTCTGGAATCATTCGTTTGGAGAAGCCTTTGGATCGGGAATTACAAGCTGTGTACACATTAACTTTGAAGGCCACAGATGAAGGCTTACCCAGAAGACTGTCTTCAACAAGTAGTCTCATAGTTTCTGTTTTGGATATTAACGACAATCCACCCGTATTTGAGCATAGGGAGTACAGTGCAAGTGTGTCAGAGGACATTCTGGTGGGAACCGAAGTTCTCCAGATCTATGCTGCCAGCAGAGACATTGAAGCCAACGCTGAAATCACGTACTCGATAGTCAGTGGGAACGAACATGGAAAATTCAGCATCGATTCAACAACAGGTAACAGGCTGCAGCTGTGAATGTCACTTGTGGCCAAGCAAGCACCATGCCATACTGACTTCCTCCATGGTTGAGCCAGGTTATGTACAGTCTGTGTGTACACAGATTTCTTCATCCCAGCTGAGAAGTTGCTGCTGCTGTCTTTCACCCATTTTACCAGCAAGCTTACTGGAGGAATGCAGTAAAATGTAGAAGAGGAACTTTATTTGTTGCTTCTATTTATTGGATTATTACTTGGATTAGGTTCATTTATAAGGGTTTCCTAACCGGAAATTCCCTGCTCTGGGGGCAGGCAGGTGGAAAGTCATAGATCTGTAATGAGAAACATAATAGTCTTTCCACAAAAGGTATGTAATCAGAAGGAATGGCCAGGCTTGGCAAAAGAAGGATTAGAAATAAAATTGATTGGGAAGACTAGTCATTGGTCCACAAAGGCAGTAATCCTAGAGAAGTTTGATAGGACATTAAAGAGAGCTTGGAATTGGAATATTATGTTCAACCATATGTCCAGCATGACTGGAGATTTTAGGCTTGTATGATAGTCAGATTTAGTCTCAGGGACTTTTTAGGTTATGTTGAAAATTCTTCCCTATTATTGACAATTCTTTGTTAAAAATCAATAAACACCTCAGTTTTAGTTTTGTTTACTTATATAGTTCTTTTTCTAGAGCTAATTTCTTGCAAAGTTGCTTGGGTTTGGATTTTTTTATTTTTGGTTTTGTTTTTAATAAGATTTCTACCCACAAGTTAATTTTAATTGACTTTTAGTAGTTAGTTAAATAGTTTAGTAGTTAATTGTGCTAGTGTAGTGGAAATTACAATTCTGCTTTTTCCAGTGGACATGCTGGTACTAAGGTATGGAAGATAAACTTCGTATATTTGAAAGGAGTAAAAAGGTTCCAGAAAAACTCATCCAGCAAATCAATTTGTATGCTAGGGACTGCACTATCTTAACTAGTCTGTTAAAAACTCACATTGCAAAAGGTAAGCCTGGTTGTTTTAAACTGTGAATCTTTTGTGGTAATGGCAGGAACTTCATTTACATGTGTAAAGCATTATCATATCACAGAGTAGCTCTAGCTTTACAGTGACAAATCAAGCCCTGAAGAAGCTGAGTATTTGTCAGGTCAAAATAAAAATTGGCAACCCTTAATAGTACAGCAGTAGCAGAGTTTGAGGCTTTTTTTTTTTTCTTCTTCTTCCCTAGGAGCCATTTTCATCATTGAGAGTTTGGATTATGAAAGTTCTCATGAGTACTACCTGACAGTGGAAGCCACAGATGGAGGCACACCTTCATTAAGTGATGTTGTAACAGTGAACATTAATGTCACGGATATCAACGACAATTCTCCCGTGTTTAGCCAAGACACTTACACTGCAGTAATCAGTGAAGATGCTATGCTTGAACAGTCAGTTATTACAGTATGTATTGGTTTCTCGCTTTGAAATATTCTGTCATGATGAACATGCTTTCGTTCTTGAAGGAATAAGTATTGATTTGAAGGTTAACATCAACAAGTAGATGTTTGCCACTGAATGAATGGAAAATTTACTTTGAAAAAGTTTCAGAAGTAGGGACTTAAGATGCTGTGGGAAAGTAGATAATATATTGTGATATGTTTATGTTCTCCTCATGAGACCATGACTTAACTTGCAGAAGAAATTCAGGAAATTAAATGATGTTAGTATAATGTATTGAGATGGCATTTCTCTTGTGATCTATGAAATTTGTTAGACCAAAAGAGCTCATCTTCAGGGTGAGTTTATCTGGGAGATGCTAGAGTCTCTTTCAACCTGTTTTAACTGAGATTGTAATGTCCCTTAGGTTATGGCAGATGATGCTGATGGACCTTCCAACAACCACATTCACTACACAATAATAGATGGGAATCAAGGAAATCCTTTTACAATTGACCCTACCAGAGGTGAAATAAAAGTGACTAAGCTTCTAGACAGAGAAAAGGTGAGTTTTTTGTGGTTTTAAGGCAGCTGGGATTAATTTACCTGTACATAATTGATGACCACCATTTTCTTACTCTATTTCTAAATTACTGTTTTATGTTCCAAAATTAATATTGCTATAGTAAAGTGCAAGCATCTGTTTATATCAGTACTTCTGGGAGGAAAAGAAAGGATTAAATATATGAAGGAAAGCTTTACTGGGGGTTGTGCTAAAATAATTCTTCCATAAAACAAAATCTGAGTTTGTTACTTTATTCCTCTTCAGTAAATGTTTTTAATTTTTTTTATTCATTTTTTTAGATTTCAGGATATACCTTGACAGTTCAAGCTTCAGATAATGGAAGCCCACCTAAACTTAACACAACTACAGTAAACATTGATGTTTCTGATGTAAATGATAATCCTCCAGTGTTCTCAAAAGGAAACTATAGTGTTATCATCCAGGTAAATGCAACTAGTGAAGTAATTAAATCAGTGTTACTGGACTGCAAATTTGTGACTTGAATTTTTCTGTATTTTAAATTATTTAAGGTCTCCAGTGAGACTGCTTATCAAATAAGTGTTGAGGGTTTTAAAATTCCTGTTTGCATGTTATGTAGAAACTTACATTGCAGGTTGTAAGAGTCACGGAATGGGTGAGGTTGGAAGGGACCACAGTGAGTCATGCGGTCCAACCTCCCTGCTAAAGCAGGCTCATCCTAGAGCACATAATTGAGTCCAGTCCTGGGCACAGGAGTGAGTCCAGAATGTTCTTGAATATTTACAGCGAGGGAAACTGCATAACCTCTCTGGGTTCTTCTTCTGATTCCTTGCGTGCGTACGTGTCTATGTATTATAAATTCCTTTTATGCGCAGAACAATCTTAGAATCATGCAGGCATGTTAAAATACATTATAGTTTTCCTATTTCTTTTTAGTCTTAAGAGTTACTGCTTAGAGAAGGATCCTTTAGTTCCTTGTTGCTATGAAGCTAGTGCTCTGCACCATGGCATCAGGTTAAGCCCTAATTCCCACTGGCCTCCTCTGGGATCAGCAGCAGTTGAAACAAGAGTGGAATTTCATATGGCTGCATACCAATCCTTTGACTGATTTTACACTGTAGGATGGTAGCCGTAGGCCACATTGCCAAGTGTCTGGCACGTACTTGCCTGATTCAGAAAACTGCTAAAGCAAAGGCAGCAGAATCAGCATCTATACTTCTTGTCTTCCTGAATCCAAGAAGAAATAAATGGAAGTCAGCAAAGGAATTGCACTAAGACCTTTGTAGACTAGTACTGCAAATGAGCTCAGTCCCTTGTGTCCTTGTGCTGTTTCCTGGCCTGGTGCAGTAGATCTGTGAGGATCACACAATGGTACCTGATGCACTGTGCCATCCTAACATAAACTTGTGTTTGAGACAAGTGTGCATCATTTGTAAAGGCAGCTTTCCAAAACAGGACAAAGTGACTATATACAATATGCACCCAGTATGCAAATAAGATGTCCTGGATCTTGTTCTTAAAAACCCCAGCCAACCAAAAAAAAAAAAAAAAAACACCCCAAAAAACAAAACAAAACAACCCACAAAAAAAAAAAAAAAAAAAAAAAAAAAAAAAAAAAAAAACCAAACCCAAACCAACAGATTCCAGATTCATGTTTGTGTGCTGCCAAATGAATCTTCTTTTCCTCTATTATAGTCTTTCTTGAAATAAGTGTTATTTAATTTATAGTCTTTCTTGAAATAAGTGTTATTTAATATCTCACTTAAACTTCAGACTGTGTAGCCAATGTATGTACTATTTCCCTTACTCAATTGAAGAGGAAGATCTCTTGTTTTATAGTTCATTCGTATGGGCCTGCCCTAGTTGAAGGTAGCAGAGAAAAAGCTGGAGGAGTTGCCCAAGAATGCTGAATACATTTCCTTTTGTATTTGAGATGGATATATTTGGACACAGTAGAAAATGTGCTTAGCTTTTAGGAAAGTCAAATTACTTTAGATATCCAGCTGTAAATATTTGTATTTTAAAGCAATGGTCTGTTTTGCTGAAAGGGAAAAAGCTTCAGCTTTCTGCAGTATCTGATAGCTAAATTGACTTACTCTCTCAGAAACAGAGTATTGTTATCAGGACTTTTTAGATTTGTGAAAGGGATAGCATTTTGTTATTGTTGTACTTCAAAATAAGTTTTCTACTTTTCTTGCTTTTCTAATAAGTATGTATATAGAGAAATCTGACTGATACAGTAGAGCACAAGTGTTCTGGGAGAGGAGTTACAAGTGTCAGATAAGGTTGTATGTGTGTGTGTAACATATGTGATAAGCCAACATATGTGAAGTGCCTGTGAAACCTCAGACATCCACGTGATGCAAACTTGAAGGGATTTTATGATGCAAATTTTAAAGCCTGGATTTCGTATTTTAACTGGATCGTGCCTGTAGCAGCCACAGCTGTAGGCAGAACTCCTAATTAGTGGCACAAGGAGTCAGATGGAGGCGTATATTTTTCTAGTCCTCCCAACAAAGGCATTAGATTATCCTGAACAGGTGTTTTCTCTAAATTTCAAATCTTTGATAACTTGGTAATTAGGCTACAATAATATTAATTCAGACCAGAAGTGGAAAATGTAAAGTGTCAAGGCTGAGCTACCTTTAAAAATACAATACCAAATTAAAAAAACTGCCTTTCTCCTATTACTTTTTTGAGTCTTAATCTCAGAGGGTAGTAGTTTCCCTGAAGCAGTATTGTCATTCTGATTTCTCTTGTACTGATTAACTGGTTTGACAGTAATTTTTTGGGGTTTCTGTTGCAAGGAAGAAATCAGCATCGGACCATAGCCTCAATTATAACACCAATGTGTATTATATATCTATAGGAAAATAAACCTATTGGATTCAGTGTGCTGCAGCTAGTGGTGACAGACAGGGATTCTTCTCACAACGGCCCTCCTTTTCTCTTCACCATCCTGACTGGAAACGAAGAGAGAACTTTCCAGATTACCCAGCAGGGAGTTCTGACCACAAGCGCTGCCCTGAATCGCAAAGTGAGAGATCACTATTTGCTTCATGTCAAGGTAAGATGCTTCTGTCATGTTCCTCTTACTGTTTTGCACTGTAAATATTTGATTAACTTCTCCCACTCATGCTCACTCCACCACTTGTCATTCTGTTAGGAGATCCTGACATGCCAAGTAGTCATTTGAGCCATGTCCCACTTTGTCCATTTCTTCATAGACAAAATCTGTTGGTTTAAATACTAATCTACACAGATGTAATGGGAAGATCACATTTAGAAGTAAGGCGAAGTGAAATGTTAACTGGGTGAGTGGTCTTAATAAGCCCTTTGCCTCCTGGTTGGAATGTTGAAAAACCAGCAGGGGACAGGTCCCTTGAGCCATTTTCTATTCCTGCGGAATTCCTCTTGCTGCTGTCGTTTTGACCCTTGAAGCTGTGTACTGGACTAAACTCACATGATGAAAGCAGGGATATTGCACAACACAGCAGTAATGGAAAATTTTCCTGTAGTGCCACATTCTTTTTTCAATGGCAATTGAAAACATCTTTTTTTAGGTTTGGACCTTTTTTCATACTATTTTCGGTAGATGTTTTTTCATAGCATTGAAACTTGCAGTGCAGTAGTTTAAGATCTCAGGATCCTGCAGTGGAAGCCACAGTATAAAACTCAAAAAATGACCCTGATGTGCTGTAATATTTGCTACATGTGCCATTGTTGTGCAAAAAGACCAGACCATGTCCAAGGTTACATTAAACTAGCTAAGTTCTCTCAAATACTTCTTGTAACCTAGCGTGAGAAAAGTTCAAACCAATTGTTTTAATCTTATCTAGTCCTTTTAAATTCAGTTATACATTAAGCAGATAGGAACAGAGGACTAAAAATTAATAGGCTAAAAGTAGATGCCCTTAATTCTTAAACTTCATTTCCAGATTCAGGTTTTAAGAAAAATTCTTACCTTCATTTTCACATGAGGAATTTATTTTAATTTCCACATTATTCTTATGCATACTATTGCAGATAATTTATGAATAAACATTCAGTTGCAGTATTTTCAAGTAATACTGTTTATAACAGTGTATGCTGAATTCTGTCCACATTGGGATAGTTGTGACATATTTACACAAAGTCTGTTTTCTTTGGGGAAAGAAGAAAAAATTCACAGAGATAT
Source organism: Melospiza georgiana (assembly GCF_028018845.1). Classification (NCBI taxonomy): domain Eukaryota; kingdom Metazoa; phylum Chordata; class Aves; order Passeriformes; family Passerellidae; genus Melospiza; species Melospiza georgiana. Next base: position 2,752,942 of record NC_080434.1, read on the forward strand.
TGTAATTTGCTGTTTGAGTCACTGAAATGTTAGTATCCAGGAGCCTTCAGTATAAGGACAGATATCATTTCATTTAAGTGTACTTTAGTTTAGGGTTTAAGGATTGGGTTGAAAATGGGGGCAGGTATATTATTCCTCTGTTAGCCATTTTTTCCTCAATAGTGATATGCCAATTCCCCCAAAGTCACCTTTTGGTTTATGGGTCTTTTTCCTGTATGTGGTATCAGTGTAGGGCAAGAGTCATATGTTTTCCTTTAGATCTTCTCTAACAGTAACTAATTTCTATTTATTTTGCTTTTTAAATGTATTCTTATAAATGCCTGTACAGGTAGTTATATTTTCATACTTGTATTTTCAACAGTTCTGTACACACTGTTACATTGACTTTGTTGCATTTCATGATTTAACTGCAGCTTTGGCCCTTCCTGATGTGCCTAGCTTTTTTTTAAGTGTGACATGCCTGTCTAACATCTTCCTCTGGGTGGAATCTTGCAATTCTTTTATTTCTAAGCCACTTTCTGGTGTCTAGTCTGCTTGTAAACAGCCTGTCAGTACTTCAGCTATCTTGTCTTCAGCACAGTAGCTGAAAAGTGCGTTTTTATTAGGAAATGAATATGGGCTCTTTCAATGGCATCCAGTAGCCAAACAAGTGTCTTAAAACAAATGTACTCATTTAGAGCAAAGACTTCTCAGAGACTGTAAATCATTAAAGCAGACTTTACTAATGTGCCTCTTTTTGTCAGTATTTTGGAGCTGTCTAATCAGTTGATTTCCAAGCTTCTTGACTGGATTCTTGAAATATATCACTGTCTTTTAATTGCCATTTGTCATTTTACATTTTGCTAGCTTTTTTCAATAGACATGCTGCTATTATTTGCTATTATCTTACAACCCATGGGTATGAAGGCATCCAAGACTAATACTAGTATTTCCCTATCACAAGACTCTAGTTCCAGTGATACACACAAAATTATAGACAAGGCCGTTGAGGAAAAATATTCTTCCTCTCTTCCTTTAAAATAATACTTTTTAAAGTCTGTAGGAAGGCATTTTCTCAAGTTTGCATTTTGTTTAATTTCTGCATTTTGATCTTGCAAATCACAAGTTAATGGCTGTGTATGAACTCTTGATACCCGTTTTCAGTTTTTAGCTGACCTTTATTGGTGTGCTTTTCAGTATGTACAGCTTTCACCTTAGTTGCTTTTTGAATGGATTGCAGAAGTAGTGATGTTTTTAATTTACAGGCATACTTTCATTCGAAAAACCTCATAACTAAAAAAAACCCCCACTAAAACTACACAAACTTTCCTCATATGCACTCTACGCACCCACTACCTCCAAAAGACTTTACTTTTGTCATTTTAATAGAAATAAGGATTTTTTTCCCCCAGTGGTCACCTTATATGGGCATGCCAGTTGTATTTGCTGGTGCTCTCTCCAAAGGAAATAGATTATCCATTAACAAATGTCTCACAGCATTAGTGTGCGAAATCTTCAGCTATGAGTCATGCAGTCCTTTGTGCCACACTCTGAAGTCTTCACTTTAAAACCACAGCACATTTTTAAATATCTGCACTATTGAAAAACCATTTCTCCTGGGGCTCTTCTTTTCTACTTGCTGTCCATTTGTTATAATTTTGCTTGTCTGTTTTTTTTTTTGAGCCTTTTCTGGTTTCCCCTGGCATTTCTTCTGTAGCTAAACTGCCTTCCTTGTCTTGTTTCCAGGCAGAGATCTAGGCAAAACAAAACTTTGCCAGCTTGAGCTCAAGCTCTTGTTATTTATTTGGGTAACTGGAGGACAAGTTTCTAGCCATGCCTGTCTTTTGGAGTTAACAGAAACAGATGAGGACATGTAGTTCTAGGAGACACTTTTAAAAATGCTACATTTATGTGCCCATCCACAGATAATCTTGTGCCTGGAGTTACTCCTCTTGATTAAATTTGTATTAAAGAAAAGCAAAAGCAGCCTCTCCACATAGATCTTCAAAGTGTACTCTGTAAAATTATTGCAAAATCTGTTAAACAATGCAGAATATCTTCTACTTTCTGAGCCCTGTATATCCCCTCTGTACCTTCACATCTCTGATTCTTCTTTAACTAATTTCTTCAATGTCACTTTCAGTAACTGAGAGTGAATTCTGGAAAAAGTAGTGGGAAATAAGAGGTAAGAAATAGAAAGAAAAACGTGAACCCAAAGGAATGCTCTTAGCTCACTTTTCCACTCTTCTTTTTTTACTGTCCTTGTACACCAGCAGTGTATGTCTTTGTCCAGAAGGGGTGGAGAATAGGGTGTTCAAAAAGGATTTAAAATTGAATTGGGCTGATACAGTTAAAGACAGTTGATTAACTCTCTGAAGCAAATAGCACTACTGGTACCCACCTCTTGTTTTCCTGTGACCAAAAATCATGAAAGGCAACATAATTAACTTTCTACATGCATTTTTTTCCTTTTGAAGTTCCGTTTAGCACGGTACATTTACTTTGTCTTCCAGATTACCTCCTAATTGTAGTGAAGCATGTTGTACATTTCTAGTGCATGACTCATTTCAAGTTTGTAAAGTGTTTCTGTGCTTGATATTAAAAAGCTTCAAGCACCATCTGCTGTCTGAAATCAGCTACTGTGCATTTCCTCTGTATTTGCTACCAGTGTTAATAGCTTCCTGGCATTTCCAGGTAATAAGAGCACTATAGGCTTTTAATCTTGGGAGAAATGAAAACATGTTTGTGTGTGCCTGCTTATATAAGCTTTTTAAATTTTCAGCGTTAACTTCTATGTTAGGAATTGTGTTACAGAATTTATGTAAAGCATTTTACTATAGGACTTCTTGATGGGTTTTTTATGGGCACAAAAATACAGCTCAACTATATACAGGATAAATATCTGCAGTAGAATTTGAGATAAAGCAAAAATGTAAATCTGTCCTTATCTTTCCTTTAGGTGTCAGATAACGGAAAACCACCGTTGTCATCTTTGACTTACATTGATATTAGAGTTATTGAGGAAAGCATTTATTCTCCAGCAATACTGCCTCTGGAAATCTTTATCACAGCCTTTGGGGAAGAATATTCAGGTGGTGTCATTGGAAAAATTCACGCAACCGATCAAGATGTTTATGATACCTTGACATACAGTCTGGACCCCAAAATGGAATCCCTGTTCTCTGTTTCCAGTACTGGTGGCAAACTAATAGCACACAAAAGGTTAGATGTAGGACAGTACCTCCTAAATGTCACTGTTACAGATGGAAAATTTACAGCTGCAGCTGATATTACTGTACACATCAGACAAATCACACAAGAGGTATTAAATCACAGTATCGCAATACGCTTTGCAAACCTGTCCCCCGAAGAATTCATCGGTGATTACTGGCGCAATTTCCAGAGAGCATTGAGAAACATCTTGGGCGTGAGGAGAAACGACATCCAGATTGTTAGTTTGCAGCCTTCTGAGCCTCCTTCTAATCTGGATGTCCTCCTGAATATTGAAAAGTCTGGCAGCTCTCACCACCCAATGAGAATTTTGCTCCACAAGATAAACTCTTCTGTGCCTGACCTAGAGGAGATTTTAGGTGTCCGGATAATTGACGTGTTTCATAAGCTCTGTGCCGGCCTTGATTGTCCTTTGAAATTTTGTGAAGAGAAAGTAACGGTGGATGAGAACACCATGTCAACACACAGCACAGCCAGGCTGAGCTTCGTCACTCCCCGTCATCACAGAACAGCAGTTTGCCTTTGTAAAGGTAAGAAACACAGTAAGGGAAATTGCATCCTTGAAAAGGTTGTTCTGGTTTTAAACACCAGTAGTCCTCAGATGGAAATTTATATTACAGAACAAGATCAGGAATATTCGGTAACTCTCTCTATACTATTTGCTTAATTTTATTTGTAGTAAGGAGTAATTCTTTCTTATCTCATTACCTCATTTCAAGAATTTACATAGTACAAGTTTATAGGAGTGGGTATGTATTTTCTTTATAGCTACACTTTCATTTTCCATTTTATGAAATAAGTAAATTTTTTGTTGTTGTTGCCTATCCTATTTTGATGGCCATTTTCAGTCTTGTGTTCACAAAAGCAAGTTCCTGCAAAGTACCTGAATACTTCCTTGTTTCTGCTTAGCGGAGTAGCCCACACAGTTTCCAAACTAGTTTGGGAATGAGAGGGTAATGTGGGAGATAAATATTTATTAAAATATATGTAAGTACAAAGATTTCTGACAGTAGGTTAATTTATCATTATCTCTGAGTAAAAAAACATCGCTTTTTAAAATCAGGACTTAACCTTGCTGGGTGAACTTGCACATAGGAAGTAAATATTTAAAGCGCATTCCTTTTCCCATTCCTTTTCCTTTCTTAAATACAGACATGTTTTTCTCTGCTCTCCCCTACCTACTCTGTCCGTGCTTATAGCTACATGTTGAATTTTTGTGGTGAATGATTCTAATGGTAAATCTTAAACCACAACACCAGTTTCCCAATATTACCAATTGAATTGAGTAATCAAAATAAGGCTGAGCATCTGCCACTCTATATACTATTTGTCTAGAATAGAATGTCTGTGCCAGTCATGCCCCATAACTGTTATTCACTTCCTTGTCTGATAGTCAGAAATATCAGTTGGGGCATTTTAACCTACTGTACTTAGCAGTCCCTTTTCACAAAATACCATCTTCACCAGCAAAAAAGAAATAATGGATTTGGTTTCACAGAAGGGAAATGCCCCCTGGTAAGCAGTGTGTGTGAAGGAAATCCATGTCCTGAAGGTACTGAATGTTTAGGAGATCCAAAGGAAGGAAAATACACCTGTGTTTGCCAAGACAGCAAAGCTGGACAATGTCCTGGTAAGGAATTAACTTTAAAAAACTCTCTAAAACTATATTACTTTCAATCAAGTATAAATTTTATTCCAGTCCTGTGCTAATACTTTTTATGCTTTTCTGTATTCCTAAGCATCAGCTGGCTCCGCTGTGACATTTACTGGGAGCAGCTATGTGAAATATCGTCTCATGGAAAATGAGAACAAAGAGGAAATGAAGCTGACAATGAGACTTAGAACTTACTCTGCTCATGCAGTTGTTATGTATGCTCGAGGAACAGACTACAGTATCTTAGAGGTATATTAAAATCTCCTAGTGCATATCTCCTCCTTTCTTTGTACCATCTTCTTACTATTTTTGTGTCAGGTTAAAAGATTGAGTCATAACATCTATGTAGAATGGTTGTAACTGAAAATTGCTTTAAAGGTAGGTAGGGTGTGTTACACGTCCAGGTGAAAAATTTGTACAGAAATTTTTACATTTGTAAACAAACAAAGCTTCCTGAATCATATATTTTAAACAACTTCAAATTTATTTGCTTATAATAGTGTAGTTCATACAGGAAAAGTTACTTAAAACACAAGATGAAAGGTATTGAAGTATTGTAATATTTTGATTATGATCTGTGATTGCTTTACTAGAGGAACAAAATGTACAAAGTGTACGTTTCAATTAAAAGAACCATATAGAATAAATCACAGTTGCTGTGTCTGGAAAACAGTGTTATTAAACTGCTTTTTATGAACACCACCATGATCCTGTCTCTCCAGCAAACATAAACTTTTATAGGCATCAATATTTTAAACTCTTTAAGTGTGCAGAGCATTTATTGATGTTGTGGCTTTCCTCTGTAGATCCATCATGGAAGGCTGCAATATAAATTTGATTGTGGCAGTGGACCCGGGATTGTCTCTGTTCAGAGCACTCAGATAAACGATGGCCAGTGGCATTCCGTGTCTCTTGAGGTGGATGGAAACTATGCACGACTTGTTCTGGACAGGGTGCATACTGCATCTGGTACTGCTCCTGGTACACTTAGGACACTCAACCTGGACAATCACGTGTTCTTTGGTGGTCATATTCGTCAGCAAGGCACACGACACGGTAGAAGTCCTCAGGTTAGCAATGGTTTCAGAGGCTGTATGGATTCCATTGTACTGAATGGACAAGAGCTGCCCCTAAGCAGCAAGCCACGGAGTTATGCACACATGGAGGAATCTGTAGATGTCACTCCTGGGTGCTTGCTGACTGCCACAGATGGATGTTCGAGCAGCCCCTGTCAGAATGGAGGCATCTGCAACGCACTCTCAAATGGAGGTGAGCTGCTCTTTATTCTTCTGCTTTTAGCTTTCAAAACTGCTTTTCAACTTCTCTGCTTTGAGGGATGAAACAACTTCGTGCATAATTCTTGGTTTCCCAGAGTTGTAGAAATTCAGTTGTTGAATAGGTAGGAAGGCTGTGTGTGCTTTCTAGATTCAACTGCTTGGGGGTATGAGGTAGACAAAGTCCATCCGCCAAAGTGGGAATTTAATCTTCAGTGCTAACATCTAAGGTCCATCCTCTTAACAGCCTACTTTGGAGTTTTTCTTTGAAGATTCCGAAATCATTGGGACAACTTGTGTTTTGTGAGAAAAATGTTTAAGAAAACTCTTACTGTTAGACTTTGCCTCACCTTTCGATAAAAACATTTCTATTTTTTCCCATCCTTTCTCTCATGTAACAGCTTGGTGGGTAGGGAGGAATTTATCTTAAATCTGTGGGTGGGCAGGGAGGATTTTATCTCAAATCCAGTAAAGCTGTGTGCACCTTTCAAAAAGACTGTATTTGATTTCAGGTTACTACTGCAAGTGTGCACCTTTGTTTATGGGAACTCACTGCGATGTAAGTGTCAACCCATGTGCCTCCAACCCCTGCCTTTATGGTGGGACTTGCATCCCAGTCAGTGATGATTTCATCTGCCAGTGCCGAGGACAATATACAGGTCAAAGGTATGTTTCTATGGTTCATTGTATCAATGAACCCCTTGGAAAACAGGATATAAATGTAACACTTTTTCTGGATTTTTTTAATGTGTTTCCTACTTTAAGCTCAGATTTGAGACATACTGGAGCTGGCTGAAGTTAACAGCAGCCCCTGTGTTACAGCTCTGTATCCCACATTATGAAATCGCTTGCAGTTAAGGTAATGTTCAGCTGGTTTTGTTTGTTTTGCCTTTGCAGATGCCAGCTGGGTCCATATTGCAAAGACAATCCTTGCAAAAACAGTGGCAAGTGTATTGACAGTTTGGATGGACCTGTTTGTGAGTGTGAAGCAGGCTTTCGTGGAGAAAGGTAGGTAGCATTCCACATACGTTGAATTGTAGTAGTATTAATTAAGAGATCAACAGTTCAAACTGGTTGAAGTCTGGGATGTTGATAAAACAGTAAAATGCACGTTAGTGTGCAGTACCTTATAATAAACAGATCTAAAATTGTTGAGAACAAGATTACAACAAAGACTGCTGATGTAAACTGAACATCACTGCTGTGCTCTGTTTCTGATAGGTGCCTGACTGATGTCGATGAATGCGTAGAAAACCCATGTCTCAATGGTGCCCTTTGTGAGAATACTTATGGCTCATACCACTGCAACTGTAGTCGTGGATTTGGAGGCAAACACTGCACAGACATTGTTCTCAATAAATATGTTTCGACATCTTGGAACATTGGCTTAGCTGAAGTGATTGGGATTATTGTTTTCGTCGCAGGAATCTTCTTGTTAGTTGTGATTTTTGTTGTTTGCCGCAAAGTGGTTGGTAGGAAGAAGAAGCACCAGCCAGAACCTGAAGACAAGCAACTGGGAGCTACGACAGCCTTCTTGCAAAGACCGTGTTTTGATGCAAAATTGAATAAGAACATCTATTCTGACATCCCACCACAGGTTCCTGTTCGTCCCATTTCATACACTCCAAGCATTCCAAGCGACTCCAGGAACAATCTTGACAGGAATTCTTTTGAAGGGTCTGCTATCCCTGAGCACCCTGAGTTTAGTACTTTTAACCCAGACTCTGTACATGGCCACCGGAAAGCTGTAGCTGTTTGCAGTGTTGCGCCAAACTTGCCACCTCCACCTCCCTCCAACTCACCTTCAGACAGTGATTCAATACAGAAACCCAGCTGGGATTTTGACTATGACAGTAAGAGACATTCCTGTTTTTACTTTCCCGTTAAATGGGTATGCTGGTACAATTTTATTATGAGTACAAAGTCTCTGTCTACACCTCTTAGAGTACAAAAGGCATTATGTCTTCACTGGGTTTTGTCTCTGATCAGCCTTCATGCTCTACTAAGTTTTGTAAAAATGTGGAGACCTCAACTTTAAGTAGTATTGATTCTTTAAGCTAGAATCTATTCATTGTCTCACTCGAAACTTTTTCTTTCAGCTAAAGTAGTAGATCTTGACCCCTGCCTTTCTAAGAAGCCTCTGGATGAAAAGAACTCCCATACTTACAGTGCAAGAGAAAGCATGTCTGAGGTCCAGTCTCTCAGCTCCTTCCAGTCTGAATCCTGTGATGACAATGGTACGTAAAATGCAACCGTTCTGTACCGCTGCTGATGTTCATTTGTTCTGTCTTTGCATCTGTATCTCTTAGTAACAATAGGATTTACATATATTGAATATATATTAAATAGTAGCTTATTTAATATATATTTGCATTTACTTATGTTAAGGCCCAAATCTGTTAATTTAAAAAAAAAATATTTTACCTATCTCTATGCCAACTGTTAATTACTTTACTTTAAAGTTATAATCATTCTGCTGTTAGAATATTACAGTGAAAATGCAGCTCAAGTTGCTCAGAGCCTTGTGTTTAAAACGTATTGGAATTTGGTAAACTCTTCTAGGTTATCCTTAGTTATCATCTTATGCAAGAATACAGTGAATTTTAAAAAATGGCCTCTGCACAAATATAACTTTCACTTTGCTGTTCAGCTCTCAGTAAAAAGCTTTCTGGTGTTACAGTTTCATTTGTTTCCTTCTCTTTTTCTTGCTGCGACCTCAGCTCCCATATGGATCAGATCAGTTCTGAGTGAGAGCAGAGTTTAAGGGACTGCTTGTAAGTTTGATTACTTTAGTAATGAAGGAAACTTCACAAAAAGGAGTTTTGTTATAATAGAACAGTATATTTGGCTTTCACCATGATTGAAATGAATTCATAAAAACATTTCATACATTGAAAAAAGCCAATATAAAAATATGAATATTTTGATCACATCTCAAGTCCATCAAAATATAATCAGCAGACATACTTGTGGGTTTGATTATTATTAATTGGATGTCTTTTCCATTGTTATGACAGATGCTTTTGTAGTTGATATGAATGCATCTGTGTATTCAGAAGCATGTCATACTGATTGGACAAAGCCACAGTTTTCTCATAACTTAATTTGCTAAGTTAAGGTGTGCTTTGACTCTTTATTCCACTTTCTGCTTTTGTCTCTGCCTGGTAAAAAAGAACTTGAAATTCCTTTAGCTTAGGAATAAAGAACATTCTGCTTCTTAATGAAGTAGAGTGATTCGTTATTAACAGCATGAAAGAAAACTATCTGGTTTAATGATTGGTGAAAGTAAAATGGTATGCTTGCAGTCCTCATCATTTTATCAGTAGACCTGATGCCAACTTGCAACTTCTTTTCCTGTGGTTTTAAGTGTCGTGTTGTACATGTTGTTCTCCCCTCCTCACTGTCTTATATGTCTAGTATATTCTTTTTCCCATTTCCTGTCATGTGTTGATTACTCATTAATACATCATTTTAAGAGAAATAGCTGTAGCATCATAGATACTGTTCCTTCCTTCCATTTTGGTAGATTGAGAATTTAATAGCTTGATATTTAATCCCTGAGCTGTGCAAAACAGTTGCATGTGCTTACTTCATTTTTACCTTATAAGAATAAATCCTTCTCCATTCCAAAACTATCTTGAGGGAAAGTGAAGACATAAAAAATACATTCAAGTTTGGTTTTTTTGAAATAAGTATGTAACAGCCTGAATTTGGTATTCCTACTGTGCTATCTCTACTTTATACAGAACTTAAGTAGATGAGTAACAGAAATTTTCAGTAGGTATTTTTCATATTCTGTCCTTTTAGTTCATTTCAGGGAAAATTTCTTTCCCGTATCTTTCATTGGTAGGGAGGCAACATAGTTTACATCTTTAAGGGAGAAGTCTAATGCAATAATCCTTAATTCACTCAACACAAGCCTTGGGAAAAGTCTAGTTTGTTGCTATGTAGATAAAGTATGATGCAAATGAGTATATTGAGGCAACATTTCAGTAATTCTAAAACAACTTAAGCAGCCTTGTCCTCATACAAAATGTACTTCATGAGTAGTTACTTTTGTATGTTTAGCAATAATAAAATTGAGCTTTAGATATGTGTTTTATGTGTTACATGCCACTACTCTCTAGATTGAGAGTGAATGTGCATGTACACTAATAATGTTGCTCTATAAAACAGTAACAAACTGCAATTTCACAGTGTTGATGGGGGGTTTTATGTGTATGTGTCTGCTGTTTAAAGTGATACTAACTATAGGTTTGTTTTAATTTGCTCCTTTTATACCTTTTACAAGCTTCCGTAGTGACTGTAATACACCTTGTCAATGCTGTTGTTGACTCGGTGGAAAAAGAAGGTATATACATGTTTTCATATTTATTTACTGCTTTGGCAGCATAATGCACGTTTGTTGTCTTACATTGTCCTCTAGTAATGTAGTCCTAGCCAGATGTGAGTTATAGAATATGATTTACTTAGACTTTCTGATAAGTTATAGCAAAAAATATATTTATCTTGTAGATCTGTTAATGTTTTCTTGAGTGTGCTGTAAATGCCTTGTCAACACGTTTCAAAGTGTATTTTCTTGGGGAAAAAAGGGATTGGCATAAAAAGATCTGGGTGCTTACTCTCTTCTGAAAATATTAATACTAAAGCTGCCAGAAGAATTGAGACAACATCAAAGGCAAATACATGCAGTACTGTAGATGACTGCAGCAGCCTCTGCTTCCTTTTCTTCTCCCACCCACACCTGCTGACACCTTGTCCAGCTGATCAGAATCAAAATGGTCTGGTTTCAGTACTCACTTCCTTGGTCTTCAGATCAATCTGTCTCTTAAGCAGAAAAAAAAATAGTTCTGTCTGCAGCTGAGATATGTAGGCATATACATCCTCCCCAGTTTAGCTATCTTGTTACTATGCAGCCTTACAGCAGTACCTAAAATGTGCATTTGGGTATATGTACATACACATGTATATGTGTGTGTTTGTGTGTGTAGTATGTATTTGGAAGTTAGAAGGAGGCAGGGTAGGCATTTTCAATGGTATGTTATTTTATTTCTGCTAACATTTAAGAACTAACCACTCTGGGAGATACAAACTCTTTACAAAATAATAAGAGTAATAAAAGTGCCAGTGAGTCTATACAAATGCTAACTGTTGTTTCAATTGACTAAATACTACTTTAAGTAAGTTGCAGTAAAAGGCAAATTATTCACTCCATGACCATGAGTTTGCAGAGGTTTCTTCTGAAATAGATCCAGTCTATGCTTCCTATTTCAAAATACAGACTGGGAAACATAATGTTTTTTACTAAGTCCTACTTAAAATGAAGCCATTGTAAGAACATAAAATCTATTAGAGTAGCTGAAGTTTCACTTTGGTTTGTTATCTGAAGTGTACCCTTTTTAATTTACACAGGCACACAAAAAGTAGACAAATACAAGGACTTCCAATTACTTGAGAGTATTTCATTAATGAGGGTGCCATTTCATTAATGTGTACCTATAGACAATAGCCCTCCGTGCAAAAAAAATTGCAATGCACAGCACTTGGGAATGGGAAAATTACAGGACTAAAAGAGGCCAGATATACCAGGGGAAATATTTAATAACTGACTCAGATTTTCTCTAAGATTTTAATTGCTAGAATCTGAAAGTTATAGATGTAGTTTTCAAGTCAAAGATAAAAATATTGCCTGGTGTTTTAGTATCACCATAGGATAAATACAGACATTGTGTGTGTTGCAATTGTTGAGAGATTAAATATGTCCTACTCCAGCTGCTTCTTAACATTTGAGAGTTTCTGCTCTGAATAAGCATTTCCTCTTAATAAGCATCTTAGGTAAGGAGTTCTGCTTTTGAGCACCCTCAGGGAGGGTGTCAGTTCAAGCAGCGGAGATCCTTACTCAAGCCTGCAGCAAGAGCATGTTCTGGGACAGATGGTCCCTACCTTTAGTGTCCCCAAGTGTTTCTGTCCAACAGGCACCCTGGAAGCATGAACTGTAGCTAAGCTCATGTGGGACAGTTTTGTATTCTCTGCACTGCTCCTCAGGCTGTAGCAATGCTGAGCACAAGAGAAAATACAGCTCCAGTCCAGCAGATTGTCACATAAAGATGGGCACGTCCAGTTCTAGTTTGTGTTTCTGCTATTTACTTTAAAGGGTCTTTGCCTCAGAAGAAGAGGAAAACCTAGATGTCTCCATTCCTTGGTGAAAGTGCTCTAAATCATAATGCCTATTGGCTTTAGTTTTGCACCCAATTCCCCAGGAAAAATAAAGAATGTTGTCTTCTAAGTGGACTAAGGATCAGAACCTTCTCCTGGAGTTGAGGCCAGAGATGTTTTAAGAGTCTCAGAGCTCAGACTGACATCTCCATTAGTCTGAACAGTATGTCTGGGCTAGGCAAGCTTAAAAATAAAGGAACTTCTCTCTGAAGAATCCTCTGTCCCTTCATTCTTCCAACAGATGAAAGTATGAACTCTTAGGAGAGGATTCTGCCATTAGGATAGGCATCACTCATCCATAGAGCCTTTAATAGGGAATGTAGATTCCTGAATAGAGAAAGGTTTAATATTTGTCAGGGCTGTTCTCTGCTGAGTGTGAGTTGTTGGAATTGCTGTACAAAGGGGGAGGACGGTTTCCCAGTGCTTATGTATGGAAGCCAGACACTAAAGGAAGAGTTACCCTGATACTCAAAAGATACTTCTAAGTGTAAGCACCAATAGATGGATCCCTGTATGAAAACACAAGGGTAGATACAAGGAAAGAAAAAATCAGATCAAGTCCCACTACCTTGTGTAGCAGAAGTCCTGTATATACTGATCAGTATATACTGATACAAGGATTTCAGTAAACTCCAGACTGCAGATTTTACCACAAGACAGCCATGTCCCAGATGGGCTGTACATGAATTCAGTAGCTGTCCTACAGTTCAAGTCTTAACAAATAATGAGCTCAGGAGAAAATAAAAGAAAAAAAAAACTTTAGTATTGCTAATTAAACTGGACAAAAACAGTGTGAATGTCATAGTGACTAGTCATTGTTTGTCTTCATATTGGTTCTACTATTTGATTCCTAACTACAGATGTTTTCTCCTTTTTCTTCTTATTCTGCCATCTAAAGAATCTTTTGCTGTTCCTGACCTCAGCAATTCAAGAGGTGACTTCTGCATGCAGTTCATTGATGTTCACCAAAATTTCTGTTAATCTTTGGTTTTAACACAGACTTACTATCAGTTGCTTGCTGTGCATTTGTCTGCAGTGATTTCTTTTTACTAGATTTGCACTATATCACAACATTGTATTTTTTTATTGGTGTTTAGATGAGAGAAATTATTGGTTTTTAGTTAGTTTAGGTTTATATCTAGTTTCCAGCAAATACAAACTTATTCAAAGGGAGCTTGCAAGAGAGGATCAAGTCCAGTCATTTTTGCATGATTAAGCTTGATTTTCCTGGTTTGTTCTTGTAGTTGAATGTGGAATGTCTTTACTAATAACGTAAGATTTTTGTCAGAGGTGTTCCTGTAGAGCTAACAGCATTTTGTGAAACTAACTTTATGATGTGCTTGAGCGGCAGTCACTTTAAATGGTCTGAAATACTTTACCAAATAGAAATTGCTTCTTTTATCTAAGAAAGGTTTATATATGCTAACTATATTCTTAAGAAAAATAGGCCATTGTTATCACCCTAACTAATTACTCAGCAACAATTAAGTATTTAGCTGCACCAGGTAGGGTGTTGATTCTTTGCTATCCATTGAACAACTATGTATTGTGACAGCACATTCCATAGGTGACTACAGCTCTTCCCATGTTAGGTGTGATGTGTGGGAAAATGTAAAAGTTCAAGTTGTGAATGATGCACTATCTCATGCATGGCATAAAGTGAAGTTGTGTTGAATGTCTTTGTGCAACCAGGGCAAACTGCTGATTAACAAGTGGTGTCCTAATCACAGTGACTGCATTGTCTTAATACATGTGTTGACTTCTCAGTTCAGACTGACTTGAATACAAGACAATAATACTATTTTTTTTCTTTTAATTAACTTTTCAGGTTATCACTGGGATACATCGGATTGGATGCCAAGTGTTCAGTTGCCAGGTATCCAGGAGTATCCAAATTACGAAGTGGTGGAGGAGTCAGCTCCCCTCTACACTGATCCAAATGCCATCGATACAGACTATTACCCTGGTGGTTATGACATAGAGAGCGATTTTCCACCTCCACCTGATGATTTCCATGCACCCGATGAGCTTCCACCGTTACCACCCGAATACAGCGACCAGTTTGAGTCGATACAGCCGCCCAGAGACATGCCAGCCGTAGGTAGCTTGGGTTCTTCCGCAAGGAGCAGGCAGAGATTTAACCTTAACCAGTACCTTCCCCATCACTACCCTGCAGACATGTCAGAACCTCAGACCGCCCCCGGCGGCGGCTACAGAGAGCCGTACGCTCCCTACTCGCTGGGCTTCAGCCCAGACTTTGAGGCAGCCCCTGCAGACAACATGTCCGTGTCTGTGTACGCTTCCACGGCCTCCTGCTCGGACGTGTCGGCGTGCTGCGAAATGGAGTCTGAAGTCATGATGAGTGACTATGAGAGCGGAGACGATGCTCACTTCGAAGACGTGAAAATTCCTCCGCTTGATTCCCAGCAACATACAGAAGTCTGACACACTCAACAAAAGTGCCTGGACTCTAACGAACTTTATCAAATCTAGAACAATTTTCAAGAGCTTTTTTATTTTTTCCTTTTTTTTTTTTTTTCCCAACCACGGTGAATGCTTTTGTTTCAGTGAGCTAAACTGGCATGGCAGCATTGGATCATGCAATTCATTTCACTAAATGAACCTCTTTCCATTTCCTGACCTACTGTATTTGGAAAGTTCTAAGATTTCCACTGGCAGTGCCATTTCTGAACATCCTTTATGTACTTACATTTTCTATGTTAAAAAAAATCACATACCACTTCTCCATGTTAGCATGATGCGTATATTTATATAGTTCTAATGCAATTAATTTTCTCCTATTTTTTGTAAATTTTATGTACAGTTTTGATTTTAATAGTTTTAACTAGGTTTTGTAGATATTTTGTGAATTTGTTTTCCACTGAAACTAGTGGTGTTAGTGTGCCATTTAAAATGAGCACCCTGACTTATTATAATCAGGGCATCACTGTATGTATTCCCCTGAAAAACTAAGGTTTGACATTTCATTGTAAAACATTCAACATATTCACACAATTTCAATTGTACATACATTAGGTCTGATATTTTTCTGGGTCAGCTATATGGAAATGTCTTAAATGGGTTGCTGTATTTTAGAACTGTAAACATTTTTTCCCTTCTTGGAAAGTGTGTTGGGGACCCTCTGCATACCAGTTTAGAACCAAAACCACCATGACACAGTTTTTATAGTGTCTGTATATTTGTGATCCAATGGTCTTGTAAAGGTTTTTACTGAAAATTACCATTAGCCAGTCTTTCTTACTGACAATAAATTATTAATAAAATACTTTAGCTTTGCTCTGTGTATCTCTATTATATAACATACCATTGACAAAGCATTCAGTGCAGCATTTTTTAAGTCTGTATATGTTTTGTACTGTATTAAGTTACTTGCTCCAAGCAACTCCTTTTCCTCTCCTCTGAAATCAGCCTGCAGCTGTGTTAGAGATGCTCACAAGATGGCAGTGTGTGTCTGCTTAATGGTGTTTTTAAAAGTAATCGGGCCAGTCTGAATAAAGATTGATGGGTATCAAACTGCAGCAGCCTTCTCGGTAGTTTGCATTTTTCTTTAAACATATAATATCAGCTATGTAAGTTGCTGAATATTTTTTCTCAAGTCACAAAAATATATACAAAGAAAATCCCCAAGATCTTTAAAGCAATTTCTCCCCTCCTTTATCACCTGAATGCTTACTTTCATGACTAGTTACCCCTTGATGGTGCACCTGCATGCTGAAATGGCTGTGCCATTATCTGACTTTGTGCTAAATAGTTGGTGGTTTCCTGCAATTATATTTCAGTTGCAGTTTCTTACATTAAGTTCGCACTAGAATTTTACCTTGAAGAAGTAAAGGTGGAGTACTGTTTTCCTATGTATTATCCAGCTGCTTTTCTGACTAGAAGAAAACAAAGCCTTTAACAGAGTTCTGTAGCATAAATTTGGCCTGATGGTAAGCTAAAGGAGTAATGTAACTGTCTTCTGCCTCTTGCTTGAGGGATGCTTTTTAAGTTCAGAACAGATTTCTTGGCACATTAGTGAATTTTTAATATAGCCTGGAATCCTTTCAGCTCCACCTCCATTTTGTTCCTACTGTCATAAAGTTCTGTAGCCTAGGAATATACAATATTAGATTCTCCCCCATCATGAGAGCTAAGCCTCAGCCTTCTACCATCTAGGGGAACAGGGTACTGTATTTGGAGTGCTATTTATATACAAAATGGAACAACTCCCAGCTTGGCAGCTGTATAATGGAAATTGGGTGGATTACAGGGCACAGCCAGGCACTGACATTCCTGTGTTTACTTGCCTATATACAGGTTAAGGATCCCATGACTTATGTAAAAAGACTAAAAAAATAATTTTAAACCCACGTTCTGGCTGTGCACTGCAATATTCACCCTGATAACTAAGAGCATTTTGTACATCAGACTGTTAGAATGTTCTTAATTAACAGCTTTTAGAAGAATCTTACAGAACTGTAAGCAGAGGGTGTCACACACTGTAGTAGTTCACATCACTGCTTAAGGCCCATCTTGAGTGAGGAAGGTTAAACTTACTGGAAGTTTTGCTCAAGATTTCTTAATATCTGCTGCTTGGTAGGAATGACTCTTAGGCGACAGCAAGAGGAAGATGCTGCACAAATTTGCATCATTTCTCAGTTGATAAGGATTTCCAGAAAAGATGAAAACCTGCCCTACAAATACATTTTATAAAGTTACTCATTTACAGAAGGGCTTGAAGACAGATTTTTAAAATTGAGACATGAAGAACAGGAATATCAACACTTAAATATACTTTTATTTGTAGTACTGCGAACTGAAGGCTAACACAGAGCATCCAAACTAAAAAGGAGCAATGTCACATTATTCTACAATGAAATTCCATGTCAGTGTAAGAGAATGCTTTGTTGAAAGTATCAGAATATACGTACATATATATGTACGTATATGTATTTTTTTACCTTTTCACAATAATAGTGCTGCTAGGCAACACACAACACCAAGGTTCTACTTCACAGCAGAAAACAAGGCTGCATCATAAGGCTCTCTTATGGAAATAGCAGGCATTTTCAACTCCACAGCTTTCAACAGCTTTGCTGTTGGTGTGTAAAGCAAGGACACGTTGGACAAATGCTCCCTTTGTGAGGAGCTCTTACTGCCTAATTCAGGCCCAGTAAGTGCAATCAAACCTATTTTCCCACACAGAGCTACAGCAATACACCAGACGGAGCTGGTGACATTTTAAACCCAATTAAAACTGATACAGCAGAGCTTAGCTGTTTGACTCAACAGTAGTCCAGCGCATTCAAAAACACTGCCCATGTGATTTACTTTACAAGCCAAACATTTTAAAGTCGGGGATTTCAGTGAAGTCACACATTCACTATACCACTGTCCTCATGTTGTCACAGCAAGAGGTTTGAGTTGAGATATAGTTTCATGTGCTATAATTTATGCCCATTCCAAAGGGTACCACTGAGAAGAGGCTCTCTCTTTACAGCTTCACATCAGGTATTTATAAACAGCATCAAGTTCCCCACTGAGTCTTCTTTTTTCCCCAGATTGATCAGCCTCAGTTCTCTCAGTCTCTCACCTGAAAGCAGCTCCAGTCTCAGCCCTTTGCTGAACTGTAGTTAAGTCCCCCATGGAAGTATTTTTTTTCTATTTTAAAATACTTATGAGCTAGTAGAACTTAAAAGTTTTATTGAGCAGATTTGAGTCAAGCTCATTGCTGCTTTGTCCATTCTACGTTTTGAATGAATGAAATGTCACTTAGTCTTGAAGCGGAGAACAACCGCAATTCTACCTGATTAAGAGTAATTGAGGCAGAAACAACAGCAGACAACCCGATGAAACTTCTTTTATTCAATATTTAACAGACCTGGTCTGAGAACTCCAGGATGCAGACATATACACTTAGTAGAAGGAACATGACCAGAGTACCAGATTTGGGCTCCTTGCCCAAGGATATTTACTCAGATGTTTTTTCCGCTGTTCCTGTTCTACCCATGGCCTCCATGAAACAAGTAGTCCCAAGAAACCACAGGAGAGTTCTTGCACTGCCCAAGGGATGAATCCAGCCCTTGGTGGATCCCACAAATCTGAATCCACTCAAGCCAAAGAAGATATGAAATCTGTCTCTAACTGCAAGCTCCATTTTGGAGTAGCGGGGTAAGAAGAAATGCTTTTATTTCCACTTTGAATCTGCCAGTTCAGCCCTTGAAGGAAGAGAGCTGCAGGAATTAGTCTGTGCTGTATGAAGGGGTCATGACTGACGCCTGTCTGCAGACAGACCATTGCTGAATACGTTCACAAAGTGCCTCGCATGACTCCTGACTCCTCTTTGCCCTGGAGAAGCCATGCTGATCGCCTTGAATCACCTTCCTGAGCCTTTAGCACAGCTTCTGGGATGATCTCTTCCATGGCTTTCCCAGACACAGAGGTGAAGCTGACAAGTTGGTCGTTCCCAGGGTCCTTCTTTCTATCCTTTCTAAAGATGAGCACTATTGTTTCCCTTTTTCTAGTCACCTGGGACTTTAACTCGCTGCCTTGCCTTTTTAAATGCCATGGAAAGTGCCTTGGCAACCACATCACCCAATTCCCTCAGGACTCTGGGATGTACCTCATTTGGTCCTACAGACTTTAATACTTGCAGGTTCCTCAGAAGGTCATGAACTTGATCTTTACTTACAGTTGGAGGGGCTTTGGTCCTCCAGTCTCCATCCTGCTGTCCATCCTCTTGAGAGGTGTAAGAAAACAGGTTTGCATTGAAGACCAAGGCAAAAAAGCTCTTAAGTAACTCAGCCTTTTCTTCATTCTTTTGTGCTGGACTGACTGTGTCAATGGACAAGGCAAGAGCTACAGCTGTCATTTTTCTGGACTTCTGTAAAGCCTCTGACAGGGTCCCCCACCAAATCTGTCTACATTGGAGAGAGATGGATTTGATGGGTGGGCTGTTAGGAGGATAAGGAATTGGTTGGATGGTCACATCCAGAGGGTTGTGGTCGACAGCTCAGAGTCATGAAGGACATTAGAAGTGGTGTCCCTCAGGGGACACTGGGACCAGTGCTATTTAATATTTAAGTAATAAATAATAATGCAATACTTAACATTCAATAACTCTTTATATTTAAATACTTTAATATTCAAATATTAATTATTTAAAAATATTATTAATATTTTCATGACATGGATAAAGGGACCAAGTTCACTCTCAGAAAGTTGAGTGGTGCTGTTCACACACCTGAGGGATGGGATGCCATCCAGAGGGACCTGGACAAGTTCCAAAAGTGGAGCCCTGGGAATTTCATGAGGTTTAAGAAGACCGAGTGCAAGGTGCTGCCCTTGGGTTGGGGCAACCCCCAGTATCAACACAGCTGGGTGGGGATGAACAAGAAGGACTTGGGGGTGCTGGTGGGTGAGAAGCTGGATATGAGCCATCCATGCATGCACCTGTGGCCCAGTAAGCTACACAGGTCCTGGGCTGCATCCAAAGCAGCATGAGCAGCAGGGCAAGGGAGGGTATTCTGCCCCTCTGCTGTGCCCTGGTGAGACTCTCCCTGTGTCCAGCTCTGGGGTCCAAAACACATGAAGGACTTCAGCCTGCTGGAGCAAGCCCAGAGGAAGCCACCAATTTGATCAGAGGGATGGAGCACCTCTTCTATGAGGAAAGGCTGAGAGAATTTGGATTGTTTCGCCTGTAAAAAGAGAAGGCTTTGGGGTGACCTATCTAAGTTCTTCCAGTACCTGAAGGGGGCCTACAAGGAAGATGGAGAGAGACTATTTACAAGAGCCCATAGGGACAAGACAAGAGGAAATGGCTTCAAATTGAAAGACAGTAGGCTTAGATGAATTATTAGAAAGCAATTTTATTTTCTTTTCCTACTGTGAGTATGATAACAGACTGGAAGGGGTTGTCCAGAGAAGTTGTGGATGCCCCATGTCTGGATGTGTTCAAAGCCAGACTGGATGGACTCTGAGCAACCTGGTCTAGTGAAAAGTGTCCCAGCCCATGACAAGGGCTTGTAACTGGATTATCTTTTAGGTGTCTTCCAACCCAAACCATTCTATCAATCATTCTATTCTATTCACAAGCACTGTCTGGATCACTGCTCTGCACACATCATCTGTGAGCATCCACACCAAGGTACCTGCAGGCTCCACACGAGGAGTCACACGTTCCACTGAAAGCTCTGCGCACACTCCACACACGTCAGACAACCAAGACCTGGGTGCCTCAATTTCTTTTCATAGCACTTGCCTATTTTTAGTATTAAATGGCTTTCAAGCCCACACAAGCCTTCATAAAAATACTAAATTGGGGAAGCCCCCATTAAACCAAGCGTGCTGAAGCAGACAAATTTTGGCAGCATTACTTCATTCTTCCACAGCTGCACTAATAAAAATAAAAAAGGTTGAATAAAAATCAGAGAAGCAGAGTGCAATATCCAATGAAGTTGCAAAGCAGGAAAATGTGATCTTTGCTTTGATCTTACAAAGATTTAAGAGAAAGAGAATTACAATCATTTCCCCTCACGTAAGAGGGAAACTTGCTGATAATCAAAAGCTTATTAATTATCAATGCCCAACACCCACTGCTAAACCTGGTAACACATCTAAACCTTCACACACACACAAGTTAGGCACTAGAAGCAGTCACCCAGGAGTCAAGGCTATCAGTAGGAACATGACCTTAGAACAAGAGCAAACACTCTCATTTAGCATTATCAAAGCTGAGTCACACGCCTTTCTAGACTTTTTGCTGCAGATGGTCATTTCTCAGTTTCTTATATTCTTACATGCTTTGAGTTGAAACCTTCGATGTGAGGAAAAAGCACTGAGAAGCCCAATTATGTGAATGAGTCATTCAATCCTTAATCCCCAGGGTCCCAATTGGAAAACATGCTAAGTAAGATGAACTGCTTTCAGAGCTTGAATTTAACTTTGAAGACATGCATAGGGAAAGATCATGCTGCTGCATCAAAAAAAAAATTTTGCATTTTCATCTTTTTCTACAGAACTTGAAGCACTGACAGTAATTTATAGCATAAAAGATTAAGGGCCTCCTTTTTAAACAACTAATACTTCATGATGGCCATTTAGGTGACAAAAACTTCTGCTTTAACTTTCACTGGGGAAAAAATACCTCAAGTCCCAGAGAAAAGGGCTAAAGATATAATTAGCCTTACAATTGGAGCCCAATTGTATGCATTGGGCTTTTTTTGGTTGAAAGCCAAACATTGTTCAGTACCACTTGCGCAAAATTTCACAGAACTCACCTCCAAAAACTTAGTCTAGCTGCTCAGAAACACCTAGAAGGTGTAAGAACAAAGTTCACTTTGGCTGAGTTGGACTAGACACTTGAAGTGTTTAAATCCACATCTTTCACTGACTGCCCACCTCGAGAGCTGGAAGAGGCTGAGGAAGCCAGAAAGCCAACAAACGTGGGCAACAGAAAAGATAAAGACAAAGATGCACCTGATGTCCCAAGGAAACAAAAGCAACTACAGAAAAAGAAGCCACCAAAACCATGCAAACACACACAAAACAACAGCAGGAACTTACCAGCTCAGAGTCAAGTATGCAGAGAAGCAAAACGTGAGGAATTCTGAAAATCAGAGGAAGATGGCCACTGAAAATAGAGAGCAGCTGGGTGAGAGAGAGGTTTCGCTTTAAGTCCAAGAAAGTATATCCTAATAAAGGTTTCAAAGTCTTTTAGTAGACCATGTCTTACATATTTTAGACACTTATATTCATAGCCTCAAGGCTTCCTCTGATTCAGTGTAGGCTAATTCTTGCTCAGTGGGGAAGCTTTCCCAAGAGCTAGATGTGAAGCTGTGTTCCTCAAGTTACAGTCCTGTCTTACCTGGGAGACAACAAACCTTTCTAAGCTGTCCTCAACAGCCTTCCTAAAAGGAAAATACTTCCCTCCTTAAAAGGCTACTAGAATCCATATGCATTACTATTGCTGCCAGAATTTTCTATTGGCCACCATAAAAATCCCACAATCAATATTTAACACTATGGGGAAGTGGGGGAGACTCAAATTTAAGCCTCCTCAGCCCCACAGGGACAGTAGCTCATTCCCCCTCCATTTCTTCAGCTCCAGTTGAGGTTAAAAAATTCTGTTGCCAAAGCCCTGTAAATAGCCTACAGCCACTCTGTCCCACAGCACAAGTACACAGGAAGGAAGGTTGGATTTGTATCTCCAGAAGGCAATGGTATTCACACTTATGGTTGAAACAAGTGGAGAAAAGGTCTTGCATTTAGGGGTAGACATTCAGGTCCAGCTGTATCTGAATTCAGATATTACTGAGTCACCTCTCAAACAAGGAAAACATACAATTATGCTGCGTTTTAAATGCTAGGGGTTATTTCCCTGAACCTGGAGTGAAGCATGTTCTTTTAAGCACCCCTGAGGTTTAGAGGTTTTTTTGGGGACTCTGTTGCAGGGTTTTGGCTATAAGTAGTCAATTTTCTTGTGAAAAGGCAGAAATATCTTCCCCCTATTCATATTTGCTTTAACCCCTCTGCCAAAAATTTGTTCAACATTTATCTGAATGATCTTCAGGTAAAATACTCAGGAGCATCTTATTTAGCCAACCTCTCACAAGACAGTTACTTATTTATCCAACCTCTCACAAGAGGGTTAGAGTCTAAGGGAAAGAAAAAACCTGTTTGTTACAAGGTACCACTTTGTACAGAGTTAAAGAGAAAAGGATGCTCCAAGCATGAAGGGTATATTGAACAGTTCCATCTGGGCACCAGTGTAAAAAGTTTAAAACTATTTCATTCCTACATTGTGTTTGCATCTGAGGATGGCTAGATCTGTTGATGTCTATTAACAGACACATACAGATTCTCAAAGATTACAAAATTTAAGGAATCCTCTGAACAGAACTCCTCAGGATCATTCAAAATTAATGGTTTTGTTTCTCCATATTTCCCTTGTATTGTTCATCTCCCACAAGCTTAACTCCACAGTAGCTTGCCTCAGGCTCAGCAGGGTCCCTATGGTCCCCCCTATTCGCAGCTGTGTGGGTATTTCATGCCCATCCACATGATGTACCACACCTTTCAGCAGCTCCTTCACTGCAGAAAACACTTTGTGAGCCCCTAAGCGCCAAATCAGCTTTTTGACTTGTGCTTCACAGTAACCCAATGACTACTGACACTGACCAAGAAACAGCATTTAACAAAAGAGCTTAAAAATGAAGATTTGAAGGAGCATCAAAAGCCAGAACTTGTAACTGCCATGATCAAAACCGGCTAAACAACACAGAAGTGAACAAACTTTTTAAAGAGAGCCAAGAGAGGCAGCTAAAAAGGCAATTCTTAGAATGGAGCACAGAGTGTACAAAGATGTCATGTTGGCAAGCTTGTACCATTTATTTCAGCAAAAGCTGAAAGACAAAAAGGAGAGTGGCACAGTACAACAGGAAAGCAAGGGAGGCTGAAATTGTACAAAAATGAGGAAAAGAAGGAGCAAACACCAGCAAGTAAGATTATCCAGATGTGTTTGAGGACCAATTTGCAAACATCAAAAATTGAAGTTTATTTTAAAATACATTAAAAGCAGAAAGTTCTGCCAGAGAAACTATAAATATGAAACTAGAGGAAGATCAAGGTGTAACAGGAACCTTGGAGAATTCAGGACTAGCAGATATCCTCCCCACCAGGTCTGTGTCCACTGAGGGAAAAGTTGAGATGTTTCACTGCTTTCCAAATGACTTAACATGTAATTCACACAATAAAAAGATATCGGTGAAAAGAAATAAACAGTATCCAAGTCACTATGGCGCTGTCCCAGCAATTCTGATCACTTAAGGTGTTGCAGCATACGTCACAGTGGAGACAGCCACAACACACAAAATACCACCCACCATTCAATTTCAGAAATCCTCAACCCATGCAGAGTAACACCATAACACACCAGAAAGCTTCAAGCACCTGCCCTTCTCATTCTTTAGCCCCACCTTTTATCCCCTCCTGCTGATGCCCTGCACCTGTGTGCCCTCTGCTCCCTTTGGGGGTCGGTCAGTGCCCTGGGCACTCCAGGGCTCATTGCTGTCAGTGCTGCTCACCTGCTGCTCACAGCTGTGCCCACTGGGGATGAGGCTGGGCCACAGCCCCACTCCCAGGGACCACAAACTGTGTGCCTACACCCAGGGCTTCAGAGTCACAGCCAGCTAAAACCTCTTGAGGCCCACAGGACTGAAAACCGGCAAAGACGCGACACTGGGCAAGATGAACCAAGCAGCAGCTTCTCACAGATGCATACTCTCTTAAGAAAGAATGAAAACACTCGTAGCAGAAGCAGCAGCAAGCAATTGAGACAATTGAGGCTGTTAAACTGAGATTGTTAAACCATCAGTGTGGTCCACTGCTTGTAACATAAGAACTGAATCATATCACATGGCGCCAGTTTGGGCATTCATGCATTCTCTGTACGGTCTTTTAAATGTTTTCTTTGTTCCCAAACGTTAAGAGACAAGAGAGCACCTGCCAACATGACCACTATCAAAAATATTCATCCAAACAAGATGAATAAGCTTGGTCTTATCTAAGAAAAAAAGCAGATCTCCCATGGGCACTGTGACATTAAGGAATATAATCAACATCAGGGGACAAAAGCTATTCATTTCTGCTGTCAACCAGACAGTTATGGAACAGGGACAGAAATTCAGGTTCAGGTAGAAAAAGCAGATTAGAATTACTGCCTAAACATAACCAGATTAGTATTTCCTGAAAGACAGGTTTGCGCAGCAGCCAGTTCTGGAAAAAAAAAAAAAAAAGGGCAGGGGGGGTGTAAGTCTCCTTTATGTAAAACAGGTTTTTAACCAAGATTTCCCACTAAAAGGAAAACCATTTTAGCAATTTGGAGCTGTCAATAAAGGTGTAGAGGAGCTGTACTAGTGCCTTCTCTCAATTTTTATGAATTGTTTTAGTTCTGCTCCTTCACTGCTTTATTAAATAAATGAAAATAGATGTTTTCAAGATGGACTTAAATTTCACGTGACCCATGGGTGTTTTGGATTGGCTTTTTCCAGTGTTCATTTCAGCAAGATACACGAGCTTTCATACAGCTGTACCGAAGGAAGTTTTCAGTTTGGTGTTTGAACAAGGGAGAAGTTATTTTTACTGCCCTGTTTCTGAAACTGCTCTTCATCTTTTTTACTATATGGCAGTGCTGTCAGCTGTGTCCTACAATGAAGTTCACTCTATGCTTTTTTAAGCAAAGGCAACCAAACAGCGAAGAAATGTTATTTCCTACAGTAGAAATCACTGCTGCTGGAGCACTCTGGCATAATTTCCTCAATGTGTTAATTTGCGCTGTCAAGTTTTAAAAGAAAGTCATGGGCAGCAAAGTATTGGTTGTAATTGAAAACCTCTGTTAGTACTTCAAGGCTCTAATCACACCTTCTACTACCCCTCCTTTGTCTAATTTTAAATATAAAAAATTACATGGGCAAAAAAACAGGTGAAGTTAATATCAAATTACAGCCTGAAGTTAGTAATTCAGTCTCTCAACAGCATATGGACTATGAGGATGCATAAAATAAAACTGAATTATGTCTTCTTCCCCTTTCAGGGAATGTCATGGGTGAAAGGAAGAGTTTTCCTCCTCATCATAATCCTTCTAAGTATTTCTATTTCTACAGAGTAGAAATTAATCCATACTCAGCGAAGTGTCTTTTCACTGGGATTCACAAAAAGCCAAATCTACCTTCTATTCTATCCTAGCAATAAATAACTGCTATGTTAGATACACTTATGATTTGGTAAGACCTTATCTATCAACATCTTGATATTTCAGCTCCACTTTTATTCAAAGGAATGATGTGACAAATTCAGATCAACACACAACAGCTGCACAGGGCAATGGAGCAGCACTGACAGCACAGGTTTGGAAACCACTGGCAACCCTAATACTGGCACTCAAGACCTTCCTACCTTTTCAAACTCCCTTTCTTTTGTGATCTATTGCTACTGCTTCCTCCTGAGTATTTCAGAAGAATCTCACACAGCACAAAACACACCGTATGTGGAAAAATACTTATTGCACTTGGTAAGGTGGGACATTTCTCCAACACCATCTTCATTTGATACAGAAGTGCTACAGAATGCAGTACTGGACCAGCAAACCCACCAACAAAAGAGCCCAGCAGGAATCTCGGAGATTTTCCAAGGGTTCAGTGCCAGGTGTGACACTGACTGTGCATGCTCCTGGAGGGGTCAGGCCCCAGAGCTGCCCTTGCTGCTGGCCAGTCACTGCCTCCCAAAACATGGCTCTTCGTGACACTAGAGAATCATAGAGGGAAGGAAGTCTGGAGGAGGATAGATTTACACTAAAGATCAATAAGAAATTTACTTACTAAATGCCAGTAAGAAATTTACAGTGAGGGTGGTGATACACTGGGTTTCCCAGAGAGGTTGGAGGTGTTCCAGAACAGGCTGGATGCTGCTCTGCGTAACCTAGTCTAGTGGAAAAATTCCTGCCCATGCGAAGGAGGTTAGAACTAGATGATCTTTAAGCTCCCTTCCAAACTAAACTATTCTATGGCACTTGTGCTCACACTTCTCCCCTCTAGAGCTCCAGTTCAGTCACACGGGGCCGCTGTTCGCTGCTGCAAGCCGGACAGGAGAGCCCGGGGAGCCTCCCGAGCATCGGCACCAAGGAAAATTCTCAGAGCGATGAAACAGCGCTCAAAGATGCAGGGACAGCTCCTGAACTAGAAGACATATCGGTTTCTTCCAGGCGAGAAATGTCTTTTTTTTTTTTTTTTTTTTTTTTTTTTTTTTTTTTTTTGCTTATTTTGGTACAGGATTTAGATTACTGCCACTGTTGTCAGGGAGTGGAACCAGGGTACCGCTGCACTGCTTCTTCAGAAGCCACAGAATTACAATACTTGAACTGACCTTTAGATCGTGCAGATGGCATGCCAGGCTGCATTAGTGAAACTGGATATTGTCGTGGTTGCCCAATATACAAATTAGTGAGGAAAACTATTCCCTGGGGAAATCAAGCACATAAAAGACTTTAAAGTAATGTGCATGCAAGCTTCAGTCACAGCCAAAATATAGGATACGATGCTGAATGACACTGGACAGACAAAAGAAATTCAGGGGACTGCTGTATTTCAGATCTTAGGATGGCATCAAACTGTACAGTGAGAAATCATCACCTAGTCTGACCCACCTAGAGCAATACTACCCTTATGGTTATTTGTATTTACTAAAGCAGCCAGACAGTAAGGGAACCTCAGTCTGAACCTGATTCATCATTATTCTCTGGAGCATCTAAAAAAACCCATGTATTCCTAGCTCAAATTAAAATATAAATGGATTTTAAAATGACTGCAATTTCTCTTCAGCTTGTGATCACAACACCAGCCTGGTTTCTTGTGCTTAAAGGATCTGTTCAAAAATGTCTCTGCTATTCTGGTTACACTATTAATCTCAGAACTTACCCAGATGAACTGCCAGCCTCTCAGGCTGAAGGAGCTTGCACCCAGGCTTTTGGAATACATTTCTGGTTGTGCTCACTGTTGCTTGGGTAGAAGAAACACCCAAGATGGCACTCACAATGAACTAGGATTACAGAACATTATTTGGTTTGAACCTCAGTGCATGGTGCTGCTCCCATATCAGCAAACTTCTGGTTTCAGCTGCAGAGAGGGGTCCCTCCTCCTATTTTAGAACCAGGCATCAATAAGGGTGAAACAAGTGATCACATTATTCCTCTGTGGTAACAAGGATCTAAACTGAAAATCAAATTAGTAAAGACTTGTCTTATATAAAATTGCCACACAGTCCTGACTGCTGCACAGCCTGACTGGAGGTGGGCATTACAAGGAGCTGTAGTCAGTCCAGAATCTGCATTAGTGAACAATATCCAAAAATGTGCCAAATTTCCTTCTCCAGGACAATAATAAAACCAATACAAGGAAATCACAGTGAGACCTGGACAGATATCTGTTCTTTCATCATGCTTACACACATCTTCTCCGCCTCCTTTACAGGAAACTGTATTAGAATATAGAGATTTTTATCCCTTGGTCAGTCCGGCCTCTCATACAGGCTCATGTTCCTTCAAGTCAGCGCCCAAAGCAGCTCAGCCCTTGGCAGGATTCCCACTTCCCACACAGCTCCAGCCAGACACACAGACACACAGCCCTTTTGCAGCTCACCTCTGGTTGGAGGCATTGCCCCCAACAAAATCTCTCCTCTCTGCCTGCTCCCGAATGAAGGCTGTGCCAACCTTCCCATATCCTCACTTTGATCCTGCCCAGCCTCAGGGGCAATGCAGGACACCGAGGACAGACACACTTATTAACCCTTCATACCAACCTGCAGGACTTCATGCAAAGATTCAGAGCAATAAATTTTCAGCAAGGGTCTGAAGAAAATTCACGTGAAATGTGGACGGGGGCAAGAAAGGCAAACAAGGGTTTCAGGAGTTTGCGGCTTCAAGTACAAAGGGAAGAAATAACAGGCCTTTTACAATTAGGATTGTGCACAAGCAGATCAAAAACAAATGTAAGATAAAAGTGTAGCCCTTTGCTTTATTAGTCATCTAAACAGACAGAAGCTGATGTCAGAATGAGACAGACTAATTCCCTTCCAAATATATGCACTGCAGCTTGCTTAAAGCCTCTGTGCATTCCCTTTAACCATGACCCCTCTGCTCGAATTCCCACTCTGGCTAATCTTCAGCTTGGACACATCCTTCTTGCCACTGTGTATTTGCAGTCTTCACAGAACAATAAGCAACATCACATTATCCTAGAAGATTTACCCCCTGGTAAATCCCCTTGTTAGACTCATCTAGCTTGTTACAGAAATTCTCTTCCTACATTAACTGCGGATAAATTTGGGTCAGCAATAGCAACATTTTTTATGTACATATTTGTTTGTTTAGAATTCCTTTTCTTAAAATGTTCACCTTTGTCCTTGTTTACTCATCACCATATATGCTGGCTCTTACCATCAGGTTGAAAGTTCACAGTTTTTCCAGTTCTGTCAGCCAGCAAATAAACCTCCAAAATCTTAATAGCAATTCTCTTGTGACTGATTCAGCTTCTGAAACATACAGTTCATTGGGTTTAACAGCACATTTTCTTTCACACCAGATATGCTGTGCAGTTGCACATGACACTAAATGCAGAACAGTTTTCCTGAAATAGCAAAATAACAGTTGTAAACAACATAGTATTTGTATAGTATGTGCTCTGAAGTTGTTGCTTTATTTAGAAGACAAAAAAATACACAAAATCTTTCTGGAGGTCTTTTCTTGTCCATGCATATTTGTGTGTGTGTGCATAAGGGCATTTCTTTGGTCTGTAAATTGTTTGTTTGTCCATATCATTTTTTAAACATGCTGCATTGCTGAGTGAGAGGCACCTCAGGGTTTCATCAGCTCTTTGCTGTAATTGCTGTAATTGCTAATACTCTGCTCCACCACAAAGGATATCTCTTTACTGTATTGTAACAGCATCCTTAAGGGTGCACAGTGAATACATATTTAGAGAGAGAGAAAATTACCTTGAAAAGCAAATACAAAGATGGAGGTGGACAAAAGGCTACAGTAATAAGACAGTCCACTAAAAACACAGTTAAATCAATAAAAAAAGGCAGAAAAATGGGATAAGTTTCTAGAGCATCCACCAACACTTAATAATGTGTGCTTGCAGGGGACAACTACATCAACTAGGGAAAAACATATTTTTCTTCTAAGCTTTTCACTATTATGTAACTTCTTTGCAGTTAACTTGTGCCCAAAGGGCTTTGCCTGTAAGAAAGTATGCAGAACTATTCTAGGAGACAGTCTTGCAAGACACATGGATGCTACATTTTCAGGGACACCTTAAAGCCAGTAAAAAATCCCATAACCGACAAAAAAAAAAAAAAAAAAAACAAAACCAAAGAAACAAACCTACAAACAAAATAAACCAAAGAAAAAAACAACCACCCAAACAGGCAAAAAGACAACAAAAAAACCCAAACAACAAAATGACAAACAAAACAAGAAAAAACCAACCAAACAAAAACAAAATCCCACGAAAAAACCCTTAAAAACCCCCCAAAAACCAGAAAATCCTAGCAAACAAAGAAAAATCCCCAGTTCTGAATGTGTTCAGCCAATGTAATCAAGAAGAGCAGACATGTGCAGTGTGTCCTGGCCAGCTCTGCTGCCCTTTCCCTCACCTTCCCCAGGGAAATGCAGCTCCCCAGCCCCCTGCCACCCTCTGCTTGTACAGCCTCTAGAACCAAACCAAGGAGCCCATGTGAGGCAGCAGCTGAACCTACCCACAAAAAACAAGTGGTACAAAGGGCTGAACGAATGAGGTTGATTAGAGGGCCAAAAGTTAATTCCCGTTTTTCTTCATGAAGAGCAACAAAGTGGTTTTGGCACACTCTAAGCCAGTGAAGCATTGCTACGGTTCAATAAAACACTGAGATTTTTTTACCTTTCGTAAGTATTTGATCAGAAAAGACACATTCTCTTCTCCACCCCACATCTGCCTCGTTTCAAGCACTCATTCCTCCTTCTGACTTGTACCTACTGAGAGGTGTTAGTCACACTATTCTACTGTGGAGGACGAGATCTTCCTTCTCCTTTTACACAGCATCTGCAAATCATGGGTTGCTTCATCTCTCCAAGAAATAGTGTGTCTTCTAGTAAATGTCATAATAGAACTGAGGCTCAATTTAAGAATTTTTCTCAAGAATACTGTTGTGTGTAATGATCCAAGCTTTAAGGTTCTTCTGGTGTACTTTAAATTTTCTTCCTTAGCCCTGGAGAAAAATGCAAAGCTAACAACATCCAGGGTAATAAGACATGGACAATGCTTTCCTTACGATTAAATATATGTTTAAGCTAGGATTTATCTCCCTGATTCAGTTTTTTTTTTGGTTTAAGCAGGAAGCTATTTTCCTTGATTCATCTACTTTTTTTAAATTTTTCTTTCTCCAGGACTTAAGAAATCATAAAACAATAGCTCTCCAGAGTGAGATACATAAATACATCTAGTATTTAAACTGTCTCTCAAACAGCACAGGATTTGCTTTTCCAACTCAGCTATCTACTTCTTTGTTTTTCAGTTCCCAAAGCACAAGAGGGGCCTTAGAGGAGATGATTACAAGATCCATGTTCCCAGTATATCCAAATGACACTTTAAATCCAAATTCCATTTTAAAATTTCTTCATTCTAGTCAAAATCAGAACACAACTAGATTACTAAGGAAGAGCCATAACAAGGCTCTCACAGTGGTACCAAGAACATTTTATTGCTATTAAAGCCATAAATCATCACACAGAAGATGAACTTCATGTTGATTACGTAATTTGCTATTACCTAAACTAACAGGATAGGTGTTGGGAATAATACAACAGAAAAGGCAAAGAGATCAAAAAGGATGTGACATCTATACAGGGCTTATCCTTCCTCTTCTACCTCTGGGGTGGTTTCCCTTGCAATGCTGACATCGGGACAATTGTCTCCCTGATGGAGTTGTGTCAGGGTCCCCAACACTACTCCTGTCCAAATAGATCCTACCCCCTGAAGCATGACAGGAATTGCATATTGTGACAGTAGATCTGCCTCCTTTCCTTCTAGAGTAGGTTCTCCCAGAAGCAGTGCCCACAGAAAAGTCACCTTAGGGTCCAGTCACCTAAACCATATTACTTTATACTTTTTTTCAGGTATCTGCTTTTACTGAGCATAGCTTTACACTCATTCAAACACAACAGGAACATGCAGCACAGCTGGCAAGTTTGAAGAGGCTACAGTAATCAAAAAGGAGAGAAAGAAAGAAAGAAAGAAAGAAAGAAAGAAAGAAAGAAAGAAAGAAAGAAAGAAAGAAAGAAAGAAAGAAAGAAAGAAAGAAAGAAAGAAAGAAAGAAAGAAAGAAAGAAAGAAAGAAAGAAAGAAAGAAAGAAAGAAAGAAAGAAAGAAAGAAAGAAAGAAAGAAAGAAAGAAAGAAAGAAAGAAAGAAAGAAAGAAAGAAAGAAAGAAAGAAAGAAAGAAAGAAAGAAAGAAAGAGAAAGAAAGAAAGAAAGAAAGAAAGAAAGAAAGAAAGAAAGAAAGAAAGAAAGAAAGAAAGAAAGAAAGAAAGAAAGAAAGAAAGAAAGAAAGAAAGAAAGAAAGAAAGAAAGAAAGAAAGAAAGAAAGAAAGAAAGAAAGAAAGAAAGAGCTGGATCTTGTATAGCCAATGACAGTTTTGTTACGTAATGGAGCACTCTCTTTTTCATTTGAAAAGAATATTTCTCTCCCAAAAGAAAATTACTGTACATCAGAATGATTTCAACACAAGGCATATGACACAGGGACAAAGGGCTCATGTGAGAGGAAAGCTCTCGCAGATTTTTTAACCTGCCTCTCCTGACAACTTTAAAAAGCAGAAAGGATCTTAAAAAGAGAATTCACCTTGATTTGGTGCTATCTCATGTCCATGAACTCTATACATGAAATGAGAAGATTGAAGCAAAACTTCCAGGCTCTGGCATCTCGGTCCAGAACAGACTTTGCCTAGAAGCACAAGGAAAGCATCTGGAAATACAGGTTCTCTACTTTTACACAAAATCTCATTTAAGACTTCATTAAGAATAAAATGTAATTAATTAATTCATTCATTTATTAAGAATAAAACATGCACTCCTCAAGAAATCTTGACAAAATCTAGAGACCCTTTCCTAGAATGGGGACAGCAGCCATTGTTTCAGTGTGGGCTGAGTCACCTCTCACAGGAAGGAGAGGGTTGTGGAGTTGAGGCTCTCAGAGCTCCCGTGCAATCCTACAGCTGTCCTAGGAAGCTCTCTAAACACAGTTTTGCTCATTAACAGGGTAGGGCACCAGGCTTTACACTGACCCAGCCGTGCAGGGTTGTCTGTTGCTTGACCCTGGCTTTATCTGCAGGGGACACTAACTCCTCGTACCCCAATCTCCAGCCAACAGCTCTGCATAACCCCAGGGATCCCTTCTGTTTGCTGCTCTACATGTATGCCTAAATCCCAGTTACCCACTGTGTTCTTAAAGCCTGAA
Source organism: Melospiza georgiana (assembly GCF_028018845.1). NCBI lineage: Eukaryota > Metazoa > Chordata > Aves > Passeriformes > Passerellidae > Melospiza > Melospiza georgiana. The sequence goes on from NC_080434.1 coordinate 2,786,340, forward strand.
TTCAGAATGGAATCTGTAGAGAACAAACATGCACAAAGCAATAACAAGCCCCTGCTCTCCCAGCCTTCTGTAGTACCCACTGCAGACGGTGTGTTTGCCTCCTTGGTTTTTCAGCAGACTGGGAATGTGTGTAACCATCTCCATTCTTAATTCTACTGCACTGAAGTTCAACTTGCACTTCAATGGCAACATATTTTCTGGGTTGTGTCCTCCAGCTTTGCTCTGAAATAAGCCAGTGTGGCGCAACTACAGCACAACATTGCACGCTATTTAAAGGCAATGCTGCACATGCACCTGACATGGTCGTGCAAATGCAGAAATGCAGGCTAACCTGAACAATCACACAGAAAAGAGGCATTAAACAGCTCAAAGAAAAACAAAAAGAAAGAAAAGGAAAAAAAACCAACTTATTTTCAAGTGTGGAGTTTGATCACATGTTGGAACGTGTTTTACAATACTGGAAGATACACACATGACTTCACTAGACAGTCCTCTCAATTTAGGTTGTCTCTTCTATGCACAGAATAAAATAAGGCACAGATTCTCTCTGGGATCATCAGTAGCATGTATGCCTGTGAGGAAAGCCTAACAATTTAATTTTGCCCTGTTTTCCCAAGACTTTTCCATTTCCTGTTTCTGTGCTGCAGTGCAGACCTGTACCTTACATTCAGTGATTGCCATTGCTGCAAAAAACACATGGGGAAGAACACAGGGGGAAAATGGCTCTGCTCTCTTCCTTAAGGGTCACCCATGTTTTAGCCCCACTTCTGTGATGTAGTGGTCAATTCCATCACACTTATTGGTATTTTTATGCAGCCCTCACTAGATTGGAAACAGATTACACTTAAGCTTTCAGATTCAAAAATGTTTAAATAAAAATGTTCTTCTTCTGCCCATATTTTTTATTTGTCATCAAAAAAATGCATGACAATGGAACACATCTGAAAACAGTTCTGTTAATCACTGAAAGGGGGGACAGCAAAATTTGGAATCTTCCTTTGAAGAAAATCACATTATAGATGACAAAACCCACTGAAATAAGAAAAAACACGATAAAATCAAATGCATTTCATTTTATTTTACTCTTAATATACTTGCTGCTTACATGCAACAGGCATCCAACAAAGAAGTAAGAAAATCCAAAACTTTGCCGAGGATTTAATGAGCAATTTAAATTACAGATCTGTTTCCACTGTTTCTTTGGTTTACTCCTCAAAAACTTTTAAATATCAAAAGACCTGGGAGTCCATACAGTAAGATAGCTCAGCATTACATAGTGAATTCTCTTAGTGATTACTGAGGCTTTAGTAGCGCTGACAAAAAATTTACTAAAAGTGCATATGACAAACACACCATAAACAAAGCCTGACACTTGTTTTATTTGCAGACCACAGAGCTATATCAAATTAAGCTCTGATATATTTGATATAGAACATCAAATAGATTTGATTTTCTATATCAAATATATAGAATAGAAAAACCTCAGCCCATAACTTAGTGGACATTGTTGTTCTTAGAACATACGTGGAAAAAAGAGTACCTTCAACCTACTATATAACTTACAAATTATTTCAGCAGGTTAATCAGTAAGAGAAACACAAGACCATCATTTTACTAACTGTGGATCCTTTCTCTGTACTGGCAGTTACAGGTAGTTACAACAGATTAGAATTTTTTTGTTCATTTTCTTATCTGGGATACTTTGCAGCATGAAAACAAAACTCATCATAAAACACATGCCCGTGCCAAGAAACACCACTCAGACCAAGGCCTAAATGTCTGGAGAGAATCAAAGCAAGAGATACAAATATATCCTCTTGTATGAAAGGAGAGTCAGCTCTTCATAACTAACAATCCACATGACAGGCAAAATGACAGATATATTTCTGTATGATAGGGCAACCTGGCAATCTGTTTTTTCATGTAAGGAAAAACCTTCAGCACCTGAAAAATGACAGACAGAAATAGAAGGGATAATTAATTGCAGTGAAAGAAGCTCATTTTTTATGAGATTATATACAAAGATAAATGAATACATCATGCAAGACTTTAAAATTGTGATTAAAAAAACAACAAACGAAACTTTTTGCAAACTTTTCTCAGAAAATTAAGAAGAAAAAAATTCCACACAAATTTTCCAAACTTGTACTGGAAGATTTTGTATCTTTTTTTTTTTTTTTTAATTTATTTTACTGTATTCAGCCGACAGGGTTTTTTTGCTGCTTTGTATTTTGGGTCATTTCCTCCAGATATATATTTTAAAATGTACTCTAATTGAACAAAAGCAGTCAATAATGCTGCATAAATTTTGCCAAGAAAAATTGTATTGTGTTCAAATTATCCCACATCATTTGCACAGTAAAAATCTCAGAAGTTGGCTTTTAGATTACTTCTTCCCCATAAAATCACAAGAGTTCTTCAGTTATAATGAAATAGCTGCAAGTTCAACCATCTCAATTAAAACATTTTAAGTATTATATCTGGATTCTTTATTAGTCAGATAGTTGTTCACCAAAAATAATTTTAAGTGGATTCAGATTACAAATAAATTGTTGGGTCACTAGCTATAGAATAGAAAATTTCTCAACTGACTAATTAAAAATATTGATAACTACCACTTACACATGCTAGCTCCAACCTTGAGTTACACTCACAGATAAAAGAGCAAGTCATTTTCTACCTCTATTGCTTTCTTATTGTGTCAGCTGAATTTCCTACAAAATGCTAATAAAAGGAGTTTTTCTTCTTTGAACATTGCTTTGATCCATTAACTAGATGAAAAGCACTAGTTTATTTCATATAAAATGCTGAATGGTGAACATTTATCAAATAAGTCAGATAGAAGATAAGGAAAATAAGTCTTTTTAGGGGATGATACATTTTTATGATGTCACAACTACTGAAGTTCAGAAAAAGCTTCAGGGTTTAATGCCACTGAGGTGTTATTTTGTATTCCCCCCACTTTATAAATTGTTAAAAAAAATACAACTCTGGAAATCTTCTTTCTTATTAATAGCTCCACTGTTTCCTCCTCTCTTGAAGAAATAATAAATATGATTGGCATCACTGGCATTTATGTCTTACAATAGGCTGCAGACCGGCTCCTCACACATAAACAGGAGAATATCACAGGAATCACAGTCAAAATGTTGGTCACCCATTTTCAGCAATGAAATTACCCATTTGTTCCAAAATATATCCAAAGGATTTGTGCCCCTAAGAAATCATAATGACATAAATATAGCTGAAATCTGCTATGAAATTCTAAATCCAAAAAGCTTCTCTGAAATTGATCACTATATCAATTTCAGAAATAATTCAGGTAAATTCAACAGTCAATGCACAGCATCAAAGTGACAGTCTTTATTCTATGTCCCAGATCACATAAAAAGTATATGACAACTTTATATGATGTTTTACTATATTTAGATTTAAAAACAAGCCTAAAAGGAGCATGTCTCTTCATAATGGAGATCAAAGTTATATGAAAAGTTCTAGAGATTTTATCAATGGCAGAAAATTCAAACTTTAGAGACAACATACCTTCAGCAGTCCTTGTAGCAAAACACTCCTGAAATTAATCACTCATGTCAACAAAGAAGATGTGGATCTAATCAACATAATTGAAATTGATGGTACTAAAAATTGCTGGCTAATATATAACTTTACCTAGCATAGCTGACTTTTGAACATGTCTGCACTTTCATATGTAGGTTATTGCTGCAGAATTTTTCGCAGCTGAAGTCCCAGAAGGTAAAAAATATAGTCACTGCTAGATCTAATCAAGTTTAAACATCTGAATCATAAAAATGTAAGGGCAGTAGTCTCAAGGAAAGCTCAAAGAAAGGAGTAATTGTCACGTGGTTTTGCTTTTATATTTGAAATATATAATATGGCAAGCAACAGCATGAGGGAGGTGTTTCCACAGGAACATCTCTTAAAAGCGTTGTCCTTGAATTACTCCTGTGAGTCAGTAGAAGAGACATGTTTAAGGAAATTATCAAAATTGGAAATGGCTTTGTACATCTGTTTATTTTGGGGTATTTAAAAGCACAGTAAGTTTTGCATTTAACTACATTCTTCACATGCTACTGTAATAATTGGCTATACCCATAATTTTTTTCCTTTCTTCCTTGCGTTCTTTGAATTTTTAACTTCTAAACTTTCATTTATTATGACCTTTATTTTGTTTCCCTATAAATGCTTGGGTTAAAAAACAAAAATTAAAATCTTTGCTGTGAATTGCTATCACTAGGATGCAGAATTTTACACGTGGGTCCTCAGTATCCTCAAAGACTGATACACATCTGATATGGGCGACCATTTTCTGACTACAGGGTTAATAAAAAAATTGGCAACACAAAACTGATCAAACACTTCTCCCCCCAGCACATCACAGAATGGTTTGGGTTGGCAGGGACCTTAAAGATCACCCAGTTCCAATTCCCCACCATGGGCAGGGGCACCTTCCACTAGACCCATCCAGTTTGGCCTCGAGCACTTCCAGGGATGGGGTACCCACAACTTCCCTGGGCATCCCGTGCCAGTGCCTCACTGCCCTCATGGTGAAGAAAATTACTAAGAAATCCTTCATTAGTACTTTATTTACGTGCATGTTCTGAATGTAAGCCATTCCCTAAGTTTTTTAGTAACTTTGAGGTTTTCCACCAAGAGTGAAGTGACTGTTCATACCTGTTTTTCAAGAGCTGTAAAAAAAAAATCATTTTGACCACATCAGACTAATAGGTATTAAATCACAGGTTGAGTTACAAATATTTGAAATTCTGATTTTATATAAAAGTTTAAAAGAACTTAGCCCAGAAGCCTGGTGCATATAAATAATTATATACTTGTGAATAGTTTCTAGAATTTTCATGTCTAGAAGCTAACTGGGCACCTTTTTAAAAAAAACTAGTGAGAATAAAAACAGGTTATGGTAACCATCAGAATTCTCAAGGACTAAAGATGTTTATAGTACTTTTGACTCTTTCATTATGCATGCTGTCTTCTCATGCAGTTTTGATTTGCATTTTGTCACTTTTTCCATATTGATTTAGAATGCAAAAGTTTCAGCAAAACGAGAATTTTTATTTTCAAAAATTAACCATGGATTAACGATGTCAGATTTCTGAGCCAATAGATTTAAATGTATCCCCTTAGTAAGTGTGTGTACTACAAGTGGTGCTTATTCCCTGATTAATCATCAGATTTATTTTATTCTGTTTTACTGTCTTCCCATTTTTCTTAATCCTTTCTAAGAGACATGGGAAGTTTCTTGTTGAAAGAGGGGAGTAATTACCAGGAAAGAGCATGCTCTGAAGAAGTAGAGAACACAAAATAATAAATACCTTTGTCTTACTGTCCCAGGCTGAGGATTCAAGGATGGAAGTGAAATGAAATCTGTAAGAGCAGAAGTTAAATGTTAGGGTGAAACTGCCTCAGAACTGAAGAGAAATTCTGTGGCTGAGCTTGAGGATTGTGACTAAGTCAGACAAACAAACTGGATTTCTCAGCAAGAGGATGGGACCTGTAGAGGGAGATAACACAAATACTAAAAAAAGCTGCAAGACTACTATGAGTTAGATAAGCACAAGCCCATACAAATATCTTGACATGAGGATGCAAAACCAGCAGATGAAATGAATACAACCAGCCCTGAATAGGACTTGGGAGAAATCACAAGACACAGGTCATGCTACCTGGAACAAGCTGGACCAAGTGACAGTGATGCAGGGCTGATCACCGACTTCAAAAATATTTTACAGCCTCCCATCACCACTTCAGATTTTCCTGAGAGATACAGGAATAGAGACATGTCTTACCTGTTCAGTATAATATTAAATATCTCAATATAGCAGGTACCCTGGTTGCAGTTTCACAAAAAATAGCAAGTTCTTCCTCTGAAGGCAGAATTGCCCTCTCACGCCTCATTGCCTCTGAAATATATATTCAGGTACAAGAGTAATAGAGATGGCATTTCTATTCCCTGGATGTATTGTACATTTTCCACACAGAGGAAACATTTCTCAGAGCTGTTACTCGTGCCTTTGAAGAACACTGTATTGAAAACACAAAAGTGTTTTTTGATTACTGAGCAAAACTAAATGTGTCCAATCCTTTCTAAAGAACCTCTGATGTGTCACTTGTTTTGTCTTTGAGGAAAACATCAAGCTTTGAGATCCCTGAGAAGATTAAGTAACCTTTGTTGAACTCGTGGTTTATTTTGTGGCTAGGTTTTATATTGACACAACTCTTAACTACCCGAGGAGTTACTGATACTAATATGGATGAAGTCGAGTGTAGCACACTGACAGGGAATTAAAAGGTTACAGCAGAAATTGTCACAAAATCCATTTTTTTGATTAGTGAAATGAAAAGAGTAGAAAATAAAAATAAATTAGATAAAGTATGATATAACCTGTTGAAAGAAGTAAGGAAAATTAATATAAAGAGCTGCTGAGCAGTACACAATTGCCAGCTCAGAAAAATTATTTGCTTGGCTTTTCTAGCCTCCATTTCTTCATAAACATTCTCTCCTCCTAGGATTCAAGTTTAGAAACTGCTCACAGTGGCATGTCACCTGGATGATTTAGTGAGACTTTTGTAATTTTCATAGGCAAATGGAGAAGGTAAATCACTGTCATGAACCCTATTATCATCTACAAACTGCGTCCAAGCCTACCCTGGGAATACTGGGGGGATGTCTCTATGTGTGTGTGTGTGTGTGAGAGAGAGCAGGGAAAGAAGGGGGTCTGTGCAAACAGAAACAAACAAATTAAAAGCCCCCAAACCTAGAAGTTGTTATTTGCAGACTCAAGCCTGAAAAGATTTCTGGAAACACTCCAGACTAGGCAAACGATTTAAAAATCTCTTCCTGGATTCACTGATGGTACTCTAATTGAAGAAAAATGGCTCAGCCCATATTTGCTGAATAAAAAAAAAAAATGTTGCTGATTTTTTTTTTTTTTGTGAGATTCTATAGTAACAAACCCATTCAATAGTTAGTACAGCATCTGAGGATTTCGATTCAGATTAAGCCTTTGTGTTTTCCCATCAATTCTAATTGCAAATGATTCCACTTTTCTTAAAGGGCCCATTGTGAAGTGCTCCTTAGCATTACATCATGGAATTGTGTCATCACTGTTTCAATCAAGTTTTATTCCACTGATTTCAGTTCATTAATAACAGCCTAAAACTAGAATATTGACTATGCACAACAATCCTACGCTTCTCCATTTTTAGCATTTTGACCTCTTCCAATCTCCCAGATTCAGCACCCACCCTACCCCACCCTTGGTTCATTCTCATCTAGCTTCATGTCAAAGACTACCAATTTCAATTTTTCCCATTCATTTCAACCATTTCCATTGTAACTTCTCCATGCCTTCTCTGAGGCTGTAAGCATTTTTCTGCTTTTCTACACTTGGTAAGAACCGCACTGGCTGGATTTTAATACTTCAGCTTTACTACAGTCAATTCTTTTTGTAGTCCCTTTCCAGTTCAGTGATTTCAATTCAAGACATGTTCCCTCTATTCCCCATATTTAAACAAAAGGAAAGCCAAAGAAAACATTCACTCAGACTGACAAAAGAGTCATATAAAAGAATACGAGAAGATATTGAAAGGTTTTAAAGTCACTGCCAAGGAGGAAAAAAATAAACACACAATGGCAGAATATTCAAAGGTAAATACAAAAATATACAACAAGAAAGTGAATGTGATTTCTATTTTAAACCATTCTGTATGCTTTGTTAAAGGAATATGATATTTCCTTGACTGTGATAGATTCCTATGCATAAAAAAAATACAAATCAAATTTCAATGTTAAGTAGACAGGCTGAATTTGGTCAGCATAGTGAAAACACCCGAGAAATGGGTGGGCTGGAGTCGATGCAGATTTCTGAGTTTGCTTAATAAAAAAGCTGTGTAACAGCATACAAAAACAGGCTAAAGCCTTGCAAGAAAAGAATACCAGCTAACAATCTGAATGTGCAGGTACATTCTGGCTTTTGGCAGAGCTTTTATTTTATCGCAGGAGTATTTAAACCTCTATAGTTAATGCAAGTAAATGCATTACCAGGAACTGTGGATCTGTTCTCAGAGCGCAGGGCAGAAGGGTGACGTGTTGTCATGACACCATAAAATGCTAGTGCCATGGAAATCCTTATTCTTAACATTTTAAATGCAGACTTGAAGGAAGCAGAAGGCAGCCACAAACAATAGCACAGCTCTGTTCCCTCAGTGCACACAGAGTTCCCTCTCTTCAGCAGCCCTGCTTGTTGCTGGACTGCTCACATTGCGGAACAATCTGCGTCAATCATCTCTCAAAAGCAGTGGCTGGGGACCAATGTCCTGGAGAATCACAGGACAAAGAAATGGACATGGCAAGCAAATAGACCAGAAGAACAGTCTGAGGGAAGCAACCTCACTCCATGTGTAGCAAGGTAGGTCTCAGTGTGATCTGCCACTAGATGCACTGATTTAGAAGTCTTGGAGCCACTGAAGACTAAGCTGAGTATTAATTCACCTATCTCAGTAACTGTGGCATGTGACTGAGCTTCAAAAAGTACCAGTTCTGATCAGGATTTATAGCCCTGAACCTTACCCACTTTCATCTCCCCAACTTCAAAATCAGCTCCAAATTAATCTTTAAAATCAAAATTATGAGGTATCATGCTTAAAACTGTCAATTACAGCATTTCACTTTCCTACCCTAAAATTCAGATAAGCTGAGATTAGTTATCTTTTCTGCTTTCAAACTTTCAAAGATAATTTTCTAATCATCCTGGGGAATGTTTTAACAATGATATAATATGTCATTCTAAAGTGAGAAGCTACTATTTCTTCCTTTTGAGGCCATTTCATATTGTAGGAGAAGAGAGTATTAATGCAGAGAAGAGTCCTAGGATGTAGTTCCATTTCTAAATGCAATTCCCTGTCCCAGGCATGTGGTGAATAGCATCTCACCTTAGAAACCCCAAAGCCAGAAGCGAAAGCAGCCTGTGTTGCCCAAGAATTGTCATAACACAAAACCTCTGCTCTAAGGCAGTGCTGAATGAAGAATTAAAGAGCTGGCACGTTTCCCATCAATCTCTTGCATCATCTGCCCAAACCCAATGCTCATAGAGAGGATGGGATCTACAGAGCTGGTTTATGACTTAAAACATATAGGTTGGAGATGCCACGGATTGTAACTATGAAAAAAACCCTGAAATAAAAGGCTTGTCAGCGAAGGAAAGCAGCACATCACAAAATAAAATAAAACGTGGCAAAATTTCAGCACTCTGAATCACTACTCTAAAAGACAGAAGGAACAACAGCCAGCTTTTTTTTTTTTGGTTTTTTTTTTTTGGTTTTTTTTGTAGTGCAGCATCACAACCAATGGTCTGATGATGTAATGAAGAGCAGATACCTCCTGCCACAGGACGAGCTGCAACAAGCCTGCTGCCACAGCAGTTTAACTGCTGGGGAAGTGGAACTGCCCCATAGGTGTACCAGCAAGAACTAAGACACTGTGCCAGTGTGCTGGGAGAGCAGCCCAAGAGGCTGGCAAATGTAAAGGTGAAAATGCCTCTGAGCACCACAGTGGAGAGGAGCTGTGGGTTTCCTTTCTTTCCTAGAGTGCTCAAGAACCATCAGCATCACAACTGTTCTTCAGCATTACAGGGGAATTACGAAGATCTCAAAATAGTAAGGAACAGCACCAGACAGAATCTGTACCCACTTAATTTAATGCTAAGCATTCAAATGAGCAGCTGCTCCTACTCTCCGCACCATTGCTCACCACAGAAACACGCTGCCAGTTGGCTTACCTCATTTTTTTCCACCTCAGTTCTAAGATAGTTTCAGCTTTTCACTACAGAAATACCTATTGTGATTGAGGAGAATAGAGTCTGCATTTATATTTTTTTCTCTTGGGTTTTTCTGAAGGAGAGAAGGGCACCAAAACATAAAGTATGTCAGAAGCTGCTGCTTCTCTGCCACAGGACCACAACTTCCTTACCTCCCTGTTCCACTGCAGCCCTCCAAGGCCTTCCTCCCATATTTGTATTCTACTCAGCCCCTTCCAAGATATCTTATCTGCTATCAGCTTCCACAGCTGTTTCCTCTGATGTGAGAAAACCACACCGTACCATGGTGAAAACTTCTCCTTAAGGAGACAAATGTTCTGCCTTTTGCCCTCCCAGCCCATTCTGTGCCAGGCACCCACACCAGCATGCTCTCAGTCCCTGCCCCTGCTGCTGATCACCTCAGCCCCATCTGCCAGGCAGTCTCCACTCTCTCACTCAGAGAACCAGCTGAGTTGTTGGTGTCTTCTCATGTTCTCTATATTTCCATCTATCTTTTCAGGTGGGTGGTGCTCCTTCAACTCATCTAATGTCATTGCTGTGTAGTTTTAAGAGCTTCTCCATAGGAAAGCCAACCAGGAGCCAAGGAAAACCTGGGCCCAGGCTGTGGCCAGACCACAGTCTCACAGGAGCTAAGAGCAGCAGGCAGAGCCAGATGCTGACAACAGGCTCAACTGCTAGCCCTAGAGAGGACAAAAGGAAGACTCAGGGCTTGCACTCATCCAGAGAGATCAGGTTGTATCAACAGGAGACAGGACCAAAACCAAGACTTCAACATCAGTTCAAGATCCACCAGGAAACTTGGCTGGAGACAGACTGAGCAACAGGCACGTCCCAAACAACTCAAGCAAAACCAAATCAGGACTCTTTTATGACAGATCAGACAAGTTCCGTATTTCCTCATGCAATAAGATCTCGGCCGATGTTGTTCACTACAGTGAAGTCAACTCTGATTTAAATTATAGTATGGGGTGGTTGGCCCAAGTGATTTTCTTGTTCTTCTGCCCTGATCTTATCTTACGCTGCTTTCATGCAAAGCATCCTATAACTTCACTCAGTTGTACTTTAAAAATGAATATGTAGAAAAAGGGTAGAAAATGTGAGGGCAGAGAGACCAGCCTCAGAGAATGTAACAAACAATACCAAACAGCCTCTAAGATTGTCTGACTGACTCTGAATGTTGATCAGTGTGAAGGAGCCTGATGTTGTTAGATCTGCTCCTCTGCAGTTTTCACAGCTTGCTTGTTTTGGGTGGCATCTTAGAGTCTCTAACTCTCCAGAATGTGAGTAAACACATGCAAAACCTTAAAGAGCAGCATTTTATAGTATGAGATGTCTCTGTCAAGGTGAGAGGGAGGAAAGAGAATGCTGTCCCACTCCCTGGTGGGGAATGGGAAGGTGGTTCTTGTTGGAGCCTGACCCACATCCTGATGCCCATCTCCCACTGTGCAGGAAGCGAATCCAACGCAGAGAGCAGCAGCACGAGGCTTCTCAATGTACCACGGCCCTTGCTGGTGCTTGAGTCACCCTTAGCTCTCATACAGGGTTTCCTGGTAGGGATGCCTGAGGACATTTCAGTCCCCTTTTCAAGAAGCATTCCCTTCCCACCACACAAGCAGCCTTGGTCCAGAGCACGCTCTTTTCACAAGAGGAAAATGGGATGGATGGAGTGATATCTCCATTCCCTTGTGGATCTAAATTGCAAATATGCCACTGAACATCCCAGGAATGAGACAAATAACAACAGTTCCTGCATGGACCAGATTGCCTTTCTTTGAAGCAAGATCCTAGGCTGATCCTCATCGTCGCTTTACCTTCTGGTTAAAAATACCTGACCTTGGGAAACTTCGCAGCTGTCTCTGGGCAGGCAGCCCCTCCCCGTCCAGTCAAACACCCGTGGAGGTCTACTGAGGACCAGGCAGCTCTGCCTGTCTCCACGTGTGCCTGCCCTTGATCTGATATCCCCCTGATACTGGCTCCTCCTATTTTTAATCTTCTCCCACAGCTTGATAACCTACTTGTTATGCACCTACACGGACACAGCACTAACGGGGCTGGTGCTGGGGTGCCACGGGCGGCTGTGTGCTCACACCACCCTCTCCCTGCCCAGGGGCTGCGGCGCCGCGCCGAGGGGTTCCTCCTCTCGTAGCGCGGTGATGGATGGGCTTTGGATGCTGCTCGGGAAGCCGTGGGAAGGAATGCTGTGCGGTGCCGACGCATCTCCCCGGGACTGCTGTTTATCGGGGCGGCGGGAAACACGCTGCCGGAATATCGAGCATTTAATAAGTCAGTAAGTGATCAAATAAATCAGCACTTCCCGCACCGAACACAAGCGGTCTCGCTCGCCAGCGGGAGGCTGAGCGGCGGCGCTCCTCGCTGCGCTGCCCGCGGTGGTGTAAGAAAACCGTGGGTTAACGGGAGCTCGGGGTTTCCCTGGCACTCAGCCGTGCAGGCTGGGGCTGCGGCTCCTGCCAGCGCGGGGGCGCCGCTGCTGCCGCCACCGCCACCGCCACCGCCCTGCCCGTCCGCGCCCCTCCGCGGCTGCGGTGCCCGGTCACACCCGCCGCGTTACGTAACCGCTGGTGACAAGGGGGGCTTTGGTTATCCCTCACCTCGGGCTGCCACGGGACACGGCGCCGTCAGCCCAGGGCCGGGCGCAGGCTGCGCCGCATGAGCGCCCCGCGCAGCCCCGCGCACCGGCAGGGGAGCCCCGCGCAGCGGCAGGGGAGCCCCGCGCAGCCCCGCGCAGCCCCGCGCACCGGCAGGGGAGCCCCGCGCTCCCGCCGCGGACCCCGCTCGTTCCCCGCAGCGCCGCAGCCCCGAGAGCGGAGGCTCCGCGCCGGACGGCGCTGGGTGCGCGGGGCCGCCCTGGCCGCGCCCAGCCCCGCGCTCCGCGGAGCACAGCGCGCACTCTGCCGCCCGTTGTCCTGAATGGGAGAGTGATTCCCACGCCCAGTTTGCTCGGAGATTTTCATCAGCTCAATGCCATACAAGCGAGAAGATTCAGTCAGAAGAAAGTGCCTTTTTTTTTTTTTTTAATTAATTTAGTTTATTTACCAGTGCGCCCACCTCACGAGAGGGTGAAGGGGTACCCTATTCAGTCAACTGAGTCCTCCTCACGGCCGGGCAATGGCTCCCTGTTCCCTCCTTTCTTTGAAGCAAAGGCTGCTTTTGGGGAACAGGCGATCCAGACTTCGCCGGGCTCGCAGGGGTGGCACGGGGCATCCCCGCTACCTTTCTCTCCGTCTTCCCTGTGCAGACCGCCCCCGCTGCCCCGGGTGCGGGGGAGGAAGAAAGGCTGCAGGGGAGGAAGGCGGGGGGGCAGCCGAGGCGCTGCGTGTCCCCCACGCCGCCCCCTCGCTGCGGCAGCACGTGGTGCTCCCGGGACGCGGGTCCTCAGACGCCCCCCCTGCCCAGCCAGCCAGTCTCCTTCGCGAGGAGCTTTTTATAGCAGCCCCGACCCGCTCCCCGATGGGAGGTTTCTCGCCGCGCTCACGTTACCGTGCGGGTGCGATGTTAAATAAAGGAGGGGGGGAGGAGGGGAGGGGAGTTCGGCGGGCGCCTAATTAAGAGCCGGCGTTAACCAGGAGGGCTAAAAATAGCGCCGAGCGCCGCACACCACCCAACCGCAGACAGCAAGCCCCGTCGGTCCCCGCCGCGCCTCCGCCGGTGAATGGAGCGGCCGGCGCTGAATGGAGCGGCCGGGAGCATGAATGGGGAAGCGCGGCGCGCCGTGAATGGGGCTGCGGCGCGGGGCGGCCGCGGGGGGGCGCTGTGGCGCCGCGCGGCAGCAGCTGGAGCCCCGGCCGCGCACGTGCCGGCGCGGGGGCGGCTCGGTGTCACCTGGCGGCAGCGGTGGCGGCGGGCGGGGCGGCGGCGCGGGCGGGCTATAAAAGTGTCCCGCCGCGGCACATGCACACTTCGGGGAAACTTCCTGCCATGGGAGCCGCGCCCGCTCCCGCCTGCCCCGCTCCGCCCTAGGGCGGGCAGCCCCGCGGCGCAGGGCGGCCGCCGCCGCGACCCCCGCCCCGACCTGAGCTGCCCCCGCCGGTAGCCGGTAGCGCCCCGGGAGGTTCGGCGGCAGGATGAGAGTGAACGAGAGCGAGCTGAACAGCTCCGTCCTCCCGCGGGACCCGCCGGCCGAGGGCGCCCCGCGCCGCCAGCCCTGGGTGACCTCCACTTTGGCCGCCATCCTCATCTTCACCATCGCGGTGGACCTGCTGGGCAACCTCTTGGTCATCCTGTCCGTGTACCGCAACAAGAAGCTGCGAAACGCGGGTAAGGGGCGGCGGGGAGGCCCGGGGGCGCCGCCCGGGCTGGGGCGGGTGGGGGTCCCGTGTGCCCGGGGGGCGGCGCCGCGGCCGCCCCGTCTGCCGGAGAAACTTTCCCCGAGCGCGGAACTCCGGGCTGGGCTCCGTGTCCGCATCCCCAGCTGGCGGCTACAGGCTGTGGCAGATGCCAAGAGCTCCGTCTTCCCTGCCGAGCCGGTAATCGAGCGGGAAAGGGTATTTTTAGCTCCCGCCACTGAATCGTGGCGCTATTTTTAGCTCTCGGCAGTTCCCACCTAGCAAAAGAGGATGGCAAGTAAGTCGTATTTAAGAATGAGATTGAGACACGGTACCGGGGATGCTGCCTTGGCATACAGTGTGTGTCTGTGCATGCTGGATGCTATTCTTCTGATTGATTTTCTTTGAGTTACAGAAATGTCTTCAGTAACAAATTCTGTGGTTGGAGCTTCAAATCAAGCGAATGCGAAGTTATAAACATTGCAGGATTCAGACAGTTCCCTCCCCCCACCTTTGTTCGCCTCCTACTTGCTGTCTAGGTCTTTGGGGAATGGAAAACATCTAACAGAAAACAGCTTTAGGCACTTTTAAAAAAAATCAGTCTCTAATTTTGACAGGATAGAATCTGTGCTGGTCTATTGAGTAAATCCCTCTTAGTTCATGGATTATTGGTCAGACAGGCAGGAACTTCTTCAGATTCATTCTGCTTTATCATGTCGGACCAGCTGCTGCGCACGTGTACCAAATCTGTGCACTCCAAACCCTATGCATCTTTCATTGAAAAAAATACAGGAGCATGGGAAGAGACCTGTACTGGCAATGAAAGCAGAATTTCACTCCATGACAACTGAGAAGCGGCTTTTATTTTTTTTCACAACTGGGCTTTTATTTTTTTCACTACTGGGCTGTCGAGGTCTCCATTACTACTGCACTAAGTTCGTTAGTTAATAGCTTTAAATTCATCTGAGGGGGAACTTGAGCCTGGGCTTTGAGCTAGCCTAAGAAAGCTCTCTAGTACTGGACTCTGGCAGACAGTGGCACGCTTGTCTTTCTGAGGTTAATTCAGGTAATTCTAGTGGATTATCTACTTCACTTTCATTCAGCCACAGTGGAATGCCGCACACAAGATCAAAATGAAGAATAACAGGTTTTAATTTTTTTCCTCTCTACAATTGCCACCGATGTAAATTCTGAAAGCTCTATTATCTGCATGCTTTCATTGGCAGAAATGTCATTCACTGGAGCTGGCAGGGCAACACGTGCCTGTAATTGAGAGGAGGCTCCAACTCCCTAAGTCCAAGTGAGCACTTTACTAGCTTTGTTCCTTGGAAGACTTTTAGATGTTTTTAGGGTTGAGACAGGCATATTACTGGGGTTACTCTAGGGGAATGGGTGATATTCTCCACTTCCTTAATTAATAAATCTATGCTTTGGCACTTCTGTGGGTAGTTTGCAATACGGACAAATCTGAAATAAACGTGGTGTCATTTTTCTGGAGACATAACTGAATGCTTGGCTCTGTGTGTGCATATCTCTGCTGTAGATATCATGTAATCCCTCCTGAATCTCGACACGTGCTCACTTGCTCTCTCTTACTGCGTTTCTTGTTCTTGCCTTTTTTTGTCAATAGTGAAACTGTTAAGAGCTGCAATAAACTGGCAACAGCTAGGAGAGTAGAGCATTCTTCTGAACATAAATTGTTTGAGGCTGGAACATGAACTAGATACTGCTTGACCCTCTGAAACTAAGGATTAATTAAAACAAGTACATGCTCGGTACAATATGGTGATTAGTTTATAGTCTTGATTTAGGAGAAAAATAGGCGCAAGTTTTTAAAGCTCTTAAGTTTGAGGGTTTTTCTCTTTAAAATATGGGGGGGTTAGTAAATAGATTAAAGGAATCTTTGGAAATAACACAAGTTTATAAAGGTGTTTTAAGTGTTCTTGAGTAATCCTGCAAAAACCTGTGCCTGGGAATAACTTTATTTACGTAAGCAGCACCATTTAATTGGGCCTTCAATTAGGACTTAGTCAGGCAAATAAATTTGTAACAGGAAGTAAGTATTTAGAAAACCCTGGCCTAATATTGGTAAGTTTGAAGACTAAAGTCTCCCAGGTCTTGTTTTTCCTAATTCAGATTATTCAGGAAGAGATTACATTGAAAATAATCTGATTTATCCATACAACTATTTTGTAACTTGGTAATGCCAAAGGCAGTTACGACTTTTTACAGAAATGTAATAAGAAAAACTTCTACTTTTGCAACAACTTTTATTAATTAAGTCTTGCTGGCACATTTATTGAGGAAAAAGGACACAGGATGAAAATTCCACTGGAAAAAGGTCAGGGAGGAACAGAAGATACCTCCTGAAGAAAATGTATCTCACTGAAGATTTTCTTCCCTCTTTGCAAGAGAGGACTAACAGAAATAAAGAGTATTTAACCCTTTCACAAAAAGGTGGATTTGGTGGGGGAAAGCATCTTTCATCTCTGTCCTACTCTCTATTATATACATATGTATTGGAAGATACTACAAATTGAACCTGTGGACTTACAATTTAAAAAAAGTGCATTGGGGAATAGTAGGAAGGCCTAGAAAAACCTTCTCAACAAGTGGTGTAACCTTCCTGACAGTCAGAAGGTTAGTAAAAGACACTGATCAAAGCAGAGAAGTCAGTAACTCAAAGAAGTTTGTCTCAGCAAGCGAGGAGTGTCTGATACTACAGACTCCTTCATAGGCACAAGCATGGCTTCAATAGATGCTCTTCTAGACACAGAAGCTGATGATGCAACTGGTAGGATCCTCTTTTATTTAATGTATTTGACTTGTAATAAGTTTCATAGTTCTGGTCTGTTATTTCTTTTATGGTGGCTTGTAATCCAAGAGGTGCCTGACACCAATTCAGTCCTGATGGGAGCAGCTGTAATTTAAAGCTGACCTACACAAAGACTGAATTTGGTTTATGATATCTGTAATCTTTTAACTTTGAAACAAAGTTCAAGGGAAACATTCAAGGCATAAGGATTTTAATGACCATATCTCGGTAGCGTATTCATGCAGCTTGAACTTTAAACTGATGTGCCTTCTTTAATAGCCAATTTTCAAAAAGAATGAGAACAGATCATTTTAAAAAGAAGTTTTGTGTAAATCCTTGTCTCATTTAACCTTATAAATATTCATAGATCAGAAATAAGGCCATTCAACAGATCCACCCTGGGAAGATGCAATAACTAGCCTTAGGGAAGGTGTTGAACTGTTGGTACTTTTAACGAGTGGAATTTTTACTTGAAACTGTCAACATCGAATCAGAGCATCTCAGAAAACCGAGGAGATCATTTAAGTGATGTGTGTAATAATACAGACAAATTTGTTGATTGCTGGTATCCTTATGCCTTTGTTGTTACCCACACCAAGAAAAACAATGCATCAAGAACAAGGTGAGGGAGCAGTTCTAAGCCTTTGACTATGTAGATTAGTTTTCTGCTAGTGACATTAAGATGTCAACACACACCTGTTCTTTTGGTGACAGGTAGATTTGGGTATTCAGTGACTGCAGGACTGGACCATTCTTAAAGTCAGTGAAGAAAGTTTTCTTGAATGGTGTTACACCTCTTCTTGCTCTTCCTTTTGGAGCTGCTCTCTTGGCCCGGCGGGTTCTTGTTTGGTGTGCTGAGGTCCAGAGGTTCCCTGGCTGCCCCCTCCAGCGGAGTGCAGTGTGGGCAGGGAGGCCCAGCAGCCTCAGCCTCCCTCCTGTGTGCCTGTCCTGCCTGCTGACGCTTGGCATGGGCTGGGATGATGCAGGGGCTGGTGCCAAGCTGGTGACGGGCACCCACTGAATCGGGGCGGAAAGCTGCTTCTCACCGATCTCTGTTCCGTGCTAGGTCTAGCTGGGTTTTTGTACTTTTTTCTAGTTTTCCGTGTCCTTGGCCCAAATGTTTTGTTGCTAAAACTTTGTTACTAGTGAAGAAGGCTTAGAGGAAGCTGGACATTGCTGAGGCCCCAGGGCAGCAAGATGCAGTTAATTTCACTGGGACTGCACACATGCTTAAACTTACCTATGTGTGGTAACTACTTTTCTGAATGAGATGGCAGTGACAAAGGGAAAAAAACCCCAATGTTTGCATGCTCAATCTGCCTCACCTGCTTTAGGTCCCAAGAGTTCTGTGAAGACAGCTCTGAGTGCTCAAAAGAATACAGTGAACTCAAGGGTAATATTGAGTAAGGGTAATCTCTCTAAAATCTCTTCAGATCAGTGAAGTCACTCTTGAAAGAACTAGCTAACACAGCTACTTATGATTTTTTTTTCATTCTTTGCTGAATACTACAACCATTGCAGAATTAGGGTTGGGAATCTATCAGTTAGAATTTAATTTTGGAAGCTTTTCAAACTGGCCCTGGATTTTGATTCAAGCAGTGTAAGAATCTAGTTGAAGAGTGCTCCTCTCTTAATGCATTTTCTAGAATAAAAATTTTAAAAATAAGGATGGAGCTATCTTTTGATAACCAGATTGGAGATATCATCAGCCTTTTCAGAAAAATGTTGTTCTTGATGATGTTTTGTTTTTTAGTTTTAAAATTATAATATTAAATGCTCTAGTAAAGATTGTTTTACCTAATAAATGAAACTCCTTTTGTGAATTGAAACTAATGAAATCCTTCTTTTTGTCACAGGTGAACCTTGGACTTCATTTTGTGCCCTGGGAGACTGTGGGTAGCCCAACAAATCCTTGACACAAGGAAGAGTGCTTAGAAGATGAAGTTAGAGCAAAAATTCAGGGTTCTGATAAAAACTGAGATATTGATGGCAATGAAAATTATTTCAGAAATTAATAACTTCCAGTATTAAAAATGGTAAGCTGGTTGGGAGAAGGGGAAAATGTCTAGAGGAGATGCTGAATTTTGCCAATTGTTGAACAGAAGTGAGCATAAAAATACAGTTTCAATAAAGTTGTTCCTCAGACTGGTTTTGATTGAATAATTTACTGAATCAAAAATTTACTTCAAAGGCTTGTTTAAATGATACTGTGCTGTTAGTGACCTAAAGGTAGAGGTGAGTATTCCAAATAATTAATAATTTATTCTTACTCACGTGTCTGTCAAGCTCAGGTATTTATTCTTTTTGAAAGATTCTGCATTTAGAAGTTTTTAGACACGTTGCTTTTTCTAGTGTAGCTGCTGCCAGCGGGCAACGATACTCATATGCTCTACTCTTTGCTGTCTCTTTTGGGTTATTTTTGAGGAGTTTTTCCTTTTCTCATAAAGCTTTTTTATCTTTTTTTCATTAGCAATATCCAATTTGCTTCTGCTCTTCTCTCTTTCCTGTTTCTTTTCATGCTATCCAACTTCTTTCATAACACAATAATAATACTTCGTGTCTTTCCGGCGGTCAGACATCAGCAAGTCTAGGTTAGTGACAGAAAATGCTGCCAAGAGAAGGCATCCAGTGCTGGGCTGGCAATGTCCACTCTGTTTCTCTGGTCAGGCCTGCTTTCCTAGGGCAGTAAAAACTTTGTGGTGTCAGTGCAGTGCTAGGCATCACAGTTTAGTTTTGCTATGTCAATAAGAGCTTGTTCCCTTTGCTGCCGGCAGTTTTTCTCTTCTAGTCATGTCTCTGAGCTGTCTTAAATATCATGTTTCCACTCCTGAGAAACAATTGCAGACCTCTGTTTCAGGAGGACAGGTGTTACTAAGATTTCCTCAAGATAACAGAAAACATATTGCTAACAACGCAGAAAATGTTTGCTTATTGAATGAACAAATGAACATGTATTTAATGTGTGTAGTTAAATAAAGCTTGGGACTATAATACAAATGCTGCTACTAAAAAATCCAAAGTTCTTTCCAAATCTAGCCCTCCTAAAGTCACAGGTAGACAGAATAATCAAAGTTTCAAGTAGAACAGCAACTGAAAGTAATCAGCAAAGCTGTTTACAACATTTAGATGGTAACTTCTGTAGCTTTGTGGTAGTCACTGACCAGCATGTGTAAAAAGTTTCATGTTCTATAGGTTAATGAGGAGACAGACTTCCCTTCCTTGAAGAAACACTTAACACCAGAAGTAAAAAATTTCAGCTCATTCTTTTAATTTTATGAATTTCCTAATACGGTACCAGGCTGTATAGTTAGATATGCTTTTTGAAGAATAGGTGTTAGACTACTGGCCTTCATACAAATTCAGGTCTTGATTATATCAGAGAATCCTGTACTTGAGTTGGGAACTTGAGTTTGTTTCTTTTGGGTTTTGGGCAGGGTGGTAGGTTGGGTTTTCTTGGGGGTGGAAGGCTCAGCTTTTCCCATTACAAGAATTCCACTAAAGTCCTTCAGTGCTTCATATGGACTCTCTGTCCTTCCTGAGAACCCCTGTTCCTGAAAATGAGAGACAATAGAACCAGCCAATTTTAGACACTTATATGCATGACCAAGCACTGAAATTCTCTAGTCAAACACAGACTAAGCAGCTGGAAAGGTTTATGGATGTTTTCAGATTAATTATATTTTCAGTTAGCACCTTTAAACTGGCTGTTCAGTTACCTTTGTTGTGCAAGTTGGACTGGATGTGTACTTTTTTCATTTAGGCCTACAGAAACCCCATTCAGCATGATGTGTACACGGTATTCTGCACATGGTGCTGAAGTATAAGGTCTGTTTATGTCATATCACGTGGGGTTGTTTGTTTGTTTGGGGTTTGGCTTTGGTTGCAGATGCAAAGTTAGCAAAATTGATTTGTATTCAGGGAGAGGTCACCAAGCAGAGGTGGTTTGCCCCTGGGCTGACAGAGGTCAGCTCCATGCTTGGTTTTGAGGTCAATGTGACCTTTTTTAGTCAGCTGTTCCAGCTGCACCGAGTAAAAGCCTATTGAGGTTCTGGTGCAGCTGCCAGAACTTTGTTACTCAGCCAGGCCAAGTGGCCAGCTCTGTGGAGATGAACCAAAGTGGTGAATGGGCATGAGTACAGGGGTCAGCTTTGAAAACTCATATCCAGGCACACCATGCAGAAGTTCCACCAAGTCTTTGCATTCTGGGAAAAAATTGAGTATTCTTTTTCCCCAGTAGTGACTACAGGTTTCATTTTATGTTTGTTTTCTAGAATGACTGATAAACTGTTTTCTACTGCTTAGTTTAACTTGATTTTTAAGGACGTCTTCATCTCCCTGTCTGTATTTGGGAGACATTCTTCATTTTCACAGGTGAAGGAGTCTAGTAAAGCTAGGCTGTGACATTTTTATCAGGAATACTTTGAAAATCTTGGAGTTGCATGAAGAATCAAAGTTTGCACAAATGCAAATGAATCATTTACTTCAGTTGCATTTTTCTTTTATTTTGGATGAAGAATTCATGGTCTTTATTTAAAGTTAAGGCATATCAATGTAAAATACACAATCTTAATTATAGTAATTATTTACATTAAAGATGTCTCTCAGATTATCTCTGACAGTGTAATGCTGAGGTCTGCCTTCTGTAATTTGAGTATTGCAATGTGCATCAACTAACATGCAGGTTCACATAATATTAATCTACTTTTTAAAGCCTAGGTTCTTCCCCACATTACCATTACTCCATATTGCATCTCTGAACCTTCCCTGAATCTGTCACTGAATTAGCTCTCACTTTGAACACAGGATTGAATGGGACCTTTTCAGTCATCAAATACAACTTTCAGGTGTTGTGGGTGTTCATAGAAATCCTTTTGGAATCACCTTGCCCCAGCTGAAGAAGTGTTGATACATTGGAAGGTGGCTTAGTGAGGTTTTGGATGCTGCATGAAGTGTTCAAGGCCGGGCTCAGTGGGGCTTTGAGCAACCTGGTATAGTGGAAAGTGTCCCTGCCCATACCAGGGGATAGGAACTAAATGATCTTTAAGGTCCCTTTCAACCCAACCCATTCTATGATTCCCTGGGTGTTTTCTGTCAGTTTATATGCTTCTGCCTATATGCTTTTGCCTTTGTACCAATATTACATAGCATTGCTATTCCTGTAATGAGAATAAAAGTATCACCTCTTGGCTGTTGCTTTGCTAGTCAAAGGAAGGTTGATAGACTAACAAGAGTGTGGTTTCTACAAAATCACCTTTCCCCTTTGCAAGGAAGCACCATCTCCAGAAGTATGCCTGATCTCTGGAAATAACTCCCCTAAAAGTGAAATCCTGTATTTACTGAAATCAATAGCAAATCTCCTGCCAAGGTCCCGTCTTGCTTCACTTTTTGTCTCTGCAATACTTGCCCAGTGAGTAAGAAGGCTGATGTACTGCTCATAGCCCTAAACCCTAAGTCTGGTAAGCAGAGAAGTCTTCCATAACTCTGGAGTTGGAATAGGATTTTTGTTGAATCGCTGATAGTGTTGTAATAAAGTTGAATACAGGTAAGGGTCATGAGTGCCCGACCTATATGTCCTGAGGTGGGTGTATTGTAGGAAGCCACTTAAAATTTCATTTATAGTAGGTATGCAAGCTATTAAGTCTGGAAATTGATGCTTCAAGAACACACTTAGGAATAAATAAAACACAAGAGACCACCACTGATTGCTACTTTGCAGGGTTACAAATGGGAATTATTACTTAGCACAAAGACAATTTTACTTGTACTAGAGTTGTCTGGGCAGATCACACAAGTATATTCTTGATATATTTGTCCTTTTCTACTTTCTAGGAACTCATTGTTCTTTATTACATTCATTAATCCGAGTAAATTGGGGGTTTGCTGCTGTAGATGTATAGATGGGTGTTTCTGTTGTGTTTCATATCATATCTGTATGATGTTCCTTTGGAAATTTCTCAGTCTGGCTGTCTGTGACCACTAATTTTTCAGTTGTTTTTTTTTTTTTTTCCCTTGTCTGAAGAACTGTACTGTTGAGAATCTCTTCAGTGCTTGTAAACCCATCTTATTCTCCGTTCCTGATGAGGTAACACATTCCAACATCTGTCACTAAGGATTGTCATGGCATTGGCTGTGTCTTGTCTTGGGTATGTACAGAACCACATTTGTATTAAAGCACATGTAAATCCTACTGATTTTTACCATGTTGCAGAAGTTATTCAAACCAAAGGTTGCTTAATTTTGTGTAGTTTAGGTTTATGAATTTACAGATACTCATACATCCAGAAACATTTCCTCTAATTTGGTGGTTTTTGTAGAAAGACCTTTTCATTTAATCTTTTTTTTTTCCTACTGCAGCATCTGCTGGCACATTGTAACTCATAATTTTGTGTATTACTTGTGGATATACACACTCCAGAAATTAGGCTCTCATACACAGGAGAACAATATTCAGCATTTCTGAGGGGAGGAAGGACAGTAATCTTTACCTTTGCAGCACCTAGACACAGGTGGTGGCTTTAATTCTTAGGATAAATTAGAAGAATTTTGGTTTTATTTTTAATTCATGGTTGTTGAGACAGCTTCCCATGGGAATTTTTGTATTCATGAATGTCATGTACACATAATCTTCATTGGACAGGCTCATTCTAACTGTTCTGGATGCAAACTTTCAGGACTACAGAGTTAACAAAGTAATCCTCGTCAAGCTCAGTAAAAGAGCTTTTCATCTCCTCTGTATACTGGTAAGTATGGAGAAAACAGCAGTTTATGTCTTAGCATATATTAAATATCTAATGTAGAGCTCAAAATGCAGTCTGATTTTCTTGCTCTTGCAGCAAAAGTTTTTGAACAATTTTTCCGCAGATAATTGGGCATTTTGTTTTCACTTACAAATTTGTGTACATACTGTTGTTTTTTGCAGGTGTTCTTATTTCTCTTGCCCCTTTAGTGCATCCCACTACTGCAGTGCTTGATAATGACTATGAACATTTTGTTGATTGGTGGGAAACTGCCTTGATTTTCTTAATTTTTGTGGCACAATAATTGTCTCCTTTGTAGGCAATTTCCAAAAATATTTTGTATTTACCTAACGTATCCACTTTTGTTCCTGTGAATTTGACATGCTTTGCTCATCATGCATTTCCATTTTTTCTTTGGATGATCCGTACCCGTTGTGCTGAGGATGGCATGAAGATGACCACTCCTGTATTGAAGAACAATTTTTCACTAGCTTGCTAAATTGTTTTCTGCTGGGTTTTTTGTTTTCCTTTGTTTGTTTTTTCCCCCTACATTTCTCCACTGAGTGTGGATGTCAGGTTTTTTTCTGAAAGGCTCTTATATTAGAGTTGTTGTTGACTCTGGTCTCTCCCTCATGGTCCCCTTTACATGTTCTGTCAAAACTGATACTTATACACTCTGTAAAAATAGAATTCTGAGATGCTGCAGAATTGTTGGGGGCATTAGGAATACTATACTTTTAAATGAAGACTATACTTTTAAATGAAGTGCTGCTTTTTTAATTATTCCTGCTAAGAATTTCTAGTGCATAATTTGTGACAATCTACAGGCGATTATACACTTGTGCAAAGCTTGCACTTGTACCTCGTTAATACCCCTTGCAGATGTTCTTATCTGCAACATGACCGAAAGCTGTGGCTGAATCTTACAAATGTGGACATGCAGAAGTATGAATGGAAAAAAATGAGGCATACAAGATAAGTTCAAGCAACCTAGTGGGCGTAGAATTTGCAGTCAGCTTGTTATTGGTGCTTGTTTTCTACTGGGATGTCCCATCTGTCACAAGAGTGATGCATCCTTTCATTGCAAGCTTTTTTCATGGCTAGTGGGTGTTTTGTTTTCCTTTTCTCAAGCTATTGCAGTGGCAGGCCTTTGCTGCCAGAGTGTTCCTGGGGTAAAGCTGCCTGAGCGTGTCTTTCTAGTGCAGGCACGACTATCACCAAAGCAGTGAATGGATTTCTAAGATCTTCTGCTTCTATAGGTATTCATATACCTCATATTAATCAGAAAAATTTCTCAATCAAATTCAGGTTTCACAGAAATTTCACCTGTTTCTCTCTTTTGAATTGCTGATCATTCATTGTGATGACTGGACAGAATATTTGCTTACTTTACTCAAAAACAAGAAACTTGCTTGTCTTGCAAATAAATCTCCATATCATAGATTTGCTTGTGTTGTTTTTGGTCTACTCTCTTATACAGGTATTCCAATGAAGTAAATGAAATTTTCAATAGTAGCATTGCAAGGCAGCTCCAGTATGTTTCATTTAAGCTAATAACCTATTCTGAAGACATATTTACAGTATTATTTTAAGGATTTATTTTGTTGGAACATTTTTACGTATTCTTTTGAGAAGTACAAATGCAGTATGTGATCAAATACTTTTTTATAAAAACACAAAATGTTGACTTTTAGCGCACTGCAAATAAATGACTGTCTAGTGATCATGTGTAAAGTAAAATTATTTTGTGACTTCTATATTCAGAAACTCTGAGCCTATACTGAGGAAAGAAGAGTCATATGAGCTGACAAATTAGGAATGCGGTGTAACTGCAAAAATTGGATTACTATGTCAGCTATAGTAGGGCACTCATTAGTCTGTAATCCTAAACCCAGCCTTCCTCTCACAGGTCTAATTATTGAGTTGGTTATTAAAAGTAAGGTTCTGCTCTCTGCATGGGTACCTGGATGATTGCTGGGGGCTGGAGTCTCTCTGTTTGAGCAGAGACTGCTCTCAGGGTTAAAGGCCCCAGCCCACACCCAGTGATGAGAGCTGCAGGAGTTTTGGTGCTCCTGGTGGACAGAAAGGGCCCCACTGCAAACTCTCATTCTTGCAGGGTCGTTCCAGTCCACAGGGTGCCATTCAGGTGGTGCTATTCTTTAGTGCTTTAATTTCTCTTGCTTCTGGAAAAGAATTGGGACTCTTCAGAGTCCTGAATATTTCAGGTCGAGTTTTTTTTGCTGTTAGTGTCATTTGAGAAGTATAGTCGGTAAGTATTGATATAAGGTTGATAAGTACCCTGACTCATTTGCCCTGAACTTAATTATTCACCTTAGTTTTTAACTCCAACCTGGAATTCTTCTTGGCCACCATGCAGAACAGTACATCTACTCAAGGATACTCTGCACCATCTGCAAAATGGATGTGCGTGGAGCCAGATGCCAACATAAAAAAACCTTGTTACAAAGAGGCTTTCCAGAAGGGTCTTCACTTTTGTTCACAACATCTGGCTTCCACCAGGTTTCTGATCAGCTTAGATTGCACTGTTAGAGGAATGCATTTGATTCAGTTCTTGTACTTGATCATTATCTGACAGGGATAATGAAACATTTTGTTGCTCATAAGTAAAACAAAACAGCATGTTATCCAGCATGCCCTAAAGGTTTATATAATGCATACAAGTAGGCATAGTTAATTTTGTCTTTTCTTCTTGCTGTTTTTTTTTCTCTGGGGTGTTAAGCAGCTTTAGGTTGTTTTTCCAGCTCTTCAACAACAAATGGCAGCAGTCTCTCCAATGCTGTTATTTTTGCTCCTTTGGAGGAGCAGACTTCAAAAAATCTTCTAGTGAAATCCTAATGAAAGGGCATTAGTTGTCCTTTTCCTTACTGTCTTCCAGAACCATCTTTGCAATCCTCTGTAGACTTCATTGACTCCATATCCAAACTCAAAGCTCAGATGTGACCTTTTTCTTCCAATCTCTGTCCATATGTTGAATACTAGATTTCTGAGCACTTGCATGCATGTCACCTCTGTCTTGTTCTCCCTGAGATTTTTGCTTTTAGGACTGTCCTTTTTGTTCTATCTGTCATGAACAATTTTCCATATTTGTTCCCAACCAAAGCTTATAATTCATTACATTTCATTTGATACTCTCATTGATCTTGCTTTATGCCATGATTTTCAGGCTATCAGTGTAGAAAATATAAATCCATTGGCTTCTATTGCTTTTTGTAGTCCCTAGAGAATTTTTTCCTACATGTGTTTTCTATATCAAACCCTGTTTTGTTTTTAAACTGTAACTATGTTTAGGAAACAATGACTTTAAAAATTACACTTTATCACTTCATATATTCTGCATCTACATCAAATGCCTTCAGTTTACAAATTGTTGTGAAACATGAGGAATGTTCAGCTATGAAACCTTTTCTACGTGTACAGATAGGCTTGATAGCATTCCATACTAGTAGTACCTGGAAGAAAGTACAGCTACAATGCAACTTCAGTCAAAACAATTTCCAAATATAGAAATTTTTTAGTAAGTTAGAGAAAAAGAGTTGAACAATCTGAAATACAGCATTTAGGATTTACTGGTAAGTATTTGTTGATTCTTGCTGTTCAGCTTTTTTCTTTTTTTTTTTGATTATGGACACTGGGCAGTAGAGTTTGCTGGGAGTTAAGCTGTTTAAATCAGTACCTATTGCTTTGTTTATTGTCCAGACAGATGGCTTGTTTTGGTGGACCGGCATTGCCTTCAAAATTTCATGTACTGGCACTGTTCAGAAAGGAGGGGCTATGGAGAAGAGAATTAATAGGAATTTTGAAATTAATCTCAATGAAGTGAAGCAAATAGTAGAATAATTTTGAATATGACATTCCCATTTTCTAGTTTTGGGAATTCAGGAAAAAAAAATCACTGCGTGTTTTTCTGTCACTAGTGACTTTTACTGATACAGTTAACTATTGCTTGGATCTATTGATTTCCCTGATAACACTGTAAAGCCCTTCAAGCAGCAGTAGTGTATGCACTGTGCAGACCATTGACACCAAAAAGAGATAACAGAAGTATGTAATAAAGCAATAAGAGTAAGGCCTTTCTAAGTATGGAACAAAATTTTCCAACCACATGATTTTTTTTTTCAGAATTCTATTATTAGCTTGGGAAGCATTTTCCAAGAAAGTAAAATACTATCTGGAACTGACATCAGTTTGTTTTATTTGAACCCATACTGTTTATATGTTTGTTGACCTTTTTTTGAGGCGTGTGCAATGCTAAGTAATGTCTTATCAGATGAGAATGAATTTCCTTCTTCTTTTACAACTGTCTGTCTCTGGTTACATCCACTGTTGTAATATTGTAAAAGCCCAGGTTTTAAGCCATTTTTGGTCTTCACTGTTTGGGTGATAGTGGCTTGTATGTCACATTCCAGTTGTGCTACTAAATCTACTTGTTCCAATACTTTATGTTCTCATGAACATTTCTCAGCTTCATTCTTTTGTCTTGAACAGTCTTTTGTCCCAGTATGACAGCCATAGTTCTTTATCCTAAATAACTGCAGAAGATATCATCTTTCACAGCCATAAAGAAGCCTTGTACCAAACTATAACTGCAGCTTTTCTTCCAAATTGGTTTTTCATAGAATGAACATATAGCTAATGCATTTAATTTCTTTTGCTACATCCCCAATTTTATCTGATCCATCCTTCTGCTTTCTGTCACTTACTTTCTTCAGTGTCTCCTCATATTCTCTTTGAATTTGTATCTTTTAGCTATTGCATGGATGCCTGTAATGTCCATCCTGTTTCTTTTGTCAGTGTTGCACTAATTCACCGTTGATTTTATCCCCAAAAAGAAAAAAAAATATTTATATTGTGTGTCTAGCATGCACATTTTAGCTGAGTATTTTTTAAATATCCTTTTTCTTTCTTTCAGAACATCTAATTTTTTGCATCACTTATTTGGTCATCTGATTCTAAATGTTGCTTGTTATGTGTATAGACTCTTCTTTATAGTTGTGTTAGGATCTTCAAGATCAATACAATGCCCACAGCCTCACAAGGAATTTCAGGGGCTGCATAGTGAGATTTATTTGAGTGATGGATGCGTGTTCTGACCATGCCTAGCATGGTTTGTTTAGCATATTTAGGTATAGCAGAAAGGAAGCTTTTCAACTTCAATGGTGCTGTAATACTTTTTGAGAGAAACTATTAAGATCTATCCTTATTCTGGACTGTTGCTTCACTAAGGTCATTTCACTTTGGGCTTTTTGGATCCTTTCACACCTTATGTGTGTCAGGTAAGGCAGTGTCAGACTGTCTTACCTGAGTGAGACCTACTGTCTCTGTAAAGTGAGTGTCCATAATAATGCAGTATGTTGACTTCAGTCACGTTAAAAAGCTTGAGAGAACCTCTAAATACTGTGAAGAATACCAAGTTTCTCTGAATCTCAAGCCTTACATGCTATTTATTCTGTAGCACTTTAGAGATGAGGCAGAGATTTGTGAATTTGTGTTTGGGGTAAGTCACCTGTTCTGAATATGGGAAATTGTGATTTTATTGTGCCCCATTACTTCAAGATTGGTGGCTTTATATAGAGTGCAGACTGTTGTCCTGTGTGGGGCCAGGAGTTGGACTCAATGGTCCTTGTGGGTCCCTTTCAACTCAGTATATTCTGTGATTATGTGATATGTCATTGCACATATTAATTTCTGAACTTCACGTTTTATACACTCCCTGCTCTTTTGTTAGTGTTCTGTGAGTCTGTCAGTATGAAAATCAGTCTTGATCTTCCCATACATTTTGAAACAATTTTTATGGAGCTTGTGAAATTCTGTAAATGTACCTTATGCGATGCACAAACAACTTTGAAACACTTGAATTTTTCTCCAAACATCCTTTATTATGAATTCCTTTTCCTTACAAAAGTCAATGAATATGAATAATCAATGAATATGTCCAACACACCTTCAAATAATGAAATTATTCATGTAATTAGATGATTTTTTTATAATCATGTACTGACACAACTGAAGTTGCACAGCTGGTTTTGGGTGAAGTGATAAAATGAAGATAAACATTAGGGGATGTTTGCTTTATTTTTTTTTTCTTTGATTATTCCAAAATGTGTCGTTTTGAGAGCATCATTTGGAAGGCAAGGCTAGAGGATTTCATGAGACTGTGATTCAGCTGATCCTTGGCTCAGTTACATCATGGTCTTTCCAGTACAGCTGTAACTAAACATTTGTTACTGGATTGCAGGTACTGGATACTGTGGCCTGCCTCTAAAACATCTTAATTTCCAGCATTTTTATATAATGCTATTTAAAACTCATGTGTCCATTTTGTCTTTTTGATCTGGTATGTCACGAATATCATTCACTAGTGATACAAGTCCCGAAGGTCATGGGAATTCTTTTAGCTTCATGTCTGCCCTTTTAGCCACACTGTTAAATTGACTTTTCTGCCTCATATTGCCTATATTCAATGAAAATAGAGCTTTTAGAGTTTTTACCTCAAATGACAGTTCAGGTAACGTCTAATATGTCCCAGAATATATTTTCTGTCACTTTTTGCATCAGTACCTAAAGCTTGTGCTATTCTTCACTGAGCTGGCCCTAAAATCTTCATTTTACCAGGTGGAGTGTCATCTCTTCCACTACACTTCCAGGGCTTCTCATACTGTTGAAAACAGAAACTTCACAGAAGATACTGTACTCTGCCATAAGCAGTAGATGGGCTTGAGTTGCATACCCTTCCTTGCTAGATTGCTCCCATCAAAGCAGTTGCCATTGTTTTAAAGTGTTTATCCAAAAAACCTACAGTGCTGCTTATCTACAGGCAGTTCTGTCTGTTTTCTCTTAAGACCAGCATGTCTGATGATCACATTCAGAAGACTGTAGGGTATCTGTGAATAGATTTACTGTAAAATTTTACAGGTCTCCTTTAGTTTGTGAATTTTTAAACTTCTAATAGAATTGTTTATGTCCTTGTAAACAAGGTGAAATACCAGTCAATGGTGACTATGCATGTGTGAAAATTCTACTGACAGACATAAAGTAGTCATGACATATAGGCTTGGAATAGCTTTAAAATCACTACAAGAAAAGCTAATACTGTTTGCCACTCTATCTATGGTCTTTGCCTCTTAAATTGCAGGCTTCAGAACTTTCTGGAAAGTTTCTGTTCTGCTGACACTGATGTTTATATGTTGAGGGTAATTCTAAGGGCTAATGAGTGACTTTGACTTAGAAGTATTATCATCAGAGAGAATTAACAAGCTTTTTTTACATTAAAACATTAGTCTGGCTCTAGCAGCCAAATGTTCTCTCTCATAAAAGCTAAGTTAATCTGAGAAGACTCCTGAAAAAATCTTGTCCCTGAAGAAGATAAGTAGCAGAGCTGAGGTCACAGAGTACACCACAAATCAAGCCCCTTGCATGTCTCAAAGATTTGTTAGCACAGCTGTAAACAGAAATTTTCTAAGAAGCATTTCAGCGGTCCCTCTGTTTATAGTGCAGTGATTAAAAAATTGAATCTCCCATGACCAGTTTAAGGGGAAAGACAAATATGGAAAGAGTCTTGTTTTCATTGTCACATGCCTTACCTACCAATTTGAAAAAGTATCTTTTAAACCAGAAGAAAAAGACGAAAGAGGCTTTTGTTTATGGCAGGAGAAATTAAAGTACATAGTAGTAGGAATAATATTACCCATTTCATGCTTTTATCTATACCGCTCATCATGGACTGAGCTTCTATGTAATAAATACTGCAAAAGCACCAAAAGCAGACTTCCTTCTTAAAAGGGTTACAATTAAGCCGTTATGAACTCAGTTTGTGCAATTTATCAGTTTATTATTTGAAGTCTGATCAAAGCAGTATTCCAGAATTCTCTGCTAATCATTCATTCCAGATGTGTGTCAGAGCTATAACTTGTATTACAATTGGACAAGACGTGGCGGACTGAAAGACTGTTTGGTGTTTATGTACTGTGTATATCATATACTAAGGGAAATGTATCCCTATTATGTCATGTCTTTTGTATTGCTCAGAGCAGCACCCCTTACAATAATAATTTCATTTATAATTAACATCTGTATAGCTCTGGCTGCACATTTTCTGCCCTCTCTGTATATGAGAATACACCTAGTGATATATTTATCTTCAAACTTAATTTCGGATGGACTGAGTATCTCAAACTGTTCTGATCAATTCAGTGTCATATTTCATCTATTGTATGAAAATCCAGAGCCATCTGCTTCCTTGAATTTTGCTGTGTGGACTTTTTACCTTGAACTGAGATTCTCAGTGGATCTTAATAGCTGTGGTATTGCCCACATTTTGTTGTGTGAAAGTAGGGTGTCTGTGCCACTACGGAGTTTAGCTGTTTTCTCCTTAATCTGCTTTAAATCAAAAAACACATCCTTGACTCCTGTTAGTTCCCTCAGCTTTAGGTACTGGAAGCCTGTTCTAAGGTCTCATCAGACTCTTCTCCAGGCTCAGCAGCTCCAACTCTGTCAGTCTGCCTGCTAGGAGAGGTGCTCCAGCCCTCTGATCAGCTTTGTGGCCCTCCTTTGGACCTGCTCCAGCAGCTCCACATGGTTCCTACACTGGGGACCCCGGAGCTGGATGGAGTATCCCAGATGGGGTCAGAGCAGAGCAGAGGGACAGAATGCCCTCGCTGTCCCTGCTGGCCACGCTGCTGTGGATGCACAAGCCCAGGACACGTGTGGCTCTCTGGGCTGGGTCGTGTTGAGCTTTGTGCCAACAACAGCCCCAAGTGATGCTGCCCAAGCCAAAGGTATTGACACAGCAGGACTGCAGTTCAGAAACACTGAGGGGTGGAAAGCAAGTACCAGCTTCTCTTGCCCTGACTTTGGAGTAGAGAAAACGGCAGGGAAGTTGGACTCACGGGAGCATTGTTGAGGTAAAACTTTCCAGCTGAAGAGCGTGCAGTGTACATCGCTCCTGTGCTGTTATGGGCAAGCATAGAGTTTGTGAACATCTGTAAGGAGTGGAGGTTTTCTGTTTCTCTCCCTGAGATAAAAGATTTTTTTTGTGTTTTGGGAGCTACTGACTGGGAAGTAGCTCATTCTGTCCTCTTCAGAAAAACCTGCATAGGTAGGCAAGGCTTTACAGTTCGCTGTCAGGATTTTTTAGAAATTCGGTTCCTGCTGTCTTTCAAATAGAGTCACCTCACAGAGAACTCACATTGTTTCTCTTTTCACATGACCGTTTTTGTACAAGTGAAGAGGACAGAAGGTGGTCACTGATGGGTTGTTGTGGTTTGGTTGTTTTCCAGACAGCATTCTTTTTCAGGGCAGTTCCGCTTAAACATGTAAACATGTTAAGGATATTGAATGCCCCAG
This sequence comes from Melospiza georgiana, assembly GCF_028018845.1. Taxonomy (NCBI): domain Eukaryota; kingdom Metazoa; phylum Chordata; class Aves; order Passeriformes; family Passerellidae; genus Melospiza; species Melospiza georgiana. Next base: position 2,819,389 of record NC_080434.1, read on the forward strand.
TCAAACAATGCTTATCCCTGAAGCTAACATATGTTGAAATGCTTTTGCAGTGCTTAGCTATGCATGCCACTACTGAAGTGTCTGGAACTGAAAGCCATTATGAAGACTGTTTTGTTTTGTTTTTCTTTTTTTTTTTTCTTTCTTGTCTAAACTGAATTTAAGATTAAAATGTAAACAAACAGAATGCTGACACTAAATTTGCAACAAGTCCCAGGAATACTTCAGTTATTTCAGATAGTTCTGTCTTCATCTTATTGCAACACCTCCACAAAAGCAGACCATGATTGATGTATTAAACATCTAGGGGGAAAAATAGCTTCAGTGCCAGTTATACTTGAGAAGAAGAGGCAAAAGTATTTTGTTTTCTATCCAGATACTCAAGGCACTTTCTGCTCAAATGACTCAACTCTTCTTGTGGTAAATGAAGTATTCAAGATGAAGTTCCTAAGACATGTTTTCTAGCAATAGTGACTGAAAGATTTCTTATGTCACTGTATCTACATGCCTCCTATGCCCATGCTCCAGTCACTCAGATACATGGATTTTATCTAAAATCAAAATCTATTCCAACACACTGCATTCCCCTTTGGCTTATCCTTAGCTGCTTGAATTGTCACAAAAATCATATTAATAAAGACAGCTGCTTTCCATCAAAATAAAGCTTGTGATGCTGTTTTGTGAGTACTGATAATCCAAAGCTGTGCACATCGATTGCAGTCCAAAATTCAGAAGGAAATTTCAGCTAAATTTTTTATGCCATATATGTTTTTGGTTTTTTTAAGTTAATTCCCAGGTGGTTCTACATTTTACCCCATCTTTCAGTATTTTTCAAATAAAAGATGTTATGAATGCTATGAAACAGTCAGGGGGTTTTCTGGTTTCTAAAGGCAAATGGATGGTTTGAAAGTGGCAAATTTGACCATTTCCAGCAAGAAAATGTTGACTATTTTGTGTCAGTGATTCCTTCCCCTAATCACATCTTTTAAGCTAAAATGGCACTTTTTGCAAGTTTTCTTTTTTTCTCCCAAAATTTCAAAGAGCGTAACTGTCATAAGGGAACATCATTTCTCTTTAGAAACGAGATGAGGTTGCTACCTCAGAGACTGTCAAGCCAAATCTGCCTGATGTATATGCTTTGTGAATAATATCATTAGCAACTGCATGAAGCAGAAAGTCTCTTTAGACTCCATCTGCATTGTAGTTATCCAGCATGGAAAAACATCTCACAGCAGTATTTTCAACATTTTAGAAATTATATAGCCACAGTGATTGCTGTCTGATTTTTGCCTGGCATATAGTAGTGACTAAAAAATGATCTCTCACATTACAATGGCTTTTGAATACTGAATGTGATGTATAAACATGACCTGAAAAAGAAAATATAACACATTTGGGTACTTACAATATCTATCTATCTATCTATCTATCTATCTATCTATCTATCTATCTATCTATCTATCTATCTATCTATATATATATATATATTTACACTTTTGTTTGTAATTGGAAATTTTGCTTTGTTCCACTATGTGTCTCTTCAGCCCTTTAGTCTTTGGGGAATTTAGAAAGCAGCGTTAATAACTCCCAAAATACTGGATGTGTCAAATTTTATAGTGATGAGAGAAAACAGCTGTAGGAAAATGTCAAGGAATCAATCTGCCTCTTGTCCTACCTAACACAGGATCAGCTGTACAAATATGACCCTAAAAAAGAATCTCCTCAGCCAATTCATTACTGGATTTCAGAATCTTTCTGCTTAATTCTGTGCTGTAAGGTTATGGAGTAAAAACTGAGTTTACATCTATGCATGCAGAAACTCCTTTCTCATTTTCTTCAGAGTTTTCTCTTCCTGCTTCCAATGACATGTGAAATTGATGAAGATAACTCAAAAGTATCCCCATCAATTTGTGGGGAGCCTATCTTTGTCACATGTCTGTGAGGCATACAAAGACTAAAAATACATAATCATTTTCCAATAACATAATAGGAGAAATATTCGATTGCCCTTTGTCCTTCACCCAGGACTTTATGAAGAAAATTCTCAAAATGTTTTGACCAGATAGACATCTCCTTTGGGTCCTATCTTATTGAGAGGTATGGCAAAAATGTCTACATATGTTGAAATGTTTAAAGTTTTCGAAGTCAAAATCTTTAATTTTAAATTATATTAGGTTTTAGTTTTGCTTCAAGATAGATTATAACTCTTTGAGAAAGAAAAAAACCAACTTTTAATATTTTTTTAATTAAAAAATAAGAGTTTTTTTCTGTAGCTTGACAGTAGCAAGGTATGGTTTAACAATGAAGTTTCCATACTTGTGTATTGAAAACAGTATTTATCTTCTTGCAGAAGTTTAGTTTGGTTTTTTTTTTCCCCGGAAAGTTTGTTTCCAGCACCCTACTGATGTTAATGATCCATTACTCCTTCAGAATTCTCAGAGCCTCATTATGAAAGCTTGGTAAGTTTGATATGTTGCCAAATTCACTTTCAGCTTCTGTTTCCTTTTTCCTGGTTTGGTCTGGTAGAATTTATTTGTTTTTTGTAAACATGTACAAAAAGACTCAGTCTGATGATATTTGAGTAATGGTAAGAGCACCCCACCTTGGATGATGCACAAGTCACTGTCTAGAGCAGTTCAGTGTGCTTTTTGCAGGCAACATCTAAACAAATTACGTAAAAAAGGGGAAAAAAATATCTTTTTGATTGCTTTCCATTCTGCTGAGGATAGGAAGGGTAAATGGTGCAATTCTGTTGCAATTTCTGAGAGATTTAGTCCATTTTGTGCATAAAATAAACAAATTAATATCTCTAGAAGCAAAACTTTCTCTTCTGCCTACCAAGTACTAAATATATTTTTACTGATTAGAGGCTTGAAAAAAGTCTTCCAACCTTTTCACATGTCTTTCCACCTTTCTTACATAAAGTCCTCATTTTATCAGCCACGATTTTAATGACAATTCTTCTGGAAGAAAGACTAGGTAACAATTCCTCGGTAGATATCTCTAATATTATTTAATCTTTTTTTCATCTTCTGAAATCTAATTTCAGGTATTCTCTTTTGAAGAAGTTTTCCATCAAATTATGAAATAATAACTCTATATGTAATTGAATCTGAATTCATTTCAAAGGCAGTATTAAGATGATGAAGTAAATGTTGGTTGACCCTTCGTATTTGGAAAAGAAGAATGAATGGCAATATTAGAACAATCATGAATTATGCACCAAGTCATGATAGTGCTGCAAAACTTCAGATGCTTGAATTTCACTAACACACCAATCATTATTAGAGAAACTGGACCTCTGCAGTTCAACCCCCAAGTCAAATTCTTCCTTTTGATCCATTTTTTTGGGGGTATTTTCCTGAAGCCTTAACCTTGATCATCTTCTGCTTTACAGTCAGTGGACAGCTCTGCCCATTATCATTGCACCATTCAGCCTGTCAGAATTCATTAGCATGCCATCTACAGAGAACTCCCTCTGCAACCAACTGTTTGTTAATTCACCTACAGAAAACTCTCAGGAATTTTGTTAAAGAGCCATCTTAGGCAAAATATTTGACTTATCCTTCCTTTGGCACTATTTAGCCAAAGGTTCAACAAACGTCAGATTTTTACAGCTCACCCACACTTGGAAAGATTTTTTTCTTCTTGAGATTTTGAAAGTAAAGTGCTTTGTTAGCAATGATTCTGGCAGTGGGCAGATACTAAAAAAAAAAATCATGCAATATTACTGCATCAAGCTGTTTAGAACTCTTTTCTTCCCTGTAGGGAATTTATCTTCAGTTAAGTACACTAAAAATAATAAGTTGCAGTATCTTTCAATCTGGAAGTTCCATTATTACTTGATGTACCTAAAGCATATCTTTCTGAGATTGCTACAGGGCGTTGAAACTCCTCTTTTGGAATGAAATTTATTAATTTTTGTTAAGCTCAACATACTTTTATAAGAATGTTTCCATGACGATGACCAGTGTCTTCTTTAACTGAAATGAGCTACTTGATTTCATTCTTATATTGCAGTGCCAAATAATTTAAATAATAATGGACTTCAGTATTGTATTTAAGTTTATAAATAAAATTCCTATAAAATTTTTTCATCTTTTCTCTTTGCCTTCATAGGAGTGTGAAAATAAAACAGTCTGTCATATGCAGGAGTTTTCTCCTTAGAAAATGAATATTTTTCTAAGCCAAAAATGCCTAGGCAATTTCCTGAACAGGAGGTACACTGTATTGTGTCAAAGAACTAGACACCAAAATTTCCACAGGTTAAAGTACCAACCAAATTTGCTGTAAAGCAGCAATCAAAATACCTCAGTTAGGAGTAGAGTATCAGAGGCATCTATAAAATCAATGGAAATGCCTCAAGGAAGCTGGTCAGCTGAGGCAGAATTCCCCATCAAGTTTTTTCACAAAGTGCCAATAGAGAAGGTTGATAATAATGAGCACTATTATTAATTTTCTGAGACATGTTGTTTTTCTCATTAATCAAACATCTGGTTGCTATTTGCTCCATTCCCCTAGTAACTCTTTCTGGGTTTCAGTTTGGTTACTGGGATAACTAGGATAACTACTCATTCTTAAAAGCATCCAGTGTGTCTGAATCACTGAGAGGAAGAGACAGGCCTGTTAATTATCACAGAGAAGGAACAAAGTGAGCGGTTTCATTGAAAGGTATGAAGTTTAATTTTCCCCAATAAATACACAGCAGTGTGGAACATCATGATGGAGACACCAGAAGCCAAAACAATGAATTGCAAGTTGGAACAGAGATACAGAGGATTAAGAAAAGCATTCTTGCTTCTCTTCTTTTTTTTAAAAAAAACCTTGATTAGAAAATAAAATAATCGAAGCTGTCATGCTTATTTTTTGCCTGTGGAATCTGGGTGTGCAGGAGTTAGCTTGCTCTCCTTTACACTTAGCAGATCTTTTGGAAAAAACCCAATAAACCAACACAGAAATAAACAAAGGGAAAAAAATCCCCTATACCCAACTCCAAAAAACCAAACTCCAAAGGAAACCATGTTCAAAATCTGCCATTTCTAACCAATTTTGAAAAAGTTACAGAAATTTATCTATCTGAGTTAAATTTTGTCCAAAGGGATAACTTTCACTAAAATAATGCCTGGAGAAAACAGACAGAATTCCAAATGTAGACTCCTCTAATGAGAGCCAGCAAAATCCAGATAAGTCCCATGCACACGCAAAGACTTTTATTTTATTACAACTGTACAATAGATTGTAGACTCTGTAGGAACGTACATTCAGCGCAGAAAAATTAGAAACATTCCATTGTTTAGTCTGATTTAATAATATTTGCCACTTGCTGGGTGCATTCAGAGAATGGACTCTCATGCCTGTGAGAAAATCTGGTCACTATTTCTGAATATTCATTCAGAAATTCATTCAATATTCACAATTTCTGAAGATTCATGTCTTCCCCACTCTCTTATTTTAAAAAGGAATTAAAAGCCCGTTGACATCAACAATAAAACTTTAGTAAAAATTTCAGTATGAGTTGGATCTGATATTAATTATTCATAAGAAAATAATTTCAAAATAATGGATTAGGTTAGACTTTAACATGTTCATATTAAAAAAAAAGGTAGAGTAAAACAAATACAGTTTTTAAAATAAAAAAATGCATTCAACTCGTTGTCATTTCCACTACCAGACACTAGAGGGGAAAAATGTTCCATGTTTTTAGACCATTAAGATGCAAACTAAGCTGTAATGTATTCCATTTTTGCATCACTTCTCAGAATAAGAATGCAGAGTATAATACATTTGTTATAGATTTTCTATTTGTAGCAGGAAATGATTAATTATACTGTATTCATATTGTTATTGATTCACTGAATTAGCACTCAGACATGGGGTTCATAACAGCATTTGTTACTAAATTGTAAGCTGGCATCAAGATGTGATACAGTCTGATTATTTAATCCTTACAGAGTATGAAAATCCATTAAAATACAATGTATTTTAATTAAAATGTAACAACTTTGTCCAGTTGATGGTAGCTTGTTCCTTTATTTTCTATGTATGGATAAGTTCTTGTGAACATGTTCACTCATGGAAACTGCATGTTTTCTTTTCTATGAAATATATCCACATTTTCATGAGCACAAAGAATTCTTCCATACTTGTAATTGTGTTTCTTAAAACAAGTCTGACAGTTTTTGTTTTCTTGAACTCTACACTCTCTACCTTCTGCTTTACCACAAAAATAAATTTTAAAATTGGAATACTTAGAGCTTTGCAAAATCCAAATACTTTGAATATTCATATCAAAATATATTTCACTGTCCATTTTACCAGAAATAAACAGATCTTTAGAAAATTCAGTGGTGTTTTCTCCTAGACTGGCACAGAAAGCAGAAATGTTAAATTGTGATGGATAGCAGGTAGATCAACAGATGTGTGCAATGTGCTCCACAAACTGAGCCAAAAAAAGTTCTAACCAGGTGTTGGAATATCTTTAGGGCACATAGCATTATAGGGCAGGATTAGAACCAGGGGGTTGTTGCCTCCTTCTTTTCTCTCTGTGTTTCTGGTACAACTCCTTAATAAAACCTGCTGTTTGTACTGCTGAGAAATGCGATTGAATTTCTCAAAGAAGCCCAAAGAAACTAGATTTCTGCTTGCCCCTGGACCTGAGCTCTGGGCATCCAGATCCCTGTGGTCCATTTCAGAAGCTCAGAGCAGGTTATCCTGCGAAGACAGGATCTCTTACCGTATTTCCTTTGCTGACTCTCAACAGGCTAGTTTTGGCAGAAGGTGTAGGGATACTCCAGGTAGGGCAGAGATCTGTGGTGTTCTGTTTTCATCCTGATAGATGCAAGAAACAGAGTGAGAGGGAGGAAAGATAAATAGGAGTGTCAGCCAGGAGAATTACTCAATATAATTGGTTACCCCTTGTCTGAGTGCCACAGTACAGTGAGAAATGATGCTGTGCTGGTTCTGCTAGGTGACAAAAGATGAATTGACAAGTAAAGAATAATATGAACTCCTATTTGATACTCATTTGGAAGGTGAGAAGACAAGGCTGCAAGTACACTTTGGGGGCCACGAAGGTGGAAAAAGGTGATCATAACAAGCAAAAGAGTGACACCTTTCTCCAAAATTATTTGACTGGTTTGTTGTTTATCAGGAGTCCCCAAAGTTTTCATGAGATTATATTCTAAAGTGTAAGTATATCTGAACATGAAGGAAAAGACCTCTAAAACCACATTGGTTTGTTTAGTCATCTGGAACTAGTCAATTTTATAGAAAGACAGCCAAATGCAGAGTTTGGATGGGATTCCATACAGCTAAACTGAAAAGATTTAATACTTTTATTTATTCTTCTACAAATATAAATTTTTAGAGATTTTTCTGGAAATTATCTTAACATTGCTTCAAAATTCCTATGCCTCTCTCAAATTAAGGGCTTTATTTTTAATCAAAATGTGCAATTAATTAGATAAACCAAAGCAACACATATATAAAAGTAATACATATATAATGGAATGATAGATTTGATATGTGATATGTGAGAGATGAATGATAAAGGGAGCACTGTCCATATGTTTAGGACAGTTTTCATTCACAATTTATAGCTTATGTGGCTACTTAGCAAAGCTGAAGCAATTTCCAGACAATGATTTTTAAAAATGAGTAGTTGGATTATCTGAAAACATATCCATTGCTGATGCAGTTATTAAATGTCATCTTCAGTTTTAAAGAAGATTAAATCACTCCTGCTAATATCAATGAGGCTGATGTATGTTCAACAAGGGGAAAATATATCCCTAATGAATGAGAGTTGTCACTGAGATTTCTGATTATGTTAACTAGTAGTTATGTCTGCTATTCTGTCACATTGCATTCTAACATTATTAGTCAGCAACTTTGTCTATACTATGAGTTATCAAGAAAATGCACCTAAAAAATCAATTTTTACCAGAGTCAGACTTCTGCCATAAACTGACTTAGTACAAACTTAAACTCCTCTGATACTCTTATAGGCCTTTATCACAGCTACCTCCATTCGATTTTGCTTTCTTCATGTAGATGGAAAAATATTTTTTGCTCTATTCTGTCTTGTACTGTCGTTTTAGTTCTAGGCCAACAACCCTGGGTAGTGCCTAGTGTAACAATTGGGACATTTTAGTACTAGCTGCTGATAGAGTAAAATAGTAATTGGCTGGTAATATTTGTAAAGTCAACTCAAGCTGCTAGATGGCCAATTCCAGTTTCAATTGGTACCAAATGTGAATTTAAACATTAAATGCAGCTTCGAAAACCTGAATTAAAGTTATTTAAAAAGGCTATGATTGAATCTGCTGCAGCTTCTTATTCATGTTGTCTCTATTGTCAAATCATTACTAAACCCACTCTTCAAATGGTTGTGTTGTACACATTGTGTACGTACACCACCAGTTCTGTATGAACAAAATGAAAGCCTACATTATGCATATTCCTAGCACAGCTGGATGGGTCCTTGCTGGGGTCCCTGTTGCACGTTTGGGCCATTTCAGATGCAGCTAAATTGACTGCAGACTCTTTTCTAGACAGTTCCCCACAGAGTAGTAAGAATCAAAGTCTGTGTCAAATCCTGTGTAAGAATCAAAACCTCTGTGTCTTGACTAGCAAGTGGATTGGAAAGTACTTCTTTTATATACGTACAGCCATCTTTCCAATGCAACTCACAGTGCAGGAAACATGTTGGCTTGCTCCTTAGAATAGACCACTGTCAAATATTACAGACAGCTTTCATAATATCCTAGTTTAAAAAAATGACAGTAAAGATTTACTACTGCCATGCACTGGGTTGCTAGCTTGTGCACCTCTTTGGTCAGTTTTGGAATATTACAAAAGAGTTCTCTCTAGTAATTTTTTTTAAAGTGGTTTTTACTTAAGTTAATTTTTTGTTTTGAAAGGGAAGACTGGTGACTATGTGATCAGCTGATTACTTATCCAGAAATCATTTCTCTTATAAAAATCAAAAATGTCCAGTTACTTACTTCTGCATATTCCCAAGTTATCTCTCCTAACTGAGATATTTTCAGGGAATCGTGGGACACAAGGTTGGAAGGGACCTCAAGGGGGATTAATCTTTATTGGCAAGAGCATAGTAAAACCACAGTCTAGGCAAGATGTCTCAGCACCATGTGCAGCTGAATCTTAAAAATGTCCAGCGCTGGGCAATCCCACATTTACCTGGGGAGATTATTCCTGTCCAGATTGTTCTCATTGTGAAAATTCTTGTGTCCAGCTGGAATCTTCCCAGGAGTAACTTGTAGCCATCACCCCTCATATTTTCCATGTGACTGCTTGTAAAAAGGGAGTTATCTTAGCCTTTAAATACAGGAACGTGGTGACAAGGTCTTTCCATGCCTTCTTCTCTGAAGGCTGAACAAAACCAGTCCTCTCAGGCTTTCCTCACAGCCTTACAGTCATTTGATCACCTTAGTGGCCCTTCTCTGAACTCTCTCCAGCCTGTACACTTCTTTTTTGTCTAGTGGGGACCAAAACTGAGCAGAGCATTCCAGGGGTGGCCCGACGAGCACTGAGCACAATGATTTCTCTCTGCCTGCTGGTGATGCCCCCTTGGTGGTGCCCAGCACCCTTTCTCTGCTGCAGCACCAAACTGTTCACTCACGTTGAGCTTGTTGTCCACCAGACTTCAAAGGAACAAAAGCAAAAGCAAAAGCAAAGCAACCATTGCAATCATCAGTCCAATGCTGATTAACTTTTGAAGATGGGCTGCATGTAGACTACAGATGCAAGCATTAGGAGAGAGCTGCGCTGCATTCAAGTCCTTAACTCAATATTTAACTAAGATATTTTTTGTGGACTAATTCATGGTCACACATATGAAATGCTAAATATACAGATTATTGGCTCAGATTCTTGGATACCCATCTGTTTTTCCAAAAAAAAGTTTTAAAGATGTCATCAGAACTTTACATACTTGACTTTTATTTGAGTATTGAATTTTGAGAGCAGATTGGGTTTTAATATCATTTGAAATGAGTGGAGCTTGACAGGCGTGTAAACACTATGTGTAGTTTATTGCATGAAAAAAGTTCCTAGTATTGGGTTCTCTCAATATGTTTTAATCCACACTTGAAATCTATCTAAAATATTTTAAAAACATATTTCAAATGTAAATGTTAACTTTGTGAAGCAACAGGAATCTTCTCTATGCCCACATTATTCACTGGATTAATGGCATCCTTTAATTAAACAAGCATATTCCTGGTGATGGCTCTGGCTGGCTCTTTGCAGAGTTTTTCACAAGTAGTATGATCATAGCTCTCAAAAACTCAGTGGGCAGAATTATGGTGTCCAATATGAAAATTCAGATTGATTTGATAATTTTGCCTCAGAAAAACTTAGAAATGACTGAGGATCTTGAGAAGTTATTCTCCTTAGATGTGACAGATTCCAGAGCCATATTTTGCATACAGATATGATCTGGAACTGGGCCAAAGCTTTTATCTGTACATTTTCTAGCTTAATGGAAGCTTAAGAAAGTTTCCTCCAAGTCTGATCCCTGTCTATATCAAATATTTGGGCATATTGGCTCATAGACTCAGGACTCTCAAAAACTTACCATTTCATTCTATGCAGATCTTACACTCAGTGATTCTGATTTATCTGCCTACAAGAGCTGCCTGTTATTTTCAGTGTTTAGCTCTGTTAAAGTTTGCAGTTATCTATCCAGAAAAATATTGATGATTAGCAATAATAGCTGAGAAAATAAAAGTTTTTGTCTAAATTATATTTATTTTAATTCAAATGTACAGAGTAAGATCTGAACTAAAATAGAATGTTGCTATCAAACAGAATTCTGGCTGGTGACAATTACAATATCTCCTAAAATACTATAGTATTTTGAATAGGCATGGGGGATAACTAAAATTTTTTTTTTCACAGACCTGTAGTTCAAAAACTGGCCAGAAATTAAACATATATGCTGAACTGCTGTGTACCCAAATAGAATGAGATTTGTGAATAGGAGAAATAAATAGACCTCTAAAAGCTCAATGTCTCATAAAATTTGTATCTGTTCAGATTATGGAACAGAAATCTGTTCCTGTGGTAAACATTGCAACTTCTGAATACAGTAGATAGTATACATCATTATGAATTGAGAATTACACATGCTTCATTTTTTAGTCCTTTTTTTATTTGTGCATATTGTTCAAATGATCTGAAAGCCAGAAATGTGGATATCTTGCATAATGATGGATGAGATGATTTAAAGAACATCCTCAGTCTTCACATACAAAGAGCAGTACAGATGAGAAACAGGCCAGTAGATTATTTATATTCTGTCATCTTTCTGAAAATGTTCCTACTATGTGATGTTAAAACTGATTTTTTTTATTAAATAAAAGTTAAAAACTAACCTTGTTAAGGATATGATCATCATTTTTAGTAAGAGTTTCTATTTTTACCAAGACATTACGCTGAAATTATTGAATAGATTTCAATATAATAGAATTGGGGTTATTTAAAAGCCCATAGAATAGTAATGATTGATTTTAGGCCTTGATAAGGACACATTGTCAAATGTATAAGACTTTGAAATTGAGAAACCACTAAATGGATTTATTCTCAGTGCCTGCAACTGTGTATGGTTTCCTCAAAGCTGCTGTCATTATGTTGATTAACTTAAGCAAACATATTTGGACCTGCAAGTTTTCCTCCAATACAATCAGAAGAAAATGCAGAGAAATTGCACATAGGAGTCATCACCTTTTGTCTTCCATCTACCAGAAGCTGAACACAAGTCCAGTAGCAGTACTTTTCCTACAATGATCATTGCAGTTACAATTTCTCTCAAACCCAGAACCCTTTTTAGAGGTGGTAAGATGAATGCATATTAGCACAAACACTGGCCCTTTCCCTTTTAATGTTCTTTTATAGCTGGCCTTTGCCAAAGGAATACAGGGCTATATTCATTGCATTCATTCTTAAACACAACACAACTAAGAGCAAAGAAGACAATTCTATTCCCAGAACAGTTAACTTTGCAGGAGAAAATGTCAGATTTGATAGATTTGTTAACTTCAGTGGCTGCACCAACATTTAATGACACAAAAAGTATTCACCAGTTAGAATAAAAAATTACCTGAAAGATTGAAAGTAGGTTTAATGATAAAGTTTTGATAAAGAACATAAGCATTTTTCTTCATTTTTTCAAATATTTAATGGTTCTGATAGTTTTATATAGAAATTCTAGTACAACCTCCATGCGACATTGCCATGTGTTTATAATGTCAAGATCACCAGGATAGGGTATTTTTATTATGATTTCTGAAGACTTCCAGTAGCTAGATAAGAAACACATTCAAATCCATTTTAGTTTACACTTGCCACTGGCAAAGGCGCCAATTTTTTATTAACATCATGGCATAAAAACTTCAGGACAAAAAGCTGTCCATCATTTAGTGATGGGCACTGTGATATCCTTTCATGTATCTACAAGACTAAGGAATATGAAACATTTTTCTTCAGAGGCTGTCTTTTCCCATATGCCATCCAACATCAATATAACTTTATGAGAAAAAAAAGCAAAAGTATTGGTCCTAAAGTGATTAAATTATCTTCAAAGGCCTCATTCTTTTTTTTTTTTTTTTGCAGCATCCATGCACTGAGAGCAGAGCTTGTCATATTGAGCTATCATGTCCTCCACTATTTGTTCCTCAAACTGCGGGTAGAAGAAGGGGAGAAGAAATTAAAGAAAAGAACAGAGAAGGAAGCAGAATAATAAAAATAATAATAGCCAGTATAATTTTGGAAGTGATCCATCAATTTGCTGTCTAAAGAAGTGACATATCTTCAATATCTTCTGCTGACTCAGGTCAGCCTGGACATGACCACACTGCAGCCATTTTAAGATTACTGGAATTAGCTACAGCCCTGTCCGAATGAAGGCAGCCGTTCTTTTGAAAATAGAAATTTTGCTTTTCTGAGCTTTTAGCAAAATCTATAACATACAAAGTGGTCTCTACTAGGTGCTAGGGTTTTTAAAATTAAACTCTTGATCCAGCCTCATAACCATGAGATTTTTAAAAAATAATCCCTTTGCTCAGAAAATTAAGGTAAGACTCTACAGCAAACACTGATGCTATAGTAAGTATAGTAAGGCAAAGCATCACCCATCAGCCTAAAAGACACTTAAGAACTTAATTAATTATTTTTTTCTCTGAAACATCTTGCAGACTGAGGGACGTCTCCATAATTAATTTCTCTGGTATGTTGTATGAGAGTTTTAGACACAGAATTTCAATTTATTTCTATACACAGGATTCAGTCCAGATAGTGAAATATTTCTGCTTTCTGTGAAAAGCATTATTTTCTTTTTGTTGATCTTTGTCAGGAAAACCAAATCATTGAGATATCTGGTTTCTTACCCTTGAATTTACTTCAAAGGATTATTCAGACCCTTATATGAATGAATCTATTGGGATATTTTATTCATTCTTAAAAACACTTGAGTGCAAAGAAATTAATTCAGTCTTCAGAATAGTTAACTTTACAAGGAAATAGGTTACACCTGATTTTTGAATTTTGGAAATTGAATCATAATGAATTTGTAAATAGAAATCTAAAGAGATACTATGTGAAAATAAAAACCCAATTTACTAAGCCCACATTACACTTTTTTATAATTATGCTGTTTTTTCTGGATACGATTTCTTAAAAAAATTATTTTTATTGCTTCTTGGAATTTTCTTCTAGAAAATCATTGCTTTGATATCACTACACTCCAGGGTTTTTGGGGGAGAGAGTCAAATGACTAAAATAATAAAATGCAGTAATAGCTGCTACTGGAAGTTTCCATGTGTGTCCCTTGAAGGGCTAGATTGTGTCCAATAATATTAAGTGTGAATAATATACAATACAGGATGTATTTATGTTTGGTTTGATAATTCTGCTAGATTTCTGTCATTGGCTCTTAGGGAGTTTGGATTTCTCATTTCTGTGAAGTTCAATGTTCTCAGTGAGCAAGGTTCTGTAGGGAGCACTAAAAGGTCACTATATAATAATGTGTTCTCAGTGAATCATTTTATGTATGAACAATGTGCTTATAAATGATAAAATACTAATGCAGTCATTTAATACTATAAACCCTAGTCCCAATACTCTATATTTGGGTAATTAACTGAAATAGCTGTGAGGTTGATTTGTAATTTGAAGCCATGTATACCATGATTTTTGAAACTTATGTCTTGAATGGACTGTAATCAAATTTACATCAACATCTAAATTTTTATTATGAGCTAGGGGCAACAGTGATTTCAAGTAATCTTCCCCTATTTATAGAAACCCAAATCCATGGCAGTCACTACTTTTTTCCACCATACAGCTAAGATTTTTCTAGCCCTGTATAGCCTATATTTGTTCTTTTGGGGCACTTCAGCTTGCTGGATGTCTGCTGGAAACCCAGCAGAGCAGAGAAGAGGCAATCTAGAAGGTTCCTGGAGAGTGGTGGAGGTGGAGGTGCCCCAGCAGCGGGCGCTGGGTATGAGCCCGTGGATGGACAGGAGCTGGCCGTGTGCCCGGGTGGCCCTGGCCATGGTGTCCTGGCCTGTGCCAGCAGCAGGGTGGCCAGCAGCAGGACCAGGACAGGGATTGTCCCCCTGTACTCAGCCCTGGCGGGGCTGCTCCCTGAATCCTGCGCCTGGTTTTAGGCCGCACACTGCAAAGAGCACATGGAGGGGCTGGAGCCAGCCCAGAGCAGGGCAACAGAGCTGGAGAGAAGGGCTGAGGTACAAGTCCTGCAGGAGAGGCTGAAGGAACTGGGATTGTTCAGTCTGGAGAAAAGCAGGCTCAGAGACAACTTCACTGCTCCCTGCAAGCGCCCAAAAGGAGGTTGTGGTAAAGTGGGGATTGATTTCTTCTGCCAAGTCTCAAGTGAAAGGATGAGAGAAACTGGCCTTAAGCTGTGCGGGGGAGGTTCACATTACATATTAGAAAAAAAAACAAAACCAAAACAACAAGCCACTGATGGAGGGGTTGGGTGTTGGAAAAAGTTGCCCAGGGAGGTAGTGGGTTCACCATCTCTGGAAATATTCAAGAGACATCGGGATGTGGCGCTTGGGGATATGGTCTAGGGGTTATTATGGTGGTGTTGGGTTGATGATTGGACTAGTCGAATTTGAAGGTTTCTTCCAGCCTTGATGATTCTGTGATCTGGGTGAGCAAAAATAGGCTAAAATGCACAGGATATTAATTACCCCCATTTTTTTTCTACTATTAAAGGACATTGAAGGTATACTTCTGCAGTTTATGGTAAAAATCACAATTGCAATACTAACTAATTGCACGAACATTTGTTCAACAACCATTTTGCTGTTGAGATTTGGTAGAATCCAAGCATGAGAAGATGCATTTCACAGTGCACCTGTTCCGCTCTCATGCTTCACCTGTGGAGAGACTTTCCAAAATGCAGTTCCCTGGGGCAGAAGGGAAGTGGAGCAAGTCTCTCCCCATCATGCTATCAAAAGTGCATCCATTTCTCTGCCCATCTCCCAAGGCTGTCAAGGTCCTTCTGAAGGGCTGCACGGCACTCTGTGTTGTCAGCCACTCCTCCCAGCTTTGTGTTCACTGAGCTTGTGAGGAGGCATCTGCCTCTTCATCCCAATCACTGATGGATATGCTAAACAATACCTTGGTTTGTTCTTTTGATACTGGTCCTGCTTTTTACATCATCTCACTTTTATACCACTAGTGAAAAACTCACATAATTACTTGCTTATGTGAATAAAGTTGGATGTATTTGTTCCTTTGTTTGACTTAGTGGTTTGGCATAGATTTTTAATTCCTTGCAGACTTGCAAGAGATATTTTCAGGGACTGTCTTTAGAATGAAAAGTTTAACTACTGTTGTTCTCTCTGAATAAGGGTAGTTGTTACCTTTACCTTTCCCCTCACTCTGCTTGCCACATGTTGTTAGTTAAGGCATATGTGAGTGAGGTTTATCTCCCAGAATAAAGGGGGAATTACTGTCCTCAGAAGCAGCTGAGCAGGGTCAATAAAAGCAAGCACCAGCCAACAGGAAGGCATTGAGAACAAAGCTTGCAGCTACAGCAAGAACTGGGATGGCTGAGAAGAACAGAAAACTCATCAGGCCTAAGAAATGAGAAGAGGACCACAGGAGACATCAAAGTATGGAACTGACAGAAAACAATTCTGGAAGAAAGGAGATGCCTTAGAAATACAGGGAGAAACTGGTTTGGTTTTATTGTTCTCTCTCTTATGCGGTTTTCTTCACTCGCTATAAGAAGGTTGATTGATCTGTTTTAAAGCTTTGACCAGATCAACATTCTTCCAGAACAAACTTACAGAAAGTAAGCTTGTTAATAAAATATATCTAAAAGTAGTGTTAAGAACTGACAGAGTCCTATTCCAGATGCTGGAATTTATAAACAAAAAAATCCACTTGGACTTTCCTAAAATGTGAAATCAAGTCTATCAGGAAGTGACTATAATGCCAAAAAATTCTACTATTGCCTATCAATGGTTTCAGCTGACACACACAGTTTCAATAAAAGGTTTAGAAGGAGATTTTTTTACCTGTTACCGAAATTATTAACTTCTGATTCATGAGCTGACCAGTTTTACACAACACAAATGAAAGCTGTTATTCAGATCTTTAGGGAAAGCTTTTTGGCTATTAGTTTAAAAAATACATTAATATGCAAGAGCAGATATTTTTGTGTTCATTCATGGAAATGGCTGAAGTGGTTCTCTGAGGAGCTCAACCTGTCTTTTAAAAATATTGAAGAAATATTTTCTCCTACAAAGCTGAATGCCAATCTTTCTGAAACTAAAGTAAGAAAATCCAGGCAGTTTTAGATGAGGTGTGAAAGGCACTTTCCCCAGCCCCACCTTTTTTTAGCATTGTCACCTGTAGAGCATTTTACAAAGACATTGTTTTAAAAATGAGATGGTTATTCCCTAATAGAACAAAGTAAAGAAATGTGAAGCTACTGTTCAGTGCTGTTTGAAGCTAAAGCTTCCTTACCACCCATTCTTCTTGACAATAAACTTTGAGTCAGGTTTTGTAACACAATATAAGTACATGGCATCTTTGACATACACTAATTGTACAGAACTTCTACTCTTTTGGCATCCTTTCAGCATAGAAATAATTTTTATTAATATTCATTGAGATAGTTATCCCACATTTCCTTGGGTTTCTTATTTTTAGTTTCATAAGTAGTAGTGTTGACTTCTGGTTTGCTAAATTTTGTTAAATAATGAATTATGTTGGCACACAGAAAGCTTGTGCCTAAAAAAAGATGAAGAACTGAGCAGTAAGGTTCAGAGGGAGAACTGGAAATGTTTTTACTGAATATTTAAAAGGATACTATCTTTAGCTGCCTATATATAGCTTTTCAGCTTGCTTAAAAGCTTTTTTTTTTCTGTAAGATTCTTGCTAACATTTAAACAAAGATAGAAAGGCGTATAAGAGAAAAAAATAGGCATTATAAAAGGAAAGGAGCTCCACAGCTAAGATATTATATGCATAACATTATGAGATTAAGTTTATAATGGTGGTATAATTTTCCAGATTTGTTTTGTTTTCACACAGTGAAAGGGTTCACATTTTTACACCGGTGATATTGAACTTAATTTTACAAATTGTGTTTGGTTTGTCAAAGTGCTCAGTTAGGGTATTTCTGAGTCATAACAAAAATCAATGGGTACAAATAATTCGGATGAGATATCATAGCACAGCTTTTAAATGCACCCACACTGAAATTACTGTAATACAAAATCCAATACTTTTGACAGCAAGTGTAGGTTTCAGCAGTTTTGTGTTATTGTGCTGGACAGTCTTGTGCAACATGTTAAGTAACAGCACTGAGTGTTAAGTTCTGAAGACATATGTAGGTACTGCAAGTCAACACCATTTATATATTTCTTTCCTATTAGCTAGTGCCATAGACTCTTAGTTTTTTGCCTGCATTCACTGATAAACAAGCAGTTTGGTCTTAAGCAATTAAAAAAAAAAGTTTCCTTAGAAATTCTACACCACTCTTCATGAAAGTAAAACCCAGAGAAAAGGCAGATTACTAAAACAAGATGGAGTGGAATAACAATGCAATAATGCAACGACCCATTTATTTGCTCACTTGCACTGCTTCAACTTGTCAGGAGAGTTAGCTGAATCATTATTTTAGCCTTTTTTTTTTCTTTTCTGAAGCCTACTTCTAAGGATTCAATGGTTTGGCAAATTTATCTGTATGCTGAATTAGATGTCTCTCTGTAAGGGAGAGAACTTCATTTAATACTGTTAAGATAAAAGGCACAAATCCAAACCCCATTTTATTTCTAATAAGCATTAAATGTAAAAGTCTTGTATTTTCTAATTAAATAATCAAGAACATATTGAAAAAATTTTGAATTCTATATCAGTAGTTGCTAAAGAGAAGAAAAATCCTTCAAGTTGACCTCACTTATGTAATGCACAGTGTGGAAATACCTGAAATCTTCCATGATGTCAAAGGGTAATCATACCTCACTCTTTGTCTAACAAGTTTTCTCTAAAATTATTACTGCTTGAAAATTATATTCTGTTCTTTATGAAAACTCCCATTATAAGGGAAAAAAACCCAAAAACCAACCACAAAGAAACAGGCAATAAATGAGGTCTCCTTATTGTGATTTCCAGAGATCTGGTCAACCCCGAGCCATATTCTGTGAAAGTCTCATCATTCAGACCAATAGCAAAAAATAGATAATTCAGTTACAATTTAAGTGGAGATATGTTGATTATCTACAAGTATAATAGTGCATCCATTTGCAGAATAACTGGGTGATGTACATGAGCATCAGTACTTCTCAAACAATTGTATACTGTAAAGATATTGGCATGAATTTAGGATAGCTTAGTCTTTTTGGCTGCAGTGAAGTCACCGTGTCTAATTTAGACCATCTAGAAGAAATACTGAAAAAATGTCATATCTTTGTCTGAAGAATTACAAGAAAGAAAACTTAAGACTATTTTTAAAGTTCTGTAAAATCTATAGTCAGGTTGTTCCTGTTGTTTTGTCTATTCTGACAGTTGCTTTTGTAATGAAGAAACTAAATACTGCAAAGATAAGAATGCCAGGGAGCCTTAGAAGAAATGAAAATAATTTATGGTCCTTCAAATGTCACAAGTGTTAAGCGTTATCTTAAATTCTTTATAGGCTGTTGCTACTAGCAATGAGGATGACATTAGAAAGCTTCGAATTCTTTTCCTTCATAACTATTTTAGTTCTATGAGAGATTAAAAGTTAGATATTAAGATAAAAGGAAAAAAAAAACCACAAGGGGATTTAGGTGCACATAAAGTGTATGTTTCCTGCAACTTTTTTGATACAAATTAAAATACAGATTTTACTTAAGATAGTGCAATATCTTCATTCTTTCTCCTCTAATACAAGATTGCAATTGTACATTTCGTCAGCAATGTATTTTAAAGTACACATCTAGTATAAGCAAACAAACATTGCTTTCCAGTCAATTACACTGTGCAGGAGCTAAAAATTATGATTAATGAATCAGGGCAATAATAAATAAACTACCTTCTTCCTTAATTTCTTATAGATTTCTTACTTTAATATCTAATATTTATTCTTCCTAATTCTTCCTTAATAAATTAATTTCTTATAAACCTACCACATATCTAAATCCATTTTTTTGGATAATACAAGGGGCAGAAATATACCCCTCTAAGCTTTTGACTGATTTAAATTGCCAGGGCTATCATTTCATTTCTGGCTGCAACAATCCAGAGTATCTGCTCTAAGAAAGTTGTCTGCTTTGTTTTTTCAGATTTTGAATTTGCCTGAAACTCAGTGTAGCCAATTTAAGATGGAATTTGTATTTCTTGCCTCATTTTTACCCCATTGTGGATGGTGCAGAACCCTGCAGCTGGTGTGGGTTCCCACCAAATTACAAAAGAATGTCTTAAGTAAAGGTTTCTCCTGGCAGTTTGTGGACATATACAAACAACAGAAAAATTAGTATAGTATAGGTGTCTAGTGGGGCTGGAAGAGTGTCTTTGGTCCAATAGCTGGAGCAAATTTCACAAGGTTTTAAAATCTTTTTACAGAAAAAAAAAGAACTGCACATCTTGGGGTCTTTACTCTCTTTTAATCCAGAGTTGTTTTCCCATACCCTGTTCCCTTGATTTGTTTCTCCATCATAAAGAGGAAAAGACAAACAGTAGAAATGATGGAAATTAAGATCCTTCACCTTGCTGCCATGTATTTGGAAGTTACACTTATTTGCCTTTTTTCAGTTTCCAGTGGTAATACATTATAGAACAGCAAGGATTCTTGCTACCATCAGTTACTTTCATAAAAAGCCCCACTAATATTGCAATTAAAATATCACTTATTCTGGTGAATTCCCCATAATACTTGATACCATTTCACTTGCTCCACTCTGCTGTGGAACCATTCAACCTGACTTTCCTGCAGCAAGTGCAGAAAATGAAGAACTGAAAGGAAGGGAGGAAGAATTTAAATCACCTGGGTCTGTGATACACTCCAAAAATCATCAAACTGATAATCATCTATGTTTTCTTTTCTAAGAAACTTGGGACAACAAAGAGAAAAGGAAAAGAGGGGGAAATGTGGATGAAAAAGGCTTCTGTCAGAAACAAAAATTTTGGGTTGTAAGTCAGTGAGGAGAGAAAAAACATGGTGATGGAAAAAATATGAAAAGGAGGAAAAGGAAGAATTCTGAAATAGAGAAGGGATAGAGGAGGGGAGAGTAACCACACATGTGTAACTCTATAGAAGTGACTTCTTCTATAATGCTACTTTTAACTTTCTTGGCAGGTGTCTTACCACTGCTGATTTTAAGAGAAAAACTGGGAAGACTATTTTATAAACTCGTTTTACTAGCTTTGCTGTCTACTGTCTACATTAGCTGAATGATCAGCTATACAGTTATTAGTCATAAATAAAAAGAAAATGGATTATTTTATCCTCTTGAGAATTTTTAAACTTCTTTTTCATCCCATGAAAAATTCTGGACAAATTCAACCACAAAGTCCTGTTACATAAAAGTGTGACTTTCAAAGAGATTCAGGAAAGTGATTTTGTGTTTGCAATGTTTTATGCAGTATAGAAGACTTTCCTGTCAGGCTCTCCTGTCAGTTATGTGGTTGCAACTTCACTCCCCTGTTTTCACCAGCTTGTTTTCTCAAAATACATATTAGAACTTGGAAGGGAATAGATTGCATCTTCACATTATCTAGTCCTGACAGATCTGTGAGATCTTGTAAAGACACAAAACATAATTATATTTCATAAGCACCCATCTCTGCCTGTTCCTATGCTCAAACTATATATTAGTTTTATTTATCTGAGCTCTGATATTACTGTGAACAGTATAATTTTTGTCTTTCCATATATTTCTAGTGCAAATAGAGTTGAAGAGGGGAGAAGTACTCCCACACGGGCTCCGCTGGGATGCGGTTCGGTTGCGTGATCCTCTGACATCAGCAGCATCGTTATTCTAATCGGTTTCACACAGCTTGCTGAGCCTCAGTGTTCTGTGACATCTAGGCAATACCTTGTTGGAGAACAGGCTGTCCACAGGATTTTTTTTCCCTCCCAAATGAATCATAGAAATTAGAGATAGAAAAGATCAAGTCAGAAGTGGTGATATAATTCCCTTCTGTAAAAGTGGATAAGTTATTCAGGCAAATCTATTTGATCTCTGAAATATGGCCATCGTGATAGAAGAAGCTGATGTTCAAGGGGGATAGATGTTCTGACACACCCACCCAGTGAACTGTAGAAGGAACAGGCCAGGCAGATATCAGAGCCAAAACCAGGGTCACAGAACTTGAGACATTCACCTGTGTGTCTGCCTGCCCTGGTTTCTAACTTTCATCTGTAAGACAGCAGGACTTGTTGATTCACATCAGTGTCATTACAAGCCTTCTTGATATTTTATGTTAGGTCTTGGCTGGGTGAAAAGGGTTACTTTTATCTTTTACTTCTATGTTTTAAAAGTATAAAACTCTATGACAGTGCCAGTTTAATACAATCTTGTTGCCAAAGTAAATAGCTGTGATAAAATTTTAGAAATTTCTGTAAAAGGACAGAAGTCTTGTTCAATTTGCTGCTCCTTCTAAAGCAAAATATCTTGGACATGAACCCATTGTGGAGAATCTCAAAGCAAATTATTTCATACCACTGCATAATGTAACAGAAAAATGAGCATATCCTGAGGTGGGCTGTAGCTCTGAGAGCTATCTAAAGTGCTTTTTAAAATGGAATTTCTTAAAAGCTGTTAAAAAAGACCCAGACCCTGACCACTTTTAGATTTAAGTTCAGTTTCACAAGAGATCTTCAGTCAATGCCAACTCCATTTTATTCCTGTGTTAGGTACCTAAATAGGCAATGGTTGTCTCGGTCTTTTCTTTAGTGCTGCTTTCCTCAGGTGCTTTATATTTCATGTCAGGTAAATTCATCCAGTAGATAGTGCTGCCCTTCTTGGCACACCCAGAAATACCTCAGTCCTATCAGTACTGAGGTATTCAACATCCCATGCACCTCCTAAACCTTCCACATTGTCCAAACTAAGGATGCCTCTCATGTGAGAGGCCCAATATAAGAGATATTTTCAAAGCAGCCCTGGCCTGTCATACAAAACTGCCAGAGGCAAGGAACTTCCCCAAGTCTGTAGCACTCATCCAGCATATGGATTCAATTCCCTTCTGTGCCTGAGAGTAAACTCACATCACTTTCCTCTCATGACTGAACCACCAAAAATAGCAACAACAAATATTTTTAGACTGTGAGAAGGAGCGCAGGAGCTTTCTCACTCACATGTGTACCATGGGACTGCAGACAAAGATGGTAGGTAATGAAACTACAGAAAGCTCTATGTTGTTTGGCATATCTGTAAAAACAGTCATCTCATCTGCATACTCTTTGGCTACAGTCAACTTGGACCTGATACACAGCCATTCCTTTGGTCTGAATACTACATAATTTGTCACTGCCATTTTCTGCCAATTACACTTTCATGCATCTGATTTTCTTGGCCAGAAGATGGCATAGGCATTTCAAATTTAATTGTTGCTGCAGCCTCGCTGGAAGGTTCTGTGTGATAATTAATCTAAATACAGTATAGCATTTTCTTTTCTGAATGCATCAGTAATCTTTCATTTATGCTGTGCTGATTATGTAAATTTTTCTTCAACTTTCAGCACAGTAAACCAAAATATTACAATATGGATTATTCTGATAGCTCTTTAACAAATCTATTCTTCAATATTTCTCTAATATACTGTTATGTAGTTCTCCAGCTGTCGAGACCTGTAAGACTCAGAATCCTAGATTTCTATAAACTGGAATTAAATGTTGAGGTTACTTAGGTCATTTCAGTATCTGAACTTACCTGACACTAAGTATGTCTACTTTTGTAAGAATATAAATTAGTTTAAACCTCAAATATTTAATATTCTCCCCAGTGCTACCAGGTTACCTGCCCATCATCATTACTTCTGTAGGCAGTGGCAATGTCTTTAATTGTCCTGTTGGTTTCATTAGCATCCCAATGAGATGATAGGTCTGAAATTCCCTTCTCTGAGGTGACAGAAGTGCACGTGGAATGAGGTTTGGTGAAAATGACAAAGTAATACAAGGTCTTTTCTCAACTTAAAAGGAAAGAGAGAGGTTTTCTTACATGTGCTTAAGGCTAAAAGGTTGACTGTGGGCTTTAAATCTTTCACATTTCCCTGCATCACCACCTGCAGCATCAGGGTTAACTTGCGGATGAGAAGAAAAACCCACAGGCCCATCACGCTATTCAAATTTAATGTGCACGTGGACTTCTTGATTCAGGACAGGTTTATAAATAGTGCTTTCAGTTTAAAAATAGGCTTTTCAGATCTAGGGGAGTTGATATTATGATCTGTAAAGTGAATGAAGCTCCCAGGAGTAACTAGAGCTTATGTAATATTTATTCCTACATTTTTGCTCAGCTGTTTTGTGCCATTTTGATGCTGAGCTGCAAGGACTGTTGGTTTCTTAGACATTTCAAATCTTTCTTCACTGAAGCTAGGACTGCACACTTGCTTGTCAAGGTAACCTTACTTGACTTTGGGATTTTTCCTAAGAAACCATGGTCATTGTCCCCACTCAAAGCTATTTTAATTTACCAATTTATGTTGTGCATGATATCTGTGAAAAATCAAACTGTGCTGCTAGGTGCAAGAAATTTCCAGTATTAATTTAATGCTAGAAAGATTATGAACTGATCTTTTTCTTGAAACATTCTGACTGGTTGTTCTCACAGGTAGAGGAAACACTGAGTAGACCTAAGATCTGTTTCTGGATACACATAAAAGAAAAAGTTGTTGTATTTCTATTAGGTACTCACAAAAGCAGCCTTCACCTCTTGATTTTGTAACAGTTTATGATGTTTTGTAAATGAAATATTGGTGCTAATGGAATAACATTCAGGGCAAAAATGTTCATGGAATATGAAACACATCTAGCTTTAATACTTGTCATTGGGACACAATTTGTGCATGGAAAATAAGCACAGGCCTGACAAAATACCTCTGTAAGGAAGAAGTTCATCTCTCTGATGCTGTACCCAGTTATGAGATATCACATTTAAGTTTCTGATGCTGCAGGCATTCACTGGTGAGCATCTATCATAGTCTTGTTTTCAGCTAGGAGCACAAGCTCTCAAATTAACATCCTGAGCAAAGGCTAGAATAATCAGAAAAATTTCATAATGCCAAAAAAATCTGTAAGTTATCCTAGAGGAAAATTGGTAGAAGTATTAGAATTATCAGAAACCAGTACTTAAAAATGTAAATAACTTTTTGTGCCATTAGATGTGTAAAAAATATGTACATAACAAACTTGTATGATATTTGTATGATATGATACTTTCATGATATTTAAATACTATTTAATGCCTACAAAACATGATCCAAATTTATAGGAAAGCATCCATTGAATTAAAGCTAGTTATGAAACAATTGGAAATGACTGGCAATAGCTTACAAGTGGTGAAAAGGCAGTAAATAAGAATGACATTAATCTGGTTATTAGAAACTAAGTTTGATCTTCTAAAAATTAACATGTTCAACCAATTACACTATCTTCTTTCCTTAAAGATATACTTAGCAAGTAAACATCAGAGGTCTGAGACAATGGCCACTGAAAAAAAATCCTTTTATGTGACTTCAATGACTGCTGCACGTACTGTTTAGTCTTACCTAAAATATAAAGCAACTCCAGTTGCCATAAAGATTAAAACCCTCACCTAAAACTGGTCCAACTTGATGAAGCAATAATGGAAATGTGATGGTATGTGTTTCAAAATGCAACTACAGGATGAAAATATGAGGGCTTGTGGAAAGCATTTCTTGTAAGAAGCCAAAGCATTATTTATCCAGGAAAAGCTTTGAAAAAGGTGAATAGAATAGTGACTTGGCAACCAGTATTAAAAGGTATAGAAATAACTTGTGAAAAAAGAAAATGTAGCCATACTGATGTTGCCAGCAATATGAGATCTTTTCTAAAATTCAGTCAGATTTTCTGAGTACCAAATATTCTAGCTGGAATCCCCCTAATGCTTTAAAATACTGTTGCTTTTTTCCATACATAAGATATTTCCCTTTTTTACAGTAGGTTATTTTCACCAGACTAAATATTTTAGAAGAGTTCTTCACAGCCCTAACACTTGAGGAAAGAGCTCTGTAGACCACATCACCCTCAGTTCTCCTAAACCTGCCAGAAGTGATTTCTGACCTGCTGGCAAAGTGTTCATCCCTCCATTCTAATTCTAGGGCAGGCATTCAGAACTGCCCAATCCATGTAACTTTAATCTTTTTCCATTAATATCCTGTTCATATTGAAGTTGCTAGAAATTTCTGGAAGCTTTCTAATTATCATTCAGGACATACTTAGCACTAAATCTAGGGATTAACAACACACAGAGTAATTTGTATATGTTCTGCAAATACAAGTTGCTACTGATACAATGACATCATGTAGTTCTTATTGAGGCTCTTATATTCATTTTGGTATCTTGGCAATCCCATAAGCATTTTTTCTTATAATCTGTGAGGGTCAAAATTTTTACACTCAGTTAATGTTGTATTGTGCTCTTGGAAAAGTCAAATTTCTTAGGAAAGCCCTTGTTTGTTTTGTGTTGCACTAATGCAGCTTTATATTCAGCAGGTAGATCTGATGTTGCTATGTGTTTGCTGAGCAGAAAGGCTTCTTTTTCAGTGAGAGTGGTGAAAATATTTAGTGGAACATTGCTTTAGACAGCATCAAAAAACATAACCTGCTCAAGCTGGTTACCAGTAGATTATCTTGCTTCCCACATACATCCACTGCACAACATTTGCTTAAATTTATTAAAGCTTATTTGGCTTATGTCAAAGTCAAGAAATTCAACCTCTGCCTTCTCAGTTCAGCCTGCTGGTGTTAATGCATAATAATATATTCTTTAGGTACACAAATCACATTTTTTCACAGTTACGTGATCTTACTCTCTAATGAGAATGAATATTTTTTCTTCAAGGAAGAGTTATTCAAGATTTCGATTTTGTGACCTTTTTGAAGGGTTCATTATAGAGCTTCAGGCTTCATTTGTAGCATTCTATTCAAACCTAACTCTGGAGATAAAAATTAGCCCTTTCCTACATACATTTTTAGGATGCTCACCTCTAAAATACCAATTGTGCTACAAACATAAGAGTTTAATTTCACAATATGGTATTATAATACAGGAATTTTATGGATTAGCAATATTTTCCAGTGATTGTGGTACCTAAAGCTAGGATCATGTTTTTTAAATTGTTTATTATATAACATATGAAAGCTCAACTTCATTTCAGATCCACCTTCAGGGTCTGAAACAATGAACCCCAAAATATTCAACAATCATACTAATGCCAATTTTTTTTTACTTAAATTCTCTGTCTTAGCAAAAAAATTTCCACGCTCATAGCAAAAATTTATCTGAACTCAAGCATTAAAATAACCCTTCCTGAAAGGCAAATTAAAAGTCCTGTCTGCAAACAGGTACCTGGTTTCCAAGCAGTTTCCACCCCCAACACTTTACTCATTCAGCTGATTTGCTAACCATGAGCTGGCAGCTTGCGGCCTGATTTCCAAACTCATGATTTCTTTTTTTTTTTTCTTCAAGATAGACTACTAGGATATCCTCCTATCCTCATGCTGGCCTCCAATTTTCACATGAAACAGCTTGTGTTTCCAAGATTTTCAGTTTGTCATTCTACAGCAGCCCGCTGAAAAAACCTGGAACAACCATGGTGCATGAGTTCATGGAAGACTGAAATTTGGCTGATTCAGAGACAGAGTGCCTACTCTTCCTAAACTCATTTTTTTCCAAAGCTAAAACCATTCAGAGAAATGTATACCATCTGTCACCTTTCAATACAGCACTTTTTAAAGGGAAAAAAACCCCTTAAAACTTGTCCTTATCATTTGGCTAAAGTGAGTAAATAATGGCAATGTTAGCAATAGTAATGGTGAGCAGTAGCAGAAGTTTTAGTGGGTGGCAGAGAAAAAACGTTTAGGATGGGCAGTCTCCAGCTAAGCAGGAAATTAATAAGAAAATATAAATAAAATTCTTTCAAATGTTGCATTTTAATAAGTATCTAGGGTTTATATGCTACCATTTCATCAATCCTGCAATATTCTGGACAGGGGGAAAGAAACCTGGCGGCAGCAGCTTTTCATTTACTTTCCACTTTTTGATTCATCAGATAAACAAAGAGCTCTCAGTTCCATACAGTCTCTTGTTCTTGTATCAGTTGCCACTATGTCAAAGATAAATTCTGAAAGCAGTGCTTTTTTTCCTGCGTCATCTTCTGCTTAAAGAAGCTCTGATGTTTGTGCTGAAACGATCTGGAATTCTGCCAAAGGCTTCAGGATAAGCATATTTCAGTCTGGCAGTGAATTCCCAAAGACAAAACAGCTACAGACACCATCACAAGAAAGTTATTTATAAATCCAGATACTAAATCAAGAAAAACTAGTGCAGCAGTCTTTTAATGGAGGCCATTTGTTCCAGGTGCCATTAGTATAAATATCAAATGTGGTACTTTGTGCATGTATCAAAATTTAAACACAACAGCGTAGGTAGCATCCAGAGAAAGAGAATTTCTGTTTTTCTCTGACAGTATTATTTGCAGATTGAACATTTCTAACTGGTCATTTAAAGCCTGAGATTGATAAGAGACTATGCATTTGAAGATATTTGAAATAATATATTTAAAAAGTAGTTTTGAGAATTTTAGCAGCTAAAACACCCTATTGGTCCATAGATACTTTTGCCTTTCCTACTAACCTGCTATTATCTGTTTATATTTTATATGCTGAGAATAATTTATATTTTATATGCTGAAAATATGCATAGAACAATTCACCAAGCCCATCTTGGATTAGCGCTGAAGTCCTACATCATCTGAAACTAATAATATATTTTATTACAGGTTGCAATAAAAGCTCGTATTTAATCTTCCATGAATAATCTAAGAACTACAAAATAGAATATCAAATGTCTATGTACATATGTATTTATTTACCTACAAACACCCATGTAAAGATAAAATTGAAAGCTTTCTGTACTTATGGACGTGAATAACTAGGCCTTTACATGTAATAGTTATTTTAAAGAAATGAATAAAAGTGACATCAGTGTTTCTTGTGAGCCTCTTCTTAGAAATTAGAATGGTTGGGAGATATTCAGATGGGTTATCATTTAAGCAACTAAAAAAAGCAAACATAGTTTCTTCTCAAAACATGAATTCAAAATCTGATGGATTCTATTTTCTTTGAAGAATATCATCTCCCTTTGTTTAAAAGTTATTCAGCAGAATGTTCCATTTCTTAATTTTCCAGCTTGGAAGTAGAGAAAAATGGGGCATCAGCACTGTCTGGGAACTGTCTAGGCCACTCCACAACATCTCTTTTTTTACTGAAGAGCATGTCTTTAGGAAAGACAACTGAGTCTGTGTTCAACAAGACTCTTAGAAGTTAGGGTTATTTAAGTACTTGCCAGCAGATTCAAAGAGAATAATGTAAAAGTCATACTAAAGTCATGGAAGCTTGAAATATAAATGGGAGAAAAGAGATTTTAATTTCAAGACTGGACAAGTTAAGGGCTAGTTAACCTAATGAAAGGAAATTAAATAAAGAAGGTAAATTTGAGTTTGGAAATTGATTAGAAACATTATTTTTGCTGATTTTTCAAGAGAGACTATTTAAAACCAAAGCAAGCCTTAAAGTTATGAATATTTCGATTTGATATGAATTCTAAGTCTGTGTGATTGAAAGAATCCAAACAAGTGGCATGATAAAAATAATAGGCCATGGTAGATAACCTTAAAGCAGTTTACTTTCAAATTGTTCATCTTTAAGTTAAGCTACATTTTTAAACTAAAAATGAGTCTCTTGTTTCTGATATATGACAATGAATTTTGAGCCAGAAAGTAGGAACTAATTACATTTAAAGTGTTCCACTGAGGCTGCTCATTAATGTAACGAGAGCAGAAATGACAGAAGGGAGCAAAAGAAAAACTAATACTTGCCTTTTTATATTTATTTTACAGGAAATGTGTTTGTTGTAAGCCTGGCAGTTGCAGACTTGATAGTAGCTATCTACCCTTATCCACTGGTCCTCACATCTGTGTTTCACAACGGATGGAAACTGGGATACCTACACTGCCAGATTAGTGGCTTCTTGATGGGCCTAAGTGTCATTGGATCAATCTTCAATATTACAGGCATCGCTATCAATCGCTACTGCTATATCTGCCACAGCCTCAAATATGACAAGCTGTACAGCGACAGGAATTCACTGTGCTATATTGTCCTCATTTGGGTCCTAACGTTTGTCGCTATCGTGCCCAACCTGTTTGTGGGATCGCTGCAGTACGACCCCAGGATTTACTCCTGTACGTTTGCACAGTCTGTGAGCTCAGCATACACTATAGCAGTTGTGTTTTTCCATTTCCTGCTCCCCATAGCCGTGGTTACCTTCTGTTACTTGCGAATATGGATCCTCGTTATCCAGGTAAGGCGAAGGGTTAAACCGGATAACAACCCGAGGCTGAAACCACACGACTTCAGAAACTTTGTAACCATGTTTGTGGTGTTTGTACTGTTTGCAGTCTGCTGGGCCCCCTTGAACTTCATAGGCATTGCAGTGGCTGTCAACCCAAAAACTGTAATCCCCAGGATTCCAGAGTGGTTGTTTGTGTCTAGTTATTACATGGCGTATTTCAACAGCTGCCTTAATGCTATAGTATATGGACTCCTGAACCAGAACTTCAGAAGAGAATACAAGAGGATTATTGTCAGTTTTTGTACAGCAAAAGTTTTTTTCCAGGATAGTTCTAATGATGCGGGAGACAGAATGAGAAGCAAACCTTCTCCACTGATTACAAACAACAATCAAGTGAAGGTGGACTCTGTCTGAAAATGGGAATCTTACTATTATCACTCGAAAGCATCCAAAAAAAAAGTGTCCATTTTATTAGACCTCCCGTTAAGTGTCATAGTGAAATATACCTTCTACACAGAAAGCACTTTGATCAAATCCCTCGCATGATGTTTGGAAGCTTGTTACAGAGCCTTGACATATAGACCCTATTATACAATGGTATATCCATTGTATAATGACATAGTGATATCCTTGAAGGAATAAAAAGGTATGAATGACTACTTTTTTTTCTTAGATGGAGATAAGCACCTAGAAAGAGATTGAACCAGAAGTATCCGTATTGCCTGGTTTGTTTTACTAAAACAAATCATCAAACTATTCCTGTCACTTTCCACATGCTCCTTCTGTCCATGTTACAGTCCTGATTCTAAAATCTCTGAAAACTTCTTAAAAAAAAAAAATAAATCAGACCTTTATGAAATATATTACAAGATGTGAAGTCAAAAATCAAGGTAACTGAAAATTCATTAGGCTTTTTAAAAAGTACCTCTATCTATATTTCTTTGCTACTAACATGGACACGAATATAATTTTTTGGATATTAAACCTCACCGGCCCTCCTAGAGATGGCATTCTCAATTGACTTTTCAATTTTAAAATAGCTTTTAGCAGGAGAAACAAGCCTGAATGATTATCTTCAAAGCTCCAAGGGCAGGAGGATAAACAGCAAGGAAGGAAAAGAGCCATGATTCATCAGTGCAAGCCATTTCAGCATGAAAAAGAGGTGTAGGAGGGTTGGGAGGAGAAATTTAAATTGCCATTGTTTCTGAAGAGACGGTAACTCATGAAATCAGGAAGAGTCCCAGAGGAGTTTCTGGGGAAACACCTTCTAGAAGCATAAGTGAGGAAGAACTGTTTTATCTCACTTGTATACAAGGCAGAAGTTCTAAATCTCTGTGAGAAAAAGATTAATGCGTTTAATAGGAGTGATATTTGAGTATGACAGTTTTGTCTGGTTAGTGGTATCTTAAGCCCATGAAACACTGGAAAATAAGACATGTATACAGAATGTGTATTTAACATCTTTCTGAAACTGATCCCCTGAGAATAACTTGAGGCTAGCAGTTATTTTTTAATCTGTCACAGATAAAATTTTCAAATTAATAATTAGGTGTTTACCACAATTATGAACATAGTGTAATAGCCTAGAAATTAGACACCTTTAAATAACAGAAAAGAGAAGATACTACTTATAACAGTGGTACAAAGAGGAACATGTGATTCTCAGGACTTTCCACAGACAGCAGGGACCTCTTCAGTAAGGGGAAGTACAGTGTGAAGTGAGGAAAAATAGCAAGACAGGCTGTCTCCTGCAACAATGAATCTCTCTTTATAATGAAGTCCTCTGGCAGAGAAAAGTAATTCACAACAATAGGATTCACCTTCAAATTGACCTTAAAAAGAAAGAGCATTTAGTTCCAGAAAGAAACTCCAACTGTCATACCTTTTAATGCTCAATTGTTTATACCTACAGTGATGTCCAAGTACACTTCGGCTTTTCCAAGCCAATTCCAACAATGTCAGTGGGACAAAGAGCTTCTGAATAGCTATCAGACTTTTGTTAATCTATGTTAACATTTTACTTACACTGCTATTTTAAAATATTATTTACTTAACTGGAGGTTTTCCTTCAGAAAACAACTGTCATTCTGTCATAGAGCTCCTTAAGCTGCATTTAAACCTAACAGCATTCCATCTTTCTTGGATCATAGATTAGTATACCCTTGGTTTACAAATGAACTAAAGGGAATCAATTCATATTTGCTTGAAAGCCCCACTGACACATCATCATCTGACCAGTTTCTTACCTTAAAAACAGGTGCCTCATGTCAAGTTATCAACAGAACTAAATAAACAACATTGTGAAACCTTGGATATGAACTGGCAAGTCAATGCATTGCTGAGGTGCTTGACTCATCTTTGTTTACATTTTCCAGTCAGAACCACTGTGTAAATAACCAGCTCTCTTCTATTCTGGTATCATCATATGATATGATACAACATTATTTACAGCATAAAGTATATCACAGCTTTCTTCACTGTGATTTCATCCTTGGAGGATGCTTAGCTCTGTAATTTTATTGCTTTGCGTGTAATGATTTTAGAATAGCAAGGGAGGCATGACCACCTTACAAGTAAATGAGTTTTTAATGCAAGAAAAATACTATTTAAATTCTTACAAAAATTGCCTTATTAAAGCATATTTTCAATGAAAATAATGTCTTATTATATATCTATGAAAGTAGCATAAAAACAGTTAAAGTAGCTTAATTATTACTAAGTTTAGAATTCTCAAAGACCTTTCACTTCCCATTTCCTACAGAAAATGTACATCTGTACCACGTCTACATATTTATGAGCTGGTTCAAGATACTGTATCCAATATGTGGGTTATCTGAGGAATTAAAGTCCCCTGTAATTCGCAAGTGCTAAAATATATTTTTGATGACAATGAAAATGGTTTCCTATATACAACAGAACATATTATACCAAAGGTATATATTTTATTGAATAGGCCTGTAATAAAAATGGAGAGCATTTTTCAGATCTGTATTTTGAAATATTTGTATTAAATCTAAATCACAGAAATGTGCATGTTGGTGATGTTATGAGCTGCTAAATATAGCAATAATTTTAAGAAATTTATCTCTTGTTCTTCTTTGTGGGGAGAGTTGATAATTTTGTTTAAATTACTATGGATGAAAACTTTGGATGATATCTACTGCTCTCTGAAGTATGTTTTAGGTAAGGATTGCAAAAGTAGAAGAATAATGAATGATGCTTAACTCTGCAGTAATGGTTACTTTTAATTCCAGTCTATTGCTTCAAAAAAGTCAAAGTGATTCATGCAAGACAATCAGCAGCCTTGCCAGCTGCTCAATGACAATGAGCATGACAATGTAAGTTAGCCCCTC
The DNA here is from genome assembly GCF_028018845.1 of Melospiza georgiana. Taxonomy (NCBI): domain Eukaryota; kingdom Metazoa; phylum Chordata; class Aves; order Passeriformes; family Passerellidae; genus Melospiza; species Melospiza georgiana. Next base: position 2,852,822 of record NC_080434.1, read on the forward strand.
ACAAGATCTGAGTCTTTATGGTCAACATAAAGATGACTGGTGAAAATAATAACGATTTCTGTCCATTCTAAGGAGATGCAGTTTGAAATATCTGAGATTGCTTGCTTCTGTGAAAGTGGATGAGCTATGGTATGCTTTTTTATATTCCAAGTCATTAAATTTTCTTCTGTATGAAAGGTTAGCATAGCACAACTGCATTGTTGAGAGTTCAGTCTGGGTGGTTTAGGTAGTGTCCTCATCCTGTAGCAGTCATCAGTCTTGGATAGACTTAATCCTAAAATGTGAGTCTTACTCTGTGGCATCTGAAAATGCCCATCCCTTTCCAACTTCCCATCCATTTCTGATCTGAGCCCCAGTGAAGCCAAAGGACCTCTGTGAAGGAGCAGCGAAGCACCTCTGTCCCCCTCCCTGTATGCAACACACTCACAGCCTTATTGAATGCTACCTAATCCTGCAAGAATTCCTTTCCTATATCACAATCTTGATTATGTTGACAATCTGAATATGATCTTATCAACACACCTTGAACCCTTACAGATAGATAGTTTTATTGGTGGTCATCTACATTGCAAACTTCACGTTTACAAAGAAACTTGGCATTATGAAATATTTACCAGCAAAGAAAATCTTAAGGAATATATTAATATCAAACAGGGTAATCATTGTATTTGAACTGTAACTGTATGCAACAATGTAGTTTCATTTGGAGTAGCTTTGCACATTTTCTCTTTGCACATTTTCTTCTACCACTAGGCTAGTGCAAGTGCATAGATATGAAACAAGCATATGTTATTTCAATAGACACAATATGTAGCAATGATTTTACTTCTCTTTCTTCTAATTTGTTTTAGAAGGCAGGTATATGAATCATCCATAATAAAGAGACTATAATGAACAATCTGTATCAGTGTTTAGTGCATCCTTATATAATCATCACATCTTTTTCTTCTTTTTGACCACTTTTCAAATTTCATTATGTTAGATCTGATTAATTATGATATACTGAAGGGAACTGTAATTTCCCTTACATGGCACTGAAAAAATAATTGTTAAAAAATCCTTAAAATGTAATACACAATTACATAAATATATGTGGTTATCCAATTTGAAATATAATTTCAAAAACTCCTTTTATTTGAACAATTTGTTCATAAACTGTAGTAATGTTATTCTTTAATTATTTTCTAATAAATGCACTTTCTAAGTATAATTAAAGTGGTTTATGAATAATTAAGAGCTACAAATGTCTGCCATTTTGTCACTGAGGCTTGGGAAATCACACATGCTAAAGCCGACTTTCTTAGCAGAAAAAATATTCAAGTAGTGGCCTGGCTTATAGCCCATGTACTGTTTCTCAAATTTTTGCCTGTAATAAGAATTCCATTATGTGGTTTTATGAATTTACTTATTAAAAATATTATTCCTACCTCAAATGCGTGTCTGAGAGATTGCAATGTGTACACGGTGGAAAAGACTCACAGTATAAGTCAATAGTCTTTACAGTTTTTAATAGAAACAAAAGTAAATCCAGCAAAGAAGTACATATATTAATAATGGTTATAAAAAATATTTTCCAAATTGAATGAAATACTCATCACTCAAAATATCCCAGCTACCAAATACTGACGAAAGTATATACATTTTGAGAACCATGTTATTCATAAAAGTATATACATTATTCCAAAAGTTATATCCAAATACCCTTTGAGACACACTGTCTGTTTCATCTCACATAAAACAATACAAGTTCACGTCAGCTGAGGATTTTGGTACATTAGAGTTCATAAATATAAAAATTAGCTATTTTACACTATTGCACAAGCAACATATACTTTATTTCTGTGAAATTCCCCAACTGTCAGATGTTCAGGTTGTAGAAGAATGTGAATCTGCCTGCTAATGATCTGCAAAATTAACCTCATCCAACCAACCTCTTTCTGTGACTTTTCATCTTTATAAACAAATATTTTAAAAAAATTAAAAGTCTTTTATGCAGCTTCAGTCTTAATTGTATAAGTAGCAATTATTTACAGAAAATTATACCAAAGTTAAGAGGTTTGGAGACATGAAGTCTACTAGCCATTATTCTTACTGCTTGTGTTGCGTGTGTGCATATGGATTTCATTTCATTGCACCAAGAATTTTACTTTGCATGTTTGTTTCCAGATTCTAAAAGTTTTTATACTAAAGTACATACTCTTCTTCAATATACACAAATATCCAGCTAGTTTATAAAAGTCAGAGAAATACAATGATATTATCAGGTGTTTGTCTCAGACCAAAGTATTTTTCCATACAACTTAGGGTGTAAATTCTTCTGCCACAGAGCACTGCCTACATGAAAGATTCTGTTTACTTTTTAATCATAGAGATGCTTAAAAATTGACACGGAAAAACCTCTTAAAGCCCTTTGTGATAGTTTTTAAAGTAACATAAAAATATTGTGTAGATGTATGGACTACATATACATGCTTTACAAATCTCAACTCATGTAAAAATACATGTCTCCCATATATTATGTTATATTATATTATATTATATTATATTATATTATATTATATTATATTATATTATATTATATTATATTATATTAATTATATCATATTACATTGCATTACATTATATTCAAGTTTCAAGATGTTTACATCCCTAATAAATAAACACAGCCACTACAAGCACATTAAACCAACTAAAGATCACTTAGACCCCCAAACTTCTGTTTCAGACTATCTGAATAGCTAATATGCAAATAATTTGCTCACTCTGTTCTAGCCTTTCCTGATAGTTTATTAACATGCAATATCTCTCTTACCATAAATTTCACCTAGCTTGAAAGCAGAAATATTAACTGTTTCAATAATATTTATGTTCATACCAGTCATCCCTCCCAACAAATTTTGCTGCTGCTTCAATTTTTTCAGAACAACTATTAGAAATAAGTCTCCTTCAAAAAATAATGCCTTCTCTTCTGGATCCCAGGTAACATGTTTTTCTTCCTCTGCTCTGACCATGCTATCAGCTTGGCTGTCCCTTCTCCAGCTGTTCATACCAGAGAACATGTGCCATAGTGCTCTTGACTCTGCAATCTCCCTGTCCTATTGTGATCTATTATGACCACTTGTGTGTTTTAACCGTAGTTTGATATCAATTAAATACCATTTTACAGACACTCTGAAAAATCTCTGACTTAATACAAGCATACAATTTTACAGCATGAATCCCCAAGGGGTTCTATTCTTTAAATATAAACTTTGATTTATAACCTTTATAGTAATTATTTTTTCTTTTAAGTGCTCATTAATCCCATTTATCCCTTATCTTTTTCCACACATGTCAAGAACCCAGCTTCTGTGCTGAGGGAGGAATTAAATAGCTGCTAGAATAAGGGTGGCACTTGAAGTCTCCTATGGACTGTGTCAGGAATGGAAATCAAATTCAGAATAGGCAACACAAAGTATTGAACATTTGACAATAACTGCCTGTCCCCAAATATTTTAAAGAAAGAAAATAGACCTTGTTTCAAGAGGAGCTCAGCAATAAAGAATAGTAAGTAAGAAATCACCCCTGAAATCATCATCAAAAGACTTTTAGGGGAAAAAAGGAGCCTGTGTTATAAATAAATAAATCAAGATTTTATTTTCAGTCTAACTCATGTTTTATTGGCCTATTTAAAAAGTGGAAGTTTTTCCTAGTTCAGTTACAAATAAATGAACACTTGAAGTACAAACTTGTTAAGTATTGTAGAAAATATTTATTTATTTATTTATTTATTACAAGATTCAAGTCATTTAAGCGACTACATGTGAAGTATAGTTTTATACATAGAATCTATTAACATCTAGCCCTTCTTCCTTTTTTAACACTCACCCTTTATCAGTACTTTTGAATTATTTTTATGCTCCTATTTGTTAAGATGATAAAGAAACTGCAAAGCTCTAAAGCAATAAAGCCACCAAAAACCTCCAAGCTTGAAGGAAAGGACCAGCATGGATGGAGTTTTTGTTTGTGTAAATTTGTTTATAACAGTCTTCTCTTTTGATTCTTAACAGCATATCTGACAGGAGTAGTGGAACAGTCGCTCCCTCGTCCTATGGGAAGCAACGTGTAAAACACAAGAGCCCGTAGTGGAAAATCTTACGTTCATTGGGATATATTTTTGTCGTGGAAAGCCCATGAAACCTGGACAGAGAGGATAGGTGTTCTGTCATCCCAAACAGACTTGAAGGTCTGCTAGACAGATGTCTGCAGTTAGCTGGGCCAGGCAGTCAGACTGATCCTAAACAGGACTCCCCTGCTTTCTTCTAAAATTGTTTCTGGATTATTCTTTCTAGGCAGAACTTGCATTTGATTCACATACTCCTAGAATGCTGGTGCCCAGGAAAGCAGTAATCAAAAGACACAATCAATCTTATATAACATTCTATTGAAATTTGAAATAAAAAAAAAAGTTGAAACCTCCAGTGTAGCTTTCAAAAACTAATTTTTCATGCTCTTCTTAGGATATTGCTGGCAGTTAAAAACCAATACCCTAATTAATAAAAAAAAAAACCACCAACAAAAAACCCCCCCAAAAAATAAAAAAAACTCACTGGTTTTTGTAGATAAGTATGTCTATTCAGGAAGACAGGCCAAGAGACTGTTGAATGTTCTCCTGAATAACTGCAGTGCAGGGTCACATTGAAAGATGAATATTAGGTAGTGCCAACTCACCATCTAATCATCGTTAAGGATGATGCCAGTGTGGCATCATGCATTGAAAAACATTCCATTCCTTGCAAAAATACACAAATAAGGAATTTAGGAGTAGTGACTGTAGCCACATGAAAGCATTCTTAAAAATGGCGTTCAGTTTCAGCCTCAGCAGTTTATTTTTTAGTTTCATTCTTCAGCACCACAACCTTTGGACAGTGTCCCATGATGCTGAGAAGAGCTGTTTGTCATCTCTCCATGACTTTCTTGGTTTCAGTTCTTCTTCTATTTTGGGAAAAAAAAAAAAAAAAAAAAAAAGCATTCAAGGAGAACCCAGATAATACATTCCAAATATGTTTGGATACAGCTGCACGTACATAATTGTAGGCAGGTATGAAAATTAAGTTTGCCTTCAGTAAGGAATGTAACAGTTGTAGGGAATGACTAAGGCTTTTGAAAATCACATGTATTAAATTTGTTTTGCCAACACCAAATGTCAACAAAGTGAGCTATACTGAACCATTGGATTTGCATTTCCCTTGTTATCCTACTTTTCATTTAATTTCATTTAGCCATCATGTTTTCTAGGTGGCGGAGATGCCAACAGAAAATTTGGGAGTTCACTCTACACATGTCTGTGTGTGAGGGAATGAATGGCTGCTCTCTTCCAAATCCCTCTGCAGTGGGGTCTTTTCTCTCAGCCTGATTTTCTGTGTGTTTGCCTCTGCCAGCTCCAGAGCACCCCAGAGGCTCCTCTGCAGGCAGAGCAAAGTTCCCACCCCAGGGCACACCTCCTGGTGTGACGCTCAGCTCTGCTGGCCTAGCGGCACCACTCACCAGTCCTGCAAGAGGGAAACATCTCTGAAAGGTTTTGCTGGTGCTTATGAAGATCTGATGGGAACGGACCACAGTAGTAAAAGCCATTACTGCTTCATTTTACTGCCCACTAGTCCTTAATTCTTCCTCCCTAGGCAACAGAGAGCACAGTTGCTAATACCAGGGATCAAGGTATTAATGGATTTCAACTGAGTTGTGACGGTAGGTTCTGTGAAGTTTTTTCTTATTTTCAAAGCTCGCAGCAACAGAAAGTGAATTGAATTGGCAGTATTTTTTTTTAACTTTCAGACACAGAAATCTAGAATTTTCTGAGTTAGCTGCTTCTAAAAAAGCAAGTATTTTAACTCTGGTGATAAAATGAAACAGCATGTAAGTAATTTATATTAAAACAACACACTCCTTTTGTTAAAAATTTTTCTCTCACATTTATGTCAGCATATCTTGCAGGTAAAGACAGTGTGAATTGGTTGGTGTTTGAACTGTTCATCTGAACTTTTCAAGTGTTACCAGTGAATTTTATGCACTTGTGATAGTCAATACTAGTTCCATTTTATTACGGAAAATTAGAGAACATTGTGATCTCATTTAGATGAAATGTATCATCAGGACACCACTCTTTGTCTTTTTTTAAAGGACAATGAAAGAAAGGTAAGTTTTGTGCAAATTCAAGACAGAGTTATTATGTTCTTTCTGGTTAAGTGCCCCTTCTATGTTTTAGAGCTAGCCCAGTATATTTTTTGTTTCATATTCTAAAATTTGTCTAACATTGATATGCATTGCTACTCCATGGCAACAGGAATTATACTCCCAGTGTGGTTATACTTCTGTAATAAAGGACAGAGGCAGCACAAACCGTTCCTTTAAACAACCATCAAACACATGTATGCTTTACTTGCAAATAATATAGGATAAATTCTCCCCACTCAAGTCCACACCATGAATTTGATTTTCTTTCTGGAATGAGTGAGACTTGTTTAGAATTAAAAGAAAAAGAATGAAGTTGTTTCCCTGGATCACTTTGAAAGTTGTCATTTCCAGCCTTAATCCTTCACAAACCATGAATCAAGCACACAAAAACCTGAGAATGGAATTAAATAAAAATGTGATTTCAAATAATAATAATAAAGTACTTTAATTTGCCTTACATTTTCATGTCTTAAAAATGTAATTATATTCATATATTTGATTCTTCTTTAAAATAAGGATTTTTTCCAAATAAGAGAGAGATATTCTCCTGTAACTCTAAATGAAAATCACCAAATATCATAATCAAGAGGAAATTAGAAGGTGTATAGTAAGATATGTATTTGAAAACCAGCTAAAGCAGTCTCCATGTACTTCTCCCATGCTCAACAGCACAAGGAGCTTCGATATGCTTTGGTATTCCTCTATCACTTGAATGCAAAAATAGCTTGTGAATAGTTGGGAGGATAAATCACCCAACTATTATTTAACACCTCCACTCTGTCAGTCTTTTCCTCTATTATTTGCAAGTAATCCTAGGAAGGATCAGGCAGTGTGAAGAAAGCACAGTAAAAGAACTGCATGTGTGATATCTTTACTGAGATTTTTATTGCTATGCAGTACTGAGGAAAATTTGTATATTAAAATATACTTAAAAAAAATAATTCATATTACTGCTGAAATGGTGAGCTAAGAATCAGGTCACATATTCCAAAAACATATTTTCATAAAAAAATAAACACAGAAGCTAATTCTTTCAAGCTAATTCTTCCAATTCTTCAGGGCTTTTTTTCCCCGTTAGATGATTTTCTAATCCTTTTTTTTTCCCCGCTCTAAATGTTTTTAATGCTTAAAAATGAGACAATTGTACAACAAAATTCACTCATTTGGATTGTTGATCCTATAGATCCTATAAGGCTTTCAGGGCATCATAAGTGCATGCCAGCTGGAAGACCTGGGGAAAGGCCTTATACGTCACTTCCAACATGTGCATATCTGGATGAGCAAATACTGATGAATACATGCACTCCTTCTGTGCATATCTGCACAACCTTTTGTACAGATCTAGAGCAGCAGCTAGGGACAGCTGGCTAAATTCCCTTTCAGGAAGGATTTACTGCAAGTCAAACCCAGAGGTCTGGCTGCAGAAGCATGAGGGTACCTCAGGACTCCACACGGCAAGTCTTCAGTGGCAACCAGCAGAGAAGATGCATGTGCCAGTAGAATAAGCTGATCTTGTGGATTTGGTTTAAGAACATCATTCAGGATTTTACAGCAGCATGCAACTCTTGACAATTCCATCTGTACTTACGTAACCATTCCAGGATTGGGAATTGTTTCAAAAATTTCAGTATTTTGATTGCCACTAAATTGACTCCAAATTATTGTTTTGAAGATTAAAACTGAATTAACCTAATAATGCACAGCCATTTCAAATATGCATAAAAATCACTGGTTAAACATTTGCAATCCTAAAAGAAACCCACATTTAAAAGAAATAACTTTATAAATAGAGGAACTGAAGCAAGAGTTCAAAGCAAAATAAACCAACGTCAGGATGCCTTAATGAATAAAAAAAATACCATTTTGCTCAGTCTGGTTTTGACAAAGATTAATTCTGTTATGGGGGCAGTGTAACCTGCTTAAGATATACAATTTTAGGTTAATTCTTGAGAACTAAGGTGCAGCTTGAGGCAGCATAACTTTTTCCTAGCCTTAAGCAAATTCTCAAATAATTTTCTTAGCCGTTTTGTTTTCCTTTATGGGAAGCATTCCACACTACATTTACCCAATCAAATTCCAATGGGTAATTGTATCCTGTGCCTCTTGCAGATGAGAAGCCTCCAAGCTCTTTTGTAGGACCTTTCCAGAAATAACAGGGAAGTAAGCCATGTGCTGAGTCAGTCGTTCTGGCAAATGGCCCACAAGTGCAGCCTCTCCAGTATGGAACTGCACATGAAATTATTATGTGACTCATGGGCAGTCATTCTTTTACCTGACAAATCTACTCACAAAATGCAGTAAACATTAAACTCAGATTCTTGCACTGTAAATCTACTTAATCAAGGCTGGAGGCACCCAAGGTACGAGGAATTTGGAAGTCTAACTTTTCTAAGCCAACCACACAAATAGAATGTATCTTAGACCTATTGGTATTAAACTAAAAACTTTTTTTTTGTTTGTTTTTTCTTTTTGTTAACATACCAATGAATTCTGCAGCATATTTAAACAAAGGTGCATATCATCGTCCCACTTTTTTTTTACCAAAGCATCAATCTGAAAATATCCATTTAACTGTAGGTATCCAAAAGATGCTAATAGGTCATAAAAAATGTCAATATGTCATAAAAGATGTCATATAAGCTATCCAACACTCATTCAAAACTTTCTAAAATAAATGACAATTTAAAACTTTAGCATGATTAGCCTAAAATTATAATTTTTGAAATCTTAGTTTTCCTTGCACATACTTAACCATCTGTCTTCCTTTCACACTGTAACAGGTCACAAGATCAGCTATGATTTTTTATTTATTTTCTGAATCCTTAGAAGAACATGCAGGACTCTAAGCTGGTTTATGTGAAAACTGAGGTATAGGTTTGTCAGGTTCTTGAGAGGTGAAAAATTTTGGCTTACTGGAACACCACTGTGATTACATGAAAGCACATGATTTTTTAAAAGCTTCTTGGATTTTATAGTGCCTGCATAAATTGAGTATTCCTAATCTAAAAAAGGGTAGAGAAATGTCTCAGAGAGAAATTTTACATACTGGACTTGAGAAAATGTCTGTTAATTTATATTTGAAACTTAATTCTTATAAACCTGTCTTGTAAGTTGCATTCTGTTCCCTATTTTAATTCAAGTGGTTTTTTGTTATTTTAATGTATTAGGCCAGTGTGCAATTATAAAACTTGTAGCCCATATTTCCAGCACAGTATGATGTACAGACTAGAACACAGAAGGCAATGCGTATGAAATTTTGATTGTTATTTAATTCTATTTTTTTAATGTAACACAAGAAATGTTATCACATGAGATTGAGTTATAGTAAAAATGTTTTGTGATAAATTTAAATACAAGGTTCAAAATTTTCTGGTCTTAATTTCCTAAGAAAACTAGCTAAATTCAAATAACAAACATAGGAATGACTTTTTTTTTCCTTAAAGATATATGGAACAAAAATAAAATTCTTTAAAATGTTTAGATAGTTCAGTTTATGTTTTCTACAAGTTACTTTAAAAATGAAATTTCCTCCTCAGAATGAATAATGCAATTCTTTCTCTTTCAGTCCAGGGATGAGTTATTTTGATTTCAAAATGCACTTTTATCTAATGGATAGCAATTATATTGTATAATAGTTTTTAATTCCAGGGAGCTAATTTCAAAGGAGAGCTGGAAAGATCCCAGCCAGCTAAATTGCTAGAGCTCTTTTCAGAGGCCACAGAAAATGTTGCCACCACCAGTCTGCCTGTAACTGCATATATTTGCTTCCAGATTTGTGATACTTATGACAATAGTAAGGTTTGATGAGCTTGCCCCTCTCAAGGAACAAAACGTGGATAAGATCTCACAGAAACTTATTTATAGCTAACTTATTTTCAGTCATAAGGTGAAACACACATAGAAACTGCAGGAAACAATGTAATAAAACACAGTAGGAAGGAATGCTCTGCAATTGTATTATTTTGAAATATCCCTTGCTTTAATATCAAAGCAATGCTAAGGTAGCAGAAGAGGCCAAATTCAGTCACAGGGTAGGTAATTAATGGCACTTTTGACCCCAGCAGAATATAAATTTTTACCATTATCTAAGCTTTCCCATCACTTTGTGTCACCACCTCTACAGATAGCAGTTGGTGCCTTGGCTGTGCGGATTCAGACCCCTCCACCCCCCGAGGCAGAAGCACATGGTCACCGTCGGGTGAGGTGTCCCACCTGCCAGGCTCTCCTGCCACCGTGGCAATCAGAGGAACAGCAAAATATCTTCCCTCAGAGGCCTTGGGGCCAGCCCTTCCATGGCATCCAGCTTCCAGGCAGATGTCCTTAAACTGCACCTCCTCACCCCTGTCCCAGGGGCCTGGTTCCCCTGCCCAGCCAAACCCCTGGGCTTCAGCTAGCAACGCCATGACTGCACCAGGCCTTGGCCTTTTCCAGGCAGCTGCGAAAGGCTCATGTGTGGTGCCTGGTACATCCACCATCCCATGCAGTGGGAGACTCTGAGGAAGTTAAAATCACTGGCCAAGGTTCTTTTGCAGAGTGCTGTAGCAGGTGTATATTACCCAAAAGACAAAGTACAGTGCACATGCATGAGCACTTGCTGAAGAGAAGCAGCAAGTGAGGAACGTGGTGCAAGGAGAAGTGGGTTTCAGACTGATCAAAGTCACAGGCAAGGCCTAATGTTAATTATAGATATTTTCTGTGGAGTGCAGGGTGTGTGTGTGTGTGCTTAAGAGAATGAGGATCACAGAAAAATGGGCAAGTTCTGTCTGTTACAGGAAGGTAATTTTCAATTAAAGTTCAGCATATTCTTTCAGACAAAACATGGCAGGCCAAGCGGAGCACCTGCTGCTGCAGCCCAGAGGCACTCTGATGAGCCAGCTGTGACCGACTGACGTCACCTTGGCTGAAGCAGGATCTGAGGCCAGATTAGAGACAGAAATGTCCCTGCTGGGAGCCAGGCACAGCTCTCAGCGCTGGGAAGCGATGCCACTGAGTGTCCCCGGCGTGAGTGCGCTGACGTCCGCACCAAGGTGAGGGTGTCAGAATTTGTGTGCTTAAGCAGAGCTTCTCACCTGATCAGAGGCTTGGCTGAATTTCAGACTAACTGCTGAAATTGAGCCAGACAGTGATGGCATGCAAGGATGAATGGATATGGACTGGAGAAAAGTATTGGTAAGGTCCTAGACCTGTGTGAGATGGACAGTTTGGATGGCGAGGGACCTTTAAGCCTTAAAATTTGTTCACTTCAATTTAGCTATTTGCTAGTGTGGAGTAAACATGGGTGAGTTTATAGGAGCTGCAGTGTGGGAAATAGTTGCTCAAACATAAGGCAGATGGTTAGTTTACCTGTGGCTAACTTGTTTTATTTCTGAAAAAAAAAAAAAAAAGAAACACGCACTCAGCATACTTTTATTATTAGCCTGCTTGTATTATCAATCCTATACCAACATTCAAAAATCTGCAATGAAAAAATTCACATGAAAACAACCCCCAAATTTATAAACACGAATTTTTAAATAGCATAAACATATTTTATAAAGTGGGAAGAGAGACTGAGATCCTATCGAACACCTTGGAGAGCCTACCATGTCACAGAATTTGTACAAATATTTTGTGGTGGGAATGGCTCTGATAGAATATCAGTGATTGCTTCCATGAGTTATAGCCCTTGCTTCCTTGTGTAGGTTATCACCATTACTACTAGCAAAAAGCTGTCGTTGTATTTTTTGCAGCCTCAAAACCATCATTATAATAAAATGGACCATCTGTAGAAGACACATAAGGATACATCTCTGGACTTTACATGATAATTTGGAAGTTTGTTCTTGTAGGCATTTGTGAAAATTCATGCATTCTATTTTCCTTTAAAAAAAGCAATTCCTGTTATATCAGGAAAGACTATTGCTGTTCAAAATGTATAGCTGTGCACTGGTCTAAAAAAGGAATTTTTAATATACTCTGTAATGCAATATACCTGGGAGGAAAACCATTCAAAACAAATATCACAATTAATTCAAAGCAAACAAGCTTATTCTTCAACAGGTACCTGCAGATCTGTGCTGCATGCCAACTAAAATGTATTTTTAGATTTTTCGGTCTTTCTATCTGGCAAACTTATCAAGGGGACATCTGGAAATAAGTGTCACATGGAAATAAGTGTCACACTGCAATTACTGTTATTGTAACCTACAAAAATACTTTCTGGAGGCCATAGAGCCCCTACTGCATTTGATAAAACAACATGGTCATGCATTCTGATTTTGAATGAGTTGAATGAGAGGATGACTTCTATGCCTCACAGATACGTCTGTAATTTCTGTAATGCTTTCCATATCAGGTTGCTCTTGATATTTATTTTATTTGGGTTTCTGACACAGCATGAGGATTACTACAATGAAATGACAGCTACATTTAATTAAGGCATGACTGATGTATCTGCAATTAATCTTAACTGAGAATTTATTTTTCATTTGGAACTGTTGCAGACAGAACATGATTTCCTTTGGCTTGTTTTTTCTTTTGTTGTTTAATATTCTACTGAGTTTTCTACAGCTTAAGGAAAAATAGTGCTGCATCTCAAATCAAATAGTGAAGATATCAAGTGTTATCAAATAGCTACTTTTGGTTGACACAAGAAATTGATCTGATTAGTCACATCTTGGTGTTGCTCATCCTGGACTCTGCATGCAGGCAATCCTAACAAAAATATTCCTTGTGTACATTAAAAAAAAAAAAAAAAGTTATTTTCAGGAGCTTTAGCTGTGTATTTCTGTATGAGCTTCTTGTAAACATTCCCACTAATAGACTCCGGTCAGAGGGCACTTGAGGAAATAAACAGAAATAGAATATGGCCACAGCTGAACAGAATTCACTTAAATATTCAGGAAACTATTGATAGAAAATGCTGGTGAAATCTGTTCAGCTCTAACATCTGGATGGCTTGTGTAAAAAAAATAAAATTAAATGCCACTTTGAAATAAATTTATTAAAGTTACCACGGTATTCTGGGAGCTTGTGTCAGTTATTCCAGAAATCCAATTTGTTGCAGATATATTGGAGGTTTGAAAGAGGTAAACAGTTGTTGTGCTGAAAAATTCTATGGGAGTAAGTAGGTAGAGGATGGGAAAGTTATTTGTTCATATTATTTGCTCTAGGATATTAATTTCATGTCCAAATTAAAACTGGGCAGCGATATTTTCATTAGCCATGCTTTAGTGCAAAAACAAATCACTTTGTTGTTATGAGTTAGCAGTTTTTCCTCTTAGAGGAAAAAATGAAAAGCCCTATTTCTTGGACATATAAGCAGATGAGCCATCGCCATGGCAACGAAAGGACGTATCCATCGCGTCACTCTGTCAAACAGCCCCTGCATGTGACTCCAAGCTCACATTCCTTACTTCCATCTGAAAGTAGGCTTTAGTCCTGCCATCCAATAAAATCAATACCCAGTAGGATGTTTTCTGTCTGTCATAGTTTCGAAATGAAAAGCTACTTACAGTAGCCTCTCGTGTCTTAAAGGAAAAGTAAAGGCTGTTTATCTATCATATACTAGAGTTAATGAGGAATAGAATTAGTAGAAAACAGATAATTAGTTTCCAGGAATGATAAGTCTGCTCTTGCTCCTTATTATGTTTAGTGATTCAGCTATGTCTTTGTTACAGAGTATTATGACAGGTTCTTTAGACAGCTTCCAGCAGTGAGTCTCCTTTAAGAGAAACACTATGTTCTCTCCCAGAGTTATGAAAGAGGCTTTGATTTCTCCACCAAAAGGAAGAGAATCACATTGCAAACAGGATTTACAAATCAAGCAACAGAAACCAAACACAAATACACAATGTTAATTGATCATCCATTTCCCTTGCAAAAAAGGGATTTTATCCAAAGCAGGATTTAATTTTCATGTTCTTGCCCTCTTCAAAAGTGTTTTCCGGCTTCTCTCTCAGGCTCTAGAAGGTTGTTTTCACCTTGCCTCATCTTTCCTCTTCATCAGATTAGATTTTAACCTTTTCTACACCTGCAGTGTGATAAGAACCAACACCTTTGGCCTTTGCTTTCCTGATCTAATTCCCAGAAGCCTTCCCAAATATTGCAAAAGCAATGGTGACTTGCACTTGTGTGGGTTCTGCATTTTACCTCAACAAAGTCAACTCAGGTTCAGTTTCCATGTGTGAAATGGAAGAGACAACAATGGACTGCTACAACAGTCTCTGGGAGAAAAGAAATAACAGTTGCCTCATTAGGTAGATCTTGAGGCAGCCCTGCTTCTTATGCTTTGTGCTCTTTGTTTGCTGAATGGTTTGCGATGAATACCAGTTGTATCTGTGTGCAACACAAACTTTCACTGGAATTAAAGCTACAGAGTGATCATACCTTAGAATCCCTGCACCAGCATGATAGTTATGGAAGGTACGGAATGTAGAGATGGAAAAAATTATGATGATGAGAAAGAACCCTATCTCTGTATCACTACATTAAAGGAATGAATGATATAACCTACACAAGAAGGTATGGCTCCAGAACCTGAACTTTTTTTCCCTCAATAATGCTTTCTTCAGTTTTATCTAAGTAAGACTGAAGGAAGTATATAAAAACTGCTCTCTTTATCTCTCTCTCTCTTTGAAACACACATTTTAGATGTATGAAAATGTAAAATGCATGAAAATATATATGAGGAGAGCCTATACTCAAGAGTCTATACTCAAGTGAATTAACAGATATATGGGAAAGTGATTTGCAAAATGTCAATTTTCCATATCAAATTAATGGTCATGAAATGCTATCTATGCAACTTCTGTCAGTTTCAGTTAAGCCAGACCAGCTGATAGTTTCCAAAACAGATTGCCAGAATCATGGCAGTGAAACTGTTTCCTGTAGAAGTGGGAAGTGAGTTTGGCAGTCTCCTCCTGGTGGTTTTGTCTGGTATTAAGCTAATTTTCTTCACAGTCGGTGGTACGGGCTATGTTTTGGATTTATGGATAACACAGGGATGGTTTTGTTCTCTCTGGGCAGCGCTTACCCAAAGCCAAGGCCTTTTCTGTTCCTCCCCTCTCCCCTGCAGGGAGGAGGCTGGAGGTGCAATGTGGGTCTCAAGGGAACCCAGCCAGGACAGCTGAGCACAGCTGACCTCAGGGCATCAGGCTCAACACACAGAGCTGGGGGAAGAAGGAGGAAAGGGGGGGCATTCACAACTATGGGGCTTGACTCCACAAGTTCCCATTACATGTGATGGGGCCCTGTTCTCCCAGGCAAGGGCGAGCACCTGCCTGCCTATGGGAACCAGGGAATAGTTTTGCTTTGCTTGCGTTTGTGGCATTTGCTTCACCTTTACCTGTGTTTATCTCAATCCATGAGTATTCACACTTTTAGCCTTTGAGTTCTCTCCTCAAACCCACTGCGGGGGAGTGAGTGAATGACTGTGTGGGGCTTGCAGATTTGGGTTAAATTATGACACTCACATCAGAAGAAATCAAGCAAACCCCTTTTTTTATTAGGTGTCATAAGAACCAGTCCAAGTATTATGTCTAGCAGTTCCTTTTTTTTTTTTTTTTCCAAATGAAACAAAATATTTGAGCTTTAACACTAAAACAGAAACTCTCCAGTGCTTGGAACTTCAGCTCTTAATCCAAAGTTTGAATGCTTTGTTCTTACTTTCAAAATAGTTAGTATTTCCTGGAAAGATGAACACCACACTGAGAAGTAGGGCATAAATACTGTTCTCAGAAATCAGTAAGGTTTAAAACAATGGGTGACAAGTCTGTACAGTTTGTGCTGGCTCCATTACTTCATGTATAGTGTTCACTCACACAGGACTCCTTTATGAATTTAATTAGACTGCTTCTGCCACCAAATTTCATTCTCCTTAGCTGCCATCAGACAGGTTGACACAAATCAATGTTTATGTCAACAGATACACTGTATTTCTTTCTAGTCTTGAAAAGTTTTCACCTGACACTAGAGGGACATAGTCCTTCATCAGAGATACCAGCCTTATCAGTTCTACAGTTTTACAAATGCTGTCATTACCTGCTGACCTAAAGTTTGTTCCACCCGATTTCTCACTGACAGGTATGGTTTAACAGATCCATTTTGCCTCATTTGATGAGCTCCTGTTTATTCTGCATTAGACCTTTCAATGTCCAGTTCCAAGTGGGAACCTGGGCTATTACTAGGTCCTAAATGTGCCAGATCAAGGACTTGGCTCTTCACAGTTTAAGTCCATGCACATGAACAGGTTGCCTGTTTTCCAAGGCTCCTATTAATCAGCTTCCCTATAATTTCAAAACTGTTACCTTAGCTAAACCAGAAAAAAATTATCTATAACCACCATGCCTTGAGGGACTGCTAAGTCATCTTTTTAATCCAAAATCTTTAGGCTTAGGAAAAAACCCCACAAAGATAATTAGAAAAAATTATTGTCATTTTGAATGCCACACAGTATCTTTATTTTGAATTGTTTTCTGTAAGATATATTCTATTAACTTTAAATGCAAGTGTAGAATCTGTAGCTGATGTAATACTAAGAAAATAGATCTGTGTTTGTTTTAAAACAAAAATCAATATTACAATTCGATTCAGATATGCCATTGTTTCCCTTTATTTCATCAATCTGTGGATATTAAATCATGTCAGTTTCCATTTGTGAGAATCTTGCAGACATGTATACTTGGATTTGGTCTATAATTTATTATAGTTTTATATTTAGAATTTGGTGTCTTCCAATGCCCCTGGTTAAAGCTGTGGCTTCGCAGGAGCAAGTGCAAAATCTCCAGAGGTAAATGCAGCCTGAGTGCCAGTGACTCCCAAAGGGTACCCTGTGGTGTATAGGGTGCCCTAAGGACAGCAGCACCTTGGCAGCACCCTGCTTGCTCTGCCATTTGTTTTTAGCACCTGATCTAAAGAGCCTGCTTTATTCCTGTGACCCAGGAATGAAGAACCAGATAGACTGAGTTAAGATTTTTATCCATCACAATTAATTCAAAGGCCTGTCTTTGGTGGCTGGGGATCTCAGAGCTATCAGTTCCCCTGTTGTGCAAGCCTTGGGTCTGCTGGCACTGATGGTGGGATTGGGTGTGTGTATCCAACTTCTGAGGGAGAATTCCCAGCTACACTATCCGTGTGACTTAAATAAGTCGGATTCTCATCAAAGATGGTATAAAATGTTCTGAAACCTTACAGATGCTGTACTGGAATCGTGATACTTAAAGTCACAGCCATCAAGTGTTTCCCCACCACATCATCTCAAGACTCAGTCCCAGCCATAAGAGTCCAGTGGCCTCCACTACCAGTGAAAGCAGCAGCCTGATGATTGTCATGATTTTATTTTGTTTGTCATCTTTCATCACTGCCTGTCATTATTCATACTGGGGGATGGAAATGCTGGCAGTGTAGTGCAGAGCGAAACAATTTATACACCCTAAAAAATACTTTATATTAATGTAGACTTTTCTATTTTACTTTAAAAATGTATAATGCAGCTTAAATGAATGAACAATGGTTAGTCATACTGGTGCTCCTTAAGGTGGTAACTAATAGCAAGAAATTATATAGCCTGGATATTACAAATCACTTCATCAAGAACTGTTCATCATAACAAATATTTAGACACATAACCAAACATGGGATGTAGGTAAACTAAAGCCAAGAAGATCTGAAACATTTAGCATCGCATCTTTAATCACAATTTAAAAACATTTTTTTCAGCATTTTCGTAAAAAAAAAAAAAAAAAAGAACTTACACACAAGAACCGTAAGAACTGAGGAACAAAAGGAACAAAAACTAGGCACATTGCTAGTACTACTTAAAGAGCACCTGGTCTCATTAGGATGGTATTTAATTTTTATTTCATTTTCTTCACAGTATACCACTTTAATGGGTCCAGCAGGGAAATAGCAACAAAAACTAAGCAACTAGAATGACAGTGTCATCTCTGTGGAAACACCAGCACTTATTCATCATCATCTTCAGTGCTATAAGACATCACCAAGAGAATTCCTTCTGAGATTTTTCTTTTTCTAACAAGGATTTAGCTTAATTTATATTCCCTATGTCTAAAATGCAGCTTTATTGTTTTAAATTACATGACTTCTGTATCTCTGCACAAAAGCCCTTTTTAATAGAAACAAAATATTCCGTTGCCTTGATCACAGGTCTTTGGCCTGAAAGAAAAAAACCCCATTCTTTATAGTTTTTCCAACTTGTCTTGAATGTCAGAAAATAATGACATTATTAGTGCTTTTCTCTCCTCCCTTGGGTTCCTGTAGTTCTTATATGGAAAACCTCAATATTTCATTTAAGCAGATTTAGTATTAAATCCTCTATAAAGTCATAGAGCACATTAGCATTTCCAGTGCCTTTATGTGATATATAGCATGCAATTTTTACCTATCTTTAAGTTTTGGTTTTTAATTGAACTGATAATCTTTTCCAGTTTATTATGCAGTCTGGTTAAGGCAAGAAATCATTGCCTAATAAAAGTGGACCATGGACTGGTAGTAGTGCCTAGAGGACAATGGCTCACAGACCACCAGCTAGAGTGGTAGGGAATTTCAGGAATTTTGGCAGTGACTACTAAATTGCTCTTATACTGGATCATAAAAAGCAAGAATTTGTCATGGTTCAAGGACAGTTTTAACCATATATTTCTTTATAACTAGCCATAACATGATATTAATGAAGAAAAAACCATGTCATCCTTGTGCCCAGACAGGGCCTAATAGGGTATCAGTCATCCTTTTAGTTTCTCCCTTACCTAAAAGATCATAAGTTGTGAAATGCTATCAACAGCAATATAAGCAGACTCAAAAAGAAAGTGATAAATATTCTAGGCTGGGACAATGAATAGAAAAGTACCCTGTTTTGAACTGTGTATGTGTATTTACCACTGCTATACAGTGCTAAATATTAGGTATACAAGCAACAAAAAATTTATCCAATAGAATATCACAAATAGTTTTAGAAAATCTTATCTCCTTACAGCCATATTCTGTGGTGTGGTGTTTCTCTTGGGCTTCTGCAACTATAGAAGCAGGCTCCAGCAAAATGAACTTACAGCAATGTGTGGGATACAAATTTCATATGCTCATTAAAAACGTGGTGCATTAAGTGGCAATGGAGAAATGAGTGAAATAGTTTATTTTTATTTCAGATCTTATGTTGAATAGGGGGCATTTTTTAAAGTTAAGTTTTAATTATTCTTTCATTTAAATGTATTGTGTGATTGATTGAATGAATGATTGATTGATTGATTGATTGATTGATTGAAAGGAATGGGCATTTTACCAGACAGGGAAATCAATGGCTTTTCAGGTTCAATTGCTTTCTCTTTGGGCTTGTGAGATCTTGGTACTCTTGATTGTCTTCACTCTGATATTATGTCACCTGCCCTCCACCCCCAGCTCCCAATCACCTCAAATTGCATCCCACGTACTTTAGGAATGTACAATATACTACAGCAAAAATAGTCAGAAACATAATGGAAGAGCCAATTAAAGCACAAGTTTAAAACTAATTCATTTGCTGTTGCACCCTGTATATTCTTTACAAGGTAAAGCACATGGGTTCAACAACTTTGCTGTGACTCAAGGTACTTTGTTTATTGAATAATTTTTGTATATGACATAAAGAGATGGGTGGCCATGATAACTTTTGAGAGGTGAGAAGTAGCAAGAGCACTGCAGGGGGTTTCCAGAGCCAGGGAAGCCCAAGCAAGAGCTGAGAGACTGAGCAGGAATCTGTCAGGAAATCACCAGGAACAGGCAGCCCTTGCAAGCAGGACTGACCTGGCAATGGATGTTGCCGTGGCAGATTTCAATGAGCTGAAACTGAAATGCCCAGTTTGGTGAGGCTGAAAGCTTCAGTCAGCTGCTGACAGCAGCAGTGCCTATGGTAAACTCTGTGGGGATGAGCACTAGAATGAGTGCTGCAAGTGAGTGAAAGCTTAGTGGCAACCCAAATGGTTTAAGAGGAGAGACGTCCAGCACATGCAAGCAGCCGAAAATATAATTACAAGACAGGACTATGGTGCATCCCTTTGCACTCTTCCTGGGATATTCACACAAATACTTCTATGAAGTGCCTGTGTACCAATGCATGCACTGTGGGGAACAAACAGGAGGAGCTGTAGCTCTGTGTGCTATCACAGGGCTTTGACCTCTTTGCAATTACAGAAACATGATGAGATAGCTCACATGAACGGAACACTGTTGTGAAAGACCCCTGCTGTTCAGGGAAAACAGACCAGGAGGACACTGGGGTGGAGTTGCCCTCTGCGTGAGACAACACTTGGAGCGTATGGAGCTGGGTCTTGAAGTGCATGGTGAGCATGTTGAGGGCTTGTGTGCTAGGATAACAGACCAGACTGGTGAAGGTGACTCTGTTGTGGGGGTTTGCTACAGGTTGCCTACAGATTGAGATAAGGAAGTGGATGAGAACTTTACAGGCGGCTTGAAGCCACCTCACAGCCAGAGACCCTGCTTCTTATGCAGGGCTTGAACTTCCCTGGCACCTGCTGGAGAAGCAACACAGCAAACCACGCAGTCCAGGATGTTCCTGGAAGGTGTTGGTGACAACTTCCTGACACAGGCGGAGGACAGTCCCACAAGGAATGGTGTGCTGCTTGACCTCATTATAACAAACAGGGAAGGTCTCATTGGAGATGCAAAGCTGTAGTGGAGATGCCTTGGCTGTAGTCACCATGAAATTATGTAGCTCAGTATCAGATGAGGAGAAAGCAAGGCAGGGCAGCTAGTAAGACTGCAACCATGGACTTCAGGAGACCTAAGCAAACCTCCTCAGGGCTCTCCTTGGATTCCATGGGAATGGGCCCTGCAGGTAAGAAGGATCAAAGAGAGCTGGTTGATATTCAAGGATCACTTTTCCCAAGCTCAAGAACAATGCATCCTAGTAAGCAAGTAATCAGACAAAGAAGGCAAGAGATTTTCATGGATGAACAAGGAACTTGTGTCATTGCTCAAGTGTAAGCAGGAAATACACAGGAGGTGGAAGCAGGGTCTGGCCACTTGGAAAGAATATAGAGAGATTGTCAGAGTAAGTAGAAATAAGACAAGGAAGGCCAAGGCCCATCTGGAAATGTATCTGGCCAAAGACGTTAGGGAAAATGTAAAGGGCTTCTTTGAATTCATCAACAACAAAAGCAAAACTATGGATAATATGGGCCCACTACTAAATGGAGAGGGGACCCTGGTAACAGAGGATGTAGAGTTACTGAATGCCTTCTTTGCATAATCCACCTTGTCTCAGAAATTTTAATGTTTACTTGTCATTATTTAAGTTTCATGGGAATTTTCAGAGTCCCTCTTTTGTAAAAGACTCAAAGACTTTGGAATGCACCTACACATCTGCTAAACTTCAGGACTTTCTCTCATATGACTAAGTAGGCAACTTCACAAGTACTGTAATTGAAATCTATCTTTCCATTATGCATGTTTTATATTGCAGCTGCAAAGGTTTTTGTCATTTGCTTTGTACTGGAACCAAATTTTTGTTTGATTTTTATCAGTATTTCAGCATCCATGCATATGGAATTTACTAATTATATTTTGAACCTTTTAATGAACAGCATTTTAGACATGGTTTCTCCATGTTTATGGCATACTATAATGAAGTGCAATTCCTTCCTTACTCTGTTTTGGGTTTTTTTGTCACAACTTGAGAATGAATTTTGAGTTTCCTTTCCAGCTTCTAAGGAGATCTGGAGAGTTAAAATAGATGGAAATTTCAAATCGCATTTGAATTACAAATTCAATTACAATTGCAAAATATTTAAAATTTCTGTTGAAGGCGAAAGGAGACGACCCATCCTTGTTGATCAGCATCGAACTCCATTTATTGATCCAAAGGCGCGTTTTTATAACCGTGTTAATTAAGATCATACATTTTGCAAAACTCGAACTCACGATAGGCTACAGCGCAAACACTAACCCCTCCCTTTGTTTTCAATACCTGTGGTTTGTTTATTGAAACCAAGATTTGTGTTCTCACCCTGATATGAAAGTTCTCAAGGCCTCCATGTTATTGAAGACAGGCTTGAGAACTTAGCTGTTTACAGAAACAGGCTGTGAGAATTTGCTCCTCACAGCTGCCTTTAAGGCCATTTCTGAGCAGAATTCTCCAACAAATTTCTTTCTTGTCGAGGACTTCGGAAGGAGGGCCTCTACTGCAAATACCTCTGCCTTGGAGTTCAAAGCAGTAGGCGCTTAAATGCAAATATACCTCTAAACATGCCATCTGAAATGGGCTTGTCCTGCAGCAAGCATGATATCTGGATAGAATTATACAATGCCCCTAGTTTCTCACAGGGCTTCATCCATTTATCATGCAACCACATTTTCATAGCTCCACCTTTTCTGGGAAAAAACTAATTTTATTTACAACACAAAGCATCCCTTTTCTGCTAGCAATAGTACCAGCTTCCAGAGCTTTTCTGTTTCCAGGCATCATGCTCCATTGATATTTCAGAGCACATCTACATTACAAGGCCAATTCTAGCACAGCCACACTGGCAGAGCTCCTGCTAGAGATGCAGCATAGGCTGACAGGAGAACCTTTTCAGCTGTCATAGCAACACTACCTACCCTGCATAACATAACCTAAAATGGCAAAGGCACTTCTGTATCAGCGCAGCTGTGACAGACACCAGGGGGATGTTGATACACTGTGTTTGCTGAATACTCTGATATGATGCACAATATCCGATTTTTCTGTGTGGTGGTACTTTAACATCATAGTTCAGAATATTCTTAATCAGCACTGCAAAATATAGTCCTTATTAGAGAATCACAGAATGGGTGAGACTGAAGGGGACTTCTGGAGCTTGTTTGGTCACTTATATTAGGAATCAGCCTCAGTCAGAAAGGAGCAGGTTCCTGTCTGGATCACAGGCCTGCAATTAGACCTTTGAAGCTAAGAGAATGTACAGTATTAAGATGGAAATGTCAGCTAAAGGAATGAACTAAACAGATTCATTCCATTTATAAGATTCCCTGTAGAGAAAGCAGATACAAAGAGATGTCCTTTTCACACAGAGATGGCTTTCAGGAGGGCAGGTTTGGTGTCATGAGAAAAGTGTAGGCTGCAGTCTGCCCTGCATATTCCTGCTACCAGAAAGAAAATGGAAAAGGCTGAGATTTCGCACAGACTTGAGAGGTGGAAAAAATTCCACCCTACTTTTGCAATCACAAGGATACGGTTTGCTCTCTGAGGCTTTCAGAAGGCTGCAAACAACTAACAAACAAGCTGAAAGTAGTGTGGGGAGTCTCAGAGTGTGATGTCTAGAGAAATATGTGCAAACACCTTGTAAAAGAAACAAAGGTTTCAGCTGTCCTATCCACGACATAGATGTGGAATTTTTCTCCATTTATAATATCAAGTCTGGAGAAGACTGAGGGAAGACCTTATGACAGTCATTGCTTCAACGTCCTCACAGAGGGAAGCAGAGGGGCAGGCAGCAATCTCTGCGCCTTTGTGCCCAGGGCCTCGAGGAAACGGCACAAAGCTGGGCTAGGGCAGCTTTAGGAAAAGGAAGGTTCAGGAAAAGGTTTTTCACCCCAGAAGGTGGTTGGGCACTGGAACAGGCTCCCCAGGGGATTGATCACAGCCCCAACCTCACAGAGTTCAGGAAGTGATTGGACAATGCTCTCAGGCATTTGGTGTGACTTTTGGGGGTTGTCCTGTGCAGGGCCAAGAGTTGGACTTGATGATCCTTGTGGGTCCCTTCCAGCTCTGCGTAATCTATGATTCTATGATGTCCTTATAACTATGTAAACTGGGGCCAAATTTGCCTGAGCCTTTTGTGTAAAATAAGGTGAGACTATTGAGAGAAAAGTAATTCATACAATGCCAGACTCAGTTGGATAATTCTTTTGAACCTGTCACTAAGCCCCTTGTAAAATAATATTGTTTTCACAGTTCTGAAATTAACACTGAAACAGAAACTTTTCTGTAAAGCATTTAATTTCTAAAATGTAGAAATATTTTAGAACCACAGTATCTGGCTTGCATTTACAAAGACATATTTAATCACAACCTTCATGAATATGTCTTCTACTAGACTTCAGATTGTATAATCCTGAAAATTTCTGAAAGTATAAGAACTTGCTCATGGAGACTATTTTAAAATTTCTGTCACAAAAAGAGGCTAATAAAGTTGTCTTTCTGGCAATGGAGGAAGATATTAACCATACACAGAGAATCTCCAGCTGGGCTGAATGTGAAGAAAAGGAGTTCAGAGACTACTGCTCTGAAGAGTTAAAGAAGATCATAGCCAATCAGGATGGAGTTAATTAAATGGTGCAGCTATTAAAAAAAAAAAAAAAAAAAGAAAGAGGGTAACAGTACTAACAAAATGTTGTTTTGGTCTTTAAATTACACAGGTCAGGTAGATGTTTCTTGTATTTGTGATATGTAGACAAAGTGTTGTTGGACAAGTTAGAATGAATGATGTGTTCTTTTGGATATTTGAGGTGTTTGGTTTTTTTGATTGCTTTAAATATTATTCTGCTCAGTATTGCCTATGCTAGCATCTGGTATTTGAAGGGAACAAGAAGGTTCTCTTTCATAGAAATAAAAGAGGGATTTAAAATGTGGTTTTTGATCACTGTAGTTCTGAAGTGTATGTGAGGCCTAAACTAGGCAAACTACAATTAAAGAGAAGCCTGTCCATAAAGGTAATTATTTCTCAGTCATTGCACAAGTCAGTTCACTTAATTTTTTTTATTGATGGGAATTGCACACTTAATACAGATTTATACTGTGTGTGCATGTGCTTTGTTTTGGATTGTAAAAGAAGATTGAACTGTTCTTGCTAACAAGGGCACCAACGGTTCTAGGAAATTATCCAACCTCCTGAGGAATATTTTGGCAGCAGTCTTAATTGGACCTGTGGCCTCAGCACTGCCATTGTACTGCTCTGTTTTAGCAGTTATTTCTTATTTTCTTTTTTTTGCTCTGCCACTTTTGATGCTCTGTCAGTCAGAGTCAGCGCTGAGATCAGCCAGAAACTTGCTGTACCAAGAATCATTTGATGTAGCCCTTATTGCATATTACATGCTGAGCAAGAGAGGGCTCTGCCAGAGTGAGACATGAGATGTTGCTTTCTGAAACTTCAGAAAATAGAGATTGTCTACTTTGTCTTCCAGTTGGATGCGTCATTCAAGGCAATTTGGTTCTATACTTTAATTTAAATATGCCTCTGTTTTTTGGAGAAGAGTTAGTGGCATATGGCACTTTTGCAATGTAGAAACATTCTTGTTGATTTATGTTGCACGAAATTTTAAGGTTTATTATTTTACAGAAAAAATGCATAGCATTTTTCTCTGTTGTCCCTCTTCCTGTTGCATAGGATTCAGGGATTAAATCTGCACAACATGTATTTTTGGTGTCTCTGCTATGTAAGTAAGATATCAACACAGCACAGTAGTAAAATATAGTATCTATTGCCTACACCAAATCTCATGCTTTTATTTTTTACTACATAATTTATAAATTGATTTTCTAGATTTAGGATGTTAAATTCCTTCAGCTATCAAGACCATAATGCTTCACAAACCTGTCTTGTTCTCATAACTGGCAGGACACTGAACATATCTGTAAGGAATTTTAAAAGAAAAAAAAGGGAAGGACAAACCGTAAGAGAAAGGCCACTTTTAAAATGTTATAACTTGTGAATAAATACAGTAGCATTCATCCACTCTCTGGCATCATGGAATCATTTTGATTCTTTTATGACTGTATTTCAGGAAAAAATATTTTCCATTTAAAAAACAGTGAAGTAATCCTATGTCAAATTCACATACAAATGTAGAATCTTCAGTGAGCTCAGTGTAAGATTACTGTGTAAGGTGAAAATGCAAATGGCCTATTTTATACTTACATGATTTCCAGGACTTTTAATTGAACTAACCCAGTTTTCCAGGATATGTGCTGGATCACGTATATATGTTTATATAGATCTCACAGTGCTTACAGTCATATTCTTGACAACTTAATCAAGTTAACTTATATGTAATTGCAGGACCTCAGACCGAGGATGCCAGAGTCGTGTCTATTGCAACCTAATCAATATTTATTCTGCACTCTTGATCAAGAGTACAGAGTAAGGGTGACAAGGGTACATCCCAGCTTAGCACTCTTAGCCTCTGAACCTTGTCTATCATCCATTGCAGGCAAACAATGCACAGAGGGGCACTCATGGTCAGTCTTTCTTTGGGATGCAATTGTGGTCAAAGCAACTTCCTCTGACTTCCTTTGCTTATTTCTCACCACTGGTGCCTAGATATTTGGGCAGGCATTTCTCTGCAGTTACTCTATTATTTATGGAAGTATGTCTAATACAGATACTGTTAAGGCTGGTGCCAAGTAGAAAACCTTACCTAACAAACACATTGGTACAAATACTCTAAAATTACTCTCCAGAATGGAAACCAAATGCTCTTGCCACAAAAAAAAAAAAAAAAAGCTAATTTGAATTCATGAGAAACAGTGGATATTTATGACACATTTTTAACAAACAACTACTCGCCCAAAAATTAATTAAGAAAAATTATCCTGAGTAAGAAACAAATGGGTGAAAATGACAATCTGCTCCTAGACAAATCTAAGACAGAAAGGAGCAAGGAAGTTAATTAATTAAATCTCTTGCTGTAAATAATTCATTGAGTCTTTTCCTTTTTTTTTTTAGTAGTATATATTAGTATGCTTAAGGGCATACTAATAGAGTAGTATGATTACTAATAATATCTCTTGCTTTGGTGAACCCCTCAATCCCATTTACAACAAGGGCCAACTTGCGTTAGGCGGGCAGAATTTTTTTTTTCCCTGTCTTGGACAGATTCACATTTATATGTCTTTATAGGATAAAAAGATCCTAGGACAGTTTTCAGTTTGTCTGTGCTGACATGGGAATACATATTGTCCCTAGAACACAGATCCTTTCCCTCATGTTCTGAGACTGGACTTCATTTTGTGCATTAAAAAGAGTCTTTATTATCTGGTGGGGAAAGACATGAGATTTAAGCTGTCAGATCTTTCAGACTGTGAAATTGGAGTTACATGGAAAAAGGTTTTTGCCTTTAATTGTATACCTGTACTAAAATACTGGAAAGAATTCAAAAACTTTTAAAATACATAATAAAAATAATAACTCCCTAAAACAATTATATTGTTTCTCTTCCTTCGCTTTTTTTTTTTTTTTTTTTTTTGAATGAGGAAAAAGGGAAGGAAGAAATCACAAGAGGAACTGTGAGGATTTGAATGATTTAAAGCTTATTAGGGTCATAAAATTAAGTTTTTGAAAACAGTAGGTTATTTAATTTCTTTATGAAAAACAAATGCAAGATATATTTTAGTTCAAAGCTCTGAAAATGCAAATAAATACACCAGTCATGGTTTAATGTGCAAAACAAATGCATACACATTACATTCTAGTCTCTCATTGCAAGATTTATCTGAAGTTAATATGTCCAGTAAGCAGATAAAAATTTGGTGTGGAGGGTTGGGAAAGGTTTCAGAAGGAGAAGGGACTATGGACAGGAAGCAAGAAAAAATAATATTGACTAAAATATTGTTTACATTTCTCTTTTTTAAATTCTCATATTTGAGGACCTGTTCTGAGTTACCTGGATCTTGAATAGAATGCATAAAACATGCAATCTTTATGAAAACCATTTTGAATGGATATTTTTCATCTCTTTTGATTGCTGCTGCAGGTCTTATGGAACACATATGGACTTAAGCCAGATGTAGCTGTTCATTATTATTCTCTGAATTAAAAATTAAATTGTTCTGATAAATATTTTTATTCTTGGATGGTCATAGCTATATTTTTACTGTGAAGTACTGATATCAAATATGCTAAAATTATTTCAGGAGCTGTGAAGTTTATCCTGTAAAATGTGTGTTCTGTTACAATGTTTTTTTATGGAAATATGGAGTTGTTCTCATAGGATTGTTTTTTAGTGAGAAGAGGCAATTTAGATGTAACATGTGGTAGTAGAATATAAATTATCTGATTACCTAGTTCAAAACATAATTTGTGGCTGCAAGCAGGTCTGGTAAAAGTTTATCAGTGGAATGTAATGGGACTATGCACAGCAAATGGAAGATAATAAAACATATAATTAAGGACCAGGTAATTCCAGCCACCCATCAGTTCTGGATAACTGCATGTTGGCTAGGTTTACTGCTTTTGCCTAACCAATATAAAAAATTCTACAGCTCATCTAATATTGGAAATTATGAAAATCTAGAGGTGTAAAGAATGGGGCAACTTAACTATTCTAGTAAAATACATTGATTGCTAGCAATGAAAGAGTAAGCTTTTGTAATTTTTTCTTTTTTATTCTTAATGAGTGGTAGCATTTTCTAGCAGGAAGATTGATATTATTAAAGATATATTTTTTCTGAACATTTCTTCTTATATCTTATTACTGAAGGTTAGTCAGCCTCTCTGAGGTAGGTGCAGCTGAAAATCAAGAAACAGATCACTGCAATGCATGAACATGTGTTGCTATTTTGCATATTTGTTTCTTCCTTCCTTGTGGTTTGCATTTAAATTCAGGTACAGCCATTACTCAAATGTGTCATGAAGTGTTAGGATACAGTTTTTCCCTTAGCCTTTTCCAGAGGTTTTTGCTCACCTTTTTGTGCCAAAAATGAATCAAACCCTGTAGGTTTGGACTCAGTAAGATTACTGGAATACAGCACACCATCCTCAGAAAGGTTGTGTTGGCATTCAGCAGCCTTGGAGGGCAAATAATTGCATCAAACCTTCCCCAGGGATTTTGGTAGTGTTTCCTTGCTGGCCAGAGTCAGATGTGTGATTGCTCTTAAAGCTCAACATTTATTGTTCAAAAATAAGCTTATATGGCACATGGAGGCCACAACTTATGCGGGGATTGAATGACTTTCAGAGATCATATCATAAGATATGCAATTTTGACAACTATAAAACCTTTATACTCATAAAATCTCTGGAAACAGAGTAACTAAGTTGTAACGTCTGAAATCGTAGAGATGCAGTAATCATGTAAAAAATATCTTGCTAGGCTTTTTCAATTGCAGTGTGATTGTGGTATGCTTGAGTGCTGAGATCAGAGATGAATCAGCTCCTGAGATGAAGTGAGTGTCTTTGTGAGAAACATTTGGCCTTGCTGCTGCTCCTTTTTAGCTTTTGTGACAACGTAAAGGAATATGTCTAAATGCAGATAATGCAGGGACACTACAGAGGAGGAGAAAAAGAAACATCTTCATATTTTTCCTGGGTTTCCTTTGAGAGAAAACATAGACATTTTACAAGTGGTTTTATCAACTTGTGCAAACTGTTTTTGCCTTTCTCCTGATCTGTGCATTTCTGCAGTGGCATTTTATTCTGATGGTAGAAGCTGATGTAATTGAAAACAGTACTAGGAAGTGAAAAATCCCTTAGGAAAATAGTTCTTGCTTTTGCACTCTGCTTCATAATGGCGTACACAGAGAGAACTCACCAGTTTGAGAATTTCCTTACCAAGGAGGTACAAAGCTCAAGCATGCCAAGAACTTTTAAAAGCAGAATTGAAAGTCATATAGTGATGCTGATGATCAGTAAAAATAACGTGAACCTCCTTAAACTCTTGTACTTATTTTAGTTGACAAGTTTAGAAGATATTACTACAAAAAATGACTGAAGTGATATTTTTCATTTTATTCCCCCTAGAGTTTAGTTCTCTCCTAAGTTTTCTTTTCTTTAAGATATTGAAAAGCAGCTGATAGCTAATTGATCCTTCAAAATAATTTTCTTTGACATAACTCTCACAGAATATTCATCAGAGGCATTGCAGATACTAAGAAGATGTATTACACAAACTAAAGCTTAACTTCCTCAGCAGTTCATTACAGTTTCCTGTAATAAAATGTGCATTCAGAAGTGGTATATTGAATTTATACAATTATCTACTGTTATATTTTAAAATTTGCCTAATGATCTGAGTAGTTTCCCTGAAAATTTACCAGGAAGATTTGTTGTTTGATTTATTAAAAACAGATCCATCAGATTCACAAAAATGAACACAATTTTCCTATACTTTTATAACAGTCCTTAATTATGAAATAATTTAAGTCATGCATTTTTCTGATCCATGTAGATAGAATAATAACAAAAGTACCTATCAAAAATCTGAAGTTCTAAGTGTGGCACTCGTGTCTTGAAGTGACAGAACTGATGCTTTCCTTGCTTATCACAAAAGGGGTCATGAATATCTGTTTTAAATGTTTTTCTACTTTGATCATAATCTGTGTATAATCTGTATTATTTCCTGTGAAGATCCATTCCTGTGCTACCTAGATGTCTGCCTTCTTTCCTGTGCTGCTTTTGTGAATTTAGTGTTCTGTCATGAACAGGTTATAATACAAATTTCCAGGGTATTTACTTACCTTTTTGTGGCAGTATGAACTTTCCTTAATACAGGATATTAAAGTTCCCATAGATTACTGCAGATTATCTTCAATATGAAGCCAAAGCTTTTAATTGACTGAATATCTGGACAGATTTTATCTGCTGTTGTTTGGGAATGACCATAAATGAATTTAAACATTTTTCTTCCTCTTTTTCCTTAAGTTCAAGTCTAAGTAAAGGACCTATATGTTTGTAACAAGCTCCATGTGACTATGCAACCGACTGTGCTCAAAAATACTCATTCAAATATATTCCTTGTATACATATTTGCTGTCGTATGGAACAAAATTCTCAGGAATCAGAAAATCAGAAAGCTTGTTAATAATAAGATAATTTTCATTACTATTATTTAAAAAGCAATTTTTCTTTGAGATGCAGAAAGGTTTTTGTCTGTATGCTTGCAAGTACTTAGAAGTTTACTGCCTAGAGTTAGAAATTAGACACAGTTAACAGCCTGAAAAACAAATCAAATTTATGTCTTAAACATAAATTCTTCAAAAAGTGGGGAAGGGCAGAAGGAATTGGTTAATGAAATACAAAGCCATTCAGATCAGTACATGAAATTATATTGATATTGTAAATATTTATAAATCCACTCTAAAAACATATTAGAAGGTCCATTTAATACAAATATCATGTCCTCTTGTTTTCTTTTTCTCTTTTTTCTAAAAGACTTTTGCACAAATCTCAATTCAAAATTTACATAAAATTATACTGGACATTTTAAATGTATTTGAAGGAATTTTTCTCTGCAAAATCTATTTTTTGTTGTGTTTTTGCTTAATTTTATGAGGTACCATTTTGTTATCTTACTTGTTAGTTTGTTTATTTCTTCTGATTTCTGTTACTCTTGATCACTGTTTTGGGGAAAAATATTTACCGAAAGTATGTTGTCTTACTAGAAATTCTAGTTAAAAATCATGATTTCATACAGAAGGTGTTTATAACTGTATTTCAAATTTCTTAATGTATTACAGTTGCACTTAATACATCAAATCCCTATATTTTTCCGGGATTTAAAGTAATTTGTTTCTTCACCTTTTTCTTGAAGTTCAAGTGCAAGTAAAGGACCTACCCTGAAAGAAGCACAGTTCTTAGACACAGTGTTGTCTGTCTATCTACATCTATCTATCTGTCTATCTATCTATCTATGTAGATATAAATGATGTAGATGAAGACAGATAAACACGAATGTGGATAGCACAGGTACAGGTGTAGGTGATACAGATAAAGATACAGATAAAGATAAAGTGAGCAACAGATCAGTGTGAGCATATTGCTCTTCTGAAGGGCTTACAATCTGAACAAAAGAGACAGGATGGAAGAATAAAAGAACAGTTATTATCTCATATTTGTAGTTACCAAAGTGATGCAGAAAAAAATTTGCGACAAGAAATTGCCAGTAGGAATCCTGGAGGAAAGCTTGATCTCCTGGATACCATTGTGCTTCTGCTTTCCTTTCAGCTGGTACATTAATTCAGCCTGTGAGACAATGCAGCCAGAGAACTGTTTCAAAATATGCAGCAATACCTGCTGGTCTGCATGACTATGTAAATCCATCACTATTACCAGATTATTCTGCCTGAAAGGCAGTGCCCAATTGGGAATTATTTCTTACAATAATAATAATAATAATAATAAGATGAAAGCATCACCCATGGATTTTTGTTGTTTTAAATGAACAAAAACGAGATCACTTTCATTGCTGCATGGTACCCACAAAATCTACATTTTTTGGCCAAGGATAGGGCTGCTCTGCAGCAGTTAAGAAGTCTTCTAAAATGAATGGGAGGGTGAAAAGCTTATGTACCACAAAGTTGATCACGTGTGTGTGGAAAATATTCATCAAATTCACAAATGAGTCTCCCATGATCTCTTCATGTTCATTATTATGCACTACAGTACTGTGCTTATATTGATGGATTAGAAGTGAATGCTTTTCCCTAATAAACTTCATCAGATCTTTGATTTGATACAGCTTGTTTTCAAAGCCACTGCTTTTGGCATTGGGGAAAAAAAATAGGTCACAGCTCATTTAAATTCCAAAATGCCATTAACTACTATTTCAAAGCCTGTATCAACAACTTTGGAGATGAAACATTTAAAAACACAGCAAGTTTAACATTATGTAAGTGTAAGACAGGCACAAACAATTCGATTGAGATGTATTTATAGCTGGTAATAGTTAAAAATTATTCCCTCAATTATGTTTTACTTTTCCTTTAAAATTTCCTGCAGACAAATGTGGGGGAAAAAAAAAGTCTAAAGCACAATTGGAAGAGAGAAAAACAATTTTTGTCCAGTTTGAAATGGGAAACACTAATTTAAAATTTTTTCAGATCCGCTACTGCAGATTTAGCTGAAGATGTTTCCTTGCCCTTCTGCCAAAGATCACCACCACCTCAGCAGCTACAGTAGGGCAGATTGCTTGTCAGCTGCTGCACTTTGACATATGAATAAATAGCTACTTTTATTAGGAGCTGGAGTGTCACAGCCAGACTGTGAAGCAAAGCAACTGTAAGAACACACAGTTTGTTCTGTGCTTCTCTACAGGGCAACCTTTGGTAGAGAGATAAGTCCAGATAGGTTAAGGCAGTACTGTAATAAAGCACTTTCACAAGTGCTGAAAACCTATCACAGATTGTCAAGGTATCAATTTTATTTCCCTCCTCATGGATTCAGTTGAAGTTTTCTTGGATTCAAATTTATCTGAATTGCTATTCAGTCATTGCCTATATCAAAAATATATATGCTATGTTGTACCAAAAAAATCACTTGAGCTTTCTAAATCTTATGATGTGATTCAGTAACTTGTCTTCATTTGATCACAGTATACGGTTTTTTCCTCCATTATACTTTGCTGAAAATATAACCAACACAACTCACTTGGAGTTGTAGACATGAGCCTTTGATTATGCTGCTACAACTTTTTGTCCCTTTGAATACTTGGCATCTCAAATGTTCTTCATATGATGAGAAGTGTTCTTAGTGCTTAGCAATGCTTCATGACATTTAGAGTAAAGATTTGGGGGACACATCTGAAGCTTATCTAAATTCATTAAATATATAAGAAAATTTGCAGTTGCCTTTCATATCCTTGCCATTGTCAAGTGCACTGCTGCCAATCTCGGTGATGCTTTTTCATTTCACATTGGTAGCCTGTCCCCTTTTCTACCTTTCATGTAGGATATTTTTATTTTTTAGTTCAGTCAGCAATTCCTTATTTAACCAGTTGGGCCACCTGCCATGCCTATTCAGCTTCTTGCACACTGGAATAGACCATTAAAGAGTTCTTTGTGAAGGTTGTCCTAGAAAATGAAGTGACTGTTACTGGACCCCCTTCTCTGGCCTGCCAGCATCCCGTTGCTTCCTGCCTATCAGAGCACTGCCAATGCCAAAGCCTTCTGTCCTGATGTCTCTTGTCTCACATCCCCAGATGTTAAATCTCTACTGTCTCACAGTCCCTTCAGAAAAAGCTTTCATCAATTATTATTATGCATCTGGCAATTTCATCTTTGATTTTAAGGAGCAAAGAACCTTTCAGATTGTTGTGTCCAACCTGCATCAAAAATTGTCCCTAGCAATTTACTGGCTATGACATGCTCATTAGGTAACTTAAAAACCAGATATTAGAGCTCAAAAGCTCAGCAGGCAGTTAGGAGTTGTAAGTTGACATAAGTCAATACACCCGTTCTGAATAGGACAAATGGCACGAAACAGTGGATTGGTGAATTTTAATGAATGTTGTCATCAATGGTAGCGTGGAATAAATGTTAATACAGCATTCAGTATTTACCACCTTTAAATTTGTGCTGGAGCTGTCTCACACTGTTTACCCTCAACACTAGGTCTACAGCCCTTCATTTCATCCTGTCCTGTGATCACCACCTACTGTAGCTTTGTTGATGATTGTTCTAAAAACACGCAGATAATTCCTTGAAATTTATACGGTACCTATCTGCTTCATCTTTCATCCAATAATAGAGAAGGGTTAATCTGAGAGTTGAGACAAAGGAAACATTACTATCAATAATCCAAGGAGTTATTTTTTATGGCTAAGCAATTGTAATAATCCCTTTTAAGTGATATTTTCACCTACAGGGTTTATAGCCTCAGCTTCTGGTACTCTGTTTGGATGTACAATTGACTGCCTTGATTCTTTTTTTTCTTTTAAAATTACTTGAACCCCTCAGACACTTTGAAGGGTGTCAGGGTCTATAAGAAGGAGAACTTCTTTAATTATGACTGCTTTATACTCTACTGAAAAAAATATGGTTTTTATCCAGAGTTCCTTTCTCTGCAAATCTTTCTCTTCAAATATTTTTAAAACATTCAGGTTTTATGTTTTAAAAGCTGTCCACACAATTTTTTACTAGAAATATCTAGGCTTTTTAAATATAGATTTTTAAAGTGATGTACAGACAAAATCATTATGATAAGCACTGTTTATGTTACAGACAGGGAATATGAGACACAGAAAGCGTTTCCACTTTTCAGTACAGAAGATCTTGCTATATTAGCTTTTTGAAGCATAGTACTTATTATTATTTTGAAATTTTTCTAGACATGATTTAATTTTTCTGGAAGCCAATTCTGAAACACTTCGTGTTTTTTTAGTTAGTTCAGGATACTCTACACGGTTACAGAAGCTATAGTTGGTGTTCCAACCTAATGATTCTTTTCTGCTCACCAGGGCAGTATATCTGTCACAGAATTTTCTATGCTACCTCAGTATTTTCTAAATCATCGTCAAGGCTGTTTCCATTTTCTTGCATTTTTATCACCTCTTTATTCCCATTATTTATTATAATTCAATGTGTGTTATAGATTTCTTTTCAATTCTAATCAAGTACTTCACAAATCCCTGAGGTTACATTTTGTTTATTACATGGGCACTGCTGATTAAACTTGTTTTGAAGATGCTTTTCAATTCATCTCTTCAACATAAAAACTAAGTGATTGAAGGCTATTCGAAGACTGTAGTGATCTTTGAGACAATTGTTCATTTTGTCTTAAGCATGTTCATTAATTAAATTTCCTTTTGTATTTTAAAAAAGTCACAAACTGGAGAACACAAGCAAAGTATTCTGCAGTCAGTCTCCTGACAGGTCTGTTTGAATCTTGTTATTTTGATGAGCCTAGATCTAGAATATTTTAAATATCTTTCACTGACTTTGCAGTATCTAAAGGCTAAAACTTTTGTGATCTTCAGTTTCTCATACTTCAATAGTGAACAGTGACAACTGAAGTCATTATTTACTATGCTAAGGTCAGCAAAACCATAAAAACAAAAGCAAATTTTCACTTTTGAGGATGCAAGTGATCTCTGTAACTGTACAATTGCAGTTTGTTATAAAGTTTAATGGTGGCAAATACTGGATGCTATATTATCAATTATTCTATGCTACCATTGCTTATAGTATTTAATAAAATTCACCAATCCTCTGTGTTATCTCATTTGTCCTATATAGTATAGTTGCATGTGGCTTTAGTCACCTGCCAAT
Organism: Melospiza georgiana; assembly: GCF_028018845.1. Taxonomy (NCBI): domain Eukaryota; kingdom Metazoa; phylum Chordata; class Aves; order Passeriformes; family Passerellidae; genus Melospiza; species Melospiza georgiana. The sequence goes on from NC_080434.1 coordinate 2,888,982, forward strand.
TAAATAATGTTAGTGATTGAAGGAAAGTAACTAGCAGACTTAGCATGTGCTTATCTCAGAGACAGTGTCTGCCAATAATTTCAGGTATTTCATTTGTGGTAAAAAGATCTAAAACATCTAAGATTATATATTTGGTTGTGATCATTAAAATCAGACGCTAAGGGATTGCTTGTAGGATAATTTCCAGAAGTAAGGACTTGCAAAGGTTCTGTAAATCAAAAAGAGCCTGGATGTATCATTGTCCTTCATGGAATAAAAATCTTTCTTGGTTTTCTTTTTATAAGCTTTGAAAGAGGCTAGGGGCTTTCTATATTGTATAAACTGAGAGCTGAAGAACAGTTTATATGACTCTGATTTAACTGACTAAATTGATTTTTACTTTCTCTTACTGCTTTTGCACTTGATAAAATATTTAATTAAGGTATTCTACTGAAAAATCATGACATTTCTGAATTTTTGTTTCTAGGTGTTATAATACGCATAAGAAGCTGGAGGGAGGTTGGAGACTAAAACATACATTGTATTAAAAACCCCAGCAATCTCAAAAAAAAAAAAAAAAGCTAGGAATCCAGAGAGACTTGGCTATATCTGCCTTTTTTTAAAAGGGAATGTCAGATTACAGATGTTCTGGAAGAACAAATAAAACCAGTGACTTGGATTGGTTCATACATCAATTAGTTGCCTTCACCTCAATCCATTAATGAAGAAGAGAGTACCAGGGTTTTTTGATGTCTGACTTTGATAATGTGATTATTTCATCAGCTTGAAGCACTGGTACATTATGAACTACTTGAATGAGGAGTGATACTTTATGCTTATTGTTTATTGCTGAAAAATTACTAGATAATGTGTAGTATGCCAAGGTTACATATGCCTCAGAGCTCCATGCATAATGCAATTATGTGGAGAATCAGAAAAACCTATAAATCTCTACTTGGTTGTTTTGTTTGAATGTGCAGAATAATTCTGCCCTAGTCTCTAAAGTCTGATTCTGTTCTTCCACATCTCCAAGCAAGTGGTTTTGAATAAAAGGTGCAAAAGCTAAACTAGATCTAAATCAAAAATTGGTATTTTCCCTTTCAAGAAAGCAGCTGTGAACAGAGCTATGAAATGTATGAATTTGCTCTTCTATTCTTGTCATAGGATTTCCCATGAATTCCCTTAACTACTAACATATATAAACTTCTCCCTGTATAGTCCAGTAAACACCCCTACCAGGAGAATGTGCCAGGCTTTACACTGTGCAGTGCAGAATCTAAGCACTTGCCTTTGGCCCTGGTATTTACATTCCTGTCTATTTTCTATTCTCATTTGCTAATGATTTATCAAGTACTTATCTCTGAATTCTGAATATTTCTAAAAATGAAAATATAATATTTAAAATCTACAGATAAAAACCAAGGAGATTTAGTGGGTTTTAACAAATTAAAGTTGGTCTTATTTGGAAATGTCCTGCAGTTTCATTGCATTTAGATTAGGAAGATAATTATGTTCATTGACTGCGTCTAGATTATTTTTGAATCTACAAGGAGCAATTTCTTAGATAGAATATAGGTTCAGACTTTTCACATGAAGTTTTATGTGACTTTAGTCTCAAACCATATCAATCATACCTCTGCAGATGACAGTGTTTTACATTATGATGTATGAGCATGTCTTACTTTATTTCTGCAGTGTAATGATATATGTTTGATGATATTAGTCCATCATCATGCTGTAGGAATGTGTGAGAATTTCAAATAGAAAAAGTGCTTCATCTCGTTACTATAACTATATCCTAGTACTGCATTATATATTGTCCTTTGTGACTGTGTGTTTCAATTGCTTGCCTAAAATTTTGGGTAGATACCTATCTTCTGAGAGAGAAATATTTTTAAGTTTAGTCTCACGTTATCAAAACTGTTGCTGCAATTTCTTGGACAAAATGACTGAACAATGAGACCTTTTTTTGTAGTCTTTTTTATTCAAAGTAGTTGACTGGAAAGATTGATGCAAATTTGTTATCTGAGAGTCAGTGGAAGAGAAAGACACTTCTGAAAAACAATCCAAACTCTCCCACAGGATTTCAGTGCTGAATAATGGAGATTACAATGCTCTTTGGTCTCTTCAGTTGGGGTGTATTCTGTTAAAATGTAAGCAATCCCTACCTCAATGAAGAAAACATACATCCCTATACTTATCACCATGCAGTATAATTTTCAAATTAGATTTATACCTTGTAATTTCATAATGAGATAGTCTGACTTCCAATTAACTGGCCACCTATTAACAGAAGACCAGTTACTCAGCAATAGATGTTTTTTAGTTTTTACAATTGTTCTTACGAAGAAGCCTTTGTGCTGCTGTCCTGCAACACATCCTGTTCCTCGTGACTTTTGACACAAATAAAAACTACTATCAAATAGTACTTTGGAATACTTAGCAACTGGCTTTTCTTGACTGTCCTCAGTTTTTATATTTCCTATCTTGCTTGAACAATTGCTTGAAAAAGAACACATCTTTGTGGAAGATCACGGAGCTGCAGGAGCTGAGCTGGGCAGCACCGGAGACCTCCTGGCCCTGGTGCAGTGGAAGCTGTGGGAGAGATTAACTCCAGGCAAGAACAAAAGTGAAGACATCATGTCTGGTCACTCTGACCCCTCTGACGAGAGAAGATGTAACAAGGACCTTGCTGGCGCAAAAGAAGGAAACAGGGACTTGATAACCGAAGAGGTTTTGTTGCTAAGGGAACAGAGGCAAAGGGGTCCGAGTGGAAAATTCTGTACGGACGTTGGAGAACTATAAATACTGGTGATTAGTGTAATAAAATGGCTTGGCTTGGCTTGCATAGCATGGTCCCTGTCCCTCAATGTCCACACATCCTCTTTGCAGTACTGTATAATTTTTCACATACCCATATAACCACCATAGCTCTTGGTGCCGCTGTCCCACACAACATATTCTCTAACTTAATTCTGTATTTTGCTTTAACTTTGAATGATGAATCTGAGACTTTTCTTCTATTTTAATTTCATGGATTTAACCAAATTCTGATTTCTCAAACTATTTTATTCTAATTTTATTTACTTCAACACCTTTTCTTCTAAATTACCATCCCAACACAGTTTCTTCTAAATTACCATGTGGAAAGATACAACTCATGTTCCATCAACTGTATTCTTTACTTATGACTGTGTTTAGAACTCTAGAGGTTATTTTCCCACTTAATTTTGTCATTTTATCATTTTAGCACCTTATCATTTTAGCATTTTGGCATTTCAGATATATAACTGAAAATGGATAGAGCTATTCTACATGAAGACATAGCTTTAATAAGCAATTCTGTGGAACAACATTAAGTTCTTAATACAGAACAATTAAGACACATTAAGAAATAAATTATTCAGAAAAAGAAGCAAGCATTATTGCTTGCTAATAATCTGTATCGCTGTGTAGATAGCTCTCAGCAGGCTGACAGCTTTGTAGTTTCCAACACTGGTAGCATCAGAAAGGAGGTTCAACTGTTTTAAAAGTGCACTCTGTTCCTGGATACTGGGTTTGAGGATTGTCTTTAACAGAAGGGGATCTATATAGGGACACAGAGGGATTCTTTAAACTCCCACATGTGGGCACTCTTTCAAAGTTCCTTTTGAGAAATCTCTGGAAGATCTTGGTCTGAATGTCAAGGGGACTTTAGTGATTTCTTTGGGCAAAGTTGTTGCCGTTTCCCAGCTCCTCTAGTGTAAATTTGCACAGTTTAATCATAGAGCATCCACCAACAAATTAAGGCAACTGCTTTCTGTTGTGCATGTTTCTGTCCTTAGCATCAGATAATAGAAATTTGCCAAATATATTCATATTACGAACTAATGATTTAAAGTTGTTCTCACACTTGTCAGCACCTGTTTCCAAAAGTTTCTTAATCTTAACTAATCAGGATTCACTAATAGAGATTTTACAAATTATGATGAGGTGACCTCAGATATAAAAATATATAGGAATGTATATTAAAAAATGCAAAGGCAAAAATTTATCTTTAGGGATGAATATCAATATGCAAAATTTGCAAAATAGTAAAATTTGTTTAAATTTTTAATATGTGCACTATAAATTATCATTCTAGATATTTTGTATTCCCTCTATTTATTATAGTTTTATATATATAAATTTAAACTATATTTGACTAAGTGATATAGTCTCAAATTTCATTAGAAACCTTTGGGGAACTATTGTAAGAAGTGACACCTTTTTATTCAGTAGGAATTTTCCCTCTGAGAGAACTTCTGAACTCTGTCTCTGAGTAAGTGAATTCTGTAATAAAGTCTCTGAGTTTGAGGGGAAGTATCTCTCTTGGGCTACTAATAAGAAAAAACACCGCAGTATTTATTGCCATATGCCAATGACATAACCCCTGCAGTGAGCTGTACTTATCCATACTGAATAACTAATAAGCAAATTCTATATAAAACTACTTTCCTTTTTTTCCCCTTTTTTTTTCTCTCATAGGAAAGAGGTTTGGCCCACAATATGCATTTTCTGTCTAAAAAGATAAATATTCTGAGTAAGTGTTTGACATAATCTTTTCTTAATTTTAATAAGGTGAGACAGTTCTTCTATAGAAAGAAACAAGGATTCTGGGCAGCAGTTTAAGAACTTGCTAGGAGCAGTCCAGTTAAAGCAAAGCTTGTTTAGTGAGTGGGAAAAGGTAGTAAATTCCTGTAAAAAATTTTACACCCACATTTTTCCAGCAGCAGTTCAGATGAAAAATAGCCCAACTTTTCACGTGCTATGATGGGGAAAATACTGACTGTGTCTTCCACCAATTCATTTTTTCATACTCTTCCATCACTAGGTGTAAAATGGTGCTGTCATAAACCATTAAAGTTATTAATAATACTATCACAAGAACAATAAAGACAGGAAGTTATTTAGACACTACAGGGGACTAAACATCTGAACAAGGCGAAGCATAAAAGCTTCTTGTATGATTGTTCCAATAACAAGAGTGTGGTTCCCCTACTGTATCATTCTCTCCAAAAAAATTGGTTCTGCTATAAATGAAGCATCTGGAACGATTTTTCCTCAGGAACTCATCAATGATGAAGGCATTATGTTCCTGTGGTAGTGAATGTTAAAAATATCGCAGTGTGGGTGGTACTTTGGCACGTTACTTTTACAACTCTTACAAGTCCTTCTGATTAAAAAAACCAACAAAACTTAGAGTGGAAGTAAATATTCATTTTCTGTTTACAAGTTCAGATTTCACTCTTAAAAAATCATATATTTCAAATCAATATAAACTGTATTAACCCTCCTCATATAATTCTATTTATGTACTTTTCTTGATGATTAATCTACAATAGATTTAAAGATTAAGCAGAACAAAGGCAGGATATGAAATGCTGCAGCAAAATGGCTCAGTTCTTATTTTATATCTTTGAGTGTGTAGACTACAAGTATTGCCTAGGGCAAAGTTCCTAACAGGTTGTAAAATGATCATGTGGCTCTTGGAAAGCATGTTTTTGAGGTTATATCTATATCTCTCTGCATGACTGTGTCTGTTTAAGTATAAACATATTTCAAGCACAGTATTGCTCTACATCCCTCTCCCCTCTAAATGGAATGATCTGTTGCTATGACCACTGTTGCGATGAGTCAACATCTATTTAAGTCTAGTAAGTCAGCAACATGCAGTCAATCACTGCATTTCATTGGCTGAATATTCCCATGGGCTTTCCAATTAATAGAGTATTCCTCTCCATATAATTTTTTCAGCCACATAATACTAATTTAGGGCATTCTGTCTCTATCTCATTCTTTAGAGAATAATTTCCTCTAATGTCAGGGATGTTGTTAAATAAAGAGCCCACATGAATATTTGAGTTGGTGAAATATACGTACAAAATTATACTTTTAAGACAAACACACTATGAAACCAAGTGCAGATCAGCTGAGATCTTTATCCCATGCTCAGAGAAATGAACTTGAAAGAGACATGATGCAGCTAAATCAACCAAACTCTCTTCCAAGCAGCTTGATCAATTATCATTTAAGGACACTTGAGATTATTTAACTGACTCTCCAGCAATATACCAGAGAAAATTTAATATTATTTTAATTAAATATAGTGGTGCAGTGGTGCAGACAAGGAAGCAGTGTTCTTATAGAGGCCAAAAGATCTTTTTATCTCAGTCACCATAGATCTCTTATTAACTCATTGCACACTTAAGTTCTCACCAATGTCTGCCAACATTATATCAGACTCAGCTGGGAGAGAGAAAGTCCCCAGAAAATTTTGTCAGAATTTCAATGAGGCACCATCAAACAGATGGAATTGCAAAGTGGTGAAGTGGCTTCTTTTAGGACAGATGAGCTCTATTTAGAGTACAATCCATGAGCACATTTTAGTACCTAGGCCCCTGTAAGTGCTCCGGGCTTATTTTAATCTGATATCAGAATGAAATCAGATGCACAGAAGTTCCCATCCATACATTCTTTTCCCTGGCAAGAACAGCACTTTGTGTAAACTCCAAGAGGACCACAGCAAGCTGCAGCTAACTCTCAAAGACCAAGATCTGCCTAGTGTGATGGATGTCTTTCATGGCCAGAAAATCTTTTGAAGATTCTTAACCTCTTTGTCCTAATTTTCAGCATGGGAACCATTATTTAAAAGAGCAATTATAGGTTTTACATTGATCAATTATGTCTAGCATTGTTACGTGCAGCATTGAAAATGCAGTAATATACTTCCCAAAAAATCAGATCAGTTCAATGTATCTTAAACAGCAATGGAGACATCACTAAAATGAGAATAGAGTCTCATTTAAAAATGTAGACCACAGTCGTTGCCTGTCTGTTTTTGAATAATTCTTGATTTATTTCTTACCACTAGGGAAGAAATAGATGACCTTTTAGGCTCTTTCCCAACCCGAAACTTTCTATGATCCTATGATCTTCATGGCCCTCTCCTGGATGTGCTCCAAGAGATCCATGCCTGTCTTGTGCTGAGGAGCCCAGAGCTGGATGCAGCACCTCAGGCGGGGTTTCACCTGTCTCCACTTGCTGGTCGTTTATGCTGATGCAGCCCAGAACACGATTGTCCTTCTGGGCTGTGAGCACTCATTGCTGGCTAATGTCCAGTCAAGTAAAGCTGGCCAGTGGACAGGTCTGTATCACACATCTGATAACTTACATCAGATTTACATATTTTGGATTTTAAAACTGACAAAAATCAAATTATGTAGTCATTAATAAGAAAAGGTCGACTCCAGCTCATGACAGTATTTAAGCAAATTATTCACAAAGGTTTTCTGTACGCAGAACTACATTTTACTTCTCCTAAGACACCAGCTGTTCTGGACAAAAAATGAAGACTTCAAGGGAATGAAAAAATATTCCAGCTTCCATCTGAGTGAAAGGTAGCCTTTGGAGTCAGAGAATATAAGTGAGAAAACACTTCAGTGGAGGTGTGAATTCCCCATGTCCAGAAAAGTGATAGAGTCATTTAAATGTGGCTGCTACACTGAGGGTGGAAAAAAGCCGAGTAAAATGCCCAAATACTCTATCCTACAATAATAATACATAGGCTTATGTGTTTTTCTATCTGTCTATGAAGCTGGCTGATGTGTCAGTATTTTTTTTTTACTTGCTTAATTGCTCAGGTGCACTGACATATCAAGTCTTCCTATTCCTTCTTTTTCTTTTTCCCCTCTGCATGTCTTCTAAATTCTGCACTTGGCTACATGCTTCTTTTGTTCTAAGGTTTAATGATTATTTTAGTGCTTTGATAGTATATTCTAACATCTTGGTTGAAGAAAAACTTCACAGTCTTCTAGCACTCTGAGATATTATAGAACATAAACATTTTTGTTAATAACATCCTTTAACTTATATTTTTTGAATACATTTAAAAGAATTAAGTATTATCTTCCCTCTTCAGCAAGTAGATTTTTAGAATATAAACTAGAAAAGCACTAACCTTTATCATGAGCTGAATTTCCAAAGGATTTGTAGACTTATTTGTCTTATTTGTTTTATTTGTCTTATGGACAGCATTATGCAAGCCATGATTTAAAATAAGTTAACTCTTTTAGCCAAGATAGATGAAAATTGAAGGCTTTTCCAAGTGCCTTTTAAATTCAAGGATGTGTGAGCAGTCAAACAACATAGTATGCAGCTGCTAATCAGAAACTTCTCAGGTCTGCTTATTTCTTCTGTAGATGAGATAGCCAAAGGCTAACTCTTTACACATAAAAAATTGTGGAAAATGGCTATTGCATTAGGAATTTTCAGCTGACTGTAAACTAGACCCTAGGCTACTAAATTACTATAGCAAAAATGGAATTAACATTAATGGAGTCAAAAAATCACAACTGCCCAAATTCCAAAAGAGGTAACAAACACAGGACATAATATTTGCTACTGAAACCAGCAGTTAGAAAATGCTGTTTTAATTCTCAACTCTGCCATAAGCTAAGCAAGCCATTTATCCACATAGTGCCCCAGTTTCTCTGACTGTAAAAATCTGGATAATCTTATTTATACACTCCAGTAATTTCAGATCCTAAACATGAAAGGAATGTCAGAGAAGTGCGAAGAATCTTTTTTTAGGAGAAAACAATGTTTATCCAAACAGACAAAATCTGAATTTCCAGTCCAATATGATGGCTCCAAAGCTTACAATCACCCCAACATCTGTTAATACACACACATTACTGTGCTGTTTCTAAAAACTAACCAGTACTGGATTCTTACACAGTAAGGTCTTCAGTAAACATTATGTTTCCAGAAGTCCAATACTCTGTGATATGAGAGGAGAAGATTCTTCTGTGGCAATAAGAGAAAGCCAATAAGAGTTATTTAAGTCATCACAACTCAGAGGTCTGTTGAGTCCTCAAGGTCACTCTGAGTCCCTGTTGCTATTCCCCCAGTGATTGCGCTGTCGTCACAGAGGTCTTTCAAAAGAATAATCATGGAGGGTTTTAGTGGCTTCTGGGATCTTTATTTTCCTTTTACCTTAAAATGACAGCCATCTGAAAAAGTGTTGTTGGCACATACCCTGCTGTCAGTGATTAGTATAAACATTAAGATGTATGTGGGAAGAGTGTGGGAGATACGCTTTCCTATCCTCAGGAAAATGAGGGTTTGATTTCTGTATAAAGTATTTTAACTAATCTTAAACCAGGATAATATTAAATCATAAAGATTTCAAGCTTGTAATTGTCTTTGTTAAAGATTTCAAACTTGTTATTGTCTTTCAATTGGAAATATCAAAATATTATAAATATTAATATTTATTGTAAAAATCTTCCCTTCCAGAACATATTGTCCATAAACCTGTCTGTGTATGAAAGAAGAGATCCTTTGTAAAAAAAAAGAAAGCAAACTCAAAGCAAAACCCACCCCCCAAACAAACTAAAACAAAATTGACTTTTTCTCTGCCTCTTTAGCATGTGATATATTGTAATGTTGTTTATTAGAAATTGCTACAGGAAGCTGTCTAATTTCCCTATTAATTTTCCTGGACTATAAAATATTTATAATAAATTCCTGAGATGACCAGCCTTTCATCGTGACAGCAGGATTTTCAGGTATATGTGGATATATGTAGATATGTATATATCTAAAACTTGTAGCTGGAATTTGAGAAATTCCAAACTTGATTGCTATGGGATAGAATTTGCACTTTTCTTTGTACACTCCAAAAAATTGAATCAACTAATGTCTCAGACTAATTAGAACATTCTCTACATAATAAAAGATCAAACAGCTATAGTCTGAAAAAAGGTATGTGTATCACAATGCAGAGAATTTAAATATGTAATTTTAAAATTCCTGCTTCTTCAAGCAGAATACAGACTAGTGTGTTAGGGATAATACCCCTCAGATAAAACCCCATGACCCTCAGTGTGATGCCTGAAGAAAGTTAAATACTGGACTGCCTAGGTTTTGGGTGTGTTGAGGCAGAAAAGCCGAAATAAGGTTCTGCAAGTTTTCTCTTTGGAACTAGGGTGCTTTATTTCACCAAGGTGAACACTTCCTTGCAGGACTGTCTGCATTAACTTCTTCATTAGACAAAGGTCTGTGACTTTTTCTGAAAAACAAAATGTGCTGTTCTTTGTTTTCAGGACATAGTTGAGAGAAAGAAAAAAGCCATAGAACTTACAGCTCATGCTAAAGCTAGTGTGGTCTCAGCTTCCTTCAGGAGACTGCCATAGGGATTAAAAAACAGAGAACAGTTCTCCTGGCCCAATAGGCTTTTCTTTGCATTAGATGGCTTCAACAGGAGGAGTTTACTTTCTGATTAGGGAGGCAGGTGATTTGAAGTCACATCCCCAGGAAAAGGGGAAAACTAAACCTTGGTCTTGTGGTCCTGGGTGAGCGTTGTAGTTACTGAGATGCCAATAGTTTAACACAAATCCTTTAAATTCCATGAGAACTACATTCCATCCAACAGCTACTGGTTCTACTGTCCTTTGGTAGGTAGGCATTGTCCCATTCAGTTTGTAGCTGTATATTTAGACACCGTCTAGGAGATGGTGCCTAAACATCCCCACAGAGTCAGGGCTGGAATATTAGGGTCATTTACACTAATGGAACACAGATGCCAAGGGAAACTGAGCCATTATTTGAGTTTCTGGACCTCAAGGACTAGTCAGGAATTCAACAGAGAATTAGGAATCACAATTCCTAACTTTTGACATCTGCCTAAATCCAAGGCTGCTTTTGATGATCTATCAGACCTTTTATTTTCACTACCTGTGTTAAAATTTGGCAGAGGAAATTTCCACCGGCTGGACCCAGAGTTGTCGCAGCCTTATAAGAAGTTGCAACTGGCTCCTAAATCCACCAGAATATATCCTCTGGCCACCTAAATCACAGAAAAACAAACAGAATAATATAAATATAAAAAAGCTGATCATGTTAGGGTGTCCTTTTCTCAAAAAGAGAAACTCAACAAAGTGCACTCAAGGTTGCAGGGAACTACCCACATCTCTCACTGTTCCAGGGAAACTAAATTGTTTCACGGATTACAGACTGCAGATAATTCAGCTGAAGTCTGAAGACTTTACATCTCCTGGCTAGGTTTTGTATGCTTTCCAAGGGTAAAACTCCCTGTGAAGCTACCTTAGATGTTTAGTGGAGAATTCATTGTGTCCATATGTTGCGCGCAGAAAAAATGCATAAATCAGTCTGAAATAAGCATTAAGTACAATAAAAGTTGGCAGGATGGATGACCAGACTTGGTTTTCATGATATTCAATAGCTATAGCCAGGAAAAGAGAATTGTTTCCTTGAAGTCTCTTCCACTAAAGAAAATGTCTGCCTGTAGACATAGCAGCTTATATAAACTTCAATATGCTCCCTAAGGAAACAATTAGTGGAATTTCTAGGAGAAGCCATTTTTAATCTGTAGATGCATTGGAGAACTAGATTTACTTGTGACTAGAGTTTTACTTAACTTAGGATATTCAGATTGTGCCCAAGGCATGGACCCAACATATTTAATTTGACTTGTTTCCTCCTTGGTATTAATTCCTAACTTGTTGCTATTACTTCTGGGCTCCTATCTTTTTAACTTCTCAAGAATCAAATAATCTAGAAGCAGTAACCCTGAGTTACTGAAAGCTTCTCTAAAATTAGAAGACTAATATGATTGCATGAAGATACAGATTAATATAGATCTTTTGCAAAAAATGGGCTATGAATAGCAGTACTTCATAAAGAAAAAAAACTACTTTAAAAAGGTTTATAAAGGCTGTGTTGGAGGCTAGAGTGGCTCAGAGATCTTTCCTAAAACAGGGCAAAGCAAGATAGCTAGTGCACGCACACATGATATAATGGTAATGGCAGAAAAGCATTAAGACAAGCCAAAGTACATAGCATACAACTGATATCCCCCAGAGCAGTCTGGGAATGTTGTTTGAAATGATTCCCTGATAGGCAATATTTATTTGTGTGGAAAAATTTTGTACACATCTTTGCTGAAACACTTCTTTGTGCCTGGAAACAGATGGATGTTGAGTATTACCATTTATTGAACTGATTATAAATTTTCAGTTTGAAACCATTAAGTTATAAAGAGTGCTCCTCACTTTAATGGCAAAGAGTCTTTGGAAAATTGTGGCTTACAACAATTTTCTCATGAGCTTTTTAGGATGACCTTTTCTTCTAAATCACAGTAGCTTTTTTTTGTTTGTTTTTTTTATAAAGAACCATAGTGAGTCTTGAAAAGTATAATTCAGTAAAGGACTGAAGACTTTAGAGAACAGAAGACCCATTCCCTAAATGATGATTGTTGGGGTGTCATAAAAAATTATAGCTTAATCTTGAATTGAATCAAAGTGAAAGATTTGGGTTTTTTCTTATATTAATTTAGTGTCATTTATTTATTTCAGAATTTTGTAGCTCCTTTTCTATAATTATTTTTTTATTCCATTTAGTCCAAAAACAAGTGCTAGTAAAATGGGGAAGTTTCAGTATTGTTAAATTTATCAGCATCTTTTGTAGATTTTCAATTGGGCTAAAAAAATAGCATGGTTTAATTATGATCTTGAAGGTACAAGCATCAACGCAATTGAAAAATACAGTTTTAAGAGGAAGGACCAGGAATTAGTGGCGCCACTACCATCTAGTGGGGAATTTTTTCGCTGCACTGTGACCACAGTGGTGCTATGGATTGGCAAAGGCAGGTAGGTGCCTGCTGGTAGAAACCTGAATGAGTTCAAGCCTACTTGGTTAAACATTCAAAGTTTCAGGCTAAAATATTTTGTGAGCACTTTCTTTTATTATATTAATTAATTTATAATCCCAGTGACCAAAACATTTTTTAGTGCATCAGTGAACATCTCCCTCTGTGTAAATTCCTTGTTTCTCCTCTAAATTCATCCTGACTCAACATTGTGAAGTGATTATTTTGGGTTTTTTTGGTTTTTTTTTTTTTTTTTCATTAGACACATGTTATTTTGCACACTACTTCTGAACAGGAGGGAAAAAAAGCTATGAAAGTTATGACCTGTGATCATGCATCCTAAACCCTATTTGATGACCTCTATCAATAGCTTAAACTATGTCTTTTAAAAATACTTCAAAAAATTTCTTGAAACATAGGATAAAAGTATGACAAAAAAACTTCAATAAGTCTTTTGAACAGAGTGTATAACTTTCCTGACAGTTTTTCTATGGGACTTTGGTATTGCATAGAAAAGCAACCTTTGCCAATCAGCTGTCACACAGTATGGATGGAAATATGTGTATCTTCCAGCTCCACTACTGGACAAGATGCCTTTGTTTGTTCTTGTCATAAAAAATCCATCAAAAAATAGCTTCAGATGAGAATCAGACTCAGCATAGAAATAGCATGACCTCATGAGGTTCACTTACTCTACAGCACAGTTGATTCCCCCCTTTCAAAAAGTAGTGCAGCCACAGATTGCAACAGACTTTTTAGATCAGTTCAGACCACTTCCTAAAACCCTGTATAGTTCTTCTAAATTGTTTTTACTTATAGTTAGCTACTAAACTCAGTCAATTGAACAACTCTGGATTTCAATTAGGTAGGATAAATTGAAACAAAATAGGAAAAAAGTAAATTTTTCATACTCATTTGCATTTCAGGAAAAAAAATCATCAAGCACAAAAAACTATTCTTCTAAACATAGAATATTTGATATATAATCTGGACAGCATTTAGAAATATTAAAAATGTTTGAACATATTTCAGTAGTTTTCCTTTTGAAAACAAAAACTTTCCCATAATTTACCATAAATTACATTTCTAACTCATAGTGGTATTTCATACTGCCTTCTAAATATATTCTTTTCTGCTTTTGTTTCTTAAAGCAAAAATAAGGTAGCAAATCATTAACTTAACAGAGCATATAGAAATTTTAGACTGAAGTTGCAGTCTTCTTTAAAATTGTAATATCATAATTCCTGGCATAAGAATTTAATTAATCTCTCTAAAGAGTCACAGATCTCTTGTAGTATGCATATACTTTTTAGAATGTATTTTTTTGCTTGTAAATCTTTCCAGCTATCAGCGTGATATGAGTAAGTACAGGTCAAAATAAAATTCAGGACCCTATTCTATAAATTGACAAATTCCCATTTATTTTAAATGTTGTGATTAAGAGTCTCATTCAAGTTTTTGTCCTGGTGCTGTCCTGGATTCCTGCACTGGGCTTCTAGCAGTGACAGTGAGTCAGTTAACAGTGATGGGACTGCTGTCTCTAGAGGTTGTCAGGGAGGATGATGAACATCCACAAATAAACGTGCAAACCTTGCACCTGAAATAAAGTACCTCTCTTCAGAGACTTACAAGACTAGAAAGGAAAAATATTTGAGACAAAGAAGAAACGCACGAAGAGCTGCTGAGGTTAATTCAAGGAAGGAGCGAAGGATTTTTTCCTGGCAGAGAGGAAATCTTTAGTTGCCACATCAGCTGAAGCTGAGAGGAACTTGCAGTACAGGTCAGAGATGAGACTGTATTATCTGTAAGAGGTAACTAAATTAGGAAATTAAATCAGGTTCGGGAGAGAAGACTGTAAAAGAATTCTGTTCCATTTCTCATTTCTAGAATACCTAAGAGCACCAAGGACATCAAGGTACACAGTTGCGCTGCCAGATTTTCAGAAATTCAGTACCGTCCCCTGGTATGGGTGTGTCAATTAGCAGCAGGGACCTTAAATCATTAGAGTCCACGTCTGGTGGACTTCAGGGCTCAAGTGAGCCTCTCAGGTCCCAGCCTCACAGCCACGGGAGTGATGTGGCTCCATGTCCCCAGATCTCGCCACTGTCAAGCATTCCTGCTAGCACACCCACACTGCTCACCCAGCCTGCTGCACAGATCAACACAGAGAGAAAACAGTGCCTTGGAGGGCACCCGTGTTCACACAAACTTGAACAGCAAGAACTTGAAATATGCAGTTTCTCTGGCTACTCAGTAATGAAGGTTGCCAGTGGACGAAGAAAAGAGAAAACCTTAATGCTACGAGAGCACTGTTCTGCAGTAGCCAAAACTCCTGTGTTTTATCTGTGCTCTTATTTGTCCCAAAAGCAAGCCACAGCACTGTATGGGCCACTACAGAGGAAGCTAAATACAGCCCAGCCAGCCCAAACACAGAATCCCATAACAAGTTTTTCCTATTCCCATAGCCCCTTTAAGCCATATCACAAGTTAAAGCTTCTGATATGGCTTAAAGGGGCTATGGGAATAAGAAATATGCCCCAAATATTCCCCAGATATTCCCCAAAATGCTCATCCTCCTGCATCAGTAGTAAGTTCTATACCCACTCAGGCAGTCACCCCTGATAGCATGGATAGCCTGATAAAGAGAGATATTTTATCTGACTAATCCTGGTGGGGTTTCCACTGGGGTCAATGGTCTGTGATGGTTTTTGGAAAAGCTGGCTCTACAACATCATTTCTCTCGCATCTGCCTATGCTTTTCCCACAGTCCTGGCAGGACAGGTCTGTTGCCTGTGATTAGCTTTCATTCACATACCCTAGAACATTTAAAATTAAATATTCTAATTAAATATTCTAAATACAGTTAAAATATATGTTTTCAGTTAATAATCAGAATAATTGTTGTTTTGATTAGTAAAAATTATCTTTATATTTTTTAACTGTCATTTTTACAAGTTAATATTAATGATTCATAATATGGTATAATTACTGAAAGTAACACAATGAAATTATTCAGACCTAAACATTTCAAGACCTCCAAATGTTTATATTTTTTACTGAAAAATTTGAAAATATATTTTTATTTTTCAAATTCACAATTGCAGGATTTTTTTTTTGGCTTTCAGAGGGATTTTCCATTTAAGTTTTTCAAAGCCTACAAAATGTATGATCAGTTAGAAATTCAGACTCATTGTACACTATGTACTGCTATTTACAGAACAATAAAAATTGCAACTCCCACATTTCATCTTTTTAGAAAACTTTCAAAGGTAATTTTATTGCAAGTTATGAACATCAGGAGTTTTGCAAAACTGGTTCAGATAAAAAATGAAAATGAAATCTGATAAAGAAGTATATTGTATTTTGTGCCATAATTGTAAGGCAATGCCTTTGTTAAATCTTTAAAGTCAGAAAATTATAATATTATTTGCATATATTTACTATCATTCCTTTACTTTCATACACAAATCTCAAAATTATAGTTCATGTTTTTCTACGTGGCTTGTGTCATTGTCTTATCCTTCTATACTGCTTACATATGAGTTTGAGTATTTGTCATACAGAAAATTAATATGGCACAAAGTCAAAGTATATTAAAGCTTTGGATCTGGCTCTCCTTCTCTTCACCAGAAGCTTTAAAAGCATTTCTGAACTGATGAGGCAGCTTTTCAGTTTCTCCTTAGATTTTTCCCATCTTATCTCAGGCTACAATGTAGAATGTACACTGACAATTTTAGCAACTTGCGAAACTCTGTGTTTACTTCCTACTTTCAGATAAATTAGACAAGGTTAATGCTGTAATAGGATTATGTTAACATAAATGCTGTTCTACAAGACTATGGACACATTTGGTTGTAAAGATATAATATTTCATCACTTAAATTACGTTTGGTTTTTCAGTTATCAAACACATCAATGAAAGTAAGGTATACATAGGATCTGATATTGAGCATTTAAATCACAGGACTTCCAACATCTTCCACTTACCAGTCTTTTCTCTCAGGTAAAAAGTGACAGGATGAGAGAAATGGCCTCAGCTTGCACCACAGAAGGTTTAGATTACACATTTGGAAAAAAATCTTCACTGAGAGAGTTGGGCATTGGACGAGGCTGCCCATGGAAGTGGTGGAATCACCATTCCTGAAAAGGGATGTGGCACAGGAGATGCGGCTTAGCAGTGAACACGGTGATGCTAGGTTAATCTTTGGACCTGAAATCTAAGAGGTCTTTTCCAACCTTAACAATACCATGATCCAGTTTCTACTTTAACACCTTCACCTTACAATTGCTTTCAAAGACGTTATTAGGTTTTTTAATACTTGCAGAAGTTTTATCCGTACATGGTAATTCCTCTTGAAGTTGTTTTACTCTCTCTATCTATATTTGGTAGTTTTTCTTTACCAGACTTTTCCCAGTCTTTCCCCTCCTGTACTTTGACCCTTCAGGCTAAACATAATCGCTATTCTGTCTAATATGTATTTTTTGGCCTTATCTAATTTCCACTGTTCAGTCTTTCTTTGTTATGCAAGGGTCCATTCACTGCTCTTTTAGTGTCTTTGTGGATTTGCCTGTTTCACAGGGCATCATCCACATCTCTTCAATTATATTATTATTTTCCACAGGCATGTACAGACAGACATATAAATCTGCTTAAAGATATTGGATATATCAGTACAGATTAACTAGCTCAGGTATGTTGCATCAAGTAGTGCCTGAAATCTGAATTTCTTTATGTAAAAAAATAACCATGATTTGTGTGTGTTTGTATGTCATTGAACAAAATTAAATTTAATTGTGATTAAAATATCACATATTAATTTACTTGAATTTTGCTAGTAGTTATGCCTACAGGTACCTTATTAGTCAAACAGCTGATTTTTAAGTATGAATGGGTTTAAAGTGCTTTAGGGAATTAGAAATTTATCTTTGATTAAAGCTTTTATACATGACTGGATCAGAGATAATAGAAACTGGCATACTGCTGACTTAGTAATAGCAGAATATTTTCCAGATCACATTTATGCTTAACATGATACAGATTTGTAAAAATATTATTGAAATAGCTTCTTCTCTTCTTTATTCCCCAGGCAGTCATACACATTGATGCTGGAAGTACTGCTTCACTGATGTTACTAGTAACAGGACTCATTTTAAAAGCTTCTATGGTATTAAATTTTACTTTTTTTATGTTTCTTTCAAGTACAATATGTCTTTCAAGAAAGTCACAGAAATACTGTCTAGTTTGGTACACATTGTTGGTGTTACTTTTCATGCTGAAATCCATATCACTTTTTGAATTTTCCAGGCTTGTTTCAAAATATCAACTTAGTGACATAATGTGGATGAACTCTGTGGTTGTTCATGGAAAATAAAGTCTGTGGTACAGACACTACATATTCTCTCCACCACAGAGATCCATCCACCCCCTGTTGCTGAACTACAGAGATGTATTATTCCCTCCTTTGCTATTTTTATTTATGAATGCTTTCTCACAGATCATAGCAGTCCTACTTTCAATGATATCTAGGTTACACTGTCATGAAACTTAGGCATCCAAATATTCATAGGTCATGTGTTACTAACAGATTTTCAAGGATGCACAGAAGACTATGAGCTATACTCCTCTACATTTCTAACTATATTTTGAGATGACTTATGTTAATTAAAACTTTCACTTTGCTTTAATTTGGAGAAGTGTAAGAGACAGGAGCAAATCTGTGACATTCAAAGCTCAAGAAATGGTAATGGCATTTGGTGGAAGAAGGAGATGTCACTGAGAATGAGGGAGGATCATGAAAGAGGCCTAAGTTTATTTCAAAATGGGAATGAAGTATTTTATTACTACAGCAGGGAATGAAGAAATAATCATGGTGAAAGAGTAAAAGATGAAAAGAGTAAGATCATAATAGATTGCCAGCAAGATGTTATAGGAATCTTAGCATCATTCAAGGAAGCAACCTACAACAAAGAAATATAGAAGAAAGAGAACTGTCATTCTCTAGAAAAACAAGCTGGTATCCACTGATGGACTCAGAAGAGATAGTTACTAATAGTTGTGGTATCAAACCTGATCCAATTTGGTCTCTAGGAACATGATCATTTTGTATACAGCCAAGATGACCATGTCTTTTCTTTACCTTTCCCTTATCATTTTTTCTTACATGCGATACAAACAGTAGCCACCCTCCTTGCGTGCAATAAAGTGAATAAGTTCCTTTGGATACAGATCCCAGCTCAGTTATTCATTCAGACAAGCCATGCTTCTGAAACTTCCAAGAAAAGGAAGGATTCTTGGGATAGCGCACTCCTAATTTACCTAATTCAATTTTCAGTAGAAACTGGAAATATACATGCTGATCCACAGTCTTTCCTTAGTGTTTTTGACATGAAGGTTATGACAAAGTAATTGAATGGATGCTGTGGCCTCTTCATGGACAAAAAGCAAGCAAGTAATGTTTTTGCTGTTAAGTATTCTCCTGTGTTGTAAATATTTATTTACTTTATTTACTGTGATACCTATTTTAAACACAAATGGCTATATTTTGAGGAGAACTCTAGAATTCAGTAGCTGATATCAAGTTGCCCTATCCAATTTTTTATTTTAGTGCATACAGTATAAGACTTGATGTCTTATCTACTTTACTAGTTTTACATTACATAAAAAAGATATAGTGACTTGCTGGAGTTATGCTTATTTGAGAAAGCAGGTTAAGACCCGTCTTTCATTAGGGTAAGAAATAAATTCCTATCTGCCTATTATTAATTATGATATTCTATTACTGCATTTGGAATTAGTTTTTTTAGGAATCCATGTATTTTACATAAAAATAACAACAATTCAGATCAAATAAGAATGGAGTTCAATCTCTTACTTCTAATAATCAGATGAAACACAGCAGTATTGAATGCTCAGCTGCCATGAAAATCTTTTGAATAACTACTTTTAAAATTAAAACATACGGATTCAGACTGTTGAAAAGACCTGTGGAATTAGATGAGAAAATCTAATTTGATTGTTGGCAAATTTATGTCAAAAGAAGATGACCGTATGTAAGAGAAAATTGCCCTTTGCGTGTACCACTGATATTTCCCTTTTAAGCTTTATTCTACCAGCAGACTGTGCTTGAAATAGAATTAATTTAAACGCAGTCCCTAATAAGTAGTTAGATGCAACAGTAGAAGGTAAGGAATGCAGCTCGACCCAATCATCCTTGAGCATTCAGAGTACAATCAGCAAATAGACTCTCTGCGTGGTAAGACACACAAGCCATTATCTGTAGGTAATTTATTACCCATAAGAATATAATTGAGATAGTGTGGGGGTGGGAATTGCATAACTGTAAGGAAAACATATTTTGTATGCTAATCTAGTAGGAAGTTGCCAGTTTTCACAAGGTTGTCATTCCTCAAGACTACAAAGATGATGGCCTCTGCAGTACTGCTGTAAAAACAAATGATCACAGAGATTTTATTTTATCACGATAAAAGACCTTCACCCTGTCATCTATTTGCATGAGCAAAAATTTTATAAATGATGTATAAAATATGTCATTTGTTGGTCTTATTCAAAACTAAATTGTATCTACCAAAACAGCAAGATGCAAGATACGTGTAAATTTCAGATTTTAATATTCATATAGTGACCATATTAGTAGACGTTGACATAAATAGAAATACATTTATGTAATATAATTATATATTATCTAAATATTGTATTATCTATCTTATCATATGTAGTTTAGTCAAATTTATCAGTTATATCCATTATCTTGCTCATGTCTATGTTTTTGAGAAAATTCACCCTAAATGTTTTCTCCTTGGCCTAATAATCAGAAACTACTGCACATCCCATCTTAGAATGCTTTCAAAACAATATTGTAACTACCCAGTGGGAATTACGTTGTTTTCATTTGATAGATCTGAAGTAAGGAATAGTCATTGGTAGTGCAAAACTGACTGTATGATAGAATCTTAATGTCTCCATCTCTTACTAGATTAAGCTGCAAATAAGGATTGGGTTGCTTTCCCTGGCTAACATGCTGGCAAAATATTTTTATGACTCAAAGATGGTTGCACTCATTAAAAATATTTATGCTTTATATATCCTCCCTGTATTTATATAACTGTCTCTATATGTAATATGTAACTAACAAAATACTGATATTTTGAAGGAATATGTCAAAGTTTTGTAACCAATAAAATTGTCGCTACTGCAATCAAGAGGAGAAAAAAAAAAACA
Organism: Melospiza georgiana; assembly: GCF_028018845.1. NCBI lineage: Eukaryota > Metazoa > Chordata > Aves > Passeriformes > Passerellidae > Melospiza > Melospiza georgiana. Next base: position 2,909,891 of record NC_080434.1, read on the forward strand.
AATGTTTTATAGGTGACTGTTTTGAAAATAAGTATTTCCATTTCCAGTATTATCTGGAGGTACATTTGATCTTAAATAGTCCCAACTGCCAATTTCCTGAAAGAACATGAAGGTTGAGGTGCATATCTTTGTGACAGATTATGGTCCATTTATCAATTATGCAACATAAATAAGTCTCTGGTGTGTGTCAAAACAAGTATTGTAAGAAAGAGTTTTCTTAATGTAACTATCATAAAAGGATTCTAAATTGCAAAAATTGACCTGAAATACAATATATTTTCAAAGAATGAAATCTTTTACCTCTGCAAAAGCAACTAAGCAACTCTGTGCAAAACATTTAGTATTATTTCTCTCTCTTTTGAGACACATCTGTTAAAGTATTATTAGTTTTGGCATTTTCCAACCTCCTAGTGGTTGATTTTGTCATCTTAATTCTGCTGCTAGAGAATGCGTGTGAAATGTTAGCTACTTTCAGCATGTAGACTTTCATTTATCCCTTTTTAGAGGCAAACAAATCAAGTAGTTTCAGTCTCTCTTCACAGGAAATTGCTCTGTGCCCTTGTTCTTTCTCACTAGCCCTCTCTGAATCTCTAATCCAAACTGAAGTTCTCCTTTGAGGGAGAGAAAACAGACCTGCATCGTCTCCAGTATTCTCAAGGCATAATCACCTGCTACACCCTGCATTCATGAAACCTGATTATTCATCTGACTGAAACTGCTCACTGAGCTGTAGTTTCCACTGAGCAGCTTCCAATAATACCCAGGCCCTTTACTGAATTAATACCAAAAGTTTATAACACTACAAAGTTAAAGAACAAATCCATTTATTCACTCTTCAGTATGTGTTTATCAACATACTGTCTTCATCCCTATTCACCTCCCTCAGGTGATTGCTTTAATGTTTTTTGGAAGCTTTACTGGTTGATCAAAATGGCTCAAACATTCTACTGAGCTGTTTTCATCTCTTGGCACCATAAAGGTTTTATAACTTTGATCACTTAGAGAATCTTAGGATGCTCATTATGAATGAAGGTATCAGCACAATGATACTATTACTTTCCTATTAAGCTTTGACTGAATTCCATAAAAAATGGCATAACTTTTCTCTCTGCAATTTTTTGTGGGATAGAGATGATGTAATTCTTTACTGGATAATGGTGGAATGAATCTTAATGAGTCTAATTCAGTGATGATCAATTTCAGTGGGTTTGATTACCAATGGTTGAAGCACTTATTTACAAAACCTGTCAATTGCACTATTCTTTTCATATTTGAACAGTACTCAAACAATTTTTCACCATGGGGAAACTATTGAAATTTAGAATAACCTTATTCTCAATTGGGATGAAAAGTCCAAGTTTCAACATATTCAAAGGCTAATCTTCCTTTTGTACAGTCAAAAATGTACTTTGACATAAAATATGCTTCAGCAACCTCAAAACAATTTTTACAATATGAACTTTTCCATTTGTATAGGACTTAGTCCAGTTAATATTTGTAAAACTCAAAATAAATAAGAACTATTCAGCCAGATATTTTACTTTTTTTTCCCCATGAAGTGAGAAATTTTCCAAAACAAGGCTTTGCCTATGAGAAGAGTGCTTAAAAAAAATTATTTGTCTTCTGGAGCTGTATTCGCTGCCTGATAGGAAAGTGTGTCTTAGAGTTGTAACCCTGGATATATTAATCTCAGAGCAGCTGCAGTCTGGAAACACCAGTACTAATTATGTCTTATAAAGTAAGAGCTGAAGTTCAGAGACAGTCTCATTCCGCTTTGGAGTCAGGAATGCTATAACAAACTCTCTTTGACAAGGCATTAGCTCTTGCTGTTATGACATGGCATCATGTTCCCTAGCAAAACACAAAATCTCATCGTTTCAGACTCTATGCTCTACAGTATTCAAATTAAATGGACATTAATTTCCACATGTGTCCTGATCAGGATGTTCGAATTTCATTGCCACCATAAGGTTGTCTATTAGTTATAATGAACTTTATAAACTTCCCTGCCCAGCTCTCTTTTGGCAGCACAACTCCTCGTGTCCCATTCTCCTGACACTGTGAGCCCCTTCTTGTGTACATAGGGCATCTGCTGGCAGCAGCTTCCACAGCAAAGAGACTTACTGGACTTAAGCTTTGGCACAGCAATCAACCCTAGTCTCCAGCTACAGCTGCCTTGAGACTCCTAACAGGCTGGGCACTTTCAATTTGGGTGTAACAGTTAAAAGCCAAAGTTTGTAAAATCATCCTGATCCTATTGTAAATGGAATTTAAACTTTAGGGGTAAAGAACATTTTCTTTGAGGAAGTCATGAATAAGCTTGCGTTTGCCTGCTTCTCATGCATCTTTTATGCAACAAGTGATCAAAACAAGAGACTTTAAGTATCATACAGTCTTAAAAGGACTCAAAGGAGAACCACAAAGGTGATCAAGGAACTGGAGCAGCTGCACTCTGAGGAAGGTCTGAAGAAATTAGGTCTTTTCACCCTGGAGAAGACAGTGCTCAGGTGGAGGGGGCTCATCATAAATTTTCAGTACTTAAAAGGGGGATTGAAAAGGAAAGAAAGGGCAATCTCTCCACAACGAACAGTAGACATCCGGTGCAACTTGCTTTATGCAGTTTAAAAAAGGTATTTTAAAAGAAAATTTTAAAAAGAAACCTCTCCAGGGACGTAGTGGAATCCTCATCACTGAAGCTTTCCAAGAACATGACTGGACACAATGCTAAAGAAACTCTCTTAGGCTCCCTTGTCCATTAAGATTTGACCAGATGATCTTTTGAGGTTCTAAGGGATTTGTTCATGGCTGTTCTCTGGTATTGAACATAACTGAGTGCCTCTCTTTGTTGTTTTGGTCTTTCATTTCCTTAAAATACTGATTAATAAAACACTCAATTCAGCTAAAAAAAGATAGTGTAGGTTTTTATTGACTGCATGAGTGGCTTCTTAGTGTGCATTTCTGAAGGACATAGTATGCAAGCAGAAATCCAAATTATCGTCATTGTTTCTGAGCATACTGTTACAATAATTAGCAGGGGTTCTGTTATCTTCTGATCTTTAATCTCATTCAGCTGGACACACACAAAGCTGAACCTTTCACAAAGGTTTTGAAATTGTATCCTATTTGAGTGAGATTATATTCCACGAGTGTCATAGGATTTATATAACTTTGTGTCATAGGATTTATATAACTTTTTAAAGCTTGTCTTGCATAAAACAAGAGAATACATAAACCCACCTGTTTTCCTATTTCTGCCTCTAGGAGGGATAACTTCAGCTGCAGTTTTATGGAAATCTCTAAGAGGACTCTACCTTTTTTTGCCTTTTCCTTTTCCCATTATTAATCCTCTTTCCTGCATACTCACCACCAGCCAAAAATCAGATATCTCAGTGTTTGCACAGCACTATGGTGTTTGACTACTTCAAAGCTATGTTATCATGTGTGAAAGTGTGTCCATGGATTTATGTGAGGTGTGTCCTACTCAATACTTTGTCCCTATATTTTGTGACCTTGATGTATGAAGCCATCCCAATAATATGATTCCACTTAGGAAATATAATCATTTTATATGATGGGAAGTGAGTGTGGCACCTAACTCATGAAAGAACAACTACTTCTTCCTGCATTCCTGGGGAAATCCATTTCTGTTCCTAGAAAAACTCTGTGGATGTAGGAGAGTTGAACATTAGGATAGTTGTAGGAAAATTAGAAGTAGAAAGAGTCAAGGTTCCAAACACTGAAGTTTTTAGAGTAACCAACTCTTTCAATAAATACTTTGTGGTTTCCTTTGGAAATAACTTCAGGTGGAAATCTTCAATATTTACAATGGAGTATCACTGGAACACTTTGCACTTTTGTTGGAGAACAAATCCAGCCTAATGATAGCATTCAATCTCCAATTATGGTATCTCTCAAAGCAGAACTGAAAAACTGTGTCTCAGGCTAGCAATGAGAACAGATTTAAATTTTATGGGTATAGCTTTAGTGATTTTCTATGTCTTAACTTGCCTCAGCACCAAACAATGTGTAGCAGTCTGCTTTGATTTGAAGAGCTTTTGTGTCTGCTCTTATGCAATCTACTTCTGCCTCTACTAAGAGACTGAAAGTTGTCTTAAAAATAACATTGAGAAACACCAATTAATCATTTTTATGGCAAGTTTGTGTGTACAGCCTTTCTAAAACCAGCATAAACTGTTTTTTTCCCTGATGTACATTTGGAGCAGACACAATGTTTTGTCTGCTCCAAATGTACACCAGGAATCTTTTGCCCAGTATGTTCTCTCTTCTCAGTCTAAAATGAAGAAATAGAAAATAGTTCTCCAATTTATATAATCTCTTGAATTTTTACTTGTCTGTATCTTTTGTGGCATAACTTGTCAGTCAGTTTCAGAGTGCTTTAGTGGGAATTTTGTTTTGATTTCAAATATCACTGAACAATAGACACTCCTTTCCTGCATTTGCTTTTATTTCCCTGCACTTGTTTCTGTTCCTACCAGCTGAAAATTAAGGTGCTGATTGGAATCCTCTGCATGATTGCATGTTGAAGTTGCACAGTCAGATTGATCTATATGGCAGCCAGGATTTTCTCAATGAAACCAAGTAACAGAATGCTTAACACCCATTTTTCCCACCACTTTTCAAGTGCCTAAATAGCAGAGAAAGCAGTTAATTGCTGTGTGCAATTCCTAGAGCAACAGCCATAAACTGTTCAAACATGGTAAAAATAATTAAACCTGCTTCCGTGGTAAATAAAGATTGAACATAGAGAAGCTTTAATGGAAATCAAGCTCCTACTGAGGTGTGCTGATTACTACACTCACATTCTTGCTTTACTTTAGGCATACTTCAGACTTAACTGAAGACATTTTATTAGACTTTCAATCTTAAGCCATGTCATTACTACTTCACATAGTTCAGTTTGCCTACAGCAAAATAAGGAAATGTTGTTTTTTATTAATGAAGTAGAAAAACTTAATTGAAACACTTCAAAGGCAAGAGGAAATAAAAGCAGACTGAAATGCTACAGTCAATCTTTTGTAATGATCTCAACTGTTAAGAACAGGACTGAACAACTAAGGATTTGGTGGTTTTGAATTGCAAATATATCCCATTTTCAGCCAAATACTTTAAACCAAAATAATGATAAAAATCTAGGCTGACATCAAGGGAAAAAACCAAATTTGGATGAAGATTATAAACCAAGGCTCGAGTCTTGTATTATCTTGTCCATTAAAACTATCCCCTTTTTGTTGTTTTGGGAGCACTTTTGGAACAGAATTGTAGGATTTGACTCAAGGCAGAGTTTTCATAAGTGACAGTTGACTGATACACAGAGACATGAAATTAGATGCTCTACCAGGGAATAGCTTACAAAGCTAATAGAAGCACAAGGAAAATCCTAGGAGGAAAATTTAACAGATGCTTACTCCAAACTGTGATTTTTATTTTCCCCAATCTGTAGCTTTGTATCAATAGGCTTTGCCTCCTAGGGGAAACCTGCCTTCTGCTCACATCCCAATGCTCTATCTCAGAGACCATGCTTTTCTGCTTCTGCTCACTCTTTATTACCTTTGTTCAGTTTTCCTCTGCTTCTCTATTCTTTGGAAACACCCAAATAAGCCCGTAATTGTACTGAAAGCACATGAACAACAGTAGCTCTCAGCATGATGTTTTGTGTTCAGTAAAACATACATCTTCATTCCAGTGAAACTAGCATCAAAATTCCTAGTTGGTCTGGTACTTAGTGGAAAGAATAAATCTTTAGCATTTTTGTAGTGGTTTGGGAAACATTGAGTGAAATAGACCTGTTTAAACCCAACTGAGGATATAGAATTATGCCAGTAATTTTCCAGGAGTCATCTATGTGGGACAGTTGCTGTTCTAAAAACAGTCATTGTACAAACAAGGGCAGGAGTGCACACAAAAGGGTCACTTAACTGTCATTCAAGAGGTGTTGCAGTTCCGAAACCCCCCATAAACACTTTCAATACCTTCTCTGAAAAGATGTAAATAAGCACCAAATACAAACCACAAATTTATCCTAGGTGGACTTAAATACATATGCAAGTTTTTTACAAAATTTAGAGTTTGATATGTATTCTTCATTATAAATTGTATTTATTCATTAATTTAGGCCTACATGCTCTTGTTTGTGCTGTTCCTTTTTCTCCACTAAGTTTACCTATCAAGCGAGCCCTTGGGGGAAGAAAACCCTGAAAAGTAACTAACAAATATTATTTCATAATTGGAGAAGCCGTTTCATTTTGTCTAGAAAATGAAATAATTGTGTTAGCTGGAATATATTAGCAGACTTGTTTGAAGTGATGATTTTAGTGTTGCTCAACATTATGCCACCAAAAAAAATTCCTCCCCCATCAAAATGTCAAGCATTTAATGTTCTAGTTTGCCATATAGGTTTTTTTTTCCTTGAAAAGCAGCTATTATGGTTTACTATACCTAAAACCATGGAGCACTACAAAAACTTAAATGCTCTGCACTTCTGTGCACTAAAAAGCCACATGGCATAGTGATTATTGTCTATGAAAGCATGATACTCACTTTCCTAAATTATGTCAACCAATCTAGCTCTTACATAAATTATTCATGAAGCTCCACTGGAGATTTGGACTGCCTACCTACTGTCATTACATGTACATCTATTTCACACTTTGGTGGTTACTGTCATACGGTGCCATTACTGTGAAATGTCATCAGCTGTGTGTAGCAAGCCTGCTTTTTGTTTATGCTTATGTTTATGTTATTGGTCTCACCCAAGATCCAAAAAGAATTATGTGATAGTTTTAGAACTTCAGCTGTTTCTCCCCTGAGCATAGCCCCTGTCAGGCCACTCGGAAGCAAAAGACCTGCGCAACACCTTTTGTTCCAAGAGGATCAAAGCCATTCTAGGTCTTACAAATATGGAAACATTGAAAAGAAAAATAAAATAAGGACAGCATTTTTGCCCTTCACCGTTTGCACAATTCTTTTCAAGTTTTTAAAATAATTTTATTTTTGAAGAAACTTGCTTGTTTCTTTGAGAAACCTGTTTTGCAACTTTCAGAGTTTCTTTCATCTTGTCAACAGTGCTTGTCAATAGCAATAGTACCTGAGAAGATTTTACAAATTAAAATCATCTCTTAGCACCTATACTGACTAATGTAGGCTCACAAGAACTGTTGATTACCCAGTTGCCACAAACTGAAAAATAGAGGCTATAAAATTCCAACATGCATTTAACAACTGATTAGATACCGTTCTATATTAACAGAAAAAGACAGAGAAAGTAGTCAAAGAGCATGGTGAACATGTGAGGGAATTTATTCTTAATATAAAATGACAAAACAAAACAATTTGGAAATTTCAATCTAGCTCAGAAAACAGAATCAAAGGAGGGGAATTGAATACAACTGAAGTAATTTAGAACTGATTGCAAGAAAAAAATGATTACACAATAAATGGAAGAGTTTCTTAGATTGGAATTTCAGTCCAAGGGGACATCTACTGGGATGACTGAAAAAGCTTAAATCGCAGCAAGAAAACTCATGGGGAATAAAATAAAATTGAATTTAATGGTACAGGAGCTCAGGAACAACTTTAGCTGGATTATAGAAATGATCTAGTTATAATATTTATTTCATTAATTCCACTAAACCTTTCATTCTTTTCAGTGAGATTTCTTTATTTTCCCAGAGTCCTAGCATACCATTGTTGTAGGGATGGATTAAAAATGTAAAGGAATCAAGTGAGAAATAAAATCAGGAGGACTGGTGTTATTTTCTGTTTGAACAGCTGGTACACTTCCACAAACCAAATAGATGGAGAGCTTGTGCAGTATGTAAAAGCTTTCAGGAACAGAATCATTCACATCAGATATAGAATATCTTCTTCATAAACATAAAATTAACAGGAAGATAAATTGTTTACGATGAAAATTTAAATAATTTGTGTGGTCTTGAGGCAAAGAGTTGGATTAATTCAGTCCCTGTGCAACGGTCAGCACTGTTGGGTAACTAATTTAAATGGTAGGCCCACAACAAAGGCATTTCAGTTCTTGCAAAGCTTTGAAACACAAGTTTAATCAGTTTAACTACCACTGAAGTCTTTATTTGTGCAATTACTTGCTGTCTGATGCAGAATATTGAGAGCAACAGAGCCAGTCTATAGGAAATTAAAGACACATTGAGAGTTACAAAGGCACGTTGTCCAAATTTAATCTGCAGTGCCCAGCACTGTCCTTGCCAGAGCACAATCAAGTGTAGCAGCTCACATTTTAATTAGATTAACTTTTTTAATTTGCAGAAAATGGCCATAGTTAATTAACTAAAGAGTTGCCTTATCAGGTACGGTTCTAGATGCAATGTTTCAACTGAGAAATTGTATTTGATGTTGTTTGTCTTGGGACATAATAAAATATCCATTTTCACTTACTGATGCAACAAACATTATACCTCAATATTTTAATAAATATAGACTTCATAGAAGAGACCTAAAAAGTTAGCTCATTTTTAATATTTTTTATTTCAAATGTAATATGTCAAACTACAGCAAATCTAATTCAATACTGTAGATATTAATCCAAACATCCAAAGCTCTTGATATTTCCTATCAAATAATTTATTAAACATGTAGTTTTTGCAACAGAAATGAAATATTTACTTCAGAGAGTTCTTTTAGTCATGGATTTCACTGGGTACCTGACAGCACTGAAACAAAAAAAATTTATTCTTCTTCTCATGGACGGTGAACAAGGGCTCACCTTGGAGCTCATGCAGCTGCAATAACAGCAGTGATGTATCTGCTGCATGTAGCATGGAGTAACCACATCTTCACCAGCAAGACAAGAATTGAAATGGGATCTACCCCAGATGTTTTTATCATTTTTTTTTTCATTAAAGTCAGCAGAACAAATTGCATGAAGGGCTGACATCACTCCACCGTAAACTTCACCCTGTTAACTTAAAACTCTGAGGTAATGTAATTCTTACAGCTTAAAAGTTTGTGTTCACAGTGTTGGATCTGTGTGGAAGCACATGAGAAGCTGTCACACAGCCTATTTGCATTGCCTGAGAACTGATAAAAGAAAGTAATGCTATGGAATATCCTGTAAGGCAATTACATGTCATTTAATATTATGTGACTCTGCTTTTCAGGGCATGTGAATGAGTCTCCTTCCCAAACACTTAACCAGCACCCTTAAAGACTTGAATCATGTGAGAAAAGAGTATTTTGCAACTATCAAATGCTAATTGAAAGTAATGGTATTTAAAAGGTTTTCCTCCCCTGCAAAATCCATTATGAAAACTATTACTAGCCAACTGCTAGTTGTAAAACTTAACATAGTCTTTTTGAGGTTTTTACCACATGTTTTTGATGTGGTAAAAAATGCAGATAACTTTTAAATAAAAACATAGAATTTTTTCTATCCAGTCAGGGTGATTACTGGTAGGGATTTGTCATGGATATGAGTGCTGAATGGTAAATTAATTCAGGGCTTCATCACTAGAAAAGATGGAGAAATACCCTGCAGAAATAAAACAGTAAATTTCCATGGGGAGCCTTTCAAATTCTTTATAAAAATGACCCATTGAGAAACTACAGTACTACTTCATCATAATCTACAGGACAAGAAAATTATGTTGCTGTCAAACACTTGCAGTTGAATAAAGCAATTTTAATAAAGAATTATATAACAGAATCAATGCCTCCAGCTTTAAGAATAATTACTGGATTTTCTTTATATCTTACCCTGAAATTTCTTTTTTTGTGACAGCATTCTTTTTTTCTTTTATATTACTTTTGAAATATTGCAGTTTATAATGCAGCATAATTAATTAGACAATGAAAATTTAAAATACTGTCCTAATTTTCTAGTCAGCTCCATGATGATTGTGAAAGAGCTGTTGTGCAGTGCAATAACACTTTGTAGCCATGTTTTCATATTCAAAATATGACTTATATCCTTTCTTTGTTGTAGTTACAGGCACTGTCTCACTTCAAACTGCACAAAAACCTGAATGGCATAAATGATTGTTCCAAATAGTCTAAGCTCTGATACCTTTGAGAAATAGACACATGAAAGTTCATCTTACAGAAGAGTTCCTATGTTTGCATAAAGATAGAACCGAAAGATATGTAACTGATTTTAAAAATTAAAGAGGGAACTAAGGTTCAAATAAAAACTTAAGACATTTTCTTTTCAGATTGTGTTAACAATAGCATATTTTTATGTTATTTTCCTGAATGGAATCCTTTATATTCCTTGGAATTATTTTACAAGTAATTTGAACAAGCTTAAAACTGCATGCTTCAGTAATTAAGTTATTTTTCTGGAGGACCAGATTTGTGCCAGTCAAGGCAACTTTATAGGTCAGTCTTTCCTCTAAGCCTGAGTTGAAACACTATTTTTAGTTTGTTTTTTTCAGCGCATTTTGAATGCTGTCCCTGTTATGCTTTCACATTTCAACGTAGAACCTCCCACAAGCTGAGACGTACTCCTATTGGATCTTTACCATTCATCTCTTCCAGAATGCATATTTGAACTAAATGGATGTGTGTTTGGTTCTGAACTCAGAGAGTTTCGGAATTAGGTACAATTTTCTTTATACAGGCTCAGAACGAAAAGGCAAAACACGGGCCCACATACACACATACATACACACACACATACATACTTGCATACACGCATTTTCTCTATCATCTTCCTTTGTGAGTAGTTTATTCCCCTAAGGAATTCCCACTTCATCTTCTTTCTTCCTGGATGTAAGAAATATGGAGAAACCTCCTTTTGAGACACCTGGTTTATCTTCTGGCCTCTCTGAAATGACTGATGAACAGCTCACAGCACTGCAAACAATTTTAGTTGCTCTAAGTTCTTTGGTAGAAAGTCTTCTACTTTCTAAAGACTTACTCCCTCACACAGACACAGATTTTTCTGATTTCTGACCCTGCTGTTCAGATGGTATTCTGGTGTTGCAATTTTACCTCTTCCACCTACCTCAATATCGATGATTTATTTCAGCTGTAGCATTGGCTACATCTCTATAGTGCTCTGTCTTCTCAATAAAAATTTTGCACAAATTAGGAGTGAAACAGTGACTCTCCATAAAGACAAGATTTTAAGATGCATTAAAATTGACAGAAGAGTAGCAGCCACATTCCATAGCCCAGAAGCAAAAACTGAGAAATAATTAGATTTAAGTAACAGCTTATCAATCAGTTCTTTCAAGAACAGCAACAATTTTAACAACAGTTGATTGACATGCTTATTTACAAAGTGCCCCTACTCCTCCCACAGGCAGTTACTGCCCTGTATTTACCATTGGTGTGTTTAGATCCATCTGCCAAACAACCTTTCTAACACAAGGATGAATGATCTGTGGGACTCCAAAAGAATCTCTGGAAATCTGTGGCACTTGGAAATCCTACCCTATATAGAACTATGTATGAGGGAACAGGGAACTATCTTTCTTTTTTTTTTTTTTCCCATTTATTTTGTAGATGGACTGGATGTACCTTATCCTTATTAGTGTGATTTACAGTCTTCTAGAGAATCATGGGGAAGTATGAAACACAGATGCAGCTGTCACTGGCCAGCTAGACAGTAAATAGAAGAATGATATTTTGCCTACTGTCATTCAGGTATGCCTATCTCCATGCAGACAAAGAATTCTTACACCATTATCTTTCTGTGGACTCTTAGCTATGTCCTTGAAGTATACTGTCTGAATAGTTAAATCTGGGGTGATGGCCTGCTCCTCCATCTGTAAACTCTCAGTTCGGGAGCACTTTCTTTGATTATGTAATTCTTGGAGATCACATACATATTATGGAGTAATAAGTTCTAGAGGCATTAAAGAAATTAAAGTAGACAGCAGTGAAAGATTTCAGGAGTGGGGTCAGAGCAAAGATTGCAAAGTCGTGTACCTTCTGAGCATTGTCATATAATTGGCAATGTTGCACTCATTTTGTAGAAAAAGAAAGATGTTGGGACAGAGGCTCTGACAGAAGTTTGTAGGAACAATCAATTTCTCATAGAAAACCCGAAGTGAAGAAATAACTTTTAATTCCTAATAAATTTAACAGACAGGTGTGACTTTAGTAATATCTAAGGAATTAGCTTTCTTTGCCCAGCATTAAATCTATGTTCTGTTTTTTTTTCTGTCACAGAGTTAATTTTCTCAGAGTAGCTGATATAAGGCTGTGTTTTGGTCTGGTGCTGGAAACAGCGTAGGTAAAACAAAGAAGTTTCTGTTACTGCTGAGCAGCATTTGCCCAAAGATTTTTCTGCTCCTCACCCTCCACCACCAAGAAGGAGGCTGGGAATGTCCAAGACACTGAGAGGGAAAAGAGCTGGGACAGCTGACCCCAAATGATCAAAGAGATATTCCACAACCTCTGACATCATGGTCAGTATAAAAAGCTGGGAAGAAGGAAGTGGGGAGCCACTGGAGAGATGGCATTTTTCTTCCCAGGCCTTTACACGTGATGGAGCCCTGCTCTCCCAGAGATGGCTGAACACCTGTCCATGGGAAAGACAAGACATGGGGAATAATTACCATTCAAAGTGAGAGAATTGTTTAACCAATAAAGTAAGTGAGCTGTGTACCGATGAGCATTACATGCTGTGTTTGCTCAGATGTATAAATAGTGAAAAGTTTTGAACAACCCACTCAAGGAGTGCCACTGGATCCAAAGGTAGCTCTTGCTTGATCTATGTCTCTACCTCGCCTTTATCATTAAATAAATCCCTATTATTGACTCCAGCTGATGGTCTATTTTGTACCCTTATTTGAGCAGGGTCACCTCTCACCAACTGGATCTTAACAAAAGGACATATCTAAAGGATGGTAAAAAAGCGTAGCAGTCAGCATTTTTATGGCTCTTTCCATAAAAGGCCTTCAAAACTGTTCTGAAGACTTTAATATTATCTGGTTTTGTTTAAAACCAGGAAAGTTCACTTTCAGTTCATCCTTGACTTGACCAGTGATGAAGACTACACTCCTCTTTAGTTTGTGCATTTCTTTTGTCTAGGCCAGAATGAACATGTCACATTATAAATATTTTAGAAACTTTGTTTTCTGACCCTGATGGCCTACAGTTATTCTTGGTTTTGAGGTGATCACTTGATGTAGCAAATAGACCCTTTTCCTTCACAAGGCTTTTGTTATATGACCCATATCACAAAAATAATTTGGCATACTAAAAAACCTTAATGAGACATCAAACTAAATGTTAGAGGCAGGAAAGAATACTAAAGCATAAAACCCTAGGTAAGACATAATGAAATACAAGTCTCAAACCAAAAAAAAATCCCAACTACATGTTTAGAAAAGCTGTGGTGTTTAAAAGGTAGACAGTGTATATACTGAAAACCATCAATACTGCTTTATCCAGTGAAGTAGTAGGTGCTATTCTGTTTAACAACAAAAAAAAAGATGAATCTGTGGAGCAGTCATGAAATAATTCCTCCTCTTTTGAGACCTTCCCTAGATCTTTAAGTACTAAATCAGCCCTTGTTGTATCATGTAGTGGAATTCCATCAGATTCTTAAGAGTACTTCCTCTTCCAATGATTTGGAACCACTGGAAGTTAATTTCTCCACCAAGGCCAGGGAAGTTGTGCAATCACCAAAATCAGAAGACACCCACCCCAAAATATCAATTCTTCCCTCTCCAACACTTTTAAAGTCCTATAATTTACTTACTTTTTTTCTGAAAGGGGGTATTTGATCCAAGAATTGTCATCACTGTTGCTAACACTACCATCACACAAGCCCCTGTGATCAGCAAATATGACCAGTAACCACAGGTTAGGGATGGATAGAAACACCTCATTGAGTGGGAAATGGGATCTAAAGATGATTTTGGTAAAAGCTGTAACTGGCCAGTATGATTTTGGTAAAAGCTGTAACTGGCATTTTCACAATAGAAAATGGTCATAGCTCCATAGAACCAAACTCTATTTTACACTCTAGTTTAGACAATTGTGCCTGAAGAGAAAACCAACATAAAGAAATCTGAGAGACGTCACTAGAGTGCTACCTGCAATTTAATTTTTCATCAAAGCAGAATAACTTGATGTAGTTTAATAGGAAGTGTGTGATTTTTTATCCTTTTCTGTGTCTCACAAAATTGTTGTGATAATATCTATCTCACATCTTTTACTGGTCAGATTCACATAAACTCTCAGAAAGTCCATACAATTTACAGTATAGCAATATGTTCTAATACTTTCTTAAATTATTATTTATTATATTCAAAATGAGTCAAGACATTTTTAAACTCTTAATGTAAATTCACTTAATGTTGAGAATTCAGCAGTTCTTTTGGAACTTAAAGAAAAAAATCAAGCACTGCAAGAATTTCTTACTTTTGTTAGCAGTAAATTAAACAGATTTTAGACTCCTGCTCTCCCAGCTAACAGCAACCTCACAATGGCACACATCTAAGATGGCCATACCCATGTTTGTCTTTGTTTTTTAGTAATTGTCTTCTCTTTTGGGGAAAGACAACTTAGGAAGGTTTTTAAAACTCAGAGATACAAGTCTAGGGTCATGAATAGATTGGGGTTTTTTGTGGAATTTTAGTAGACTGATTAGCTGCTAGCTTGTTTATTTGTTTTTGTAAGCTTTCACTGCTCTATATAAATGTACATAAAAGGTAGAATTTTCATGGGTGTTTCCCTTCTCCAAAAAGATTTGACCCAATCCCTAATCTCCAAGACTTAAGACTTCACATTTCCTCATTTTTCTTAGACTTAGGCTCATTCTGGAGCTGCATATTCAGGCAAAGTGTAAAAGATTCAAGTGGCTTTCAGTAGTGATCCTCTTCTGAGGTTAATCTCAAGTCTCCATGCTTACAACAAGAGCTATATAGCTAAGATTTAAATGTTTTCCTAGTGTGCGTCTTTATCAAATATCAGGAACTACCTTGTAATTTCTGGGTATGATTTATAATCATAATGGTTACAAAACAGACTAGCAGTAATAAAAATAGAGTGGTAGTTGAGATAGGACTTTGAAGTACATCCCCAGCACAGCATTAATTGTCATCAGTATTTATTGATTCTGCCCACATTTTTGTTGGTATTACTGACTTTGCATAGAAATTCAATATTTCTTTTCATTGATACTTAATTTTTGGGAATAAGTTTCCTATAACAGAACAGTGGTCTGAAACATCATGACAATATCTAAGTGACTTCTGATAATGAGAATTACAGTAGATAAAACATCTGGAGAACTATTTATCAGTGTGAATTTAATTCAAGACCCTATCTGCACTGTGTTTTCTGACTGCTGTTCTGGTAGCATAGACAGTGCTCATTTTACGACTTTGAAATAAGTGGATTTTACTTCAGTGGGGTAGAGAGGTATGCCAACATACACTTTTGCTTCTTAAAAAAGAAATTCCAACTTTCTTAATAGAAAGTTCATTGTAGACCCTTAAGAGGGAACGTGCTAGGGTATTTTTCACTTTGTGAAGGTTACAAAGCACATAGAACAGATGATCTTGAATCCAAGGCCAATCATTGTTGGAGATGGTCAGTATGTAACTGAGGTTGTAAATCCCATCTATTTTCCTGCCACAGTTAGTGCAGTACATAGACATAGTTAACACATGCACAAATCCTAAATCATACACAACCACTGTTGGTTTGGTGTTGGACTGAGTTCAACAGAAACATTTCATTATATCCCCCATTTTGTCAATTTTCCTGCAGGCATAAAAACTTGAATTCAAAGAGAATTAATTAATGTGCTCTGATGTTATAGAATAATCATTAATTAATCTACTTTTCATAACATATTTCAGCTCATGAGCACATCTAGAAAATCAAATCAACAGATGCTTAAATGTTGATGCCTTGCTAATAATAAAAGCAGATTGAAATTTCTCAGTTACTTAACCAAAGGCACAAAGCCTCAAGAAATCCAGCTGCTTGAAATTTTTGACTGTGTTTCATGCACTTAACAGCTGGATGAATGAATGCACATCCCTAGAATGTGAATTCATATCCCTCAGCTGTCTAGACCAATGGCCATCTGTTAGCACGACAGGACGTGCTCACTAGGTTGGGCCATTGCTTAAGGATAGACATGTCAAGAAGTGGCTGGTTTAGATGTGTAGCCTGTAAAATACTTTAAATATCTTCCTTATGCACAAAGGCCTTGGAGTTGAATGGCATCATTCACTAAATCATATCCTTTAAACCTACATGTAACAGAAAGACAATATATTCAGAAGCAGATATAAGGAATGTGAATGAGCAGCTGTGGCTATTAGTAGCCTCAAGCAACTTGAAGGTTAGGAAACTAAAAAGTCCAAAGTAGTTTATAAACATAACTTGCAAGGTCCTCTCTACAGCAGCCTGTAGTGTCAGAGGGACTAAATGAATTACAGAGAAATGTTTCTCTTTGAATGCAATGGAAACAAATAGCACTGCCATTGTTACCAAGCACTGCTGAAATAGTTTTGGTTGCCTGCAGTGTCTGTGTTTAAGCACCTTGTCCAGAGAAAGCTGAATCCAGGTAGATGGAGCTGTAGAGAAGGGGCTTTGGTAGAGGCACTAAGAATCTGTTATTGTGCGTATCATCCCACTTCTAACTTGTGCCTTTTCATTTTCTGTTTTCTGTGTGAAAACTTATAAGAGGTCTTTGTGGAGCTCAGGTTTGTTCTCATTCAGAAAAGTCCCTTTAGTTTTGGATTCTTAAGAACACCCAGTGTTAGATGCATCCTAATACCCACACAGGCAAAACCAACATGCAATTATTGGATAACCTGCTATACAGGAGGACAAAGTAGTTTCAAGAATTCTTGGCATTTCACCCTGTTTGAATTTGCATGTAACTTCATAAATTTTTCAATAATTTGCCCCAATCTTCTTCATGCCATGTGTCTGCCTCTAGCTGAACTTTTTCCCCATTCTGATGATTGAGCCAAAACTTTTAGCTGCTTTCAAGAATAAGATGAAGGAAAAAAAAAATAGGTTAAGCAAATGATCTGAGACTGCAAGGAATAAGGAGCATCAGAAGTGAAGAACAACTTAACTCATTGCTGCTATGCTACAATGCATCATATTGGACTCTAAGGCTTGAAATCACTAAGACACGTCAAGTGGCAAATATTTCTCAAAAAGAAGCAGTTGTCTAGTGAGGAAGATGGTACCCAGTTGCACCCCTTTTTAGCTATACTCAATGGCTGCAGTACCTACTCAGATCTTGTATCATAGATTCTTCATTACACTTTCCAAATACTGTATTCCTGAGGCTTTTTGTGAAATGGTGCATTTTCAAGTGGAGGTGAGTCAAACAGACTTGTTGCTGGTACACAGCATACTGCTTCTGTACAAATAGGCATCTTCTTCACTAAATGTACTAGAGGGTCAAAGGTAAAAGGATATGTAATTATACATTTAGAAAGCATCACTGCTTTGTATGGCAAAGAATTTAGACTGCTGAACCATCTTCATATACGTTCACCAAAGGTTTCGAAATGGAGCAGCTACCTAAATTGAATCACAATGCACAATGAAAGTAAAATAACCTGTAATTACTGTAAGCTGCGTGTTTGGGAAAAAGAAAATCACGAGTATATTTTCTCAAAGTTTTAATCTAATGTTTTTCACTGGAAAAAAAATTATTAATTGCTTATTAGTGTCTGAAGTAATGCTGTGTGGAGAGCAACTTTCCAGGATATAATGGCTTTTGCTTTAAATGTTGGATTTCCTGCACTTGCCAGAGTGAATTAATCAGTTCTGTTTTCAGATGAGGGTCCTAAAAAGTCTTCATACCTAACAATTTCTCTAAGTGTGCATTTAGCCACTATATATTCAATATAAAATGCAATTTTCTGTCAAAAAAGAGAGCTTTTTTTTAGCATTCTGCACATGAGCAATGAGTGAATCAACTGATACCTGGCAACAGCATTATGAGAGTGTCATTGTGTCATTGTGTTACTGGAGATGGATTACCAGAGAAAACATTTCTTGGCTGTGAAGGCAAATGAACTGACACAAAAATATTTTTAAATGTTTGAAGAAGTTAAATTTTTACTACAGTGGCAGCCAGGCAGCATTATTTTTCAGTAAACTCTACTAAAATTTGAACTGTAATTATCCTCAGGATTTTGAATCCCATGAAACTTGCATTTGCTAGCTGTTGAAGTCATTCTTCTGCTTCTATTTAAATTCTTCTATGACGTGATATCTCCTACAGAGTAAGACTGTTCATTTGATCTTTAGAAACGTTTGGCTTTTTTATTCAATATGTAATTTTTAAGCCTTTCCAAGCTGAAACCTATATTATATGAGACATAATTGAAATGTTTCTCTTGGGTACAGACAATGCACTTTCTTTAACATTTCTGGGCTGATCAGTCCTTGAAAACTAGTTCTTATTATTTCCAGTGTTGTATCTTAGACCTTGCCAGTCTGATGACTCAAAGTGCCAGAATTAATTTATTGGTAGACTGTGTGGGATGTAAAGTTACTTCACAGGATCTGTGCCTTATTAACATAGTAATTTCATAAGCTGAAACCCACAGATCTCTTACTATGCATGGACTATAGAGCACTCTGCAAATACACAGAACATAAATATGATATTCAATTATGTATAGGAGCTCTGGAAATCTGAAGACAGTCATGTTAAAACATAATAATAATTGCTGCTTAACAAATTCTTGGCTACTTTAATTAAAACATTACCTTTTTTTTAAAAGAAGATCTTTTGTTTTACTTGAATTGGGATCACTGAGTTTTATTTTTAACCTATTGCTAAGCACAAGTCATGCTATCTGTAATTCTCTTGCCTCCTGTGTATTGAATGTTTCAACTTTCTGTCTGAAAAACATATCAAGTTTTCTGCATGAAATTCATCTTCAGTCAAGCCCTTCAGTTCCTTTTTTCAGAAAAATATTTTTATTTTTTACTAAGGATTGATTTCATAAGCATATCTTTTTTTTGCTACTTCTATTCTTATTTTGATCTGCTTATCATCTTTTGAGCCTACTTTGCTTTACATTTTAAATTATTTCTGTGCAAAATTAGTTTTGAAATTAAATAAAGCATTTCGCTACTTTTCATGAAAAATGGGCAAGCGGGCATACAACTCTCATCTACAAACACTGTTAGTTTTGATCAATCAGTATTTCAGAACAGCAGCAAAGTACCCAGCTCAGGCCACTATACACTGCAGACCTTATACTGAGACACATGCATCTGGTCAGGAGGGGTAAGAATAATAATCAGGATTTTCCAAAGGAGCGTTAAACCACAGCAGGAGGCTGCAGCCTAGTTCAGTCATCAGTTTCAAACTGGAGTTTTGCTCCTGTTCTGACACTGCAGGTCACAGGGCCGTGTGGAGCTCCCTGAGCTAATGAGGGAGCAGCACCTCCCTGCAATAATGCATCCTGTGGGGAGCACAAGCAGCACTCTGTTCTGCACTGAAAATTGTCAGACGCTGTTCTGTCCTTTCAGGTGCCTGGGGGTGTCACGACGTGACGTGGAGACATACCCTCATTACTCTGTTTGCACTTCTAATAATTCTCAGCTGTCTTTTTTTTTCTTCCTAGCAGCTTTTTGGACTGAGGCAATACTTGCAATCTTCTGCTTGGTATTTTTCCTGCAGAATTATTCTGTAGTTGTAAGTCGTCAACATGCTCCTGCTTCTTGATGCTCCTTTTTTTTTTTTTTTTTAAACCAATATTTTTTTCCTGTAATTCTGTTGTGCCAAAAAAGGAGATTTTTTTTTAATGCAATATACTGTAAATCAGAAGTATTCCAGTTATCTATGAAAAACAATTTTGATACTTTCTGTTATATAAGTGCAATATAATACTTTGGCCCATGGACATGACCATATTTTGGGTTAGCTTGACAATTTTTCACCTGCTGAAAATTGCAGCCATTTATTTATATTTATTCCCCTGGTTTTGGTGTAATTTTCAGGGAAGTTTAGACTGATGGACTGTCAGACATATGGGAACTGGTCGATAAAATCTAGAATTCCAGCATGATGAAAATATTCATAAAGAAAAATTATTTTTCCTTATATTACTGTCTATGCAGCTAAAATTCCACTATTGGGTATTTTCATGAGGAATTCCACTGAAAAATTTGAGGAGCAGGAAACAGACAACAGTGAGCAGAGAAATGTTAAGACTGTTGGATAATGAATGTCTGAAGTGGAAAAAACTTTGAATGGTCCTATCTCATATCTCTGTTGCTGTAGCTGTCCCTCAGAATAGCTAATCTCATAGGTAAGGTTAGACTCTTATCAGGTTTCTCTGCTTGTTTTCTAACATCATGAGTTATGCATACTGATGTGCACCCTCATGGTCTGCTCTAATCAGTGAGGAGTAGCAGTGATTGATTATGCAGGATAATCCTGTTCCACAAAAGCTGCTTTCTGTATTGCTAGAATGGAATCTGAACTTACACACAATGCACACATGTTTATCCAGCCTACCAAGCTAACTAAAATCATTTTGGCCCACTCCCACAAGCCTTCAAAGAGTGCCAAAAAGGATGAAGCTGGCCAGAAGAATCAGCTGGGGAAAGGCTGATGATCAGAAAGCAACAGTCTAAATGCCTTTTCCCTACACTAAACAGCTTCTCCCATCTCTCAGTCTCAATGTGAGAAAAGGAAGCACTGAAAGTCAGTGGAGTTGAAGAGAAGCCTTTGTATGGATTGCTTTGCCTGCTATTGACCTCTCTGGCCTGCAGTGCCCCAGTCACTTTTTTCTCAACAATTTATTTTGTCAGCTTAAGGATCATACAAATAAGAAAATTCTGGTCTCCTTTAACAAAAGAGAATGAAATCTTGCAATTTCAGTGAGGGTGAATTGGGCAAGCTTCGATCCATTTCCCTGCACTTCTTGTCATCACATGCACTCTTATTGTTTCCACTTGGTTTCAGAATTTCCCCCCTTTTTTAGCATTTAATTTCTTCACATTCTTCTCCTGTCTCTGTGTGCCTTTCTTCCCTGATTTTATGATTTTGTTTGGAGTAATTTTCATAAATTTCATCTCAGTCCATTTGTTTGTAGACATGCCATTTCAATTTTTATGGTTTTTTTTCCTATTTCAATGTATTTGATGATGTTTGCTTTCCAGAGCATTTTTTAGACTTTGTTTTCTGATTTCAAGATTTCATTCTCTTTCCTGAAAAGGAGCCTGCATTCATGACATTACTTGAAGTCTTGTCCATTGATTTTATTTTAAAACTGCTGTTTGTGTTAATTTCCATGTAGTTCGGAGAAGGTGTGAAGTTGATGAAATCTTCTAAAGAATTTGGTTTTCAGTGTCCATCTGTTCTTCTCATATTTCAATGCTTGAAAATCTACTGTTTTGCTAATAACTCTCTATTTTTATAGTATTTTAAAACTCTTTGCATGCAGTTCTATTTTTTTATCCCCTACAATGTGCAAGTAACCAGTGGGATTCCCTTATTAAGAAAGCTAACTTTACTTCAAAATATAGTATTTTGCTATTTTCCTACCACTGAATTTTTCTTCATCTCTTCCATTTGTGGCTTTTATCATGCATCTGAGATTATCATTGATGTGTTAGATTACAATTTCTCTGCACAGCATACACAGATCCATTTCTTAAATTTCTGTGGAGCTTTTTAGGTTACTTTTATCAGCTCCAAGGCTGTGTTAAATTACTAGCATTTATCTGATTCACTTGCCTTCACATTATCTTAATCACTTGCCTCATCGTATGAGGCCTACGATTGAAATATCTCTGACATTAATCAGGAAACTTTTGATTACTTATAATTGGCATTATGTAACATGTCAAGGAACAATGGAAAAATAATAACAATTTGCCTCTGGTCTGAAGTTTCTGTTCATGCTTTAAATCCACCAGTAGGTCCTGATATACTTAAATTTGTCCCTAGGACTGATTTTTGGTTGAAAAAAAGAAACACAACACCAAGAAAATTCATTTGAGGATGTCTCTGCATGAGATGATATCCATTGCTGATTCTTCTCACTTTGCTTTCTTAGCAGACCTTATACAGATTGATATCACACAGCTGGCACCCTGCAAAATTCAGAATAGATTTTAAAGGGAAGACAATTTAAGACAGCAAAAATAAATGAAACGTGGACAAAACATTTATAAAAGCCATGCAGCTATGCTGCCATCAGAATAGCTGGAAATAAACTAAAAATAATAATACTTTGAACCCTTGAGAAGGCTTTCAATCGTGACAGTAAGAAATCTTTAAGAAAGGTGCAGAATAACTTTCAAATTATAGAGGAGAAAATCTCCAAGAGTAGCAGTCAAAATGTTCTTATGGCCAAAGATTATTACGTCATATATACTGGTAATTTAGTGCTAATTCAGATAATTTTTTAATGAATTAATAGTCCAAATTGTCTAGTGAATACAGAAAAAACTCATTAATACCACAAGTAAAATTGTTATATAAAATATTCTTCTTAATGTGATTCCTTCTTCTTTGGGGAATTGTACAGAAAAACACATCTTGCCATTACAAGGGGATTAGATTTTCCTGTAATTCTGAGAGATTGGACTCACTAACCCACGAGCAACCTCAGCTTCATATTCTCAAATACTTAACTTATATTCACAGAACTGGGCTATTTTTACAGATGAAGTATCAGAAGCACTGGAAGAGTTAGAATGACTGCGTTCATTATCATCAGTTCACTAAATGAAATCTGATGATTTACACATGTAAGTGAAATTTAAAATTTTTTAAATGCCCCTGGTTAAAAAGAATTTTTATAATATTAAATAAACACCTTTGACCAAAACATTGCCATTAGGATGTTTTTCTTAATGTCAAAGATTTTGATGGAGGGTTATTATGGTTTTTATGGGAGTTCTCTTTTAGGGCCATCTAGACTGAGGGTTCTGTTTCCAGGAGGGATTACATATTTGTGTTCTGCATTTGCATTAGATATTAATTGGAAAGCTTATAAATCTTCAAGTTAGAAACCTTAATAAGGAATTAATTCGCAGAATGGAGACTCAATTCTGAGTCCAGTGCCAAGTTCCACCAGTGTTTCATTACCTCTTTCTCTAGGTGTGTGATTTCCACAATGCCATGATGGCCTGCTTGGAAAAAGACACGAGGTAGGCACTCCAGGTGAAACTGCTCAGATGTCTCACAGTCATTGAGCACACTCATCTGAGATGTATCTGCATCCTCTCCCACACACTGAAAAGCACGACATGTTGGATCTGTGATTGAGTAAACACAACATCATCCTTCATCCTTAACAGGTGATTTGATATTACATTGTTCAACTATAAACCTTGCAGTAAAATTTACATTAATTCAACTGAATGAAATTCTATATTTTTAAAAGGTATCAATTTCCACATGGCTACGAACCTCCTCTATGCACCCCCCATCCTTCCCAAACTTCATTGGCCCAGAAGAATTTTGTATGTTTTATCATACAATCGAAGCTCTCTGCTTTGAAACAGTTGTGATATAACAGTCGTGGTGTTCACATTCTTGAGATACTGCATTAGACATGTGAGATTATTGTTCCTCAGCTCAATATTCTTTGAAGTTTCTTCTTTTCCTCATGCACTATCAGATTTATCTGAGCAAGGAAGTGCAGGCAATACTTGCATAGGAACTGAATGTCTGGAGCTTGGCAGCAAATTCCCAGAGAAACAGAAATGTAAGGCCTACCCAAATTATCCCTGAAAATGAATTCCGTTTTTTTATCCTCCCTCAGAACTTTTGATAAGGAGGCCATCTAGAAACAATCTAGCAACAGATTTATCTTGGGGTCTTGGGACACACTTGCACTGCATGATTCTATCGAATCTCTGTTTACCCAAAGGACTGATTGCTGCAAACTGTAGTGTGCAAACTCTGTTTAGAGAAAACTGAATAGAGAACTTGAGAACTTTTCCCTTGGACAGTCTGCAGGACTTCAAAACAAGACAGACAGCTTAACATTTAGCATCATTTGAGGAAATAAAAAATGGATCATGGATCAGATTGCTTATTTTGTCTTATGATAGCTGGAAGTAGAAGACAATGGAAACATTCTAGATATATTCAAAGAGAATGAATTTAGAAGAATGCAAATAATCTAATAAAATCTTTCACTCTCATAAAAAAAAAATGCAGCCTCAGATCCTTTCATGTTAGCTACAGAGTGTGTGCTAAAGGTAATACTGAAGTCTTGGCAGCTGCTGAAAAAATTGCATTTAGTTTTCTGAAATGCATCCTCTCTCCTTCCCTCAAGATTTTGAAAAAAAAAAAGCCAAAACTTCAATACAAAGAGAAGTGGCAAAAAAAAAAATTGATAGCAATTATTTTAATTTAAAATAATGCTGTTTTGTTTATTATGATAGCAGAGTCCATTTTACAAAACGTTTTCGTGGGGATTAGTGGATGTTAAAGTGTATCATGTTGCAGTTTTTGCTGGGTCTGAAGGACAAAGCAAAGAATTTACTGTTTGGCAGTTATTTAAACAGTTACAAATGTTTATTTTTTTATTTAGAAACCCTCAGTTATTATTTTTATTTGGAGAAGAAAAGGATGAGTATTTGGATCATGTATAATTTCATCTTCAGTTAGTAGTTCCCAGAAGAAAGGAAAATCTTAAAATTGCCGTTTCATTTTGAAAATAAGTCCCTAAAAATTCCTTAAATCTTTAATTAACAGTCTTCAGTGACAACACATGGCCAGACTAGCCTGTGAAATCTTAGAGTCAGTGAATCTCTTCAAGATCTTGCCCTGGTAACAATCACATGGAAAAAAACATGGATTCCAGCCTGGAGATGTGTAATACCTTAAGTAAAATGATATTATGTATGATACAGTTTGAAATAAACATTTGTGCTAAGAAATCCAACTTAATAAAAAGGGAATTTTACTAACAAATTTATCAGAGCCCATCCTTTTCTTCTGCTGCCTGAAAGATGCTCGGGAGCATCCAGTTACATTACAGATGGATTGTTTCAGCTTTCTACCAGGTCAATGGATTTTATGAGTGTTCCACGTCTCAGGGGGGAACTCATCTCTTGTTTTATTCCTGAAGGCATTGTCTAGTACAGCACTTCAGATGAGCGCTCTGGTGCATGCTGACAATCATTCATGAAACAATTTGCCCACATTGTCTCTTTACTGGTACACCATCTCACTTTCAGTCCATTACATTTGTTTAGCAATCAGTTCCTCTCTCATAGAGCTTTTTGTTTTTTCCACTTCAAGGGTTAGCTAGGTCCCTTCAGCCCTATCTCAAAGATGGAAAAAAACTTGAAAAAAAAAAGGCTGATAAGATGCTATGAGGGATGGTAGTGGCTCTGTTTGAAAACATCAAAAAACTACAAAGGAACAGAAAGGGATGAAAAGACAGAAAATGAAACTCCCTTTCTAGGAGATTCCTTTTTCTTTGCTAAGAGATACATGGCTATATATATAGATGCTTATGGTTTACTGTCTCTTAGTAATTTCTTTACAGTGATCTGAATCCTTAGTTTCAGATATAGGTTTTGACTGTTACTATTGTCCTTCATAGACAGTCAAAAATTACAAGGTATTCCTAACATAGTTTGAACTCCAGTGGTCAATTTTTATACTTTTAAAATTTATTTACAGCCAATAATTTGTGTAAATGCCTTTACTATATTTTCCATTTTTTATTTTTAAACTACAATCTAATCATAGTGAATATTTCTCCAGCTTAAAAGTGAAAAATTTGGCTTCAAACAAATATTTATATTTCTAAAGAAAAAACACCACTGTTTTCATAAATTATTCCTGTGAATTAGAATGACTGTGAGGTCATAAAATGAGAAGCTGTTACTTTTGATAATGGCCTTGAGGAGCAGAATGCTCAAAGCAGGAATTGCAGACAATGTATGGCACTTGGTTCTTCTCTTGCTGATCTACTTCTCACACTTTTTTAGAGTTCTTAGACCTTCATTGACAAGCAAACTTCATCAAAACTATGCCCAGACTTTTAAGCAAAACATGTCAAGCTTGCATCCAAGTTTGAAAGCAAGTCACTTTTTCCCCCTTCTCTCTCTTCCCCTGTGCCCTCCATTTTTTGGGAAACAAGCCTTCCTATTCTCACATTTCGTCAGTGTTGTACTACTCAGTGGTGTTTCAGGGAAAGAAGGAAAAAAACAACTGCAGCCATACCCACACTTGATCAGTTGTGACTCTAGGGATGCAGTTCTTCCTAATCCCTGTGGGTGAGCAGATAAGGCCATAGGGCAATATTATTTTCTTACAGTTTAGCAAGGAAGGAAATCAATAACATGTAAATTCACCACAGTTTTTGGTTTAAAATAATAATCCCAGTGAACTAATGCAAACACTCATATGGTCCTGGAATTTCTCCCAGAAATTATATCAAACTATAATATTTAAGGGGAAAAAAAAATTGGGTCTCATCCAAAACACACTAAGAAATGGTTAGTCTACCATTTTGCCTGGAAACTTTTCAGTTGCTCTTACATGCAGGAAATTCCAAGGCTGGTTTTGTCTAACATCAACTTCCAACTATTAGATCTTGTTACACTTTGATCAGCAAAATTGAAAAGCATTCCATTATCTGATTTTTTTCCTGTGTATAGACAGATTTCCATAGGGATTTATAAATATTTCACACAACTCCTTGATCAAATGAACTTATTAAGGATATTTTTCAGCTGCACATAATTTTTGGAGTACTACTTTGAAAAGTCTTCATTATTTCAACACTCTTCTCCACATATGGATCCCGGGAGGAGACACAACACTCTTTAGCAGTTAGTTCATCAGTGTAACATGCAAAGCAAATACAAACCTCAGTTTTCCTCTGATCTGTGATATTCTTCTTTTTATGAATATAGTAGCACTTTGGCTACAAAGAATAATCTGAGAACCAAGACAATTGTCTGTACTTGAATTTCAGTAGCTTTAGTCTCTTACCTTTGTTTCCTTTTCTCTTGGTAATGTACAAACAGATTGGTGATCTTTTAATCAAGAAATTTGAATTGTTCCATGACTCTATAATATAATATATGTGATACACATATCATATATGTGTATCACATATGACTATATAATATAACAAAATTCCTAGTCTGTATGCCATCTGCAAACTTCTCCAGGATATTTTTGATGTCCTCATCCCAACAGCTGATGAAGACACTAAGTAGGCACAAATAAAGAATTGGTGTCTAAAAATCCTACTTTAATAAATTTATTTATTTCTATATCTCACATTCAAAATTTATCAATTATCCTGTTTCTAGTCCAGTCATCTTGAGAGTTCCCCCTATGAAGGTTTTTAATCAAAATGCACATCAAAAGCTCTGAAGAAATCCCTGTGTCTTTAATCATAACTAGCATCACTTCCAGCTAGTCTCTAAGAACACCATGGAGTTTGTTTAAGGAGATGAAATTCCAGAAAACCTCTAATGACTAGTGCAAATTAATCTTACATTTTGAATCTTAAATTAAACACCCCATTAGATATTCAGCTTTGAGCTCACACTAAATGATTCATAACTTCCCAGTTATTTCTCACGACCTTTTTAAAGCATAGGAGTTGAATAAGCAGTCTTCAGCTTTTGTTCAATATTGTCATCAGTTTTTCAGAGATGCTTACGTAATTTCCTTTAGTCTGTAGGTTATTAAAAAACAAGGGGGAAAAAAACGAGGCAAACTTATTTTTTTTCTAGTGGTACCCATTGTTTAGTTTGAAAATTTTGCTCTGTACTTGAAGAGAAATACAAAGAGTAAATAGGCCTCAGCTGGGGATATGGTGTGTCTAATTCCCAGCAGACAGATTAAAAGGACATGCAAAATCAGCGTAGTTTACTGTTCAAAGTCATCTAGGATGTAGATGATTATGAGCCAGACCAGCTGGAAAACAAACAGTTTCATTGGAGCACTGAAAAAAAGGTGTTAAAATGAGATTTATTGCTACGTACAATGAAAATTAATACTTTTCTCCTGAGGTGCTGAAATTCAAAGAAACTAACTGTAGCCTCATTTCCATTTTTATAGATATAGCTATAGCTATTAAAGATTTCATATGTGTTTGTTGTTTAACAGAGGCATTAAGCGCTTAGTGCAGTTCCAAAACACATGTGGTATGTAGTGGCATTTGAGACATCCAAAGCCTACAGCTGGCCCTCAGAAGGGAATGATTATCCCATAAGCCCTTAGTCATGTCTGCCAGCAGCATGTAGCATATCCACTTGTTACCATTTCATTATAATTTCAAAACTTTTGGTCTGGAATTTAGTAGTTAGCAGTGCATAGCTCACCGCAGGATTACTGAAAGGCAATGTGACTGAAAGGCTCTCTGCTCACAACAACCATGGATATACCTCTCACCTACTGTTCAGTTATTTTTTTATGACTATTGGAATGAGCAACACTTACTGAGTTAAGGCCAATATAAGGTTCATACTGAAATCTTGAATGTTCTGGCATTCAATAAGTCTTTATTGGTTTAATGTTGCTTTTGTCACTTAAATCCTGCCTGTTACTCCTTCCTTTCCTTCTCTTCTTCTTTATTCTCCTACTTTGTTTTGGTTTTGTTCTTTCTTTCCACCCCTCCCTCTCTCCTTGTTTGGATATTTTAGAAACTCATCCATTTCTCAGTTAACTGGACACAGCAGCCCAGAGTTGGCTAACGTTGTCCTCATTTTCAAAAAGAGCAAGAAGGAGGACCCTGGAATCTGCAGCCAGCCAAAATCATGGAAAAGGTCATTGAAAAACACCTGGAGGACACCATAGTCACTGGTCACAGTCAGCAAAGCTTCATGAGAGGAAAGTCCTGCTTGTTGACTCTGATTTACTTCTGTTATCTACTCATCTACTTGATCTTGGAAAGCATGCAGATGTAATATTTTTATACCTCAGCAAAGCTTTAGATACTCTCACACTGAGTCCTTCTGCAACAAAACATCCAGCACACAGCTGGATACTCACCTTACCTGATGGGTGAGCAACTGGCTCGCAGGTCAGGCACAAAGAGGAGGTGGAGGGGGTGACATCAGGCTGGCAACAGTCACTAGTGGGGTTCTGCAGGGCTCCATCCTCAGCCCAGTTCTCTTCAGCATTTTCTTTAGTGCCTTGGACACAGGAACTGATCTATTCACTCTTATGATCAACGACAGGACTCTAGGAGATGGCATGATGCTGTGTTGAGGGAGGTTTAGGTTGGATATCAGGAAAAGGTTTTTCACCCAGAGTGTGGTTGGGCTCTGGAACAGGCTTCTCAGGGAGGTGATCACAGCACCAGCCTGACAGAGTTCAAGAAGTGTTTGGACAATGCTCTCAGGCACATGGTGTGATCCTTGCAAAGCCCTGTGCAAGGCCAGGAATGGGAGTCTATGACAGAGAAATACAAAGCCTCATGGCTCCCTTCCAAGTCAGCATATTCTATGATTCTAAAAAATCATAAATCAGAAAGCAATTTAGGTTGTCTCAAATGTATATTTAAGAGATTTCTCTCTTCCAAATAAAATTAATCTTCATTATCACTTCTGTTTCTTATGTCTTGTAAAAAATATGTGTGTTGCATACAGAAAAAGCAAGCATAGCTGTGGCCAAGACACACTGTGCACACCAAAACAAGAAGCCTAATGAGAATTCAGGTCAGAAGTACCTCACCTTTCTGTAGGTAAAAACTGCTGATACACAGGAGTCCCCTTGACTTGAAAGACAGCACGTACTTTTGAAATGGGCAGTATTCATACTAATCATCTATATATATGAAAAGCTTTGCACTGGAGTGTCTGCCAATAAGTGCTTAGGTTTTAGTTGAGCCACTGCTTTTCTTTAGTCTTCTCATATCTAGTAAGGATCCCTTCCCAAAATATATCTCCCCACAAACTCATGTGGAATACTAATTTATTTACAACCAATAATAATACTAACTTTGCAATAAAAAGCAACTAATGATAAGAAAGGTTTTATTGTGTGCTTATGGCAAATATGTCAAATAAACTGGACAATAACAGAAACAATGAAAAAGTAAAGCACTTCAGAATTGGGCAGTAGAGGATATTTGGGACACGTGCTGAGTGTGATAGACAGTCCTGCTGCTAGACCCAGAGCGCTGGGTGAATTGCTCTTACGCTTACAGCCTGCAGCCATTTTAACCAAGGAGTCCAGAGCAGGTTGCAAAAAATTACTACTAAATTATTGAGCAGGTGATTAGTTCTTACTGAGATTTTTTGCTGTTCTAAGACGGGTTTTGTCCTATCCTGTGTTCTGGGAATTAGCTCATGAGATTGCACCTCATACAAACTCACCGAATCGACCCTTTAAAATATTGTGACAAATTTTGAGATGGACTAATTTCTGCTTATAAGCTGTCTGAAAATTAGGTATAAGGAAGAAACTGGACTCTTAGTTCCCTTCTGTTATCAAAGGAAGGGGTTAGTGATACACCTTTTTATGTTCTGCCTGTAGAATAATAATATGGCTTGTCTCTGGAAATATTTTTCTCTCTTCTCATGGTCTAGGATTGAATTTGAACCAAAATAGAATTTTCAGATTACCGAATTGAGTAAAATTCATTTCATTCATTAATCACTGCAGTTATTTGAAACTAATTAAAATATATTCAGTAGTTCTGTGCCGCTAGTGATCACAATATATCAACTACAGTTAACTACAGAGCAGGATGTAGTCTTGGAACATAGTCACAGGAAGAAAAGGATTTTAGAACCAGTGAATCCAACAAACTTTTTCTCTCTTAATTTTGTATATTATATAGCTATTATACAGCTATATAATTTTGTATATTATATAACTATTTTTTGAACAAGCTTTTAAAATATGTGAACTAGTTTTAAAAATCAAATTATTTGCAATAAGAAAGAAAAATAATAATTTAAAGATAGCACATGGGATTGCATACAATTTTTTCTGCAAAAGTTAGAATTTTTTCTGTGTAACAGACCAGATTAAATTACCGAGAACCACAATTGCTTTGAGATAAAATTTAGATAAATACTGCTATTTGGAATTATTCTATCAAAGCAGGCACCCTAATGTTACAGCCAATAAGTAAACTCATACAGAACCATAACACAGCATGAGACAAGCATTCAGCTACTTCTATGAGTCATGATGCTACTATGCCAATCATTCCAGCCTGAAAGATGAACAGCAGAAACTAGCAAACTACTGCTTCAATGCATAAACAAATTATTAGTCTTTCATTATTACTAGTGTCAGGGTAAAGTTGTACAATGGCATGCAAAAAAAAAAAGGGGGGGGGGGGATAATATTTTTATCTACCTTAAATCTGTGTTTTATTAAATGCAGCTATAGTCTTAAAAAATCACAGAATCAGAGAATGGTTGAGGTTGGCAGGCGCTTCTGGAGATTATCTGGTCCAAATAGCCTGTCCAAGTAGAGTCACCAACAGTCAATTCCAGGACCAAGTCTAGGTGGCTTTTGATTATCTCCAAGGATGGAAATTCCACGTCCTTTGAGCACTGCAACTTGCTATCCATCTCCCCTGAGTGTTCTCAAGGCCAAACAGTCCCAGCTCTCCCAGCTGTTCCTTGTGGTGAATTGCTGCTGATTTCTCACAAGGGCTTCCTTGTCCTTCATGTGCCTGGAAATTGTTCCTGGGATTAGGTGCTCCCTCCCCTACCACGAATCCAGGTGACACTGACCAGTCTGTATTTTTCTGGGTCCTTCTTCTTGACCTTAGACAGTAGGACTGACATTTCCTTTTCTCCAGCCCTCAGCCAACCCCTTCAATTGCCATGATTTTTTTGAGATAGTCAAGAGTGGCGTGATTATTGATTATTGACACCTGGCAGTTCTGTCAGCACTTATAAGCCGAATTTTTTAAGTATTTTCTGATCTGATTCTCTTCCACCAAAGGGGATTGTGTGATAAAGTTTAGCTTACAGGCAGATCAGGTGCTTGACAATGTAACAGGAATCACCAATTACCTGTCCAGATATATTTTCATAGTGAGTGATATAGGAACAGTTGAATGATCTGATACAGCTAATCTTGTTTAAAATGTTCTTAAATTGTATAGTGTCCAGTGCTAAAAAAATTAGCTGGCCCAAAATATTCTATTAATCAAGAGGGTGGCTGGAACATCTTGAAAATAAAGTTGTTTCAGCTTTCCATTTTGAGATCACAGAGGTTCTTCTGTTGAACTATACATTTTTGGAATTCATGGATTCATAACACCAAATGTTAAACTAGGCAGAAAAAAAGCTAATGTAGAACATTGTCTTCTCAGGCAAAGGTAGGAAACCATGAAATGAAAAACACTGAAGTACAGGAAAGGAAATATTTTTACTGCATGTTTTGCAATATTTTAGCCACCTGTGGATTTCAAAATGAGAATTTCTTTTCAAAGAAGAGATAAAATAAAAAATTCACTAGGAACAGTGCATTAGTAGAGCTATTTACTAAAATTATCCCTGAGATATGAGAACTATGCAAGCATAAGGATAATGACAAAATACCAGGTTGGAGGTATCAGGGATCATTTGGTCCAACTTTGCTTGGCCAAAACATGGTTGAGACAAGGTGACCCAGCACCTTGTACGCCTGGATCTTAAAAGAGTCCAATGCTGGAATACCCACCACTTCCCTTGGGAGATTATTTCAGTGGCTGATTGGTGTCATTGTGAAAATTTTCCTCCTTTATCCAACTGGAATTTTCCAGGAAGAACTAGTGCCCATTACCCTCCACACTCTCCGTGTGCTCCACGTGATTCCTTGGAAAAGGAAGTCTCCATCTCCTCTATAGCCGCCCTTTAAATACAGGAGTGTGGTTATAAGGTCTTCCCTAAGACTTCTCTTCACCAGGCCAAACAAGCTCACTTCTCAGCCTTCCTTAGATGGCAGGTTTCCCAGTCGTTTTATCATCTCTGTGGTTCTTCTTTTGACCCTTTTCAGCCTGTCCACAAAATGTAGTTACAGGAGTTACCATTATAACTCAGAGCTTTGAAAGTGAGGGTACATAGTGTCATGTGTGGACAGCTTCAGTCAATCATCCACGTTTCTATTTGGACAAAAATCACACGTACAATTACTGGCATGTATGGAAATATAGATGCTTCCCTGGTTTAGGCTTGACACCCTTAGAGGAAAATTACTTAGTTTATTTTTCTTAGGACTGTGTACTTTTCCCAAATTGTTTTGTCCTCTGCTTTGCAGAGGCAGTCTGTATGCAGAGGGGGAACACTCACAAGATTTGTGCAATGTCAGTAATTAAGAATAGAAAAGAATGCCTGCCTCATTCTTTTGGAGAAAGAAAATATATCAAAGCGTTTGTAGCAAATGGAGAAATTAGCCAAGAAGTTTTGCTTGCTTGTTCAGGATACTCTTAATTTGCAGGTGGACATTGCAAATAAGTACAGACTGACAGCTGTGAGTTGCAGAGATAGAAGCACTTGGATGCACTTTGCAGCTTTTACAGATACTTACAAATTGAACGCATATCTGACCTTTCCATCTCAAGGGTATAAATAGCCTCAAGACTCTGTTTTTGCATGACAAAATCTAGGGCCTGTCACATACCGTGGTCTAAGGTTTGCTGGGGAACAACTCACATCATATATAGATGAATATTACTTCAGCCTTTAGCTATGCTAGAGCAAGGAGAACTGGCCAGCACAATAATCTATTGCTAACTTTATTATACCACAAAAACTACTCCTTTTTTGAGCTATAATTTATAATACTGACCTAATTTTATTTCAAGATAATTGATTATTAAGACATAGCTGAAGATGCTTTTTCTTGGCCTAGGAAATATATTGCATTCTATCTGTGCCAAAACAAAGACACTAATGGATTATTTAAAAAGATATGTACACATCCATTTTAAAAAATGAGTACTTCAAGGGCAGTACACAAGCTGCTTTCATGGTGTTAAATGGACTAGTGGAAGAGGTTGACCAATATCTATTTTTGGGCAGAATAAATGCATGGTTTCAAGCCAAGGAAGTGCCTTTAGGACAAACTGAGACAGTTGCTGCTGATTCCAAGGTCAAAATATGGCTCAGTAAGCCATTTATCTGAGTGAGTGTTGAGCAGGGGACTTAGTTCTGTAAGCAGGAGCTGGATATCAGTCTGAAATACATCTGAAACTTCTGCTTGTGGATGTAAATGCCTTAAATCAGATACATAGACTCCAGTAAGATGCAGAGGAACATCTGACAATTATGAAAGGAGTCTTCAAAAAACAGTTGAGTAAGGAATTGCATAAACTAGCTCAGAGACCAAAGAAAGGAAATATTTAGATTAGATTCCTAAAGTAGGGGACCATGCATAGCTCCAAATTTTCCTCTGCCATTAACTTTTGTACATTTGTGTGTTCTTCAGTTCTTATATGTATACCGCTCTCTCTATTTCTTCCTGAGTGTAGGTGTGCACACAAGCACAAATGCATGAGAGCACACACACATCCACAGACATTCAGATTTTTAACAAAATGTCTTTTATAAAGCTCACATTGGTATTTTCCTTTGTCTGGCTCTTTCCTAGTGTAGCCTTTCATATTCTCTTACCAAAAGAAAGTTAACAATACTTACTTTTCTCTGTGAAGATAATTTTTCATTTAATTTTTCATTGTTGTTATTTCTTTGTAACATCACCAGTCTTTAAGAAATTTCGACAGTTTGAAATAGATTAATGTACTGTCTTGAAGCCTTTCTAATTCTTATAACAAGGGTTCTTTGTCAGTGATATATTTGCACTAAACACCAATCTTTTAGATGTTATTCCAGTGCTAGATGAATGTCAGTCCCAGTTTAGTT
Source organism: Melospiza georgiana (assembly GCF_028018845.1). NCBI lineage: Eukaryota > Metazoa > Chordata > Aves > Passeriformes > Passerellidae > Melospiza > Melospiza georgiana. Next base: position 2,944,655 of record NC_080434.1, read on the forward strand.
GCAATGGTGAGCAAATGACAGGTTAGCATTTATGAAACACTGCCCTCTTGTGCCTCAGTAAAATGAGATTACAAAAGAGAAATATGTGTGGATTTTCTTCTTTCTCTCTCTTTTTTGTTTTTGGTTTGGTTTGGTTTGATTTGGTTTTGGTTTTGTTTTGTAGTTACAAGTAAAAGTATGATGGCATGCTCAGCTCACATTTTGCTGGATTAGACCAGCTTCCTTCTTCCTTTGATAATTTAATCTCTTTTTTTGTAGGCAAAAGAACATGAAATGCTTGCTTATTTTTTTATTAGTAGTGGATGAGCGGAGAAGAAAAATAAATTCTCAGAACAGAAGAAAAATAAATTCTCAGAACAGAAGAGGCAAGATGAAAAATTATATGGCTGGGAGATGTGCATGCAACTACAAATGAAATAAATATATGCAAATACACTAAAATAGAAAACACAGAAGGAAAAATAGGGTGATGATTTCTCAAAAAAGCCCAACTTGATATTTTATTAAGTGGTGAGCAGTGTCCCAGTGGCACATTAGAGATCTTGTAAATCCATCTGTCTGATAATTAATTAATAAATAATTCCATTAGGAAAAAAAAATTAACATTTATATATAACTGAGGGTTTTTTCTGAGTATAGCGAGAAGGTGGCTACAAAACTGAAAACCAGGGAGACATTTGTGCTTCCTACCTTGGAGGAGATCTGCCACGTACCAAACTTGCTTCCAACAAACATTCATTTCAGGCCTTGCTAAAATCTCTGACTGGAGTGAGCAAAGATTGACACCTCCTTGGGACCAAAACTTTCAACAAGGCTTTGTAAGATCATCCTTATGCTGGGCTTAGTCTGTGTTTAGAAGACTTCAGGATGCCTATCTAAGTCTGACAACCAGCTTGCTTGTAGCAAAACCTTGTAAATTATATAAAGACACTTGTAAATTATATAAAAACATTAAACCTAAAAGCTGATGCTTCAGTACTCATATTTCTGGGAAAAGCCAGATATCAACAAAAAACCCTTCTGAAATGAAAACTCTTACAAGACTGCTACTGCTGCTGCTGACTCATACAGTCAGGTTTGAGGGCAGAAAATGATATAAAATAGAAAGGAAATCAATAGCATTTTCCTAGTTTTCAAAAGCTCATGTGATCAATTTGCAGCCATAGCTGTTCTTCACAGGTCAGTTTATCACACATGAATAGTAAAATTAAAAACTGAAGAAAACGTTCTCAGCATTTACAAGGCAGTTAGATAAGACAGAATTGCTTTCTACATAATAAATGTGTAACATTTATTTTTCCCATTGCAATCACTGTGTCATCTGTTTCATCACAGCATGTCTCCTTGTGCTATCCCTCACAAAGCAGGGAATTTCCATTAAATACTTCATTGCTGTGTTAAACCAGAACTCATGATCCTGCCTGGCATCAGAGCTTTTCACGTGATGCACTTCATCTTCTTGAGTTTGAGAATTTTCCATTGGAAATCCAGCAGCGAAAGCGATATAGGTCTTTTTGTGGGATTTGTGAACTTCTGTCTCCATTCTCAGACCCATTTAGAAGACATTTGCCTAAGACTTGTTCCAAATATTTTGGAATCTCTGGACTCTGACATGACCTTTCCATAACACAGAGAACATCATCCCCTTCCTTGGGTTTCATTTGGCCATTACTCCAAGCAGTTTTTCAGTGCCTTGTACATCTGAAATTCTACCTCTTCTAAATCTAAAGAGGGGGTGGGGAAAGACTGGAGTCTGCGTTAAAATTTCTCATTACTAACAGGAGGAAGAAAAACGCCTGTTCAGGCATCCAGCTGATGATCTGCAAACCTGGATGATCTGATCTGTGTCCACCTAAAGAGTATGCAAGTCTTCATGTTGCAACCTATGGTCCTAAATCCTTGATCAGCCTATTGGGGTGTGCTGGGGCTTCTGCCCCTCACATGTGCTCAGAGATGCTTTCAGGGAAAAGCCAGGCATAACAGAGGATGACAAGGTACAAGTTGTTAATCTGATACAAAGTTGGGATGTGCGCTGGCTCATGTATGGACAGGACCCAACTGCAAGCTGCAACATAAATTAGACTCACTCTTCTGTGTTAATCCAACTACTTCTACTGTTAATCCAACTTTTAGCAAGTGATGATGAATAAAAAATTTTTTCAGGCCTCCCTTGAAAGATTTTTATCCTTCTCCCAGAATTCTGTGGATGTCTCCCAAGGAGAAAGAGGTTCTAATGTAGTCAGATCAGAATCACTTTCTTCATTCATTTGCTGTAAGTGTGAAAGATTTCTAATTGTTTATAGGAAGAAAACAGCTTCATGGATTAGCATAAAATAATTCTGAAAATTTGGCAATATATATGACTCAAATGGTGTTTTTTAGAAAAGTTCTTTTCAAAATTTTCAGCTGGCAAGTATTTGTGAGGGAGAATGTATTGAGTTGAGAGACAGTCAGTTTCTGAGTGAATCATTAGTTGTCCTGTCACAGTTAAGAGAAGGGCAGCATTGTATCCCCAAAATATAGTAGTGACAGCAGTGCAGTAAAGATATTTTTATTAGAATGAGCTGATCCTGATTTAGGGTGCTTTTAAAGAGAAATGGCTTAAAAGTAAAGCTAGAAAAGTTCAAGGGGAGAAGAAGCATGGAGACAAGGGCTATGGATAGAATGAATTATCATTGCCTTCTTCCAAGAAGCTAGGGAAATCCTCCTTTTGCTTGGCATGGCTAAAATACCATTGGATAGAACTGCAATGCTTGTATTTATGTGATAGATCTGTGCTCATCTGTGCAAGTAGCTGTCAAGCAAGAAAGAACAAAAAAGTCTGTGTTTTCTTCAGATCTATCAGCCAAATCACACAGATGTTAGCAAAACTGTGGATGGAATCTTTCCACAATCAACAGATACATAAGGCAAAATATTTGAAAATTGTACTTTCTTCTGGGCGGTTTGAAAAGTTGATCACGGCATTAATTTACAGTGTGGGGTTGTGAGGATTCTAATCACTCCCAAAAATGACTGGAGGGAATGGTGACTCCTCAGCTTCATCCCTCCATATCAGGAACCTTTCTAGTCATAAGCTCTGACCCAGGGATCTGGCCCTATCACACACAGTTCCACATCAGGACACCTAAACAAGTCTAGATCATAAAGGTGTTCCTCTGCTCTTGAGCTGAACACTTAAGAACTACAATTCAATTCCGGCATGCTTAATTCTGTGAGACACAAATATTGAAAAAAGATGATACCCAATATAGAGAAAGACTCCTCGTATTTTTTAAATAAAAAGAGCAAGTTAAAATTTCATTGATGAAAAGTCTCTGCTTTTGACTGCTGTTTCATCCTGTGTCCTAAAATCAATTTGTTATAAGCGTTCTCCACAAACTTACAAATATAATCAATACTTTATTAACTAAGTCTTTCTTAACAAATTAAATACTCTCCCTAATGAAACTCTTGAGTGACTGAGTAACAAGACTTCCTAAGTGAGTCGTTGGCCTCAGACCATATTGTGTGGTAACCATAGTGAAAATAGACAGTAGGAAGAGTGGAGAGGAGGTGTGTGCATGGCGACACACTCGTTAATTCCTCTTCTTTTCTCCAGCTGTTAACAAAGCCTTTCAATCTCATGCCAAAGGCCTTTGCTACTTGTGGTGTGTACCAAGAATTACGTGTGTGACTCTAGTTAGTAATTTCCAGATATTTATGTCTATCTGACACCTTATATGTCATAAGACACTATAGGCTTTTCCTGTAAGTCAAAAGCATTTTACAATTCTTCAGACTGCGGGAAAAAATCAGAATCACTATTTGAACTTTGTGTAAGAGGTGGAGCCTCTCCTCAGCTACAAAACAACTTGCTATTAAAGATACAGGAAAAAATTCTGAATGAGGAAGAATACTACTTCTGTTATTTTTCCTGGAGAAACTCACTCCACTATTACACATTTGTACGCTAGCTCGATCCACTATTTTTGGGTACACTGCCTTTTTAGAGAAATCATTGCCTCCAATTCTTCCTATATGAACTGAGACATATTCAATGAACTCTTCCTTCTCTTGTTCATGGTCTGGAAGAAAATGGATGAGCTTTAGAAAAGCTCTACACTTATTCAGAAAACACATTGAGCTTCTAATTTTTCCTACTTCAAACTTACCATATTTGAAGAAGGCTTGTAAGAAGGCTTGGCCTACAGCAATCATAATGTTTTGAGATTTTGGTTTTAGAGCTCTGGGGCATTCATTGCTTCCTAAATATGGGAATGGACATATACTACTGTAAGAAAATAAAAGGAATGAAAGAAATGTCTTCTTGTAATATGTGTTTCTGAACACCTGGAGGAAACAGTTCTCTTTTCAGAGAAAAAAATCATTTTTCCTCTTGAGATACTAAAAAAGCAAGGGAAGGAGGTGCAAGGACTAGCTACTGATACTCCCCAGATTCATTCACTATAAATTTGCGGGATACTATATAGCCTAAGTCATCATCTAATCAATAATGCTAATCAATATAAATTCTATTTTGTATCAGATGAGAAATATGAGAAAACCTATTACTTTGAGTTAATTGTGAGCAAAAAATTCAACTCTGTTGAGAAAAACACAAAAAAAACTGTATATGAGTTTTATATGGTTCCTTAAGCATTTTCACTGTCCATTAATCAAACCTATTGAATGGAAGGCCAGAGGCAAGGACATAGTAAGAAATTTGTTGATAGGTAGGAGAAATAAAGAATGTATTCCATGTTTCTGAAATGCACAGGGTATAACACAAGCTAATACAGTGGAGCAATGAATCCTAGAATCCTAGAATGGTTTGGGTTGGAAAGGACCTTAAAGATCATCTGGTTCCAATCCCTCTGCTGTGGGTGGAGAGACCTTCCATTAGGCCAGATTGCTCAGAGACCCATCAGCCTGGCCCTGAACACCTCCAGGGACAGGAACTCCAAATTCTCTCTTGGCTAAAGCCCCATTGAGCAGCAAGCCCACTGTTGTCATTGCCAGTGAGATGACACAGCTTTTGTATGAAATTGAAAGGCCTCAGAACTGAGGCTCGTTGGTTTTGTCACCAGTCTCGATCTGTTGTGAGAAGGTGTTGTTCTTTGGTAGCAAATGTCTCCTGTTATGGTGTGGGCTACAGGCCAGGAGTAATAGCAGGAAAAAAAAATCTGAGTGCACATTTTGGATTACTTAACAGTCACTCTTTTAAAGATCACCTGTCATATCATCTGACTTATATTTGACTGCAGCATAATATTGCTACAGCCCTAGACAATGCTTGTCAGAACCAGCAAGTACAGGAAAAATACCACCAACCATTAAAGTTACATGTGATAATACCCTCAAGAAAAAAAAAAGGCAATGGCAAAAAATTAAAAACTGGTCCAGGAAAAGAAGTTCTTTATTCTTAATATCATTTACTTCAGATTTTTCAGCTACAAGAACTAATTACAAGCGTGAAGTTTGTTGTCAGACTTCCATCTGTGCAGGATATAGTATACTCAATGCAATGAAGTTAGGAAGGAAAAAATTTCTACAAGGTAATTGATGTAATGCAGAACACTTGATCACTCACAAATGTATAAAAGGTAACTGAGACATGAGAAAGGATATAAATTATTCCAAAATCAGGATTTTCAGATTTAAAAGCTAGTAGCTTTGAAATAAAAATATGAAAATTATCCAGGATATTCTCATGAAGAAATCAGTCTTGAGATGTATAAAACACAAATTGAACACAGATACAGAATTTTTAATCAAGGTTTCCCTCTCTCTTTTCTTTTGTGTCATGCCCTATAAAAAATAATTTCTGAAGAAACATTTCATGAAAGACATCAAACATATAAGCAATCAGACCTGCCAGGAAAGGAAATGAAGATGAGACTGGAACAAGTTTGAATCTCATTAGAATTCCTGCCTGGGAGGTTATTGTTAACCTATTTTCCTTCTCCTTTCAGAAGCCATTATTTGTGTCAGTTACAAGAGTAGCAAGAAGTAAAAGAGGGAGACGCAATGAAGGGCTTCTTAACCTTTAAATCACACCTAACCTGTGTAAGTAGTTTGACTTGTGGGAGATACTGATGCTACTGATACTATAATCATCTTTATCTGGAAGCACAAGTGCAAAACTAATGTGACAAGAAAATTGTGTAAAATGAGGCATATTGTTACTATATCTAAAACTGCTCAGATTTATGTGAAGTATATAAATAGAGCTGCTTCAACAAAGGTTTTTATAAATTCTGATCTCATCCACAGACTGTGGTTTTGCCTTTCAGTCTGTGATAACTGAAATAATGTAAATCACTGAAAGCACAGCTCATGGGAAATGTGAGAAATGCAGTTATTGCTGGAGATTACAAAACTTCCCCCTTGCTCATGAACTTATAATTCATTTTTTTAGCACAACATTTGAAATTAATAAGCCAAGTAAGCAAATATGAATTTATATGGGGCTATGTTACTACATTTTTCAGTACTTTCTGAAGTTGTTTTGCCACCTCAACATCTATTCCCAGGTAAGAAATTTCAAAGTAAACCCTATAAAAAAAGTTTTGTCCAGTATGTGATAATTTCATGTTGATAAAAAGCATAGGAAAAGGTAACAACTTTGTTTTTATTTGGCAGATGCCCAGAAGAGATATAATAAAAAACTGTGTCTCAGCTTTCATTAATAGTTTTTCCTCATGCTCATATATATGTTTTACATAGACAACATTCTTGCTTTCTTTGGTCAAGAAGTAAAGAGGTAGAAAATGTGGCTTAATTTCTCTGAAAAGCTAGAAAACTATTAAGATTTCGATGGTCTGGGTTAACTTGCTCAATATTGACTTTATGTGCTATTATACACATCTTTTATTCCCAACAGTAGATATACTGTTGGCAAATTATTGCTGTAACAGACAAGTCGGTCAGAGCAAAGATTCTAGGTTGAAAGAAATATTAATAGAAATATAAACCTTCTCTATACAAATACACTGAAATTTATTGGAGTGATGGGAATTTGTTCTTAAAGGAGTGACACCTTCCTTCTTGGACTACTTCTCACCATCTGAGTGATAAAATACCCAAGGGGCAATATAAATGGAAATATATAAGAATTACATGGTCTTTATTCAGGAGTAGAAAACAGAAGGTTGGTTGCATAGTAAAGTATTTCTAACTCAGCAAATCTCCAAAGATGCAGATTCTCACAACTGATCTGCCAACTTTCACAGCATCTTGGCAGTCCACAGTAACATTTGCACATCTAACATTTGCATTTTCTGCTGCCAGTTCTTGATGTCTAATAAACACATCTTAAGCGACATTATCATTACATTGTCATCTTAATCAACAGCAATCTTCATTATATTTCTCTGCTATGGAAAAGTACAATTAGAAGATAACAAGCACTCGAAATTGAAGGAAACAGTGACAGCTTTCTATCATAAGGTTGCTGAGCCCATAGCCCACAGGCACTCTAACTGCAGCCTTGTTTCCTCTCTGTGGTGTTCATGACTATACATATTTCTCCTCTAAGCAGCCTTCTATGTTGGAGCGACTACATCTGTGGACAAGGAAAGAGTTACAGACATCATTTGCTTGCACATCTGTAAGGCCTATAACGCAGGCAGTGAGAACATCCTTCTCACTAACTTGGAGAGGCGTGGAGCTGATGAGTGACATTTTGTGGATGTTGAATTAACTGGCTGGTTGCATCCGGGGTGTAATGGTCAGCAGATCAAGGTGCAAACAGAGGTCAGCGATGGGTGGTGTCCCTTGGGGGTCTGTACTGGGACTGGTATTGCTCAATGTCTTCATCAATTGCATAGGCAGTGGGATTGAGTGCACCCTCAGCAGCTTGGTACGTGACACCTAGATGAGGGATGTAGTTGACATATATAGATGGATAGGTAGATAGATAAATAGGTAGATAGATAGATAGATAGATAGATAGATAGATAGATAGATAGATAGATAGATAGATAGATAAATAGATAGAGACTGGATGCAAGGAAGAAGTATTTTCCAGCGTGAATATCAAACCACAGGAACAGGCTGCCCAGAGAGGGGATAGGTGCTCAGTCCCTGTAAGCATTCAAGGCCAGGTGAGATGGATCTCTGAGCAACCTGGTCTTGTTGAAGACGACTCTGTTCACTGCAGGTGCCTTGGACTACATGACTTTTAAAGGTCTCTTCTAACTCAAACTACTACATGATTCTATGAAGACTCAACTTGGACAATCAAGCTGGCCTTCAGCTGAAGGAGAGTAGGCTTAGATTAGGTATTAGGATAAAATTCTTTAAGGGTGGTGAGGTACTGGAACAAGTTGTCCAGAGAGGTTGTGGATGCCCCATCCCAGGAAGTGTTTAAGATCAGGCTGGATGAGATCCTGAGAAATCTAGCCTAGTGGCATATGTCCCTGCCCATGCAAGAGAGATTGAAACCAGATCTTTAAGGTTGCTTCCAACCCAAAGCATTTTGTGGTTCTATTCTATGATTCCATAATCAGAAACATAGTGGAAAATCTTTCTATGGATGTTGAAGTGATGAAAAAGGATAGGTTTATAATACCTAATGCAATCACCTTATCTGAAATTTATTAATTTAGCTGTGTTGTTAAATTCCTTTTCTTTCACTTTTCTCTAATGTTGAAAGTTATGTATGAAGACCTTGATTTTCTCAGAAAAAAAAAAGTCAAAAATCTGAAGAACACACAGAGAAGAAAAAAAACCAATAGGAAATTACTGACAGAATCCGGTTGTGTAAAATGCATTTGAAGATATTGACAGCAATATATGTATTAAAAATGAACCAACTCTTACAGTTTCATGATTTTTTTGAAGGGAGTCTAAACCTAGCTGAAATGATTTAGTTCAAGTTTCTAAATGTTTTGGTTATTTGCTTGTTTCATTAACATGCAAGATGGATCCGTGTCATGCTACTTGCTAAATAAAGAAAAATGATTCATTTCTTTAACCAGAGGGGTTTACAGCAAAGCTAAATCCTGAGACTACCATAGTGCAATAAGCAAAAACAAAGCATAACAGCATTTTTTTAACTTATACACTGGGGAATAAAATTCCATGCAAAAGTTTAATTTCTTTTGGTGGAAGGAAAAATGAAAACTATGAAGGCTTTCAGTGATTGCTTTGATTAAAATAAAAACCAGCTTTGATTTAAAAAGTATCTTTTTTCCTTTTGTTTATTAATGACCATAGCAATTTGTTATGTAATTCCATTATACATTTCTTAATTGATGTGGAAGCCACGCACAGTGTCTTTGCTGTTGCCCATATACAGTTAAAAAGCAAAAGCAATTTGACCATATTAGGCTAATTTCGCTAGACAGATTCAGTTCATGCTTCAGCTGTCAGAGCAACTGCTGCCTTCATACTGTTAGTGATTTTGACATTCCTTTGAGCAACTGAAATATCACAGATTCAAGGAAGGCTAGATAATGGTGATGCTTTATTCAGAGTCATTTTCAAGTGTGAGGTTAGCTTAACAAAATGTTTGTACTGAAGACTTTTCAGTTTTTCCCAAGCATAAAAATTTTTTTACTACTGTTGCACAACACAGGAAATCGATGATTAAATAAAATTATTCTGCAGATACATACATGACTTTAAACAAAGGTATATAAACTGCACATCTTTGAACTATTACCTGCACTATTACCTTCATGTCATCAAGGCAAAGAGCATTACCTTCTGCCTTTGTCACAAACACAATGAATTATCTTAGCCAGATCCCATCTCCCCAGAGAAGACCAAGCTACAGAAGGCAGCAGATATTTGATATGCTGTTGCAGTACACAGCAGGTTTACTGCCTGTGAAACAGACATGAGCGTAGAATTTGTTTCCTAACTTCCCTACTTCAGCTCACAAAAATAAATGGTTCTTCTGTTGAAGCAATATTAGTAAGAAAACTTCCCTTGTAGGAGTCACAGTTTGACTGCGTCAGAATTTGTAAACTGTATAATGAATGAGACAAGTCATATGACAGCTATGTTTCAAACCCTTCTCCCTGTGTATTCGTTTATAAATGCGCTGAAGTTGTCTTTCTTTTTCTTTCCAGCCTTACAGTGGCCTCTGAACTTCAAAGTTTTTGCTCTGTCGCTGCTGTTCACCCATTCTTAACCTTAAATAGACCTATAGCTGCTCTAGTGACACTGCTGTACTCTGCTTGAAAAGTTGTTATCATTTTGGGTGAAATTTCCTCACATTGAGAATGCACATGAGCATGTCTTGGGGGCAGGTGAATTTGGACTTTAAACATTCTCAATATAATTATGCAGTTTTGCACAATAGTCTAGTGACTACCTTTTCCTCAAATTATAATTAGGTTAAAAAATAATAAAGAAAAGGTTATTGTTGCATTTGGTTCATAAAATGTCAAGGAGTTAGTCGAAATGGAATTAAAAAAATTTCCTGTATCTCATTGGTGTGTTTATTTGATAGATTTGAGGTTTACTGATGTGAGTTTTCTCAGTAAAAAGTGAGTTGGACTTCAGTGTAAAACCTTATGAAACTTGTTTTCAAGTTTGAGTCTTGACTGGTGTCTATGCAGAATGCCCAAATCACATAACTATTCTATCTTCAATGTACCTACTAGCCTCTGATGTCTTTGTTGCCTTTAGGCAAAGAAGTGCTTTTGTTTTGGTTTTTTAAACTCTATATTTATATGGCTATGTAATAAAGTGGAAAGCCTTCCAGTTGATGATACCTTACTTTGTTGACATATTTCTATCAGCAAGGGTGGGCATAGCTTTGTGTGCTACATAAAAAAAAAAGATCTTTCATGACTTGATTTTATCTTTCCTAGAACAATTTCTAGAAGTCAGTATTAACTCTGAGACTAGCTTCCAAATAAATAACTTCATGCATTCTGTGGTAAATATCAGATGACACAAATAATTGTTAAATCATTATTTTCTAAACATGTAAATCTGAATAATCCATCAGAAATCTTGCATCTATTAGAACCTATCAAAGTGAGAATCGGTTTAGGTTATATTTCATTTGTTCTTGAAGCACGGGAAGGTGAAACCTTGGTGATTCATTCAATAATCATGCTGCTCACACTCAGCTGTTCCCAGAGGAGGTACGCCAAAGAGAGCTACATGTCAGACCCAGATCATAAAAGGAAAATTATCTCTGCAATTGTCACATGCATACACATCCTAGGTTTCCGCCTGAGAGAAGTATCACCTTCTAGGGGTTGTACCATCAGAGTACTGTCAGATCCTGGTCCTTCAGTTGGCCACGAAATCCAAAGCATTTTTCCACAGACATCTGGGCATATGGCAGACAAGAAGGAAGGAGTGTGAGACAAGGTGAAACCAGAACTATATTCAGAACTGTGGAGACATTCCTGATCTCTTAAAGAGCTTGACATCCATATTTTCAAAAAGAAGAAATATTCAGGACTGTGAATGAGATTAGTGAACACGTCTTTGACCATATGTAGTGCTGTGAGAAGTAGTACACCATGAAAAAACAATTTTCTTGGTTTATTAAAATGCCAGATAATTCAACAATTTTCTAAATTTACCGCCAATCCACTGATGTATGCTGCCAATGCTCCACCAGAGAATTATGAAGACTATGCTGGAGTTGAGTGGAAGTACTAAGAAAAACAATTATTAAAATCTGTAAGGAACTGAGTTACTACTTTGAAGATATCAAAATACCTATGAGGAAATAAATAATTTGCAAAATGTACCCCAGGATGAAAAGGAGAAAACATACTGGCAGAAAGAGAAGACATAATTAGATTAATTTATTCCAGGCACCCAACAAAGCATGATTCCTTGGGAAGTAAATTGCACTTACACTGTTAAAACTACTAGTCCACTAAGTGGTTTCTAACTTCTGAGACCCTCATCTCCAATCTCACTATTTTTCAAAACCATAATTCAAAATCGTTGTGGGTTTGGAATGTAAAATTCAGGAAGTTCTAGAGACTCATATCCTGAGATATACATACACACACACACACACACATATATATATATATATATATATAAACTATTTGAATAAGGATAAATAATAAAGAATAAAGGAATGGTTGGGTTAGAAGGGACCTTAAAGGCCATCTAATTCCTTCCTCACCATGGGCAGGGACACCTTTTGCCAGACCAAGTTGCTCAGTTCCAGGGACAGGGAATCCACAACTTCTCTTGGAAACATATTACAGTGTCTCACCACTCTCACAGTGAAAAATTTGTCCCTAACATCCAATCTAAACCTAACCTCTCTCAGGTTAAAGCCATTTTTCCTTGTCCCATCACTACACACTCTTGCAGAACGTCCCTCTGCAGCTCTCTTGCAGGTCCCCTTTAGGTACTGGAATGTGCTGAAATGCCCCCGTGGAGCCTTCTCTTCTCCAGGCTGAATGACCCCAGCTCTCTCAGCCTGTCACCATAGGAGAGGTGCCACCGCATCACTGTCATGGCCTTCATTTGGCCTGAAACAGACCAATGTCCTTTCTGTTCCAGGGACCCCAGAGCTGGACACTCCGGGTGGGATCGCACCAAGCAGAGCAGAGCAGAGCAGAGCAGAGCAGAGCAGAGGGGCAGAACCACCTCCCCTGACCTGCTGGCCACGCTGCCTTTGACAGGAAAACCCAAATCATACTCATCTATCACCTTCTTAGTGCAAATCAATTCTTTGTTCCAAATCATACTCATCTATCACCTTCTTAGTGCAAATCAATTCTTTGTTCCAAAAATATATAGTAGCGCTGTTCGTACTTTTACAGCATTCTGGGTTGTTCTTTTTAATGAAATATATGCAAGACACAAAAATCAGATTGAAATGAAAATAATAATGAGAAACTTTTGAGGGAATTTGTTGAAAATTGTGGATTTGTTATAAGATATGAAAAAACGCTTCAGTCACTTACTGTTAGTAGGATTCAGTAAGCTTTGTCTAGGAAAGTCAGCCCCAAAATAAAGATTTTGGAAAGCCTGTATAACCTCTCAATTAAACCAATCTCTGTTAGCAGTAACTCTTAAAAATTTAAGAGCCACTTTCATTGAGCACTCTAATATGTGGGCAGTGCTTGTGCTCATGCAAAAATAAAATGAATCACAGAAAAAAACCCACTTATCCCAATCCCCCAACCTTTACAAAAAAATCTGAGTTATAATCACGGGGTTTTATATAGCTTAAGTGATAAATTGCTTCATTGCTGTGGACTTTATTTGATTTACACTCATAATCTAGGACATTTATTTGCTTTAGTTCTACATATGTAGGGGGAAATTGTTTAAGTTATCATTTGATCAAAGCAAACACCCTTTTAAGATAAAAAATCTATCATACGCATATATTATTAAAAATTACTGCAGAGCGTGGTTTTGAAAAAATACCATATCCATTTTATTTTGCTTGAGCATACAATTGTCTTAGAAACTAAATTGTACTGCTTACAAGAGAGTCACAAGCTCACAAAGGTGAAAAGTTAGAAACTGAGAATTCAATGAGAACTGAATACATTTTGCTAAGTACAGGAATAATTCCAGTGCCTTAAGGAAAATTCTATTTTCCCTAAGCATATGCTAATATTCAAAGCTATGTCTGCACCTGTGTTTCTGTGAGCTTATAAGGTCTGGCTGTTCACTCTCTCATACTATCAGTCACTATAGTAATTTTACTGACTTCTAAAACCCTTAAGAAACCAAAAAGAAGTTGAATATATTCCAATTTCCTGTTCTCAAATTCAAGTTTCTTGGTACAAGGGGAAAGTTCCGAAACACTAGATCTGTTCAAATGTTTTTACACACCAAATAAGCCTCCTACCAGGTTTGTAGTCAGGAAAAATGCCTTTTCCACAGGTAACAGAGTGATCCCTTTATGTACTTTTCCTCATCCCTTTGTTGGACAGGTCATATTTGACATGACCCAGATAATAAATCATGCAGATTCGCTGACATGAATTGGCCTTAAACGTCATGTCCTTATCCCCACACTCTGGTTTCCTGTCACATATCCTATTTTTCAGTGTCAATTTCTCTATCATATTTTTTGTCTATTTTTCTGTTAAATAATCTTAGCAAACGGTGTGGCAGCTTGTGTTTTAGGGTGGATGAGGTGGAATGGGCCATGGCTGGTGAAGCCCTTCTGCTGTCCAAGGATATCAGTTTGCCAGGGGGGAACCATCTGCACCGTGCCCTGACAGTGGACTTTGGAAACCAAGCTGTTCTTTACAGCTGTAAATCCATCTGTTGAATAAATACTTATATAGCACAGCAAACAAATATTTATAGGTCTATAGATTGTGTTTAAAGACTGATAAATCACACCCGTTTCAAACTTCAAAGCACATCAACTGGATTTGATATTCATAAAGAAAACATTTTGCCAAGTGCCTAGCTGTGAATCTCTTTCAGTCATGACTTGCACATTCACAAAAAAAAAATAGTACTTAATGTTTATGTCTTGAACTAGCTGTAACTTAGTCCCACAGGGCTGATTCCATACAGTCAGCACTGATGGCTATTTTACAGAAGAGTCTGATTTTTATTAGATTTGAATTGCTGTGCATGTCAAAAAAATTTCATATGGAATAAATATCTACTATGCACAAAGTATAGTAATTTCTTCAGTATTTTTCATTTAGCACTGTTTATTTTCTAAATAGCAGCTCTTCATTTTGGCATTTGACTTCCTTTGTTGCCCATATTTAATAAAAATTCAAATAAATTTCATTTAACCAAATAATAATTTTTTTACCTATTCTTAATTATTTATGGGGTCAAAACCCCATAAAATTTTCATGATGAAAATTTACACTATAAAATTTTCTTTTTGTGAAATAATTTGAGAAATCAGTTTTAAACCAGAAGGTTTCTGTTTGCATTGATGGGGAAAAATGTGAAATTGTTCATAGAAACCTCCTAAATTAGTGATTTCTTTTAAAGAGTATGTCTTTTATATCACTAAGCTACACTAGGAAGCTAAGCCTTACAAATATTTCTATTTATCCTTCTCCAAAGGTGTAATATAACTTCCTTTCTTTGCTATAGCCTCTTCAAAAGCTGCAGAAGTATTGGGATTAACAAGGAAAAAGTCATCACCTAAGCCTGACGAAATCCAGGTTTTCCTGAAAGCAAAATAGTATTTCCAAATAGAATACATTTCTCTGCAATACTTCATCCATATATGTAAGTATTAGGGTGAGAAGAAAGGTGAAGGATTATTGTCAACTTGGCATAAAAGGCTGATACATGAAAAATGGTTCTCTGGGAGCTCTTGAAATCTACTGTGGAAACTCCTGCACCAGGCTTCCCTTGATTGTCATCCTCATCCTCCAAAGACACTTCATAAAGATGGGGACCCTTTTCTAATGGTGCCCAAAGACAATCATGAAGAAAACAGCCTCTGAGGAGGACAGACTGTGCTTCTGAAAGCAATAACTTCAATTTATGTAATAGGAAAAACACAACTAGACATGTAGGAATTAATTTGACCAATGTTAAAAATGCATTAATGGAAGCCTGGATTTGGGTAGAAGACTAAATGAATGGAGAAAATACTTAAATCTCTCAAATCCAGTCTTTTCTGAAGGCATTGTGTCTGCCTTATTTCATGTTGAGTATCAGTAACACAATTTTCACTGTTCAAAATCTATGTATGCCCTTTGCCTGTTTCCAGCAATTCAGGAAACAGAATAGATATGATGATGACACATTTTCTTAGCATAATATCTTTACAGGCATAAAATGAACAACTAATTTAGACTGGAATTAAAAACACCTGGTGATTAAAAAATAATCTCTTTTTTTTCAATGAAAGAAGAGCTGACAAATAATATCTGATCTACAATTAGCGGTGAAATATTGTCATTTTACAATGCAAGAAAAATGTTTTATTTCCATCTGAATTTGCATGTTGAGCACACAAAAAATTAATTCTTCCAAATATTATCAAAATATGATCACATTTTCCAGTCAACTTTTAAAAAAATCTATCCATTTTTTTTCCTCCTTCTCAATGTGCCTAGTTTGATGTATTTTTTCCCAAATGTCAGAATGCAAATATACTATAACTGCCAAAGTGGTGGAATTTCTGGTTCTTCACATTTACTTCTGGCTACAAGCAATGGACATAAAGGAAAGAGGGAGAATCGTGTTTCACTAGCAGCATTCTGGCTCTTCATGTGAAAATAGCAACATGAGTACATGGAAAAAACTAACGACCAGGTGAAATTAGGTTGTTCCTAGAACTAGGAAAATAGTTTAACAAACAAAAAGTGAAACAGCTTGCTTGGTTGATTCCCTAGCTAGTTATAAAAGGAGAGAAAAAGTTGTGAGATGTACCTTCAGTACATCTGAAGGTACAAGAAGAACTTGCACCTTGAGCTTGTAAAAACCTACCCCAGAAGATGCAGGAGCTGCAATAGCTGAGGAGATAGTGCTGGATGCATGAGGAGTAATGAAAAGTCTGAGGGTTTGTGCCTGTGGAAATCCTTGTGGGTGTATGATTTATCTTTAAACTGCCACAAACTAAGATCTGTGGACAAAAGATGCTCTGAAGGTGAGCAGCTGAGTGAGAAGATGCAGGTCCTGCTCCCACAGTATATACTCACATGATGATCAAGGGATATTGAAGATGTTCCCTATGAAGGTGTTTTCTATGCATGTCAGCTCATGAGGAGACTAAACAGAAGGAAAGGGCTGATCTCTGCAGTCCATTAAAGTGTTGTTTCATCTTCTGGATGGATTACTAGTTTCTAGACTGAAACCTTCTCCAAAAGAGAAGATCCTGACCAAGCTGAGGATATTCAAGGAGCAGACACAAACCTCTATAAAAGTCTGAAAAAATATTGGCAGACAACAAGCACATTAAAAACCCTTGAAAATATTTAGAAAATTTGAGTTTTAATTAATGTGACTGTTTCTTCATTCAAATGCCTACAGTTCTGTTACTCACCTTTTATTTGTTTTGCAACTTTCACTTTACCTACAATCATCAACTTCATGGAATAAGTTTGAACTACGAAGAGGAAGTGTATTAGAGGAAATGAGCAAATACAAATGACTTATGACAAGGAACATCAAAGCTCTTGAACTGTGCTAAAAGTCTGGCTTTCAATGCCTGAACAAAAAAGATTACTTTCCTTCCTACATACCTGATTTGGACAGACAGCTTTTTTGTTTATTGAATTCAAGGATAATTCTGTGCAAGAAGAAGCCCAAATATGGAATAATTAAGGAAGACAGTCTAGTGATCCTGCAATTTAGAATTCAATAAGGTGTCAGAACTATACTTACAAACTGAGGAATCAGTAAATATTTGATTAATGGTCTGAAGAAATGAAATTAATAGTGGTTAGAAAAGTGGTATAAGAAATTTAAAGAAGTCACAAATGTTCTTGTGAAAATAACCACCACAGCATCAACATGGTCTGGATTTTTTTTCCAGAGAATTGGAGTGGCAGTAGTACTACGATTTTGTGAGGCAAGTGTATAAAACCTGTTCATAGAGACCTTGGAAATTTCTGTTAATTTAAATGCCTTAAATAGAGAAAGTATCTCTCATTGAAATACCAAGGCCATTATATCTATGAAACTCTGAATAACTGCAATAGGCTTTAGAACAGGCCCTGCGAGACACATCTGTTGTGAAATCATCAATGAATTACAGAAAACTTTGAATCTCCTTTAGAGAAAGGAAAGGTCAATCTTCTCAAAGAAGGCCCTTCATTTCTAAAATGCCTACTGTGACTGAGAACTTTCATCAGAAAAGTGTGAAGAAAAGAGGTCTTTACATATGTCTTTTACAAACAGTACAATTTTCAGATTAGAATACTTTAAACTAGAATGAGAACAAATTCCACTTCTAACCATGGGACCTACATCAGTATCAAGTCAGACAGTCAATATGTTTATTTAAGGCAATGCTCAAGACCTTATTTTTTTTTTTCTTTGCAGCCTACTTCTGTGTATTTAGACAGATAAGGAGAATTGTAGAGGGTGACAAAGAACTGCTCTGTTCTTTGGAACAGAGCCTCACTCTTCTGAGGCTCTTCCAGAGGAGAAATTAGGTCATGCAGAGGAGACACTCACGGTGCTGAGTGTCAGCAGCCTTTCCTTGTAGCCATTGCAGTGGTTAGTATATAACTTACATATAACTTACTGCCGGGTAATTGCAGTTCCCATGGAAGAAGAGGCAACCAGGGACTATGATTCTGTCATACTTTGGGGTTATGTAGGTGTTTGAGAGGGAATTTGATGGCCTGAGCGTGTGTGACCATGATGACCATGTGATATGGGGAAAAGTACCAATTGTGCCTGTTTCCTGTATATTTTATCTATTGTTTTGTTTTATTCACAATTTTTTTTAGCTTTACCTCAAAATATTTGGCAGTTTGTTTGCTTGTTTCTGTGTTTTCTGTGCCAATTAAAATAAAATCAGATTTAGAGTCACCAAATTCAACCTTTGACGGTTTAGTGTTTAAGAAGAAGAATGCATTTTTCACCAAGAAATATACACATCTAGTGGAAGAGCAACAATTTCATGCTGTTTTTAAAGGGCTACACATTCTTTGAAAACAGATATCACAGAAACACAGCCTCAAGGTCCATCTCACATTATTTGGCATGAAGGCCCCCTGAGAAGTTTGCTTCTGAATTGTGATGCTTCTTACAATGAAGTAATGTTTTCAGGTGATCTGGTAACTCAGTATCTGTTGCAAAGCAGATATTATTGACTCCAGAGTATGGTGGCTAATTTATTTCATCTGGAAAACAAAGAAAGGTAAGGCACATCTCCCAGCATAGCCTATTATAGATTTCAACTTGGAAACAAAAATAGTTGACATGCTTTACAGGTCTAGACTGGAAGAAAAGAATAAATATGCCACACCTATATAACTAAAAACAAAAAAAAAATTTGCAAAAGCAAAGATTTTCTCTCCTTCATTCCACCATATGTGCTATTGGAGAACAGATGCTTTTCTAAGTATAGCAGTCATTAAACTGAATTCTCGTTTACTGGGCTGACCTTTCTTTGAATTTATTTTTGAAGATAATTTTCTTGTTTTGGCATAATTTTTAATTGCCTCAAGAGGAATCAGTCGATGATGACATTTCTGTTTGTAGCAAAGCCTAAACTTATCCTTGAGCTCTAAAGTTATTCAGGTGATATCAAAATAATCCTTATTTTGTTCTTCAGTTGGTGTATATATATATATCTTTTAAAACTCAATGTATATAAAGACTGATAATCTCCTTAGAGTAAGGACTAAAATCTTCCCATTTCACTGAATAATGCAGAAATCAGCCATTTGGAAATAGCAGAAAATTGTCTTTCAGGCATATTTTAAAATAAATGTCACATCCTCATAGATTACAGCTACAATTAAAGATTAAATGTAACTTTTTAATGGCACGTTCTGTTATGAAAAATGTCAATATTTTTACTGAGAGGCAAAACTCCACATTTGTAGGAAAAGCATATCTTTTACCACAGTCATTTGGATGCCAAACCTGCTTCTTGATGCATATAAAAACACATTTTACCTTTGCATTTGGGGAAGTAGTTGGTTCTCATTTTTCTGTCTAGTGTGAAGGGCATAAATAATACCATCTATTCCAGCACAGATGTTGCTAATAATATGTGGCACAAGAAATTTAAGGAGCAGGAGAGGAGCCCTTGTACTTTCTTTTAGGATGTTTTACTGACTTTTAGAACAAACGTGGTAAGGAATAGTGCAGTCCAATATGTTGTGCAAGATAGCAGACATTGATCTGCTAGGTATATGTGTGCCACTTTCTCATTTCTGCAGTGAGTTGTGTGCATTCTTTTCTATAAATCTCTCAAAGGTTAATTGCTTTTTACTTGGAAATGGTTACAGTCTTCAATCATTTTGGAGAAATGAAATTTTCTCGTAGAATTACAAGCATGAAATATAAGTTGTCCAGTTGTTCAGAGAAAAAAAAGCCCCAACTAACCATTAAAAGAAAAATATTACTTACTATGTTTACTGTCAATAACATAGCAGGAAATCAGAAATAAAGAAACAAGAGAAAGCTAAAATGCAAAAGAAGCAAAAATTTTCCCGTAAACCAAACTTTTAAGGACTGATATATGGTCAAGAATAATATTTATATGATTGATCTAGGCAAAAACACATAATCTTTAATCTTGTTGCAGCTGGATTTCCAGTTCTTGATAATCTCCCCTGCTCACTAGTTCTTGGAGAATTTAGACACTAAGCTGTTCTTAATGAAAAGGTATACATCAAGTCCAGTGAGATGGAGCCTGAGGGAAAACATGTGAACAATGAGACCAGCCGGTAAAGCAGAATATTTATGGAAGAGAAATATCCAAAGAAAGAACAATGACTGGCATCAGATGTGTTCTCCTCCCATGGGGGTCTTCTGATGAACTTCTTTTGCCCATGTAGGCTGTATAAAAGATGTGATGCCTGAGTTTCTGGTCCCTGGGTCAAAAGAGTAGGACTGCTCTCGTAGAAACATCTTTGCATTAATTCTTTTGCAGCTGTAAATTTTCAGACATGGTATCACAAGTAAAAAGAAATATGTCTTGTATAATTTCTTTGTAGTTTACTTCTCCAATTATTGAGTAATTTATTTCAAACAGAGAATGATCATATTTTGAGAGTTGTAAGGGCATAAAGGAGTGACACAGTTTATCTGGATCACTATGTCCCCTCCTGTAAGGTTTTTAACAGATTTATATGATATTGATACAGAAAGATATAACTAAAAAATCATCTTTTGAGAGGGAATATATTAGTTTGGTATTTGACCACAAGCTGAACTCCTTTGAAAACATGAAGAAGATTTCGGAGTGTATTCTAAGATTTCTGCTGTTCAGCCAGCCTCTGCTTATTAGCAATAGCTGGAAGACAAAAAGATGATGTGTAATTCTTTTTGCCAATATAGCTCCAGATATTTTAAGTACTCTATTACTGAAATGAGGCCTATGCTGCTCCTTGCTTTTGAAGAAGGGAGGGCTGTAGTGTGGAAGGATGGTGTTTTGGAAAGGGTTTTTCCCTTCCCCTAAGTTCCAGTGTTTGCTTGAATACTGATGGACACCATTAAGAAATGACTCACTTTAATCCCATAATGATGGCCCCCACACATTTTCCCCTTTGGTGGTGTAATGAGGATAAGCCTTGCAGTGAATCACAGGAATTATAGAAGTGATCTTATCCTTAACTCCAGGGTGAGTGTAGCTTGCTGCAGCCCTTGTGAATACCTCAGAACAGATGTTTTATGCATTGATCTAGGAGGTATTAGGATACCTGCTCACAATATCCCATAGCTCAGTTGGTTAGAGCAGGGTGGTAATCAGGTTGTGGGCTTAACCCCTCTACAAGCCATTCACTTAAGAGATGGACTCAATCTTCCCTGTGGTTTCTTCTAACTCAGAATATGATGAGATTCTGTGATTCTGTAAACTTCTACTGTCATAGTGCTTCCTGTGTATTATGTTCACTTTTCTGTTAAAACTAATGAAGTAATGAATCTGAAGCACATTGAACAGCAAGCACATGAACATCAGATACTGTTCTGATTTGTATTGAGCAAACCTTTAGCATGTCAAAAACCCCAAACATTTAGGCTTACTTCCACTATTTTGATTTGTACGTACTCTAATTTATTAAATCTGATAGGGGAAAAGAGAGGACAAGCAAAAATATGTTGTTCTCTCCAAAGCTTGAAGTTCAGGTTCAAATTAAGATCTATTTCTTATATATCAACAAAATAATGCCAATGCAAAGTACATGTCTCAGTTCTTGATCTAAAGAATAAAATTTAGCACAAAACTTTTCTAAAGAAATATGGACTTTCCATCAGTAGGAAATCAGTAAGAAAATATTCAGGTACTTCAGAAATATTTTAGAATGTTCTCCTTTATTTTGTCCCCAAAAATATGCACTAGCCTGTTTGTAAATTAATATCAAACCTACACAAATGTAACAAGGAGTTGTGGTGTCCTACTTTACTAAGTAATTTACTAGCAGTCAAACAAATAAATTTAATTTCAATTTAGAAAGTTTGGAGGAAGATTGGATGGACTACTTTCAGTTAGATAACAAATATGCATCCTTATTGCAGATTACTTCTGCAGGTAAATTGCACTAAATAGGCATTTAAAATTTGAAACACACTAATGACTCTGCCTCAACATCTTATGTGTACATCTAATATTACCATTTTTTCAACAAGAAAGCTGAAGTGAAGCTCAAGGAGAAGACCTGAGGTCTGCCCACTTTCTCAGTGTAGACTACCCCTATATTTTTTTGAAATGTCATTCCTTTTCTGGGTTTTTTTACCTCTGAAAATCCTCCTATCTGTGTGTTGATATATGAGATGTGCAGAAACAAGTCTGTTAGTTTGTTTTCCCAGAAGATCTTCACTTTGTCATTGATTACAAAAAAAAATATGCAATTTTCAGGAGAAATGTCTAATTTTCCTTCTTCAGTGTTCATACAATACATAATATTGCTTGACTCAAAGTAAATTTAAGATTTTGTGGAGCACATTGTTGAAAACTGTTCCTGGGAAAATTATGATGCTCCATACAGAACAGCAATTACTTCTAGAGTGTACTACACCCAGAAAAATAGGCAACAAAGGACAACAGCAGTAATCCAACAGCCAAAGACTATCTCAGAATGAATAAAATGAAAGCAGACAGTGAATACTGTCAGAGAGAAGAATGCTTCAGAAACTAAGCTTGTACTAAGCTTGTATATACCTTGTTAACTCATTTAATAAGTGTTAGAACTGAACAGTACTTGATTTTTCAGTTTGCTTTCAGGTTTTTTATTGTGAAAAAATAAATTTTTTTCCTTGACAGAGTTCAAATCAATTTTGAGCATTTATAAAATAAATAGATTAGATTATTTCTTTTATAAGTTTGTTCTAAAATTCTTCTTGCGATTCTCTTAACCTCTGTTATTCCAAACCAATTTGATGATACAATATAGTCTCCCTCTTCCTTTCTTTTCCCCTTCATTGCCTGTTAATTTCTTTTTGTTTTAAAGCGGCTTATATTAGCAGCAGTATTTTTTCACCTGGAAATGATGAAATTTATCACTTCCTGCTAACATACTCTCCCTTTCACAACCTGCAAATACATTTGCTTTTGTTTACAGTGAAATATAGTTAAACTGAACAAATTTCCTCAGCATTAAAGTTCATTACTTCTGTTTTGGAGAAGACCCTGTACTACAGAAACCCTGATGATTTTTTCCATCTCTGTTATTTATTTTCATATTCTGCACAGGAATAAAAACCCCATATATCAAAATCAGTCTTCATTTAAAACATTATCACTCATCTGTTTACAGATTAAGCATCTACTGAATAGTTTATTAATCAAGACTAGGCTATGTTGGGTTTATTGAATCAAGAATGCAATTCTCCTTGACATTTAACCAAATAAAATTTTAATTTTGCAAAGTAGTTTTTTCTCCAGTTGTACCAAAATAACAGCAAGATTTTTACAAGATAATTCCGACCATATTATTTTAGTAATTCTGATGGAATTTTTATCAAATGTAGTCTATATCTTAAATTCACTCTTTAAGCCTGAAAGGTCCCAAGTAGTTTTGCAGAAAAGCTGTTATCAAAAGTGAAATATTAACTCTATTATTCCACCATGTAAACTATGTGAATTAAAAGCAATTTTAAGCAAAAATGATTAATTTCTTACTCTTATTGCTTAATGTTTCTGGATCTTTTTTAGCTGCTCAATAAAACTGCTCTGTAGGAAATCATAGTTTATATGAGACAAAGATTTGTGCTTTTCTAGCATTAAACAAAGAAAAAAAGGAATACAACATCAAACCCAGAATAATGTTTACAAATAAAATAGTGCATAACTGAGTCACAGAAAGAGGAAGTTTTTTACAAAGGGCTATTTTTCTGGGCTTATATATGCATGTATAGAAACACAGATATGAACTTTCAACATGTTTTCAGGGTTATTGTACTATTTCTCCCCACTTTGACACAAAGAAACCAAATATGCTGATTTCTAATTATGCTGAAATATGTTTTTTATTGCATAGATAAAAAATTCCCCAGTTGATGTAGTGAAAGTCACAAGCAGCATCCACATACTATCTTGGAAGAATCGTGCCTTCTTTAGGCTAACACAGACTTCAAGGAAGTGAAAAAAATTTTATTCCCTCTGAGACAATCTTAGGTCTTAATGATGTTTTTTCTCTTTCTGCACAAAACATCACCTTTAGGATGTATCATATGAATTTGAGTACTTGGATTATTTGTCATGAATTCACACATCTGTTCCATAGACAGAGTCCACTTGTTCTATTTATTCTGAATAAAAGCACATTTCTTAAACAATAACCAAACTTCAGCTCATAACTCTTGAACTGAGACTATCTATTAACTTCACACTGGCTTAAAAGATATTGTTTATTTCAATGTAACAAAACAAATTTCAAGACAGATGTTCTACTTACTAAAGAAAACCATAGTACTAACCCTTGTAAAAACATTCTAAAACATTACTTATTTTTTTGTTGCAAAAAACACTGCTAACTGGGCATGCCTATAATAATTTCATGATCTATAATTGCATAGGAAAACATACTGGTATCTGCTAACACAGCAGTTCCTTCACTTCAATGCTATACCTAGCAGGATGTTTACAACATATGATGTTGTAAGGTCATACATCATTGAAGGGACCTTCCAAGATCATCTAATCCAACCCCTGCCATGGCCAGGGGCACCCTGCACCAGATCAGGTTGCTTAAAACCCATCTAACCTCATCTAACTTTGAATACTTCCAATTATGGGGCATCCACAGATTCTGTTGGAAACCTTTGTAACACAACATAAAAATTCCCATATCAAAACCCAAATCATGGTAAGCCATATCCCAAGGGATGCTGCGTTAACCTTTAGGAAGGAAAATACTGTGCAGTCATTTAACCTCATCCTTTTGTATCTATCTTCAATACATATTTTATTTCTCTTTTTTGGGTGAAGATATTAAGACTCTTTTTCAATATTTAAATATGAACTATGTGGAGAGAGGATTAACAGTCACATCAAATGCGACAACATTTGATGACTTAGATCATATCTAGAAGGTAACAATAAATCTTAAATCCAAACTAAATATCTGATGACAGAACATAGGACAGCTTTAACTTCACTTACTCAGGAAAGTTTGTGCAGAAATAGAATATCCTGAAAAGGAAGGTGCTGTGAAGACTCAGCATTTTTCCCTAACAGGTACTGTGGGTTGAGTTTCCAGGTCAGAAGTTGGTACTATCCAATCTGGTAACTGAAAGGTGTAATTTAGATCTATGCCAACTCCAAATATCTCTAACCTACTGCCTCAAGTGAAACCACTGGGTTTACCCCCAGTTTCCATGATAATTACATCCCATGCAGTGTTTCTCCTAACTTAGAACCCCCTCACAAAATACCTTTTCTGCCTGTTCTCCCCAAGTCAACTCATATGTGCACTACCTGCCTGATTAAACACAGAAAAGTTATTTAGAATATGAACTTTGAAAATCTTCACCTTATTTATGGCAAGCTCTTGGCATTTTAACTAGTCTTAGACTGGCAGCTGCATAGGATAGCAACATGAAAAGATACTTGGACTTAGCTAAGCATTTATTTCTGCACAAATACATTGCATAGTCATTCCACTTCATACACTTAAATTCAAATCTGTATTAGCAAAGTTCTAACTTTAAAAATAGTTACCTCCTCCTTGCAATATCCCTTCTTGATGTACTTTAATGATCACTTTTAAGATTGAGAATTGCCACTGTGCCTTTACTGTTATTTGCATTTAGTATCTTTGCTGTATTATCTTCTATAATTTGAAATTTTTTTTCTCTAATATCAATATCAGCTGTTTGCAGGGTTAAAAATGCAATGTGTTTTGTCATATTTCATACATTCTGAATACTAAGGCATACATTATTCCATTCAATTCATTTTTTTTTTAAGTTCTGGTTTTGGATCACTGCTACTGGTGTTCAGTATTTGTAATGCTTATTTTCTTTCAAGTCTTCACATAGAATTTGAGTCTGCTCAATTTTAATCTTTTATGCCTCTTATATTAGATATATCACATCTAGACTGTTCTATCACTGCCATTACGAGACTTCTTCACATACATATTCTATATTCACTTTTATTATTATAAGAAATAATGAATGCCTCAACTAAAAACTGAAATTGTTGGTCACTCTTTTTGGAACAACCAATATTTCTTTCCTTCTGAAATTTTAATTAGGTTTTTAGAAAAAACTGTTGTTGATATTATCAATTGGTTCCAGTAGAATAAAAGAGCATTTTTCACATTACACATTCTTTTTTTCAAAAGCTACTTCCTTAATATCATGTAAGAAGAGGAAAAAATTATAGCTCACAAATTGTCATGGGCTGGGAATCTGCCCTTCAGCCATTATCAAACACTTTTCCCACACTTTTAGAATCAAGTGACTTAACGTCCTTTTTGTAATTATTTTCCTTGTTTTCCTTCAAAGTAAGCAAAATATAAACAATAAGCATATCTCAAAAACATGCAGTTCATTAACTGATTTGCTAAATCATTGTTTTCTAATGCTACCCTTTTTGTCTTATCCTTCTTATTCACTGTTCATGAAGGATGTCAGTTAGCTCTAAAGCATCATTTCCTTGCTTATGCATTTTATGGTACCATTCCTCAATTCCACCATTGCTATCAAAATTGATTACCTCAACATCCAGCTGACACTGTTTCTTCACTCATCCTCCTATTATAGTTCTTTCATCTTTTTTCCCCTGCCCTGTATATATTTTTCTGGGCCATCTGTTTTCTCCTTTTCTAGGCTTTTTCTGGCGTACTAGTCCTACACAATGCAGAAGGTTGATTTGGTCTGCTGTCACCATTTTTAAGAGTAAAATACTCTTAAAAATGCTTGCCTAGTGTGAGGTATGTTGATCTGATGAGATCTGAAAAGGAGCTGGCAGAGTGACTGTTTGTGGGGAACTGAGAGGACACAGCAGAAGTCCTGAGCCTCGTGCCCTCTCTCACATGGGAGAAGGGATTTTATTGACTCTCCCTACTCTCCTCCTAAGTAATGCAGCATCTGCCAGAATGCTCTGTGCTTCTTCTTGTCTGAAGCTTCAACAATCCCCATGCCTGTTGTATTAGCACAGAAGTAGTGTTTATCCTCAAGGATAAGGAATTATTCTCTTTAGGAGCTACAAAAGCTGCAAGGATCTTTTCTTATCCTACCATCTCACTTGGTCTCAGGTAAAACACTAAATTTAGGGCTTCGTCTACTGGATAGCACATTTAATGTAAGGTTGCAGTTCCACAACTTTATTTTTTTGGGAGCAATGTAAAAGAGCAGGATCATCTATCACCTAAATTTAAAGTGACAAAGGATGCCATGAGGGACATATGCTTCAGCAATTCTTGCAGGATGTGGTTGGTGCTATGCTGAATGAGAGCCACTCAGACATGTAGATTGCAGGTGCTGTGAATAACTTTATTAAATTACCATAACCCTTCAAACACATTTTCCATGTGATTTTTTTTTTCTGTGTCCAGGGAAGTATATTCTAACTCTCTGTAACATATAATCTACATTCAACCTGACACGAGATATTTAGCTATGATACACTATCCTCCAAATATAAACAGAAAAAACCCCAACAACAAGCCCTAAACAGTGCTTTATTACTTACCTATGGATTTCCTCAAATTTGGAAGAAAAAAACTTTAAAAATTGCAAAAGTTTCTTCAGATTTTCATATAATTATTTATACTTAGTATTAGCTTTCATGCTCAAATATTAATACAAAAGACTAAATTTTGATGATTCTACAGCAAGTAGTCCATTGTTATTCTGACTATTTGGGGTTTCTCAGTCTAAATCTGCCCAAATACATTGTTGTTGAATGTTAAAAATATTAATCTAAATCACTATTACTGAGCATTTATGGAATTGCTCACTTTAGATTGTCTTATATTTCACTGCTGAACTGAAAACAAATGCAACTTGAACTGATGTTGTAATCCATTGTCTTTCAAATTCAAAGTCATTTTATTTTTAATAAATAAATCAATTTTTCAGTTGATGACAAAAGACTAAGTAAAGACCCATCTAGATTTGCAGGGAATTAGTCATTTGTTTTATTTAGATTCTCAACGTGCTCATTCTTAGAATGAAAATTAAGACACAAAGTTATATTAAACTATTTTCATTGATAATCAGTAACTGTATTTCAAGTTGTAAACATACTGAAAAATTCTACAGTTTTTAAATTCTGTTTAATTACACAAATTCAAATAGAAAAGAACCAATTCTTCAATTCTATACATAGTTATATAGCTTTTTTAGACAATCCCTTTCAAATTACCTCTTTCTCCTGCATTTATAGAAGAAAAAATATTTAGTGAATAGTTTACTTGAAAGGAAAGAGCATAACTGGTTCTCATAAAAAATTAAAGTTCTGGAAATTGTGATGAAAGAATTTCAAGTTTTAAATATAAGTTAACCAACAATTCACAAGACAAATCCAAAACTGCCTATTCCCTGAAAAAGAAAGTAACAGTACCTAATCACGAGAATAATTTGCCAAGGAGCTTATAAAATCTGACAATTTTAGGTAGGAACGAGAAGATAATTTTCAGAACCTGACAGTTATTACTGGTCTTGTTAGCATTGTAATGTACCTTTAGGTTAAGGAGCTGGCAGACATTCTTCAGTATCTAGGCTATAAAACAGTAGAAAAATGATGCTTTATTTAAAAAAAATGTAAATAAGAATTTTCCATCACTGACTTTGGGAAGACTTTCATTATTCGGATGTTATTAGCTACACTGCCTTGATACACTGCAATATCTCTGACTATTAGAGAGGTTAATGTGATGCTTTTACTGATTTTCCTGCTGGCAGGTGAGTGTTTCTTTTAGACACTACAAACATACCCAGAAATGAAAGAGATTATGCAAACTGGTTAGAATATGATTTTATACCGATTTTATACAATTTTTTTTACAAACAGACCTTCCAAAGCTCACCTGTGTATGCACAAAAATGTTCAAATTTCCTTCTTTTGCAGGTCTCCACTTCCTTTGGGAGTTGTTTGGAGGTTTATTTTTTTTTTCCAGTGAAGGATAAGCCTTTGTGTCTATAAATATTAGAATTTACATTAAAAAGATCCCTCATTAATTTTAAAGTTTCAAATTCTCTCATGTTAACATCCCCAAACTTAAGCACACTTAAGCTCATACATAAGTCATGGTGAGTTTAATATATCTTTTGTCATGTACCTTTGTTAATCAAGCACCCTGTTTTAATGAGCAGATTTTGTGATGCTAACATATTTCGGCCTTCATCTATCTAGATCTGGGAAAAAAAAATCTGCAGATAGGTTTCTGTATTTTCACCCCCCCCAAAAATATTGTCCTTTTGTTTATGTAAAGTATCATTGTGGTCCTGTTGGGAAAGAGAAGAGGGGAAACCAACATACTCTCACATAGAGCCTGTGGGAACTGTGCTCTTTCTGAATTAGGAAGTGGGTTGAGAGGAAAGGTTCCTATACTGCTTGAAAAAATAACAGTAAAGACAAGAAAATGAAAGAAAGGTTTGTAAGGAGCAAAAGTAGGCTTTCTTCTTTTTTCTTTAAGGTGTTATTCTCAGTCACCTTGACTCCTCTTTCTCTTCTTTCCTTTCTCCCCTCTCTTCCTGCCTCCCTCTGCAAAGCAAAAGGCAGTTGGGCTTTATCAGGAGACAAACTTTAGCAAAGTCATTCTCATGGCTCAGCAGACTTTGGTGTACTGGTGGTAATGACTGAGTCACAGAAGGTGTGCTCAACTCCATGCTCAAAAGCTATCAGAAACCAGAACTGATTTTCTCAGGACAGAACCGTGGGTTGTTTAGGTTTGGTGGAGGTTAGGAGAGCACAAAAGTCTAATTCCAGCTAAGTCATTGAAAAGACAAAACACAATAACAAAGTAGAAAAATAATGCAAAAAATTACAAGGTTAGAAGCTTTGGTTCCCCTGCAGTGACTGTTAATGTTTTTACTTCGGCAACCTCTTTTCCTGTTGAGAAAATTACTATGTATTCCAGAAATGTGCACACATTATCTAATACTGCAGTATAAAAGATTTAGTTGATAACTAGTGCACCATTTTTCTCCCAGTCTCCCCTTTCACTTCGCACCAGGTTTTGTAGGTTCTATTAACAGCATGAAAAAGAAATAATTACTATAGTACTAAGCATCCTCTTTCTCCTTGAAGCTCCACAGCAGCTGAAGGTACAAAGCCCCCTTACAAAACAAACTCCAAAGTGATTCTAGTCAATCAGCAGTTTCCCAGTTGCTCTCATTTTGTTTCTGTGGATTGTAAAGATATCAGCATGGAAGAGAAAAATAATTTAGCAAATAACTATGTTGAGAGCAATTACATTAATATTACTTACTGAGCTTTAAATTAAGAATTTTCTTCAGTCAGTCTACATTTTGCACTTCATCAGTTCAAAGTTTCTTGTTTTGAAGTTCACATGTGAAGATTTCCCAGTCCTAAAATATTAATTGCTCTGTATATAAAGTCATTTTGACACCAAAATACTTTGTTGGCCTCACTTCCAAACCCCTTGCCTGAGAACACACAAAACTGCCATGGTCTTTTTGCCCTGAAATGGATTCTTTCACTCAGCGTGCACGAGAACAATCCACAGAGAGAGTCAAGGTATTTGGTTTGCTTGGAGTCTTGTGCAGAAAACATTTCTAGTTGACAAGTCCACAAAACTAGCATGGCAATTATCTGAACTTCACTTTTTATGTTTTGGCAAAGAAAGGCATTAATGTTCTTTGGCTATAACTTACATAGTTCTACCATTAATTACTATTCCATCTTCTGTTGGTAAATTATTCTCTCACTTCCTATGCTAGTTAGTCCACATGGTCAGTTTCTTCTTTTGAGTTGGTGGGTTTCTTGGGCCAATGGTTTTGAACATCCCCTGATGGAATTACCCTTTACCTACATTGATGAAGTGGCCTTGTTTGTTCCTTGGTTATTTTGCCTTTACCTTGATTATTTTGCTGAGTGTCTTTGATTATTTGGCTCAGCATTCAATTACATCTGTGTTCATTTTATATATTTGCTCCAGTTTCCTTTTTTTTCCTATTCTTTCTTTATAGATGCAGCTACTGAGGCTTATTAAAGCTGCATTTACTGAGATATGTTAAACATAATTTATCTATTTGGAAACAGCACATCAGTCTTATACAACTCACATAGTACAACATTTTAGATTTTTGTATCAAAGCGTTCACAAAATTAAGAAAAATAAGCACTTCTGTTATTTACAGAAAAGAGGAAAATGAGAATAAGAAAGAAGTCAATGTTATTTTTCAATTTTTAGAGTTCTGTAATTGCTACAATTTTTCTACTCAGCAGTACTGAGATTCATGCTCAGCAAAAACTAGATGTTCAATTAAGCTTTAATTGACTCAATTTGCCTCTGAGTATGATGGATGAACTCTTGAGAAATCATATGTGTTCCATAGAAACTTTTCAGTCATAGAATTGCACTTTTTTTAATGTTTGATATTTACATCTTCTGGAAATCAGAGTACAAGTAACGCTTGCTTTTTTTCATTGAAAACATTAAAAAAATAATGTCAACACTTTATAGATATCAATATTCTGATGATATCTATTGAAAGCATTTAAGAAAGTATTGTAAAAAGATTTCTTTCTCAAAATTTTCTTCATGGATTTTTATTCCTTCCACCTTTGAATATAGCAGGGTCCTGCTTCAAATATGAATGTAAAACACAATAATGGCAAAACAGAATGGTTGTTGAGTGTCTCCCAGCACAGCTCTTAGCACTGCACACACACAAGTTTGTTATAACAAATTCAGCTGTTTTCTCACAGCCCAGAGACTCAGCTCACGTATTCTAGGCCCCAAAAATTCCCATTCCCCTCTGCCAGCCAAGCTCATGAAATTTCATACTGGCATTTTCTGAGTCAGGGCAAGTGAGTTGTACTGTGGTCTATCATAGCTATCCTATTACCAAGAAAGTTTAAGGTGACCTCCTTTTTAGCTAACAAGGGAAGTAAAAACATGACTTTTGCAACTATGCTATTACATTGCAATGTCTGGGATGCTTGCTAATCAGGGAAATATTAAGTTACAAGTTCCTAATAGAATTAGCTATCTTACACATTATATGCTATAAAATCCTAACAGAAAGATTAATATATTTGTTTGTCTAAATTTTGTCATGGAATTAATAAACTTCTTATTGTGGTTAATATATTAAACTATCTTTATCTATTTGATATATTTTTTAACTATGGCACCATAATATGATTAAGAAATGGTTGCTTGGGAGTTTTAATATCATGCTCATGAATACTACTCTTCTGCAAGGTTATGTTAAATAACTGCTTTGCTGTCAGCAATATGATAACTATAGCACACTCACACACTCTTTTTCTTATAGAAATAATTCTAGCCTAACCAGGCAGGGAAAAACTTGGCATGGTAACAAGTAGATAATTGAGTAACATGCAGATACCTGGAGACAGCAAAGTAATGGTTCATTTCTCTTTGAGAGGAGTTGATTCTGTCTGCATTTAGAGCCGAGTCTTCAGTTTCCCCGAGTGCTCCTGGGCATTCCTGAACCTGAGGATGCCCACCTATGGGCATGGCTACTGAAAAAGTTGTGAAGAGAAGATTGGTTTTATATCTCTTCCTTTACATGGGGTGACAGCAAAAAACTACTGGGTTTCACTATGTGTTTAACAACATAGAAGCAGCTGTATACAGATATAGACAATATCTCTCAAGAGTAAGTGCCTTGGCATAGTGGAAATAAATTTCAGTTTAACCTGACTAATGACTACTACAGCTTTCTGATGCAACACCAACCATAACAAAAGCAAACAAACAAAAAAAAACAAACAACAAAACAACCCAAAGAAACCCAAAACCCCACAAAACCTACCAAACCCCCCAACGAAATCCACATCTCAGCATCAAAAGAACAGAAAAAAAATTATATTATGAGTAAAATTGGCATCCAGAAGTTATCAATGCATATTCAAACACATATTGAAATTATTTGTATGTTTCTTAAAATTGATTCTTGGGCTGCTTGAGGTTTGTATACTATATTCCCAGTTAGGTTTTATTTTAACTGTAAATCTAATTTTTTCATCAGACAACAATTAAATGCCTGTTGATAAAGTATGTATGCTGAACCTCAGGGATAAAATATAACAATACCTTTCTTTTTATTAATATTTTACCTGTGCAGCATCATAGAAAAGATAAGTAGATCATTTTTTTCAATCAAAATGGGAGAAGAATAATTTCTACAGTTCTATTTTTAATTATTCTATCCATTGAGCAAGTCAGTGTGCTGCTAAAATTTTTTTTTCTTAATATCTGAGGAAATACTAGTTCAAATCTGAAAACATAACAGAAGAATAATTTTTATCTCCCAAATTAATCTTTCAGCAGTCTGTCTCCTTTATTCTGCAGGAAGTAAATATCTCAACAAGCAGGTAAATTAAATTATGTTTGGGGATTTATATATCTTGTATGATACATTATTTTGTTGTGGATCAATTATTTCTGTCATCCTCTCTAACAGCTATGAAGTTTGTTCAAGTTGATTTGTGTACCACAGCCTTGATAATTTTGTTTCTTTTATCTATGGTTTAGTGTCCCATCAGCTATGGTTCAATTTCAATGGCCTTATCCATGAAGCTGAAGGAACATGTTTTTCTAAGAAATACTGTACCACATAAGCAGAAATAATCTGACTTCACCATTCTTTCACTTTTAAAAGCTGTAATTTAAATACTGTTGTGGACCACTGCTTTAACTGCTGTAACACAAAAGAGTTTCTCAATGCATACAATATCAGTTTGATTGTCCATTTAAACACTGAAGAAAATCTGTATTTCCTTTTAGGCTGTTTATTTACTGGAAACTTTTTTGTGGCTGTTGAATGTTCAACTCAAATGTTTAAATATCACTATTTGCTGAAGGGAATTACTTTGAAGAATGATGCTGATCCCAACAAGAGCAGATGTCTATTTCTATGATCCAAAAACCTCAATATTCACTTCCAGTAATGAATAATTTTAATCAGCTGCTTGCAAATAGTAAAAGGATCAAGAATTTTTCATAGCAAAATAAAATCCCAATAACATTTGGAATGGTGGCAAAAATTATAAGGTGCTAACAAGCCACAGACTTTGAAAGACAAAGTTCTCAGTTTTATCCAGATGAATATTTCAGATAGCTTTCTTTTTACTCTTCTTGCAGATGAAGATAGTTTGCTAATTAGGAACCAATTAATAGAAAATAATAATAAAACAAGTATATACATTTAATCTATGGTTTATTGACCCTGATTAAATTGAAACAGCCTGTTCAATTTAAGGTTTTGACAGAATTAATTCTTTGCAGGTCCAAATCCTAGGAAACTGTTCAGCAAGCATTTTTTAAATTTTTTTTTTTTTTTGCTTTTTTTACTACTGCAAAAATTTCTACTCTATTTGCTGCTTTCTCCCAACACTGTAAGCCAATTTTTGGATATTCCTATGATCCAGTGGGCCATGATATAAACATCAGAATTGCCTATCAACTGCCTTTCCACCACCTGTACTAAGACTGCTCAGTAGCCAAGACTGTCATTGTTGGACCCACTGTAGAAGGAGATGCTCAGTATTAACAAAAATAAACTTTTATTCCCTTTTATTTATAACTTAATAGGCTTAATTCTGCAAACTTTCCCTAAACTGATGTCAGGGCCCTGAGTCCATCCTCCCCCTGGAGGTTTGGTGCATGGCTTCAAGCATCATCATTACCCTTTGCTTTCTGTAACTATAATTGGATGAAGTAAATACAAACAGATTGCTGCTGGGCTTTAAAAATACCAAGTCAGATTAATTAAAATGTCTGTAATCTAATTCCTTTCTGTTGCTCATATAACAAAAATCATAACTGTAATTTTAATTCAATTACAACTAAAGAATTTTTAAAGTATTTCCCTGCAATAACACAAAATGAAATCACTGTTCCTTTTTGCTTCTATGGAGCACAAACTGGAAACTTCCTCACTGCAAATGAAAGTCTTGGCTTTAACTTACTCAATTATTTTTGAAATATCTCTCAGAGCGAGAATCACATATCACTTCCTCAGTAAGCCACAAAAGCAATTAACCTTGCAAAAAACTCTGCCCTTTTTCATCTGCTTGAAACATCAACCAAGTTCTCTTCTTTGAAGTACTGGAGTTATTAAAAGTATTCCAAAGCCTTCAAACAAGGAAGCCTCCAGTCTGCCATGTGTCATTCCTTGTTTTTGCCTGAGATTTATGCAATCTCCCTGAATTCCTCTTGCATTCCAAGATGGAGAAAACAGCTCAGGTACAATTTCCAAATCAGCTCTTTCTTCAGCATTGCTGACCCTGCATTCATCATGTATTTTTGGTCATTTTGTAGCATAAATTCTCCTATGATGCCCTAGAGACCTCTCCTCTCTTACACAAAACCACAATCACATTTGTCAAGTTTCTGGTAATGTCACAAAATCAACACCTTTGTCTTTCTTCTGTCCTCATGCTACATCACCAAGTGTTCCCAGACCTTTGCAGAATAAACTGGTGGCTTTTCTGCTGTGATTCCACTTGGCTTATAAAAATTAAATAAATCAGAGGTTTCTGTGCAGTGTGAGAGTTACAGAGACTCAACTGCTTCTTAGCAGGGTCTTGCCCTCAAAGCAAGACCTCAGGGAAATGCACCAGCAGAATCTTTGTCGCAACCACTGTCTTAATCTTTTCTGTGATGTAGCACACAAATCAGTCCAGCTGATGAGAGAAATCTTATGTTTCTGAAGAAAATTAAGTGAAGACAGAAAGTTAGGTTTGATGGGACTGAAGGACTGGGAAAGTTGCCCTGACACTGGCATGTTTTTCTTAAATTAGTCTTTTGAAGAAATAATGTATTCTCAATTATTCATCTTTGTTTCTTCTTCTCTCTTCTTCTCTGCCATTTTACTTTAAAAAAAGTTGCAGAATAACTGTCTCAAAAAAAAAAAAAAATTGAATGGTGATTTTATTTATTGCTTGTTCAAACTGATTCCTAATAAACACCTTATTTGAGAGTGGAATGACTGCCCCTAAGGAAGAAGGATCTACCTGATAAGAATGAGATAAAACCTTTTAAGACAATAAATGTTCAACAGTTTGAGCAGCAATTTAACCCATCTGTCTTCCCCAGTGATGCTTTCCTTCCCCTGTACATATAGATCTGTCTGACAGACTATTTTTTTAATGCTCTATCTCCTGGGCTATAAGGCTTCCAGCAACTGCAATTACATGAAAATTAGAGATACTGTCACCAGATTGCATTTTTTTCTCTCTATCCTTTATGCAGGATTTGGACCATCAAACCCTCTTTTAAAAACAGTTTAGTCTTGAAAAGATTTCACAAAGTGAAATGCTTACACCTGTTCTACAGTTTTAGTTTGTTTTATTTTTTTCTCTTGACAGTTTGTGCTATACCTGCATAAGGGTTTGCAGCCAATTCTGCAGAATATCTTCCAAGTAATACTTGAATAAAATTTTTCAGATATCATTTTATCATAAGGAAGAGCAGTGGCTGCAGTATGAATGTGTATCAAGAATTCTTGCTGTGGTAATTCTTTTTGTAACTGGGAAGCGTAAAACTAAAAGGAAGTGCAGGATCCATATTTTTTCAGGAGAAAGCAGACATTCACCAGAATATCTAAGAATGTATAGAAGAAACTACTTCAAATCTCAAAAGTCTTGCGTCTTTGAAGTTGACATTTCACTTCAGATGAAGGTAATACCAGAAGTAGAGAGCCTTCTCTGTTTAGAGGTTGAAAGTTCCTCTTGTGAAAGTTGGGATATCACCCTTATTGCACATACAGAAAACACCTATTTTTCAAAGAGAACTTGGGAATGCTGGTAAAGCTCTTCCATGAGGAGCACTTTGTTTCTTCAGTCATTTTTTAGTCCTTCACCCTTTGTCTCAGCCTAGACCTAGGGTTACATTTGAAAGAAAAATAAAATCCTGATCTATAGTATGAGTGGGTCTGAAGAGAACTAAGCAAAAGAAACCAAGACCAGTTAAAATTTCTCTCTGGAGGATTTTTTTCTTTTTAACCAATGGAAGGGCTGACTTGTCCTAGTGAATGCCTAAAATTAAGGTCAGGAAAAAATCTAGAATTTCAACTGGAAAAGGGCTGGATAAGGACTGCCAAGCTATGGGTGAAAAAACATCACACATGTGGAGTTAGGAGTCTGTTGTTAGCGCAATTTATCCTTTAACAGTTGAATAGTCTAAATTGTCCAGCTAATACCTCATCAATAGTGGAGCTGATTCTTGAACATAATTTTCTAATATCTGTCTCCTTTCTCTGTCACCCATTCAGTGTCCTGGCTCCAAATGTGGTCACTTACAATCCTCCTCAAGAAGACTTGGGGACAGGGAGGTAGTAACAGCTTTCCACCTATTGTTTTGCATTGCAGCAATCACAAATCATATTCAAGATGAAGGCTGCTACCTTTCATTTTCCTTAGGGAAAGAAAAAACCTGCAGACAGTTTTAATGTGATCACTCTGACTGTTTCCCATTACAATAATTTAACTTGTCAAAATCTGGAGACATATTTAAACATTTTGTTGGTTTCCTCTTATCTTTCCCATTAAGATTATCTCTGCAATATCTACTGTATTGATCACTCAGTACACATAAATACAAGACTAGCATTAGAATTTGTTATAGCAGAATGAGAGAATTCAACTTCACATTTGAAAAGGCTATTTCCAAGAGTGATATTATGCAAAATTATGCTTCAGACGAGCAATAATTGGATGCTCAGGACTGTGATATTTTCCTGTATTCATACATTTCATCATTTCCCATGTTCACTGGAAGAAGTGGTATCTAAGAAATCACATGAGAAGAGAGTTTTGAGAAACATCATACCACTATGCTGAGCCCATTGTCTTACACACAATCATCTTCCTTGAAAAACACGCAGAATGAAAAATACTTCATTAGTTCCATGCCTCAGGATATGAAATCACCTTGGGTGCTCTTGCTCTGGGAGACAATGAAAATAATCACAGATACTGTTTTGATGTGCGTTCTGGAAACATCCTAACAGCTTGCATTGTGTTTGTGTGGCAAAGTTTTGGTAGTGGGATGCCGCAGGGATGTATTATGAGAGAAGATGCCAAAGCTGCCCCCATGTATAACACAGAGAGCTCTAGCCAGCTACAGGATGTACCTCCTTCTGGCCAGGGGAATCCATCAGCAGCAAAGGTAGAGCCTCTGCAATAAGGTATTTAACAAGAGTTTAAAAGCAGTGAGTGGCAGCAGCTGAGAGAATGCAGTGAGAACACGTGAGAGCGACAGCTCAGCAGACACCAAGGTCAGTGCAGGAGTGGGGTGGAGGAGAAGCTCCAGATGCTGGAGCAAAGATCCCTGTGCTGCCTGAGATGAAGACCATGGTGAGGCAGGCTGGGCCACTGCCGCCCATGAATTTCATGATGGATCAGATATCCACGGGAGCAGTTAGTTCCTTAAAAACTCTATGCCATGGAAAGGACCCATGAAGGAAGTTCATGAAGAAATGTGGGCTATGGGAAGGATTCACTTTGGACAAGTTATTGAGGAATGGTGTCTTGTGGGTGGAACCTCGCACTGCAGCAGAGGAAGATCATGAGGAGGAAGAAATGGCAGAGACACAGATTGATGAAGTGAGCACACTTCCCATTCCCCATCCCCCTGTGCCATTGGATGAGGGGAGGAGGTAGACAAATTGTGAGAGAAGTTGAGCCCAGGAAGAAGAGAAGGGTGGGAGGCAGGAGATTTTAGATTAATTCTTATCTCTTATTATCCTACTCTGATTTTGATTGGCCGTAAACTAAATTAAGTTTTGCATCACCTCAACCTTGAGAATGGTATTAATTTTCATTATGAAATATGTATTAAGGCATTTAAATTCCTCATGCATTTTACATATGCTTGAGGATTTTTTTCTTTGTTTATTTTATTCTTTGTTTATGCAAACCCAGCCTTTCCTAGATGTTTCTGGAAAATAAATTTTAGCATTTGAAAGTTGAAAACTTGATGAGTTTTAGACCATTCTGTCAAGTAGAGGAGAGTGTACATGGCCCTACATCCCTCGAATGACATCAAACTCTGCAGCACCAAAATCTACACCCCAACACCAAACAAGAAACCTTTGACTACCCATAGGAGATCAAAAGTAACAACTAGAGGATATCTAAGGAGAACAGGTGAGTTCAAAAGCAGCAGTACTCTTTTCTCTGCCTGCAGCTACAAGGACTTTGAAGACACACCAGTGAAACTGCACATTTCTTATTTCATAAAGACAAGTGAATAAGACTGTTTCTATAATGCTGTGGAAAGGCTTATTTTTCAGTAGCACTTCTGAATGAGAAAAGCTGATTTCAGCTGCAACAGGATGTATCTAGCTGCTTCTTATATTTTTTCAATAAGAGAAACTGGACCTGGATACAATTAAAGTTCTCAGGATTAAAATTCAGCCATTTTTCATTCAACTATTCAGTTGGAAAACATAATAAATTACACAATCATTTTTATATGTAGCTTGTTGGAAGGAACACAGGCAGAGATTAGTTAAGAAATAACATGAACTATCCTAGGCCAGGTAAAAATGTGCTTAAAAAAGAGAGAGTACCTTGAGAAAAAATAAAACTTTCATCAAGTAAGTAATATATTTTGATACTGAATTTAGAAAGAAGAAAAAAAACATTCTCATGGTCTGATGTGTTTTTCTTGGTAGATATTTTCTGTAGCTGTGATTCTATTTTCAATATACAAATACCACAAAATGCAAAAACACGCTGATTTTTCTCCTTTCTTTATTTCCCCAATCCTTTGTTATTCTCTGTGCCTAAAAATAACTAGTATTATTAATATTATTGTTATTTCAATGTAATTTTGAAGGTTTGCTTTGTCTTCAGTGTTTGACCTACAGGTCTCATTATTGTTGGGTTTTTTTTCACTTTTTAAATCAATGTAATCTTATACAGTGACATTCTAGACTTCTATTTCTACAGAAAATATTTCTTGCTTCTCAGGCTGAAATGTGAGACACTAATTTACATCCCCTATTTTCAGAACACTGAATCATGGCACTAGGCAGAAAATTATGTCATAATATGGGAACTCCTTTTGCTTATTTACTACCTAAAATGTTCCATTTACTACCATATAGTTCACATTGCTACACAATACAATTAAATATGTGGAAATTTGTAGTTATTTGTCCAGATCAACAGGTGGATCTCTTGACTTTCCTGAATGCTACACTTTAGTTTACATGACCTAGCCAGGCAGGTAGTACTTAAAAAGCAATGGAATAAATATACCTATATAGACGATATATACAGTGGATTTATAGATTTGTCCTCATGTGTTTCAGGTCATATAATGGATAAAATTTCACTGTGCAACTGTGCCAAGATACATGGTTGCCATAACCACCTTGAGTACGTAATTTTTTCTAGATGTAATCATGTTCCATCAATTACTGCAATACTTCTTTGTTTTTTCCCAAGGGAATGTACAGCAAACCCCACAAGACTCAACAGAACACAGCACTTTAAAAAAGCTGTGCATACAATGGTAAACTGTAACTGAAGAAAGGTCTGGATGTGTGAAAACACCACTGAGATACTGAGGGCTGCTCTAAGGAACGCAAAGTTCACTGCTTTTTAAAT
Source organism: Melospiza georgiana (assembly GCF_028018845.1). NCBI lineage: Eukaryota > Metazoa > Chordata > Aves > Passeriformes > Passerellidae > Melospiza > Melospiza georgiana. The sequence continues at coordinate 2,985,450 of NC_080434.1, forward strand.
TATGAAATCTAAAGGCAATAGGTGAGCACTTTTGCTGTGCACTGCCCTTTTATTACAACACTTAACTCCAGTGTTAAACCTAATGTCTTGTGTCTTCGCAGGTAAAGACTCAAGCGTGTGCAGAGCTTTGTTTTTTACAGACTGGGAGGGAAAGATATATAGAGAATTACCAATAGTAGCTCAAAAAGCAACAGGCCTGCTAGTGCTGGGTGGGCTGGAGGAAACAGTGAAAGGATGTAGTGAAAGTAGAAGTGAAAGCAGGAGAGTGTCACAGCAACAGGGGCACTAACAGAACCCCTGGCTACCAGGAGCTGCAATACTGTCACAGGCTATAAGGAATGTTGAGATTAAATCCAAGGGGAAATATCCTCATGTGTTCCCTGAAAATTTATGCCACAGGTGTTCCTGTTTGCTAGTTCATCTAGTTACTGATGAGATAGCACTGGGCTGAAAGCTAAGATGCAGCTGAGCTAGGAGATGCAGCAGCAGGCTTACAGGCAGGCAGTAACTGAAGACAGAAAGTAGAAGATGGCAAATGCTTGCTGCAGCAGATCCTTGAATCATAGGATGTCCTGGGTTGAAGGGACCTTAAAGATCTTCTACTTTCAACTTCCTCTGCCAAGTGGAGGGACATCTTCCACTCCATCTCAAAATAAACATTTTTTTTTCCATAATATCTAATCTAAACCTATCCTCTTTCAGTTTTATGCCCCCCAAATTCTCCCTTATCCTGTCTCTAAATACTATTTTATAAAGTCCCTCTTCAGCTTTCTTGTAGGCTACCTTCAGGTCAGGAAGGCTACAATTAGGTCTCTCCAAAACCTTCTCTTCTCCAGGCTGAACAATCCCAATGCTCTTAACCTTCCCTTGCAGGAAGGGTGCTCTATCCTGCCCATCACCTTGGTGATCCTCCCCTAGACTCAGTCCAGCAGGTCCTTGTCTTTCCTCTGCTGGGGATCCAGAGCTGGATGCATTCCAAGTAGGGATCTTACAGTCACATATACAAATTACTTAGTAGAAAGCCCTGTAGAGTAAGGAAAAGAATAATATTTTAATAACAGTGGGGTTTAACATTTGAGAAAAAAAAAAAAGTGTCTGTATTAATATAATGAAAAAAAAAATTCAAAATAATTAGGTTTCAAAGAAAGTGATCAAATGAAGTGGGTTTTAATTTTTAAAGTATATTGCCAGTATGGCCATTATATTCCCCATCCTTTGTTGATTTTCTTGCTAAGCACAAAGAGCACCAACCAGCTGCCTGGAAAGATATGCCTTAGAACAGAGATCACAACCACAATGAGAAGTTTTCTTAGATACAAACATTAAAATGAACTGACTCTTCAGAAGTGTATCTATATCAGAATCAATATTCATTTGGACTTTATGCTTATGAGTTTATGATAATTTTGTTATAAATATTGGAATTGTGAAATTGTTGGAAGTGATTACTCTTTGTTTGGGTGCAATTGACTAAGTACGATATATCTAATTGTAAGAATTTTTTCCATTACCTGTAAAAGTGATTTTGCCCAGCTTAGTCTTTTGTGTTCTCCTTTTTAAAGGCCACTTACTTGACAGAGTGTTTTGTTGTCTCTGAGACTTGCCTCAGCTCGTGGGAACATGGGAACATTTTGTCTCCATGCTCTGGCCAGCCCAAGGTCCCCTTGCGAAGGGCTAGATCTACTCAGATGTTTTCAGCGGTGTATGCTGGGCATGAAATATTCATGCACTCTGATTAAATCAGCTGTAATTCCTGTGTTTAACGCAGGTACATAGTGTTCTAGGTAGTTATCTTAGCTAGTTTTTTTCCCCTTCTGAAACACAGTACTTGCAGCAGATTTGGGTACAAGTTCCATTGGTTATCTGGGAGCAGGAAGGAATCAGCTCTCTGCACCACAAAGTTGTATGGACTTACAAATACTCTTTTTACTGAAAACGTATTTCCCTGCTCAGTAGGTAAATTTTTTATTAATAGAAATAAGACAATTGTTGCATGGAGTCAGTCTCCCACACACCGTCTGCAAATAACCATTGTGTCAGCCCTGCTTCCAACTGCAATCACTGGCTTTCAAGGCTCCAGGGCGATACAAAAAGAATTTTCTCTGTCTTGAAATGTAGGAATATGATGGGGGTTTTCATGTACATAAATAGAGCCATACAAATTTTCAGCAAGTCCCTGGCATGAGCATTGCAGGGAGAAGCAGCAATACTCACTCAGCAGCATGTGGAGGTATCTCTGGACTGGCAGCGAATCAGAAGTTATTTGAGACTTTTACTCCAGCTTCTGTGTGAGAGAGATGGTGACCAAAGCTGAAGGTGGTCTTGTGTCAGGAGTTCAGACATGGGAACCATGCTACTTTTCCAATCCCTGATATCAAATATCTGTCACAGAGATGTTTTGCCAGATTCAATCCTAGTCTCAGGTAAGTCAATACAGTCACACCTATCAGCTTCTTTTTCCCCTTCCTTCACTATCTGATTGTACAGCTATTCATCCAATTCTCTTCATAAATAGATGCAACAAAGCCTCCTCATACATATATCTATTCAGCAAACTTGAGGCTAAACATGTAAGGATAAGATACACCTTCAAGATCACCTTCTTTAGAACCTGAATGATACCTGAGTATGATACCTGAATGATTCCTGAGAACCAGTGTCTGTTTCAGATGATTTTCTGGCATTTGTATGGGATAATGACTAGAAGGCTTATACTTGTGAGCTATTAGTAGAGAGGAAAAAATGAAGGAGCAGCTGATAAAGAGTCTTTATGAACTGGCTGGTTTTCTAGATTTAGGTCTCAAGGAAGATATTAGAAAACATGTAGGATATTAGAAGCTCAAACTTTGGCTAAAACTCAATAATGTTAATTAATGAGCACTATGAGATCTGTTGCAGCATTTGGAATGCCAATGGCTATAGAACATCCAAGCTTGAAGAAATTATAGAACCATATTTGATTATAATATAGATTAAAATAGTCTTCAAGAGAAAGGAGATGGCAATTTGTTATGAACTCCTATCCTTCCTTTACACAATGTCATATAGATACACCTTGTCTATCACAGATGGAGAGACATTAATTATGGATGTTGACCATCTAGGCTAATCTGTACCTTTTGTTTCACATAATAATTTGCACAACTTTTCACAACCAACTGAATACTAAATTATTTGCAAGGAACACTACTCTGAAAGGTCATCTCTCTAAACTTAATTATATTAAACAATCAGAAGGCAAACACGTCTCCCTTACTGAAGTTGCTCCAACTCCAACAATTTTTCCATCCAAATTTGAATTATCTTGAAGTGATGTGTATGCACAACAGAAACAATCCATTATTGATGGGGAGAAAAAAAGAGAGGAATTTAGCTCATTGCTTTTAAAATAAAGTCTTTATAGATTTGTTTATCATAGAATCATTAAATCTTTCTGTGGAAGAAAAATCTTTCTATAAAAGACACAGAATAGCCCCATATCACAACTGAATATTGTTAGTATCATCCATTTTAAAAAACCATTCATTATATTCTTATTTTCATTCAGGAAAATAATGTTAAAGTATTTATGTATAACATAAACAAAAAATAAATTATGTAAAAGAGTATTTATATGGGAGTGGTGATCAAAAAGTCCTCACCACATTTTAAATTTAAATTTGAGACTACACATAAAGTGACTCAATCTGCAAAGCAAAGGGAGGCCAAGATGACAGCACCACAAGCAAAATTCAAGAAAATGTATTTGATAAAGTACTTCTGGAGCCTGTATAGATTACTTCGGTTCTCTATCCCTGAATTTGTATAACTCAGAGGCGGCCATGGAGAAACTGAGTTGTGTTGATTTCAATGTGGTTAGAATGAGCCCCCACAAAACATAATATGAACAAGTAAATTACAGCATGGTTCCTCTGTTGTGGTACAGGTTGGTTATTGTTATCTGCCCTTACTTACTCAGTTTTCATTATTAGTTTACATTTCAAGTTAAAAAGAGGGCTTTTCTTTTAACAACCTGCTTAAACTTTGCTTTAGTAATACCTTTAAGATATTTGACAACAAAACTGTAGAAAGTCTAAGTAGAATTAAAAACTTTAGGGGTTGTATGGTATGCCAATATTCAGACTAGAGTTTGGCAACATGACTTAGTCTTTCAAATACATTATTTCTGTTTTGTAAGATGACATATGTAAGCATAGAAAAATTTCTGGTTTTATAGATACTATTTTCCATCCCTGTTAATATGAACACATGTTAATTATCATCTGAAGATGTTAATGCCTTTGTCACTGTTGAGGAATTGGTTGCGTAGAACAAACTGGTAAAATGGGACTTTTGTATTTTTTAGTACTTGAAAGCCCGGAGAGACTAAATCTACAGGCTAGATTGTATGGTACTTGGGCTTCTTGTTAAGAAAGCTGAACTTTTTAATAGTGTGGATGACCACACTTTTTTATGTGGGTAACCACACAAAAATGGTGCAAATACGATTTTGGAGTTGATGAGGAGTCGACAGTACTCAGTAGAAATGTAGAAAGTAAGGAGTCTTGTCATGCTGCACTCAAATACTGTCAAATAAAATGTAGGGGAGAGAGAGAGAGAGAGAGAAGTTGTACTTGGAAAAGACTGTTAACCTTATTACTGTTATTTGCTAAGTAAAATCGCTCTCAATAAACCAGAACTCATGTAACAAACACACATCATTGACACTACATTAGCAGTGGAGAGAAAGGAGGATATGAAAGACATGAACTTGCATTGTGTTCTGAAATGTAATTTCTTCCATCTAGAACAAACAGAGAAACAAAAGGAGAAGCTTACTCTGCGACTGTCAGGTTGTGGCAAGGAATTCAAGGAATGAACTAATCTTGTATTCCATCTCAATGTGACATATTTCTTAGGGAAAAATAACCCCATACATAACTCCCCTCCCCCAACTAAACAAACAACCTCAAAACAAAACGTAAAATGCTCCCATAGTCCTCACTTTTCTCAGAACTCCACTGATTTTTGTCATTGGTCTATTATATAATGAAATATGCATTGACTCAAGGTGTTACAAATATGTGTCTTAATTTTTAAAACCAATGTAAAGCAAGCCAACAAATAATCCTGAATATTTTGTATAGTCATGTAGACTTAACATGTCTGCAGTTATCAGGGTTTATGGGTGGATTTGGTATTCACTCAGACATAATCACCTCAGTCTAAATTCTCATGCTTTTTAGACACATTGTTGAAGCTAGACAAGGATTTCTTGCTAAAATAAATTATGAGTGGCATCTTACCAAACACCTATGAGCCTCAGATATTCAAAAAGAAATCATTTTACTACAGCTCTTATTTTTTCTACTTATTCCTCCATCTTCACTCCCAGTTAATTAATGCTTTACCACATGCCACACTTCTCTTTCCATTTCTCTGAGGAGTGCATACAGTGCTTCTGAGAGAAAAGAATTTTTAAAAAATAGTGCAGCTTCTGAATGAGAGAACAGTCTTAAAAAGGATATCTCTGAGCCTTTAGTCTCTGTTCTGAACATTTTTACATAAACTACACTGTGTGGAAAGAAGACACTGGGTTTCTTTAAATACTGTTGCTCTTTCCTGTGAGAGCCATGGAGAACTTGGCACCAAGTTCCTGCAGTGTAGATGTAATGGTTCTCACTTCCACCAAGTTAATTACTTTGGCTGCAATATGTCACCTAAGCTGAGGTTCTGCTATCAGGTAATTACCACCTTATAATTAACTATCTCTTCAAAATGGTTTAGTCTCTCCATCATTTGTAATTGAGTCCACAACACTGAAATAAGTCATTTTCCATAGCCCTTAGAGTCAAAGAACTAGAACCTCTGAAGTTGAAAATAAAGTTAAGAATCATCATGAGCTCATCTTTCAGGTTGTTTCCAGCCTTTCTGGATCCTGACCAGTGCTGCTACTTACAAATTGTCATAGAATCATAGGATGTTTTGAGTTGGAAGAGACCTTGAAGTTCGTCTCTTTTCAATCGTCTTGCTATGGGCAGGGACATGTCCACTACCATGTCGCTCAGAGCCCCATCCAACCTGCTCTTGAACACTCCCAGTGATGGGACATCCACAGCATCACATCTCAGAAACCTGTTCCAATGCTTCACCACCCTCACAATAAAGATTTCTTGCCTAATATCTAATCTGAACCTACTCTCTTTCAGTTTGAAGCCATTCCCCCTTGGGAAGAGAGTAGGTTCAGATTACTGCAAGCTCTTTTAAAAAGTGTCTGTCTTACCTGTAGGCTCCCTTCAGGTACTGGAAGGCTGCAATTGGGTCTCACCAAAACCTGCTCTTCTCTAGGCTAAACAATCTCAATTCCCTCTGCCTTTCCTTAGAGGAGAAATGCTTCATCCCTCTAGCAATCTTGGTGTTCTCCTCTAGACTTGACGCAATATGTTGATGTCCTTCCTATGCTGGGACCCCAGAGCTGGATGTCGGGTTGCAGGTGGGCTCTCACCAGAGCAGAGAAGAGGGGCAGAATCTCCTCTCTGGCCCTGCTGCCCACACTGCTTTGGATGCAGCCCAGGACATGACTGGCTTTCTGGGGATGCCCACGGCTGGGTCACATCCAGCCTGTCATCCACCATCACCCCCAAGTCCTTCTCTTCAGTGGGTGTTATCTGTTCATCCCCAGCCTATGGGAGTTCCCGATTCACATGCAGCACCTTGCACCTGGTCTTATTGAACCTCACGAAATTCCCATGGTCCCAATTCTTGAGTTTGTCCAGGCCCCGCTGGATGGCATCCCATCCTTCAGGTGTGTGAACAGCACCACTCAGCTCGGGACCATCAGCAAGCTTGCTGAGGGTACACTCAATCCCTTCATCTATGTTGTAAATGAAAATGTTAAAAAGCACTGGTCCCATTACGGGCTCCTAAGGGACACCACTTGTCTGTGTCCATGCCATTGCCTGGGTACTTAGTTTTGCCAGGTAACGACTGAATGAGTGAAATGTTTGCAAGCAGTTAAACTTGCTGAGGATTAAACAATCCATTAAAGCCATTGGTGGATTGCTGAGCTCATTCCTCCTCTTTATCAATGTATTTAAAACAAGTACATGATTCTGTTTCTGATCAAGAGCACAATCTGATGGTGTCAGCGTGGACTCTGTCTTGAAGAACAGACACCCAAACTGGCACAGAAGTGTTTCCCTTGTGGCTAAAGAATCTCCTCAATCTCAGGAGCTGCTACAAGCTATCTGTATTTCCTGCGTCCAACCAAGGGATGAGAGCAATCAGGACATGTTAAATGCCAAAGCTTCTTAGATCTCAAAGCCCTAAATTCCTGTATAATAGGTGAGAAAATAAGCACAAAGAAACAAACAAAAAAAGCCACCCATATTTTTGTGGCGTTAGGTGTCACAGGGATTGATTTTCTTCTGCACAACGAGAACTCCTTTTTCAGTGAGGAATCAGAGTTGTAAATTTTGACTGACGTGTGGGAACCCATAAAAGAGCCAAACAATTCAGAGAAGAGTCTTAACAAACATCTGTCCCCTCAGCATTTGCCAAGGAAAGGTTAACCTTTCCTTTATGGCACACAACATGATTTTGCAGATCCCTGTTTCAGATTCTGTTCTCTGCCTTGTCATTCTACTTGTGACTATGGACTACAATAAGCAGCAGAGCATCTACAAATGAGCTACTGCAGCACCAAATAGTGCAGCACTCAGGTTGTATCTAACTTGCTCAGGAAGACCCTGTTAGTAGGAGTCATAGCTTTCAACTGCTCTAAAAAGTTGTTTTTTCTTGCTGGTGTATTGTACCAATAGAAAGATCAGCCCTTGCTTCATTTTCAGCCAATATAGAATTACAACAAATCAGACCAAACATGCAAAACTGCTAAAAATTCACTGTTTTAATGTAGAGCACATGGAGCTGGCCTCAGGCAGTCTGGCAAATCTGGCCTTGTCCAACAGTCAGTAAGTCTCTAAGGACTGATGCATGGTGCTGATTTTGGCTCCCAGAAAGGCTTTTTCTCAAGGGTAAGGCGTTAAAAAAAAAGGATAAAAAGAAAGGAGGCAGATTCATCTATCCATGGAGACTGAAACTTATGAAGACATTAGAATTAATTTGAATTTCTAACTGAAAAAGAGTGCAGAAATAATGCCCCTGACAAGAGTAAAAAGATTGATCACTAGTCCTACTTGAGAATAACCTAACCTGGGGTCTTGTCACGTGTTTTTGTTTTATTTCTGCAAGTAAGAAGCACACATCTGGGATTCTGCTGCTCTTGAAACTGAAACTGTGTTCCAAGTACCATGACCCTCACATGCTAGGGAGTATCACTTCATGCTAGATGTCTAAATTAGTGACAGGAATACTGGGAACAGAATAATTTAGTATGAATACCATCTTTATCTTCTCTTCATATCTGATGTCCAGGATATAAACATTTTAGTTGATTAATTAACTTTTTCTTTTAATCAGATGCCCTACTTTGGCAGGTACTTTGGAAAAACTCCTCATTGAAGTGAACAGTAAAATACAACAATTTCCCTATCTGCCTGTTTTACTCCATTTTAAACTAGGCAGAAATCTCCTTTGACAATGCCTGACTAAAATCTAATACAGATTGTATCTGGTAGCCATGATAAGAAAAAAGAGATCTTGATTCATTGAAGCATCAATATTTTCAACTATACTGAAGGCTGAAATAGGATATCAGGCAAAGGACAGCATTTCCCACAGTTGGATGCTTTGAAAATTTATCTCTGAATAGTTCTTCCAACTGCTAGTAATAAAGATCGAGTGTCTCAGGTTATATAAGCACACTTTCACCTATATTATCCTTTATTCAATCCTTCTAAATGGAAAAGATTGTTTATTGCAGGAGTTTTCCTATGTAAAAAACCACTGGGCAATAGCTTCAGTAGCTATTAATCACTGAACTGCAGTGTTCCAATGCTGATTTAAATTAGCTGTGGATATGCTTCATCCTGTTTCTTACTCTATCTATGCATAAATCCCAGTGCATATATATTATCTATTCCACTGAGCCTATCAAAGTCAGAGACTTCAAATGATGCAGAAAAAAATCTTCAAACAGAGAAGGTAACAGTCTGCTGAACTTCTGCAAAGGAGTTTCAGACAGTAGAATAGTGCATTCAGGGAGAGAAAAAAACTGGATACTAAGAATACCAAATTTAACTTTGATCTACTTCATATCAAAGAGCACACATATTTTAATTAGATCTAAGGCTCAAAGAATATTATTGAGCTGCCAGACAGAATTAGAAACATTTAGTGTTATCTTTAAGGAACTTGGGGATTTCCACACTGGCTGGAGAGCATTAATTACAGTAAGTAGTGCACCATAGCTAACTATATTCTTGCAAAATTTGCAATGTGCTTAGTGTTCATGCCTTTCACCAGATTGAGAGCACAAGAAAAAATTTTTACATACTGACAAAACAAATCACGGCATGACCATTAGCTTGGTAGGTTTTCTTATGCTGCAAAATACAACGGCAGAGTAAACACATATTTATATAAGTAGGTTTTGCAATCCTTGAGTTTAGCTAGGAAAGGAAAAGTTTGTATAGAGATGTTATAGCTTTTGTGAGATTAGCAAAAACAAATAATAAAAAGTAAGATGTACTATGAGACCCAACTACCTTCATCACTGAACTGGACCATTGAGTGTCACATACCACTATTAATCTTAAACTTCAGTCTGGATAAACTTCATAAATCTAGTGGAAAAGACTGGAAGGGCTAGTCTTAGAGGGTAAACAAATTCATGCAGTCAACATATTAGGCACAGGGTAGTGAGAAGCCATTTAGGGAAACCTCTAGCCAGCCTTCATACCATATCATACTCAAATAGAGTTCAAATTGTCTTAAGAATAATCTAGATGCTTGATAAGAACATTCTGTTGGAAAGCTGCTTTAAATCTTCCTTCACATCATTTTTCAGTTGTTCTATTATAATTAATAATAGCCAGCCCATACCAATATGCTTCCACTTTGTCATGATTGGGTTTTTTTCTAGTTAAATACCTCTCCCTTCTACCTTGCACACACACAGTGAGTACTGAGAGAATCTCTTCCAGCTTCATTTTGTTGAACTAAGAAAGTCAAGCTCTTGTAGTTCCCATTTGTATGAAATACTCCCTTTGTAACCTGATTACCTTAAAATGACTTCAGGTGAGAACCTGTTCTGACTTTGCCTTTCTTCAAGTCAGCAGAACAGTATTATCCAGAGAATTTAATAACCTATTCCCCATCCTGCTACAATAACATTAAAACCCTGTTACTGCAAATAAATTTGATCCCAATCCCCAAAATTCATTTAGTAATTTGGTCCAGAACAATAACATTTCTGCTTGGCCCACTTTTGCTTCAACTTTGCTCATTCCCTCACCTTTCTACCTTTATTGTTTCTTGAATGAACCTGTCCCATACTGATCAACAGTTTCCCTGGGTAATGCATAAACAATTCTATTTATTTTTTAGGAAAATCAGTTATTTCTGTTTGATACAAGTTAGCCTCAGTAATCTCATTTGTTTTTTCATTTAATCCCATCTAATTTTGTTGTTTTCTATGTTGCTCAAATTTTTCATCAGACTACAATCTAAGCTGTTAAAAAAGCCAGAAGTCAAAGCAATGAGGATTTAGTTGTTTGTGTGGGGCTTTTTTCCCTTAAATATAAGATGCATTTTTTCCCTTAAATATAAGCTAAGTTACCGCTCTCCTCAGCTGAAGTTGCTTGTCTCCTTTGTTTTTCTTATCAGTGCTACTGACACAAATATATTACAGGTGTACTTTAAAATTCTAAGTTAATAATAGATTTATAACCAGTTTTAGCTACTAAACATCCCTTAAAAGTTACATAGCTGTCAGTCCTATCCTGGTTTCAGGGTAGAATTTGTTTCTTCACAGTAGTTGCTACACTGCTGTGTTTTGAAATGGGAATGAGAGTGGTGTTTTGGATTCAGACTGAGAATAGCGTTGATAACACTGATGTTTTGGTTTTTTTGCTAAGTCATGTTTTTCCTAAGTCTCATGCTCTGCCAGCGAAGAGGTACTCAAAGGAAACTGGGAGGGAGCACAGCTCACAACTCACTCTGGAAACACAGAAGAACTTAGTCCCTGCAAAAAGTATGTGTGCCAAATATTAGGTTTATACATAGAACACAGCAAGAGCTAAACTTGTTTGGAAAACTCAGGCGATTTCCTAATGACAAGTGAATTCTGCTCAATAGCAGCCTTGAGTACCATAGTATTTAATGTTTATAGGCTATGGGGTTTTTTTAAGATAATGTTTTCCTTGTGTAAAATAGGCTAAGTAACCGATAATGCCATCTTTCTTCAAATTCTTAAAATGGAAAAAAGTTGTTCAAAACCTGTTTATAAAACTGCATGGGATACCTCTCAAGATACCCATAATAGCTTAAAAATGTTGTTAGCACAGAGCAACAAGCACATTAACCAATTCGTAAATTAATTCCTTCAAAGTAGATACTTGCTTCCTTCATTTGCGCCTCAAATTTAATCCCAGTGAAACAGTATCTGAAATTAGTAGCTGGACAACCACAGCAATTTTATGAAGCAGGCATTTAAAGCATCAATTCTGATTAGATAAACTATTGCTATTATCTGTAGTTCAGACATTGATCAGGCTGTCAGTGCTTGCATTCATTCATAGATCACACATAAAAGTCACAGCAGAATGTGACTGCTGACTGACAGATAAAACTATTAATATCTACATATTACACTGTGAATTAATGCATAGTATTTTAGGTGATTCAGCAAATCATTAGTAGTAACATTTATTTTAAGCAAGCTTTCTTTTTCTGCATGCTTTCATTTTCTTCTTGGATCTATATTGGGCATACTTCATTTGAAAGAAATTATATGTTTCCTCATTAACAGAATAATTAAGGACCTCAAATATGTTTCTGTTTATGGCAGAGATGATGTTTTGATTATGTATCCCAAAATAGAGTGAAATCATCTGGCTGGGAGTCTCAGTACTGCTAAAGTAAAAAAAAACAGGTTTTTAATGGATGGTTAAATAGAACATACCTAAACTGCAAATCTGAATAACTTTAAAATATACCAGAGCATTACAGAATTGACTGAATACCTTTTTCCCATATTAAATTGGTAGATTGTAAAGAGAATAAAAGGAACATAACTAGATAATACTCTTTATAGCTGAAGCATGACACCATGGTCCATCCTATGCAAGGACTGACTCTCTTATTGTATCTTAACTGTTGAAAATGCACAAATGTAGACAGTGAGAAAGGTGCATGAATCTCACATCAAGACTTAAGAGTGATACAATTTCAAAAGCTGGTTCTTCTTTCTTAAGTTTTTTTTTGTGGTGGGATGCTCTTTAAGACTGGTAATATTAGCCATAATCTGTCAGCAAACTGATCTATTGTAGCATTAAACTTTGGCAAACCAGGTCTGACAGTTGATATTTCAAGCAGACCTATTCATGTGTTTAAAGTCCAACGTATTCTGCAGTGCAATTTTTCACAATCTATGTAGCATACACAAGATTCAAATATTTATATCCTTATGGGACACACACTTGCTGCAAGCTCATAGATATGCAATGACAAAGTAGCTGGCTTCTATGATAATCAGCAATACAACTAGTCACTATATATTGTAGAAGATAAAGTTTTCTGAACATTCAATCTTTTTTACAAAGTCTGTGTTCAGAAATGCTCTAAATATTCTAAAACTACTGAAGTTATTTTATTCTCGTTTTTCTTTGAACAGTTGGTCCCCCAAAATTAATTAAAATGCTGGCTTTTAGCTTTGGCCTGTTGAAATTTCTTTTATGATTAGAACATATTGTCAACACATGTGGCTGTCAGGAGAACAAACATCTACTTTAAAAAATCAACTAAACTGGATATTTACCCATTAAGACTCAGCATAAATGTTAGTGTTATTCTGAGAGTGTGCTATAAGTAACTGAAAAAAGGCCAAAATATTACAATAATATATTATTTCTATTTCTGAACAGTCATGAGAAATAGTATCAGGTCATATCACAGCAATTGCTAAACATTGAAACACAACAGGTCAGCTAATGAAATCATTTTCGTCCTTCAGAATTTCTTCCCTCCCTGTAACTTCTCCCCTGATACCAGCAATCAGTGCAGCAAAATCTCCTTTCACCAAAATACTCTGACAGAGATTGGCAAACAGATCATTCATCAGGCTGGAAAGCTAGAATTAGCTTGAGTAGAATGTCTCATGTATTTTACATACAAAATTACTTAACAATCGCCAGTACAAAAAAAAAAAAAAAAAAAACAAAAAAAAAAAAAAAAACAAAACAGCATTAAAAATACAGGTATAAAAATATTTTTAAAATTATATGATAGTGGATTTTTATATGTACGAGCCTTATAATGATATTCCAAAATTCTTCAATATTTTACAGTCAAATGAATCTGCTATGAAGTTTTCTGCTACCAGCTTGAAAGAAAACTCTGTCTTTCTATGGACCAAGAAATATTGGCCTAATCTACACCAGAAAGAAAACAAACCACTGTCGGGGTCATATTTTTTTGTTGGGTGAAAGAAAAGGTTGAAAACTGCAAATTTCAGAATTACTACATAAAATATCTCCTAGTTTAAATAGTGAAATCTCCACAGGTACGTGGACCTCCTGTATAGAACCTTTAAGTTTGGAAAAGACCTCTGAGATCTTCAAGCGCAACCACAACCTAGCCCCAGGCAGCAGGACTCTCACCTGCCCTTGGAATGTCTTCAGACAACTCAAATAATGAACTATTTTGGAAGCTATCAGTGGTGGGCTGAGAGGAAAGGTCATGTGCTGCTTTGCTGTTGAATTATGCTAAAACCAGTCGGGCTCATCAGCCTCAAATTAACATCCTGATAAATAAGGCAGAGATTTGGCAGATAGGCTGCTAAACTGACCTGAAGGTACATGACTGGCAATCTCATCTTGTCACACTAAAAAAGTCCAATCCAGTTTCATATGGTAGATGCCTCTAACACATTCCTTCTTGGACTGTGTGTATGAAGTTTCCTCCCTTTATGTGGGAACACTCCTCAAGGATATTCCTTGAGTTTGAGTGAAAGAGTTCTGTCCACAAGCATTGGTATGGGTGAGTTACATCAATCTGTTCTTATTAATTGTTTGTTTTTGGTAGCTTCAACAGAATTGTTTTGATATAAATTCTTCTACAGAGTGCTCTATAATATATGCTTCTAGCAATTTTAGCTTTTATACCGTGTAGTAAATAACTCTCTTTAAGACCTTTTGTCTAATCATTTGCCATAATACATAATTCATTTTATATAAATATATCTGATTTTCCTTCTTTAATCTTTCAGGACAAAATTACTTAAACTGTTGACAGTTTGAAGCTAAGACAGGTTCCAGCTGCCCCCAGGCTCCTCTCTGACATGGCTCTACAGCAGGGCTTCTCTAACAAACTTTGTCCAAAAGTCCCACCATCACTGGTGACACACCACCACTATGTTTACCTCTAATCCTGCCCTCAAATGCCATATCCCCACTTTTTTTGAACAGTTCCAGCGATAGTGACTCCACCACTTCCCTTGGCAGTCTGTTGCAATGCCTGACAGCCCTTTCTATGAATAAATCTTTCCTAATATCTATCTAAACCTCCCCTGGTGCAGCTTGAGACCATCTTCTCTCATCCTATCCATAAGACACATAAGCACTTTTCTTTTGCCTGCAAATGCTACAAGTGTAGGACCAAAGCAAGGCTTTTCACTCACCTTGAGATGACCCAGCACAAACAATCCTCAAAACAATAAATAATTACTGGTATCACATTTTTAATCCAGACCCACAAGTCTGCAGTAGCTCAAATGAGAAGTCCAAATTGAAATCTAAAATAGTGCCAGTCACTGCTGATTTATTTCAATGAGGAGGAGACTTTGAAAAAACAGCCCCAAAGGCAAAATTTGGAGTTTGCTATTCTGTGGCCTGAAGCCAAAAATTCTTGTTACAAATCCTTGTGAAATAAAACAAAAAAAAATTAAATAGGAATGAATGCTGTTTATTAAAGAAAGGGTTACTAAGAAGTTGGATTTCATGGCAGAAATTCTATTTATCTAACAGTGCAACACAACTTTTCATGAGGTGAGAGGCAATTTCACATGACCTTTTTCAAAAATGATTAAGAAATGCCAGCTTCACTTTGTGTCATAAGCAAAATTCAAACTGAGATGGTGCATCAACCTGTGAGACAAAAAAGAGCAAATATAAGAAGACAGAATAACATTCCAGTGATTTTTAATGGCTTGAATACTGGAGACAAACACTGGTCTACTGATTGGGATTTGAGTAAAGCAGGCTGTAAACAATGCCAGTGCTCTTTTCCCTTTAAAATGGAAGTAAACAAAATATGCCAAAAGTTCAGGGTTCTTAAAGATTTTGATTACTAATAATAATAATGCAAAATTTTAAATAAGTTTTCTGTCAGCTGCCTTACATGCTTCTCGGCCATATACCTCATTTATGTTTCTCAAGTTGGGGGTCTCTATTCTCGTTTTGTCCCTGTGAAAAAAGAGAAAGTTCCTTACCATTCCCTTGCCTCCCAGAACTCAGGACGTAAGGAGGAAGTGGCAGCCAGGATTAGGCTTCTGACGGAGCTCTGGGAGATGTGGCATGAAAGCTCGAGGCTAATTTCCAAACAATTCTTTAGTTTGGGTCAGAGCACATGACAGTCCCCCCCAGGTGTCTGAAAACTGGGTTTACAGTTTTCCCTCTGAATGATGCACCAACATCCTTTCCCTGCTGCAAGGCAGCAAAAGGGAAAGCAGATAAAATAAAAGCTTTGTTTTGCAATGGTTCCTCAGTTTTATTCAGCATAGAATATTATAGTTGTAACAAGTCTGGGGTACTGAAAAACTTCAGTTCCTTAAATTACTAAAAACCCTCGAGATTTCATGAAGTGCCACATTATTTGGTGGTGGGAAGGGTTGAGTTAAATTATTTAAAAATGAAACAAGAAATATATAATTCTTATTCTATTACTTATAGAGAAAAGCTTAAAAATGTGATGTCTGAAGGCTCAAGAACATAAGGCAAAGAAAATACACATTTTGAAGTTCATGGCATTTACAAAGACTGAAGTCATGATTTTTGTATGCTTGAAGTTGACAGTTATTAATTTAGTCCAGCATAAGTATGAGAAATGGTAGAATAAATAGAATAAAGTTGTTTCACTGTTATCATATATACTTTTAAAGGTATAATAAGTAGCAGACTGTCTTGCATTCTGTCTTTACCTATCAAAGACCTCATTCAGCAAAAAAATCTTTAATCAAGACCCCATCTGGAGGAGTAAGGATGCATAGGCGTGTGTGTTTCACAATCTGTATACCAAATAAAAGTTTTATGATGTCACAAAGTGCTGTGACATCATCATGGCTTTGGACAAGACTGAGTAGAGTCTGTGCCTCTTTTTAAATCAAGCTCATTTTTGTTGGCTGTCCCATCTCATGGAACAACAAGAAATCTCCATGACTTCGGGGGACCTCACCCCAGGGCACGGGATGAAAATGCAAGATATCTCTGCAATTTGTCTTTTTCTCCCGCTCCTCTAGAAATAGCTTGTCCTACCCAGCATATTACCAGTCCACCAGTGACCCTGCCACATATTTCTGGGGAATACACTGCTACCTGTGGTGGGTGGAAGAGGGGCAGAGGAGGGCTTTACCTTGAACTTCTCTGCTTCCATGAAAACACCATATATTATATATTCATTGCAACTCAAGACATAGGGACAGTTTGCTGTAGATGATCCAGAGTGGAGGGAAGCAGTTTGCACCAAACACTAAAACAGCAATCAGAACAAATTCATAGCATCAAACTGGGCAATGCATTTAGGGCTCCTTTACTGTTCATCTGTAAAAAGTCCTTTTACTTACATTGTCTCCACTCTTAGTCAAAGTTCCGCAGATATTTGAATTCTTGAATGGCTTTTCCTATGGAAATTAGCAGTACCCCTTCTCAAAACACACACATTTACTGATCATGGGGTTTTATAGAGGTCTCGTTGTGCTTTTCACCTGATTTTACTTCTATCCATTAGGCAAAGTATTTAGCCACATTTAGTCCCCTGCCCAAATGGATTTTATGCTTCTGGGGGAAGAGGCAGGTTAAAATTCCACTCCTTATGGGACATTAAACATTTATTTGTTTGTTTATTGTACTATAACATGATCACAAAACACATGAAAGCTGCAGAAATAAAATCATTATTAAAAGCATGCAGTTTTAAAAGAGTTCAAGGTCTGCCTAGGTAGCCTCACAAACATTTTTTATTAATGGGATGGGGATCAAAAAAGGTAGGATTCAAACATGAACCTGAAAAGGCCATGCCTATTTGTACAACTAGAAGTAACAAGTGCAATTCCCTGAATTCTATCCACATCCATACAAAATTTAAAAACCTGAGGCAGATATTTCTTACTGAGCTGGGAACTTTGTGTAAACAGCTTAGTCTTGTAAATGGCATGCTTCTAGTTCATCCCTCAAAATAACAGAATGTGTCTCATATTCTAAAGAAAAAAACATTAGGTTATTCAGAAAACTGCCTACATTTTCATGGACACAGAAATATATGATTTGGAATTTGGGAGAATGCTGGGGGATTTTTGAAGAGTTAGGGAAAAAAAAAATCAGGAACTGAAATATTGGGATTTTTTTTTCCACATAAAATGCAGCTTGTAGCAACTAGTAACTTCTAAAATCAGCTCATAATCAAGGCACACTTGAGCCATACCTGTATTCTGCCACAAGTGCATCTCTACGAGCACTTCAGCTCATATCAACAATTCTGCCCCAAACAAATTGAATTTCCCAGTTGTTCCTGTTTATGATATATTGGGTCACATTGCAGAGCAGACAAATCACAAGGAAGTAGATTCTTTCCAGATGAATTGAAACTGGAGGGTGCACTCCATGAGCAAACCAAACCACTGAGGGTCATTAACTTCACAGGAAAAGAGCTAGATCGAAGTAGGATTACCTGTAAAACAAAATTTTGGGTTATCAGAACAGAGTCCTTCTGAACATGTATGGTTACTTTGTTGTACCATCTATTAATATTAAAATAAGCCTGTGAACTACAGAGTCACTATGTGACTTGAGGACAGTCCTCTAGACTCATTCCTGGCTGGAGAACTCTCCAGTACTGAAATCAGACATGATTAGCATGAGATAGAGGAAGTATTTTTGGTGGTTGAAGAACTGGCTGCATTAACTAAATTATATATAACAAATAGTTGTTAAGGGAAAAAAACCTTTTCAAAGTCTAACAAAAAGAAGCAACATGAAATAGCGCTTTCTGAGTAGGAAAATAGGAATCCCATGAATATTTTTCACTGCAAATCAGCTAGAGGCTATCTGGAAGATGTAATAAACACATGCTTTCTTCTGTAGCAGAAATGAAGATGAGAATAGGAACATTTGTCTTATCAAATTCATTTCCTAATTAAGTACAAATTGGGGAGCTAAGAAAACAACACCCTGCTTTTTTTAATAAGACCTGTAAATATTTCTTGATTTTCATGTGTCTTCTGCTTTTAAGTCTTCAGGAAGTATTTGCCCAACATTTTCAACTTGTCTATGTTTAGACTCTTTATTCAACAATTAAATTATTTTTAAATGACAGTGGATATCATGTAATTGACCAATACTAGGAGCTGTAATTTAAAAAATGGAAGCAAAAGTAAAAATTCAAGTACTGTTATTGAGTCTCATTATACAGGGCCAAACAACAGTCACATGCTGTGGCAGCCCAAAGCAGCCCAAGTGGAAATCTCTAAAACACGAGCTGGGTGTGTTGGCTCTGACAAAACTTTGCAACACCCACTCATTTCATTCTAAAATGAAATTAGACCCTTATATGGGGTGTTTGTTATCAGGACATATTCTAAAAAAGGAACAGACTCATGGGTATCATAAAACAGAATGCTGTCAACTGAACAGTATTTCACAGAATATGTGCATAATTTCAGTAATGGCATGCAAAAGCAAATATTTAGCAAACTATTTCTTTGATCTCTCACTCACAACTTGGAAATATGCAGCCTAGATCTGCATCTGACATATCTATGCACAGCGGTAGGAATTCTAAAGACTGTGTCATTTTCAGCTTTTTGCAAAGAGCAAGCATCAGCTTTAAAAGCTACAGCCAGCCAAATTTAAGTGTAATGAGCCATCATCGGTGTCATTTTAAACTGCTCGATTCCAGAAATTGGCACTTGATCTAACACAAATTAAAAGATCACAATATTCCCATGAACCAGGAAATCTCATCCTTCTTACACTCTGTTCAACAAACGCAGGGGAACCCAGGAAATCAAACATTTTCTAGTTAATATAAATCCATGAGCAGGAAATAAAACCTGAATAAGGGGACATTACTGCAGGACATTCCAGCCATGAGTTCCTCACCGACACAGCACCACACCAGGACTGCAACTGCATCCTGAGATGAGAGAGATTAGTCTTATAATGGAGCAGGAAATAAGTGAGCAAAAGACTGAAAAAAAACCCCAAAAAAAACCTCTTTGAGAATAGGACTGTATAAATAGAACTTGTAAGAGATCAATCACAAAAAGTGCAAAGAGTTAGTCTTCTGAAGAAAAAGTGTTACTTTGCTCCAGACACGTTAGAGCTACCAAAGTTTCAAAACTGATATTTCAGAAATGTTTCTTAAATTCTTTGAAATGCATCATCTGCACCTAAAAAGGAGAAGATTTCTTTGAGAAAATATGAGAAAGAAATTTCTTGTCGCCTTGGGTCTCAAGTTATGCTTCATATAACAGAGGTTCACATTCCTAAAAAGACCATACAGTATTTTTTTGTAGCATAAGAAAATAAACTAAAAAAAAAATCTGGTAAACATGTTGAGTAATTCAATGGCCAGTTATTGAAAGAGGCTAACCAAACTTAAAAGATTTAACTTCTCTGACAAGGGTTTTTCTTGTTAAAGTTGAAATCCATTTAAAATCTCTTAAAGTGACTGCTTAAGCACCCCAGGATAATACAAGTATATTCTTTTCAAAGTCTGATGAGGCAACTTCTAGTGTTCTGCTGTTTGAATGCACATCCCAGAGACAACTTATGCAAATATTATGTGTGCCTATTTCAACTAAATTATTTTGTTACACTCTTCATCTATGTATAGATTTCATCTTAGTTTTCTAACTCCTACTCAAGCATTTTTACAGGCTCCTAATATGGCCTTTCAGTTTTGAAACTTCGTTTTCTTGTAAAACTTTATGGCTCCATGTGGCTCATATTAAATTTGCTGCCTGAGCAATCTGCAAATAATTTCTTACTGTTTATGTCAATTTATATTTAAAAATAATCAGTGAATAAAAAGGTTTTGATTTCAGCCTGTTTCATACCCTAGAAGTTGAGTTAAAGAGCTTCAGAGAGCTGCATTCTTCCCTTTTGGCCCCTGCAAACAGATCAAGTGTGCTCTGTTCTCTCCTACCCAGAAGAACTGAGCACTCCTCTGTATCAAAGCCAAGCCATTTGAAGTGTCTTGTTCTGTTATCTAAGTTTAGAATAAAGGCAAATCCCAGTAAGGCTATTAGCTTGGAACAGGTCTTGTGTATGTTCAAAAGCACTGTTTGTTAACAAATTCCAAAATGAAACTGTTGCTATGTATCTTGGTCAAGTAGTGTTAAGAGGTACATAAAAGAGACAATTTGGTAAATCATCTTCAGCTGTGAAAGAAAAGTTGTCATATGTGAATGATGAAGTGGTAATAGCAGAAATGTTATCCTACTTTACTTTCAAGCAGAGTAAAGTAATTACTGACTTTGAAATTGCAAGATGTAATGGTCTTTAAAACATCTTGAAGAAATAGCAATGAGTGATGCAAAATTAGAGCTGACCCAATAGCAAATCTTAAAATTACTAGAAAATTAGCTTAAATTATCATTAAAGAAGTAAATTAAAATCGATAACTTCCAAAGTGACTACATAATATTAAAATGCAGAATAGATGTATCAATATGCAAATCTTCATTTACAAGGATTAATGCTTTTTAGCGGTTTTGCTATGAACCCTTTCTATTCCATCAGAAATGCCAATGTAAACCTATGTTTTCTATATAAAAATGCTTCTCAAATTGAATTTCTGATTAGAAACAAACATATGCAAAGGCTAAGAAATATTTATGTGATTTTGAAAGCTCAAGATTATTGTGCTTCTCTAAAATGTATAAAGTAGATTAATCTGGACTTCATCATGTATGGAAGTGCCCCTAGTTGCAGGTGATGGCAATTATCTGGATATATATTCAAAGCTTTATGCTTTCCACAAAAAGCTTAACAGCAACAAATGCCTGTCTCTAAACACAGTGGTTAAAATTCCATCCTGTGATGTGGGAGACCCTGTTCCAAATCCTATGGAGTCAGCCTACCTTCACCAGCTTTGTCATGAATAAACAGGATGCCTCAGTCATTTTGATTTCCTTATTTAAGGAGCTTAATTTCATAAGGAACTCCTCATGTAGAATAGAAAATCGATAAAAGATGGAAAGGACAGCCTTAAATATTTGATCCTCACTATAACGCATGTTTGTTGATAAATTCCCTGAGGTAAATTGTGAAACACTTGTTTAAAAATTGTCAGATTCACAAAAGAATAACATCAGTCTTTGTAAGAATTTAAGGGTCAGGGGAAGCCTGCATGCCTTTTGGAATCCTGACAGTTGTTCAAGCACATTAGCAGCATGACATTAAAGAGCCATGTATGACAGCACCGTCATCTTTAACATTTCAAAACATATATTTCAGAGATTTCAACAATTATTCACAAATGTCAGATGGCAGGATTTCTCAAATGTTTTTCCACAATTAGCTATTTTCCTCCACCATTAGGGAAGAAGAATCAACTGGGTAATTACTAAAACTGTGTAGCCCTTGGTCCTGTCACATGGATACTTATCAACTATTCCATGCATTTTGTTTCGCTGAAATCGGTTTTGGGAAGCTTCAATGTCCTGGACATCACTGTGCTTCAGTTAACAAAGCAGGAACACTTGGAAACGCATTCAGTTCATGAATTCTGGAATGATACATATTGTCACCAGATGTCAACTACAAAAATACAAATGCTCTCACAGGTTTTGTAAATAAATTAGAGGGCTATTCCAGGTTTCACTATTCTATTTACCTAAGGCCATGGTGATCATTATTAACTTAAGAGATCATGGTGATCTCTCGAATGTTCCTTGTATTTCATGCTCTGAACCGTAGACAATAAAACCACTGAACCTACCAAAACTGAACAAATATGTGAACGAAAGAGAAATATTAAATTTTAAGTTTCATGACTTACCCATCATTTTTAGGCAGTTTCCTCTCCTAACACTTGAAAACTTTTGCTGTGAGAGTTTTTTCACTGAATATAGGCTTCAGTTTGCAGGGATGTGTTTGTAAACTGGCCACTGGAGAAAGGCACTAGCAGAGTAAAAAGTTTAAAGAGAAAACACAATGTTCTAGTGAGTAGCCCTGGGCTTAATTAAAAATATATTTAGAGCTTTGTTGGAAGCTATTTCAACCAACTATTTTTTGGAGTTGGTACAACAGGGATTTGTTGTTCCAAAACAAATTGAGAGAGGCATTTCTTCATGTTCAACACTCACCATATAAACATTGGATACAGTCAATATTTATTAGGAGCAATACACCTTACATTTGCCAAAGTCTCTGTGTGCCAAGTTTGGCCTTCAGGAAGGCCCACCTTTAGACATTAGGTCATCTCTGTAGCGATGGAAGTGGAGCAATCTTAGCTTGGAGCATTTCACTTTCAAATTCACCTACTTGGGTCATGGCTTGGAAGATATAGTGCTACTGCCAATTTTATGAGCAGATATTTGTTTCAATTCTTCTCTTTCAGTTCTAGTGAGGTTCCTTGCTACAACCACTTTCAAAAGAAGCTGGGCAAGGGATTGTAAGAGAAAGACCCAGCTGCTCATCAGTCTTGTCAGCTGGTCTCAGTCCCAAAGCAAGACAGTTCACATCTTCAATACTAATCAGCCTGTTTCCTAAGCGAAAATGATGTGGCAGTTGAAAAGAAGATGCTGAGTTTAAGCATAGTATTGCTTTTGTTGAGGTGGTTTAAGATTATAAAACAAAGTTTATATGGAGAGAGAGCATTTTTCATAGATTAGCTAGTCTGCCCTCTGGTCTTTGGGCCTTTATGTTTGCATATCTTCAATATTTCTCTGTAATCATGAGTGAAACCAAGTCTGTCTTTTGTTTCTAAAGAAAGCTGAAATTATCAAAAAATCAACATCTAAGGAAAAAAAATACATTTAAGCTTAAAAAGAAATAATTTATTTTTAAGAGTTTTAAGGCGATTTTTTGGGTTTTTTTCTTCTGTCTTGGCGTACTTGCTTATATTTTGCTCCTCTTAATGTTTTCAGCTACAAAATTCATGCACCATCTTGAAGTTTCCACTCTCGTCCCATCATTTGATCATACCTACAGCAAAGACCAAGCTTTAAATTAGACCAGAGTTTGTTTTCTTGATTCAGCCCCTTGGAGATGACCAGGTAATCAGTGAATATGAATTAAATTCTTCACCAGTCTCCACTCTGTTGCTGTTGGGGTTTTGGCAGCTTTTTATATGAAAATAAGTTTGTGTACTTCAAAGAATGCATAATATTTTGGGTCAATATATCTTCCTTCTCTCAGGCCTGGAAGTCAATGAAAAGAAGAATCAGCTCCAGTCTAAACAGAAGAATTCAGCTATTAACCACCAATATCCAACATGATTTTCTAAGTTTCAAATTAAACTTATAGACATTTTTTTTAACATTATTTTTAAAGATTTCAAATGATAAATTCTTGTCCCCAAATTATCTGTTAAGCATGATTAAGATTGAGGTTTCCTTGGAGAAAAGTGATACTTAAAGTAGCACAGTTCTATAAATGACATTAAATTACTGAAGTAACAATCAAACAAGAGGCCCGTGGGCCAAAGCTATATAGAAATGAAGATAAAATATTACAAAATTAATAAGGTTAAATGCCTCTTGGCTTTGAGGATGCTGGGATTGTTTAACCTGGAGAAAAGGAGGTTGAGGGAGGATCTTATTGCTCACTGCAACTGCCTGAAAGCATATTTTATCAAGGAAGGGATCAGTCTCTTCTCTTCTCCCAGGTAGCAAGCATTAGTCATCAAGCTGCTCCAGAGGAGGTTTAGATTAGATATTAGGAAAAAATTCTTCATTGAAATGGTGGCATGTGTGGCAAGTTGTGGGATCACCATCCCTGGAAGTGTTCAAAAAACATGTAAATGTGATGCTTAAGGACATGATTTAGTGCTGGAAGTATCAGTTTTAGGGTAATGGTCATACTCAAGGACCTTAGAGATCTTTTTCCACCTTAGTGAGTCCATGATTCTATCTTCTTTTCAAATGCAAAGTGAGATCTAGGAAAATAATGACAAAGGAGCAAATTAATTAGCTAATATGACAGAAGTATTGTCAGGGTAGAATTGGTAGGAGTATTACCAGGTATACAATTCTGAAGTCATTTAGAATTTAAAAAAAAAATCATTCTTGTCAAAAAAGGACATTTTCTGAATGAGTATGCTATATTTTCTCCTAACCAAATTTTCCTAACCAAACCAAATTGCACCTGTTCCAAGGAAACCATTTTAAACTATTACATTACATTGGATTTATAGAATATTTTTTATAACTTCTCTCAAGCAGTCACCATCTCCAGGAATTTATTTCATTCTGGTGACCCTTTTTTTCATTTGAAACACACACACACAAAGATGGAAAAAAGCTAAACTGTAGACATTAGCTTTTGTATGAAACAAAGCTAATGTGTGCAGTAACGTGTAGAGCTGAAGTATACAGGTGTATGAAACCTAGTATTATGAAGGAATTTCTATCACTCTGTGCTGCACAGTTTTTGACAATTTCAACACTGAAAATCAGGATTCAGCCCCTCCATGGACTCTTGAACTGATTGTTCAAATTTTAATCAGAGGCAAAGTAACCTTTCACAGACCTTCTAAGTCTCTGAACAGCCAAAGAATATGAACAGTATGAACAGGGCATCTAAATCAATATTTCCCAATCACCTATCCCTGTTCCATAAAAGTAAGCATATTCCTATGTAACTGGAAAGTTTTCTCTGTCAAATAGGCTTTCCTATTCTGTCTTGGCCCTGTCTAGATTATTCTATTTTCCTTCTCCCACTCCATTTGTTCTTTTTACTGCTCTCAGGCCTTCATGAATCTTCATGTTCCTCTACAAAATGCAGCTGCTTCCTTCTCTCTTTTTCATCAGTAACATTACTTGGCCCCTAATTTTTTCAGACAACCACCATACTAAAATAATGTAAAAAATGTGAGCAAACTTTGAGAAAAAACTGATCTGAAATGATGTCACCCATATGACAGGAATTTTAATATGTGCTGAAGTGCTATGAACATAATCCTGATTCTGTGCTCCTGGTCTGTCTTGATATTTCATTACAGTTACCACATAAGCAATTCATGAAATTGCTTGACTCTGTAGGCAAATGTTCATATTTGAATGACAACTCCAAAGGCAAGGATCTAGGTAGATGTCTAAATATCACTGAATTTGTGACTGTATATGGCTTCATGGAAAACTTATACCTTTTTTAAAACTCTTGCACTAATAAACAGCAAGTCTTAAAGAGTTTTTAAATGTTTTATAAATACCTAGGTTTTTCATGTTGCCTTTACATGTAGACAACCTTACAGGTACTTGTATCAGGACTGCCTGGAATGGTGCTAACTGGTGTATTCAGTGGGACTTGTATCAAATTGCTTTGAATAACCTAAATTAAGATTTAGGGCTATTTAGGGCTATTTTGACTACTGTTCCAACTTTGAAATTCCAGGTATCTGCTGCATTGCATGATATTTTCACATTCCTTGGAGCAGACTGAAATACCAGGTTCAGTAATGGGATGTGCCGAGTTTTTTGAGAAGCTGCAAAGTTTGGTTTGGTTCAATTTCTTACTGAGCAAGTTCTTCAACTGCTCAAGACAGTCTCCTGTTATCCATGCAGTTGTGTCTCCTCTCACATCTCATGCAGTTTTGCACAACCTGCATATCTTCCCACTGCCTCTTTTCCTAAGTTATATAAGAAAATTATTATCCCTGAAACCCAGAATATTTTTCTACGGTCATAAATGTGCATTTAACAACAACAACAAGTCTCATTCATTGCAGACTCTTTCTAATTTTTGTGTTCTGAGTAATGGTCCGCTCCAATCCATTCATCTCTACCAGGAGGAAATGGAATTAAGCCCCTTGTATTTTATTAGGCAGTTAGCAATAGATGAAAACAAAATAAACCCTTAATGGCATAGAGTAAAATTTTATTTTTGAAATGGCTATAAATTGCCAATTGCGAAACTCTACGTCTTCCTTGGCGCTATTTTTAGAGAGCACTTCTTGGGAAAGCTGATTTAACCTCAAGTGTATAGCAACACGTAGGAAGATTGCAACACAGAATTGGTTAAACATTTGGTGTTTTGAGAATAGAAAGCATCTATCTTTAAACACTTCAAAAACTCATTGTACTCTTCATTCTACTGCACATCTAGTGCATATTTATTCTAATGCTTGTTAAGTACTGTTTTTTACCCTCAGTTCCTCATCACATCTTATTAGAATATTTTGTTGGCTTTGTTCTTTTCCCAAAATCTCCTTTGAATCTAGTTTTTAGGAATTGTTTTTGTCAAAAATAGAATTGAGAGAAAATTAACTTCAGGTTTCAGTGCAGGCACAATTTTAAGTAGAAGAGTAGGTGCTTTCTTTCTTCTATGTCTGATACGGTCTACTATGGAGACATTTAAATTGTATGAATGTTACCCACAGAAACAGATTGAAAAGCAAATAAAATTTTGCAAATTTAAATTCAGGAGTGGTTTTTTTATAGAAAAAAACCCTAAGGAATATCTTGTAGCTTGGACGAGAATATGTTACAATTCTGTGTCTTAGATAAGTAAACTAAGTACTAGGTCCCTGTGAAGTTGGGATTTTAGCCTATAATTTTAAAGGTGAATTACTCCTTTTAGTTGTTCTGCATAGCAAGATGGTGAGTTTGGCTCTCATTCAGACTAGTTTTAGAGGGAAAATTAGTTACTAATAAATAATATATCAAAATATTTGAGAGATGGAAAATGTATTCATCAAACTAGTAAAACAGAATATCAACATAGCAACATTCTGCAAGTTCATGTGTGCTCCTTATAGCTCATAAAAGGCCTGTAACATTTTAGAATGTGCTACTTCATATTAGTACACTTTTTAAAATTACTTTGCCTCTTGGCTTTGAAATTCAAAGAATTATAGCATTTTTGAAGTACAGTTGCAGCTGATGTTTGTAGCTTACATTTTTACAGTGATAATTACATGTATTCTATCCTTAAACAACATTAGCTCAAAAGTAAAGACCAAAGCAGACATCACAGTAAGCCTTAAATATTTAAAATATACATCAGGAAAAAAAAAAAAAAAAACAAAAACCCCAAAACCACCAACAACAACAACAAACCAAAACAATGGGTCATAATTCCACAAAATATGAGGGGTCACTTATCTCTCAGTGGCTGTATTTTCAGCAAATTGTTCAGAACAGCAATATTCTGAATGGTGGTTATGGCTGTATTTCCTGACAAAATTTGTAAACCGTGTGGGCAAGCAGCATGCCACCTGGAATGCTCCCTGCTCTTCTTGTTCTACTGTAAAGCAATATTTTAAAACCAGTGAGGTCTGCTCATTATCTCACTGTCAATACTTTCTAATATTGCACTCACACTGGTATTTAAAAGCAAGCTGTGCATTATTGCAGCCTAACCATCTAAGTTTAATATTTCAGAGAAATTTAAGAATCAGATAGATAAAGAGTTCTACTAAGGTGCATTTAGATCAGAGATTACAAGCAGCAAACGAAATAATCTCTGCAATGATCACAAATGTGGTCATGAAGCAGGCCAGTCAAGAATACAATCTCACTGCTGGCCGAGGGGCCTTTCTGTCCTTGCCAACATGCCATGAATCTGGAGCACTGTTCTCTCCATATAAGTTTGTTCTTCAGCCTTGCTCCGGATTATTATGGTATGAATTTTCAGTGTGAACACAATATCATTGGCCCTGACTAAAGTTCCAGTGTCTTAAGGTATTATGAATTTACTTCTTTGTTCAAATAAAAAAATTCTGTCTCCAAAGCAAATTTTTTTATTATTTTATCAACATTGGCTTATTCAAAATATCAGACCCTACAAGTAGAGAATAGCCTTATTTGAACCTACAGTAAATTTATGGGGTTGTGAACTTCCTTCCTGGAAAAAGTAGCTCATATTTCTCTGGCTGTATAACCTCTCAGTGAAAAGTCAGGGAACTCTCACTACTTTTGTTGCATTAAGTTAACATTTACTACACTGAGGAGTACGACTATAAACTTTTAAATTTAATCTGATTTTCTGCTTAGGCTAGGGTAAGTACATGCATAAATTTGTTCATGATGTTTTCACTTAGGTATTCAAATAATTTCAAGTTTAAATAAGAGATGAAGATGTAAAGCTGTGAAATGCAATAACTTAATCCTATACTATTTCACACTACCCATAGCCAAATTTTTAAAAAATAAGAGAAAGGAAGTTTTATTTTCTCATATGCTCCTTTAGAGCTATATCCTTCTAAGACTCGTAAATATTAACCTTGCAGCATAATAAGAACATCAGGGATTTTTATCTAGAAGAAGGTATCCACAGATGAAGATGCAGGATATAGAATGCCCTGTCAGGAGGACGTTCCAGCTGTAGCTGGAACATCGCTAGGTAAAAGAGATTTTTTTCAACAATATGGGATTTAGTAGGAAGAAGTCTTCTGACTGTATTAAACCAACATATCTATTCACTGAACAAATTATCAGTTAGAAATCTTTCTCTTCCCCCATTCCATCAAGCACTGTTTAGGAGCTGATGTGCAGCCCTAGCAGATAAGGAAACAGTAATTACTTGGGTGAGTAACTTCCTACAAAAATTCCTCTAATTTTTTAACTAAATTCATTTTCCAGATCAGAGATGTGAACTTCCAACAGAAGTGAGAATTAAGTTAAATAAATGAGTGTATTATTTCAACTGCAGTGCCAACACATTATTTTGGCTTCTTTGAAGCTCAGCATTTTTCAGCTACACTAGTTGAAACTGACTTCTGGAGCTGAATTGGTTTTTTTAGAGTCAGTGGGCCACTCCTTGGTTTCTCAGATTGAAAAAATTAAGTCAAGGAGAATGCTGCAACTGATCAAGTTCAGGCTGAGGGAGCTGGGGTTGTTAAGCCTGAACAAGAGGAGGCTCAGGGGTGCTCATCTATTGCTCTCTACAACACAAACACAAACACAAACACAAACACAAACACAAATACAAACACAAACACAAATACAAATACAAATACAAATACAAATACAAATACAAATACAAATACAAATTGCTCTCTGTCTGAAAGGAGGTTGTAGCAAGGTCGAGGTCAGTCTCCTCTTTGAGGCAAGCGGCGACATGACAAGAGGACAAAGCCTCACGCTGCACCAGGAGGAGTTCAGACTGAACATCAGGAGGAATTTCTTCATGGAATGAGGTGTTGAGCATTGGAATGGACTGCCTGGAGAGGTGATGGAGTCATCCTCTGGAGGTGTTAAAGAAATGACTGGATGTGGCCAGTTAGTGCTGCGGTCTAGTTGACAAGACGGTGATCAGTCAAAATTTGGACTTGATGATCTCAGAGGTCTTTCCCAACCAAAATGATTCCATTATTCTGAAAGACCTCATAGTCTAGAAAACACACGTCATAGGTCAAGACTTTTTAATTAGGATGTTCTCTTGGATGTAATATGGTTTAGCACCATGTTTATGGTCTAGAAGTAGGTTGAAAAATTTAAAAAGTTCTAAAAGATATTCATCTTTATTTCTTCTGATCAAGAGTGCACAGATTGCAGTCTAGAAGGCATTTCATTCCAGACTAGCTAGATTAAAACAGGCTTCTGCTGTAATAAAATTAGTTACCTAGTTACTTAAAATCTCTTTCTAGAATGACAGCTTGTTTTTTAACCTTGTTTTATAACAAAGTATTCAGTGAAAAATTATTTTCACTGAAATATGAAATACTGCACAAAAGAGGGAAGCTAAAGGATTGAGTTATTATGCAGTATAATGTTATGCTGAACTTTAATGTTAAGTTGAGGTTACCTAACATTCACCTAAAAATCTGCATTAACCCAAATCAGGATGTGTGATTAAACTCTACCACACGTATACTGGAGAGTTTTCAGGGGGCAGGAATATAATTTATTTCAGTTTTTGGTTTAGTACAATGTAAATTTTCTAGATGAGGCTTCCATATTTTGGAGAAGTATAAATTATTAACCCTAGCCGAAGGCCAGGATAAGAAATAAATCAAAGTAACTGAGTTAGGTCCTCTTTAATTTTCTTCTTAATTATATGGAGAGCTTTTCTTATCTTGTTCACCTCTCCTTAGGAAAAATTCCAAGATCATCTTTGGTGGAAATTTATAAAAAATGGAATATGCTTTGGTTGCTCTCACCTACTACAGCTACTGGATAAGCCACCCTGTCAAATGTGTTAAAGTCAATGAATCTTAAAATACCACTATGCCTATTATTAGAACAATAGGTACCCCAGGCTACTTTAAAGAAAACCTTGTGATGAGTCACAAATATGCTGCATAGTCCCATGAAAGCAGAAGCCAAGGAACTCACAAAGGAAGGAAAAGATGGTTTTATTTTAACAGTTGTAGTGCAACCACTGCAGAAATAGTTCATGCTTTCCATGTCTGTATGTGCATACATTTTACAAACCTCTATATACAAAGCATATTTCAATTCTCCATCAAACACAGACATTTAGTGATGAATATGCATAGAACAGGAAGAAGAGATATAATGCAATAGGTCTTCTTTTAGAAAACAGAATCTTGTATACATTTTGTTTTCATTGATGTCATAGGTCAGCATCTGTACAATGAATGGTTGTCATGTAAGTATTCTTATCTTTAAACTAGCTCAAAGACTGAAAAATTCCTTCATTAGGAGAGCAAGTCTTAAAAGTACATTTAGTACTTTATTTTTAATTCAGAAATTGCATGATTGCTTTTCCCAAGTCACTGAGAATAACATCTTTGCCCTTCAAGCATATATTTCTATTCATTTTTAGGGTCATATCTGCAATGAATTTTGCCTGACATTTTAGCAGTCAGAACTTCCTCAGATG
Organism: Melospiza georgiana; assembly: GCF_028018845.1. Classification (NCBI taxonomy): domain Eukaryota; kingdom Metazoa; phylum Chordata; class Aves; order Passeriformes; family Passerellidae; genus Melospiza; species Melospiza georgiana. The sequence continues at coordinate 3,016,775 of NC_080434.1, forward strand.
TGTTCTTCTTCCTCCAGATTTCTGGAATCCTGCTTAAAAAATGGTGTCACATTTCAGCGACTTTCAAGCTTTTGATACTGAAGAACAATTAAAAGATTGCTTAGCAAGATGAGTGGTCTGACTGCTTGATCCTTGATATCCTGTAGAATTCTTTAGTGGGCACCATCTCAGCCTGCCAGTTTGCTCCTATTGCTATGGCCCATTTTCTCTGTTCCTGTTTGTCCTGCCTGTGCTCTAAATTTGAGGGGCATCCACCCATGGGGAGGAGCTCCAACATCCTTCATAGATGGATGGAAAAAATTATCTTGTATCATTGTTATAGCCTTATCTTCTCTGAACTTTTTTTTTTATCCCTAAGGGCCTTCTTGAAAGCACCATGCTCTACTGCATCTGTAAAAGGGATTTATTACAAGTTTTTGATGCTTTTCCTAACTGACTCTTCAAACTCTTTCTGTCATGCTTTATATATTTGCATTTAATCTCCAATGGTTTCTGATGCTTTCTGCTTTTTTCATTTGGACTTAAATTTAGCTTTTTGAGGCATTCTTTTAATTCTTTAACTGTCTAATCCTGTACTTTCTGTTTAGCCATGGTGGCTAAAGGCCCCCATTTCTCACCAATCATTACACTATGACTGTAACAAATTTTTAAGGACTAAATGTTAGTGAATGCTAATACACCGTGCCGTACATTTAACTTAAGCACATTCTATTTCCTTGGATTTACACTTTGAAACACTTGAAATTAAATTCCAACAAGTAATGTTTTACTGTCACAGGGGTCACAGTGTATTTACACTACAGTATGAACATGCCCAAGAAGGAATTTGCTTATTAGACACAAGTCTTTATAAAAACAAAAACAAAAATAAAAATAAAATAAAATTAAAAATTAAAATAAAATATAAAAAATAAAATAAAAATAAAATAAAAATAAAAATAAAAATAAAAATAAAAATAAAAATAAAAATAAAATAAAATAAAATAAAAATAAAATAAAATAAAAATAAAAATAAAATTAAAATAAAAATTTAATCCAAGTAATGAATTGTTGTTAAATTACTTTTCAGTAAATATGTTTCTTCATACCATAGAGAGCCCAAGATCTAAAATTGAGCCCATGATCTAAAATATAACTAAGCTGAAAATACTGTAAAAGCACAAAGAGATAGAGGTTGACAGACAGGTAGATACGAGATAGGCAATTTAAAAAGTCTCCAAATTAAATATGTTAGAAAAATCTTGGGTCTAACAGCCCAAGGGGTTGTCACTACACTTGGTCAGACCATTCAGACTACTCCAGCAGTGACCAGCAAGGCAATCAAGAGCCCCTCTCACAGAAAGCCTTACAGTTCCTAGGAAAGCAAAGCAATTCTTTTCTTTCATCCTGGAAGCAGCTCTTTTTTCAAACTGATGCTTCAACTCACTGCACTGTCATTTATTCTGCCAATATCTAGTTGCCACTCAAAGTCTGAATTTCTCTCCTTGGTGTGTGCATATATACCCTTGGTATATTCCAGTTACATCTAAGTATTAAACTAATTGTACATAATGCAGAAACTGACAAGGAGTTTATACATGGGGACGTTTCATAGAGTCATAGAATGGCTTGGTTAGAAGGGGCCTTAAAGATGATTTAGCTCTAACCCTGCTGCCATGGGCAGGGATACCTTCTACTACACCAAGTTGCTCAGAGACTCATCCAACCTGATCTTGAACACTTTCAGGAATGTGGCATCCACAGCTTCTCTGAGCAGCTTGTTCCAGTGCCTCACCACTCTCACAACAAACAATTTTTTCCTGATGTCTAATCTAAACCTTCACTTTTTCAGTTTGAAGCCATATATATACACACACACACCCTCATAAACAGCCATCGTCCTTCTTGTAGTCTCCCTTCCCGTGCCTGAAGGTTGCCATTGGGTCACCCCAAAGCTTTCTCTTCTCCAGGCTTAACAATCCCAGTCCTCTCAGCCTTTCCTTCAGAGAGGTGCTCCGTTTCTAATCAACCTGGCAGCCCTCCTCTGGAATTGCTTCAATGGGTTGATGTTCTTTTTATGTTGGGGAGCCCAGAGTAGGGTCTCAACGGAGCAGAGCAGATCAGAGGGGCAGAATCCCCTCCCTGGCCCTGCTGGTCACACTTCATCCACATTTTGGAGGCAGCCCAGGATTCAATAAGCTTTCTGGGCTGGGAGTGCACATTGCTGTCTCTGCTCCAGCCTCTCATCCACCAACACGCCCAAGTCCTTCTCCTCAGAACTCCTCCCAACCTGTTCATCCCCCCGGTCCGTACTGATGTCAGGAATCGCCCCAACTTAGGAGTGGCATTTGTGCATAATGATTTAGTTACCAGCTCGTGTTACGCCCCACAAGTTATCAGAACATTTATTGAAAGAATTTGGGTTTGGACTACCCACCAGACAGACCACAAAATTTTTTATTATTACAAATTCTGGATGCTAAAATTTTTATTATTAAAAAAATACTTGAAAGAAATCAAATATATTGTGTTATAAAAGGGCAAGAAAGAACTTCTTTTTTATTCAAACTAAAAAATTCTAAATAGAAATTAAGAAGTTTAACCTAAAATAATAGCAACTAAAATGTAATTTACAGCCAGATTATAATAACAGAGAAAAAAAAGTAATTCTACTGACAGAGCTTTGGGATAGGGCAGACCTCTGTCCTAGAGTAATAGCCCTAGCTTCAAATAGGTAACTGTTTTCAGATCAACACAGGTTTGCATATCTAAGACAAATGATATTAAAGCAGAAGAGTTAAAACCTAAATTGTCACTATTTTTTATGATGTTGAACATAACTATTTTTAAAATCTGTGCATAATATCTCCAGTCCTCATTTAATGAAAAATAGAAGGATTGCAAAGTGATTGCACAGCTGTAAGCAATTTAAAATCATGACTTTGTCAGTAGAATTACTTTTTTTTTAGTCACTGAGAGCTTTCCCCACCTCTCCTCAGAAGCGTGTCACTGTTATGCAAGCAACATGTGAGAACCTGAATATTGCTAATTTTGGTCGTTCCCAGTAAAGATTCCATGCAAGTACATTTGTCAAAGAAATACATAAAAATCTTTCCCTGTTTCTTCTTTCGCTTTAATATGGTTTTAATTTGTGTAATTTTATGAAAATGAACAGGGAAAAATTAAGTCCACTGGATGGCTTCATGCTGGCAAATATATTAGTCAAAAGCAGAGTCAAACCTTTCAGAATCCCAGCTGCTTTAAAAGACTACACAGAGCTGCTCAACTGATGTTGGGCAATTATGGGATAATCTTCAAGTTGCTCATAGCTAAAAATTAAATTAAACCCTAGAAGCATAAAAGAAGAAATGAAAATCTGACACTGGTTATTACTGTATTCCACCTCATGGTTTTTTAAGAACTTCATCTAATGACTATTTAATGTGTGAGGACGGCTCAAAGTTATTTCAAAGGGGTTGCTGTCATATGGGGGCAGATGCTGGATCTTTGGCACAGATGTCACAAGAAGATGTGTATTTCCCCTCGTGCCCTGGAGACACAGTCCCTCAGCCTTGATGCATCTCTATATCTGTGCCTAAGCACTTCAGATTTTATGTGCATTGTTCAAGACTTCTTGCTGTAGCAAAACTTCATATTTCATAGGCATATTTGTGGGTAAGCAAACATTTTTACTGATATGCAGCTCCAAATATTTGGGGTTGCATAAAATAAAAAAAAAATTATTCCTCTCTAGCCTTTTTTCCTCCCAAGCACCCTAAAATGCCAACATATTAGAAGCTCCTAAATTTTCTTAGGTATAAATGTAGCCATCTTTTCAATTTTACTATGAAAATAAAGATAGGAGAATGGCCTATTTCTTCTGAAATAACTTAATTTTATGGAAATCATCAACTGAAATCATAAGATTTGTGTCTGGATTTTCAAAACCATCAGAATCCAGAGTCCCAGTTCACATAATGTCTTGTGTGACCACTTAAACCAGAGGTCTGTATGCTCTTGTTGTTTACAAAATACATCCAGCCATGTTGAGTAATTATCCAAATACCTTCAGAAGTCTGGCCTTCAAACATTACTCATATTGGGAAATAACTTCTAATTTATAGACTTAAAATGTGTCTCCAAAGTAAGCTATCCCAAAATTGATGCATCTTGGATGAAATTAATTTTTTTTTAAATCTCAGTCCTTGGTTGCACCTCTGACCAGCAATAAAATTATCTACAATCAGGTGTAAGGAAATATAAAACTCTGATCCTGCTGAGTTTATAAAATTTTTCCCTTTTCCCCTGAATTTCATTGCCTAAAAGTCAAACACTACAAAATATAGAGTCACTCCTATCTTTGACAAAGGATTTTTATCACTCTGTCCCCAGTGATACATATAAATTCAGTTTATAAAATTTGCACAATGAATATTAATTAGTTTAGCTATATTGCTCATAACATCACCATTGACAAGGTGGTGTTGGGTCATAGGTTGAACTCGAGGATCTCAAAGGTCTTTTCCAATCTAGCTAATTCTGTGATTCTGTTAAAATGCAAGCACATCTGAGGTTCAACAAAACTGGAAATTTCCCAAATTAATATCTGGCATGCAGAAACACTACTTCTGTAAATTGGTGGCACGTTAGTTGCACAATATCTCCGTACCTTTTAAACACCAAGGAAATGATCAGCTGAAAGATCAGAGGTAGACATCCTGCTCAAAGATTCTCCTTCTGAGAGCATATGGATAAAGGACGACTGTAGCTACAGGCAAAACTTCCTTTACCAATGTAAGGTAGGTGGGAGATGCCAGCCTACATTTCCGTAGACATACTAATTATCACCTGCTAATGATGTCTTCCTTGCAGATACTCATCAGTGTCTTTTTCTACTTAATGACTCTAAATTATTTAAGGGAATCTTGATTCAGCGCCATCTCCTGATAACTGATTTCTTAATTTATTCACGGCTAAATGATCATTTAAAGCATGTTAATAATTACTAATTTTTAATAACTTGACTTTTATTGACAGACGTACTCAAGTTTCAGAATTTGCCAATTAGAACACTTAATTTTTTCAGATGACATTGCCATCATATTCTTGATTATCAAAAGTGGGAAGGGAGGAATTGTCATGAAAATTTCAATTGTGGTATTGATATACACATTCCTTACTACACATTATTTACTAAAGTAAATAATTATATGCTTTTAACAGAAGTTCCATTATATTTTTATAAGTCACTACTTTGCTTGTTTATGTTTTTCAACATATGCAGAAAATTTTATCTAAATGCAAATTTATTGCATTTTTCAGTTTTAACTTGTAGAACAGTATCCCAGATCTTTTTATTTTTAGGTCTGGTGTTTGGGAAAGAAATATCTTGACAGGGGTAAACTCAAAAAGTATAACTAAAAATTTTTGTAGCAATGTTTGAGGTACATTTACATTCAGGGAAAATGCTGGGGAAATGGGAGAACATAGACTACTTAGTATGCATATCAATAGTTTTAGTCAAATATGAATGAAGCTTTAGATAAAAGTACCTGGTTTTTGTTGCATCTGTGTTTAAGAAATATTAATATCTGTGCCCTTTGGTTTCTCATGAATATACAACTCTTAAGGAAATGAAGGCATATGGCAATTCTTTTGATACTTTGGACTAGATGTGCTTACATTAATGCTGGTGCAAAGTGGATGGAGAATCAGGATTCCAAAGAAATTCTATGACCTTCAGATCAACTGCTCTGAGTGTTGCTGCCAGGCCCATTGCTCTCCCAGATTTAAGCAAAGAAAACAATCAAATACCTGACTAAGATAAATCCTTTAACTTACCAGTCTCAAAAGCCTACAAGTAGAAACCTTTAAGACTATGTATTGTCTTCTTCAAATATTTTTTAATCCATTTGAATATTTGCCTGAATCAAGATCACAGGAAAAACATCATTATACCTGAGTACTACACAGATCTCATTAGGCAAAAATCCGGAGCAGGGACCTGATAAATAAACAGTGTAGTCTGTCCTAAGAGCTGTTCTGTGGGATGAAAGCTGAATAAAGTCCATAATTTGGGATTTATCATTTCAGTGTTTGGACTGGAGCAGAAAAAGCAAAAACTTAATAAGTCAATAAATTACACTTTATCAGTTTCTCAAATCTGAACAGCCAACTATCAGGAGAAGTGCCCGGGTTTCAAATTACTGCAAAATAACATCTTTTCAAGTGTTCTAAGCTATATTTAAAGTGGGGTTTTGTCCTGTGTACTGCCCTCAGTCACAATGCATTTGCTTTTTCATTAGGGCACTACCTCACAAAAGACCAGATCTATGAAATCTGTGCAATTCTTTGTCCTACTTTGAACTCCTGATCTCCAAACTTGGAATCATTCCATGAAAAATGAAATAATAATATTAATGGAAACATCATTCAACCATTTCCAGATGAAGAAAACTGCTTTCCTGTCCTTTTCCTCCTTAGTCTTCAACACTTGCCTCCTGCTTCTCAGCTTCTAGAAGTGTCCTACATGAAACAATTACTATTCACTCCTTTCAGAGAATGTACAGTATACCTGGCAAAAAAACTGAGAGAGGAAAGGAAAATCATAATATATGCAAGAAATATTCAACAGTAGGTTAGTGTTTATAATTCTGAGCAGATTTATAAAGTCAAAGAAAAAAGAAAAGATTTTCTTTTTGTACCATTTTATTTGACAATGGAAAAAATTTGTATCCTGTTAATTTTTGTCGTCAAGGACTATTTTGGTTTTCTGTTATGTGTATTAATGGAAATAAATACTTCTCCACATCATAAAAACTTATTGTTATGAAAGCTAACTGTTCCAAACAAGCCTCTTTTAAACATTTTTTCCTAAATAATTCAATGTAGGATAAAAGGATTTAGTTCTTTCTCCTGAAAATATACTTGCTGAAGAAATATAAGAAAAGTTAACTTGTAAGTTTGACAACCAACAGACACATTAGCATATTAATGATTATTCTGAACTAAGAGACTGTATAAGCAGCCAAGTGCCAAAGTGTACATTCTTGCACTGTTGTCATAACAACAAAAAAATAGATAGTGTATAATGTGTGTAAAGAAAATTTCAAAATATTTGAAACTAAATTTTTTCTGCAGCTTAGAAGAGCCAGTGAGCTTCTTCTTTGTGCACTTGGTCCCAGATGCAGGCAAAACTTTTTAAAGTTAAAAGCAGCATGATAGTTCATGAATTAGCTTGACTGATTGTGAATCTATCAGGAAGCCTTAGTGCCCTCTCTGTAAAAGACAATGAGTCAACTTTCCAGATTGTCCCCAAGTCGGCTGTCAAGATCTGGCTGCAGAAACTCAGGTACAGACTAACCATTTGTATTGGTCAAGATCTGGACAAACAAAGGAACTTCATGCAAAATTCAGTGTATTTAAAATGTGACCAAATTGAGGCAACTCTGCAGCACCTTTGCTGGAAGTGAGTCTCATTGAGGAGAACATTTCATATCCAACCTGCTGTTTTACAGCTTGTCTTTGAAAGAGAAGAAAGCTAGCAGAGAAATGAGCAGAGGCTACAATAGTTTATAATAGTTTTAATAGTTTTAATAGTTTAATAGTTTTAATAGTTTTAATAGTTTAATAGTTAATCAAGTATATATTTTTAAGATGTTAGTGATAATCTTGTAGTGCCACAATATGATTAGGATACAATCAGGAATGCAAGAACAACAAAATATTTTCTAAAATGCCTACCCATGCCTATGCAAAAAAAGTGGTTGGAATAAAGGTTTATTGCTGACCAATATAGTTTCTTATAGGTTATATTGTGAAATAAATTATATTCTAATGCAATTTTCAGTATATCAGCATCTATATATCCATATTCAGTAAATATATCTATATGTGTGTATGTATATAGTATAGATGTGGCTGATGATATGTAATTTTGAATTAGTGCAGTTCCACTGTCATTTTCTGACTAAATGAAACAAAAGTAAATGAAAACATACATGACTTCACTAAACAATGTAACTGTCTCTAATGAATGCCTTCTCTAACTGCCAACACAGTTTTCATACATAAATAACAGCATCTCTGTACGGCTGAGCTAGTCAGGCATGCAGTGATGGGTGGATTGCTTTGAGATCAAAGCTGCACCACTGAACACAGAGCAAAGTACTGACTGCACAGTCTTTGCAGTTATTACAACAAATTACTCACAAGCTGATAGATGTATATGATATATGGTATAAACATCTAAACACCGTCTAAAATGACACTCAGACTCCTAACACATGTACCTACCTACGGTCACCCTCTGGCTACTTTTTGAAGGCTGAAAAAAAGACTAAATACACCATTGGTTTGCTCGCTGATTAAAAACATACTATGCTGAGAAAATGATCAAGTTCAACTTTTGAACGCGTCATTTTCTTAAAATAGCTAAGAAGATCTCTGTGTCAAAATAGCAACATGAAATTTTGCCTGAGGTTGGGTATATCTCATGCTTAATGAAACAAGTGATGCACATAGGAAATAAAAGTTGAACATCAGAATTGCTATTAGACTTGATCACTAAGATTACTAGTACAAAGAAAAAGAAAGAAACCTAATGCATTCTGAAAACCTTTTTTCCTATTTCTTTTCAAAATGAATTAAATATTCAGAGTTATATTTCTCTGAATGGTAATAGAGAAAAAAAAATTTTTTTTTGCATTACTTACACATAGGAAAATGCACATAAAGAAAACTCCTCCCTGTAACTGCCAATGAAATGCTGCATCTGAGCAAAAATGCCACCCATAACTTCAGGTGTTGATTTAAGACAACATGAATATCCCTTAAAAGCCAGTACATGTTTTGAAAAATGTCACTGTGAATCTGTGCCTCACTGAGCATTGTATCACTCCTGTCCCTGAAGGTGTGACTGTACAGGCAACATAACTGACAATATTCAGAATCTGCCACTTTTTCTCAGTGTCTCCAAGGAAAAGATAGCTCTGATTTTGTTTTGCATAGAAGAAGGAAAAAAAATCCCAAATTTCTATCATTTGTTTGGAAGAAATAACTATATTAGGGGAAAAAATAAAATATTCAGTATTGGTAAAATTTTCTGTCTAAAGCTTATCAATCCAATTTAGCACCAACTGCTACACAATGAAAGTAAAGCCAGCCTTCTGCACTTCCTAGAAATGTTTTAACCAGCAAAGTGTTAAGTAGTTACTTATAGAAACAAATACCAAAATAAATTACACAAAGCAATGTTACAGCTAATATCTCAAAATTAATGAATTTTAACCTATTTTTTGGCACCTTGTAGAAGGTCCAATTGTTCATGTAATTGTTCATGCAAAAAAAACCCCTGCATGCATTTTCAAGAAGTATTTCTATACTTACACTCTGACAGGAGAAAACCACTGTGCTTTATGGGACCCACCACAAGTAAATCCTGCAGATTCAATCAGCCTCTGCAGCCTGATGATATACATCCTGGAGGATGTCTGTAAACTATTTACTCTGATAAGCAAGAGGCTGTTTCAAAACACCTACAGCACAATTAATTGCTTGGCTTAGTCTCTGAAGAAATCGTGAACTTGAAAAAAATTAATAAAGATTACTTTAAATAACGTAAGATCATTAAGCAAATCTTTGCAACTAATTGTTTTCTCCAGTACAGAGGCAGAATAGAGTGTTCTGGTCTTTACCTTTAATATTAGAAGGTAGATAATTTCATACTCCTGTTCTTCAAGCACTGCTGCATCTCAAGTGATCGCGGCACTAGAAACTATCTTCCTTTTAATTAGGATAAAATTTGCAAATACAAGGTTGAAGAGGTTAGCCTTCATCTAATTACCAGTTTTATAAGTTCTCAATGAACAGTAGGAACATTTCTTAAGTGTGCTGCAATGGCATTTTCCCTGAAAAATGGTGGAAGGCATTTGAGAATGAACAAAGTCATTAAATACACCTTTTTTTTTCTCCTGTAATTTAAACAAAAGCAAAAAGAAATGAGAATGTCATCTGGAGACCTGACAGTTGATGTTCAAGATGACTCCTCAGTGGCACAGTGATTTCATATGAGACAGAAAGGTGAGTCAGGGAAAAGTCATTAATTTCAAGTTTAAAATATTTAATTTTAATTTAATCTTAGAATAAATATTTAATTTAATTTTAGAACAGGTTCCTGTAATAAATTCTAAAAGAAATCTAAGAACATATTTGTTGCTAAGTTTATGCCTCTTGAGTATACTTTCCTGCTTAGCAACAATTACTGCAGATATTGTCAGGTTTTGTCCAGAAAAACCATCACAACTACTTCAAGCATGAAACTTTCATAATAAAGGGAGTGGAATCTCAAATTCAGAGTATTTCCACGTAGGCCTCAATTTTCATGATGAAAAACTTTAATTCTGAAGAACTTGTCCTTACATTTTGCTGTCCACAGAGGTCTCCATTCAACATATCCCAGACCCTTCCTCAATATAAATAGATAATAGCTGGACACAGGGTATTTTTCTCCAGCTAATACAGAGCTCACACAATAAAGCAGTTTGTAACTTATTCTCGGAAATTGAGAGCTTTGTAGCTGTTGTCAAAACAGGGCAGAAAAATAAAATTGTGTGCATTTTCATAGAGAAGCAGTAAAAGGAGTGGATGTGGAACACTCAGTATACACTGCTGACACTGTTTAATTGCAGGAGTTTTGGAGCCTGGTCATTGAGAATGTCTTGAATAAATTACTTCCATTAATCAATTGTTAAGAATTGGTATGTAAATTACTATGCAAACTTAATTAGCTGCTTCTCTATTTTTAGTATCGAAACTTCCCCCCCCCCTTCAATAATGTATATCCTCTTTTTTTTTTTGTACAGCCAATAAAATGAATTATCTTTGTTACTATTTGATTTGGCATGAAAAAAAAATATTAAGGTAACCATGACAACAGTGTCAGTTGCAATAAATCAGCTGAATTACAATAATGGCAATATGTAAGCAATGAAATGTGAGCCTTTAAGGGAGCAGCATGCTCTGACACAGTATAACTATTATGAGGACACCCTGGCTTATGCTTTCTTTCATTTATGATAAAGGCTCTTATTCCCAGAGGTACTGCATGTAATGGAGCTTTTAACAAAGTGGGATGAGTCAGAGATATGTATAACAATATTTCAAATTTATGTAGATAAGAAAGAACTGTACAAGCCAGAATTTTTTTACTTATGCTTTTGGTATAAGCCATTTTGGACTGAAGAATTTTATGCTGTAATAGTTGTAGTATTTGAGTGAATTCAGACTGGTCAGCAATTTTATTAAAATATACTGTGTTCCATCAGAAATACCCTTAATAGTCAAAATTCCAAGTCTCAGGAAAGCAAACATTTCAAAGAGGCCCCTAACGCCGGAAACAAAACGTGCAATGAGTCCCAGGCTACTTGATCTGTGTTCCACTCTTCCCCAGTCCATGGAATTCCCTGACAATTTGTCTTGTTCAGCGTGGAGAAGAGATGATTGAGGGCAATCTGCAACATCTTGAAGGGGGGCAGTGGAGGAAAGGGGGTGAACTCTGCTCTGGTGACCAGAAACAGGACACAAAGGAGAAGAATGAAGCTGCATCCAAGTTGAGACTGGAATGAAGGAAAGGGTTGCTCACTAGATGGGTGGTCACAGCATCAAGCCTGCCGGAGCTCAAGCAGCCTCTGGATGATGCTGCCAGTCACAGGGTTTAGTTTAGCTAGGTGTGAGAGTGGCAGGGAGTTGGACTCAATGACCTTTATGGGTCCCTTCCAGCTTAGGGGATATGCTATGCCTCTATGATTGCTTGCATAGGCTCAAGAGGGAAAGGACATGACAAAGAGTCTATTGTGGATTTTAGTATTTCTGTTTTTGACTGATTTGAATGCAAGGTTTCAATATTGCCACAGAGTAATGAAACACAATTAATTAAATGTCAAAGAAATTTCTCTTGTTTTTTTTTTTTTTGTTTTTTTTTTTTGTTTTGTTTTTGTTTTTGTTTTGTTTTGTTTTGTTTTGTTTTCAATGAGGTATGGGGAAAATATGTCCAGATTAATATGGTCCTCAAATTTTTACAGCCATCTTCAAATGAATTGCAACGTATTATCTAAGTCTAATTGTTCATAATGTGGAAATAGTTTGCATGGCACATGATTCTACTAAAGTTAAAGAATAATTGAGGAAAATAAAAGAGAATAACTGAAAAAAAATTATCAACCATTTTTTTTCTGTCATCTACCTCGTCCAAACTCTACGCATAGAGGAAGAGAGGTTTTGTCCCACCAAGGTAATGGAACGGAATAGTCTGGTAGACAAGAAGACCTTATTCTGCAGGGGAGTAGAAAACCCTAAATTGCCTTCATCTAATGCTCTGACCCATCCTTATTGTCAGGCACACAAGCACATATATATACCATTCCCTACTGAGCACAATCTCTTTCATTTTCAGAGAAAAGGAGTCTTCTCCCTTTGCTGCACAGATGAAGATGGGCAACACACAGACACCTGCACAGACTGACACTACATTTTGCTTTTAGCTGCTCTGAAAGAGCTTGAAATCACTGAAATCACTGTTAATCACGAGGTCAGTTAAATAATTAATATATCTCCAGCTTTTGACCTACAACAAAACAAAATAAGAATGAAGGCATACCTAAGAACTGTATTATGGATATTTGCCATCCTGTTCAAGGCACTTGACACTATATTATCTAAAAATAATCCTATGTCAAATGAAAATTTCCTACTTTTCCTAAGATAAACCAAAAGCTTTGGAACATGATATTCCTTAGAGAATATCATTATGAGAAAGTTTAGAGAAAGTTTATTGCTTCTTTTTTTAATATTTTCCTACCATGCTTTGCCAGCTTATATTTGGGTTACATGACTTGTGGTATGTTTATAGCATGGACAGAGACTAAGCAAATTTGTTTTGTATTATGAAAAACCTTTGCATATAAAAATAGAAAAATTGGTAGGAAGAAGCTATTCACATTCTGAAAGAAAATCATGGAACTTCAGCTGCAGTTTGTGTACGGAAGATTATACACAGGGCTAATCTTTCTCTCACATTTTAAAGAAATTTCTGAAGTTATTTCCAGATTTTTATTTTGCTGCCTTGTAACTGAAGGCAGGTCATTCCTTAAGAGGAAATCTCTAGGGTTTAGATTACAGTTCTTCATACAATAAAAGAAAAAACCCACCACCAACAGCAACAAAAAAAACCCCTATGACTCCAGTCAAAGAGGTTTGTTTCTCCAGCTTTTATTTGACCATTTTTCAACACTTTCCTTCAGCCTAAATGACATTAGTGCTAGACTAATTTGAAGACCACCCACTCTTCCAACTTCTACTTTCACCTCATATAGGCACTTAGGCCAATAAACAAGATGACTCAGAGCAGTTTTCTGCTTTCTTGGTGCAGGAGTGATTGTCTGTGGGAGTGTGCATTTATGCATGAGAAAGGGAAAAATTATTCCAGAAAAGGAGGAGGAGGATAAAAGGGAGTAAGATGCATCAAAAACAGCATTACAGAACTTCAGTTCCAAGAAAGTCTGCTGGAGACTGAATTGTGGATGATGTTATCCAGGCTAATCTCGGCATAACAAAGCTTATAAATATGCTGTTCCAATCTTGCATTTAATCACAAAATATGGAACTGCCATGTGAATCCAATAAAACAGGCTGGCTGAGAGGACAAATCCTCCAAAAGAGGAGGACACGCTAGTTTTAATTCTGCAGCGAGCTCCAGTAAAGTGTAATACACACAACAAGAGTGCCTACCAACATTCCTGGCTCTGCGTTTTCAGGCAACAAAGACAGTCAATATTCCAGACTGCAGAGCAGAGGATAAATTTCCCTCAGCAAATAGTGCCATCATAACTGGAACTAAAAATACAGACATGAGAAGCAACACAACACAGTCCAGTGTAAGGCTGTATTTGGTTAATAGTCCTCCAAAGACGGATATTCTTTGTTGCATGCTTCAGTAAATCACTTTTTTTCTTTTCCTTCCCCCTCTTCAGCTGTCTAAGACCAATAATAACTTTCTCACATTTAGTTCCAAGTACAGGTCAAAAGTCTCACCTTTTTAGTTTAGCAAGCATGTCCAAACAGACCAAGCAAGTTAGTACATGGGAAATGGAGAGCTCTTTTTTCTAAATGAATTGATTTTGTTGAAGGTAGCAGAGAGAAAAGAAGAGTGGGGATTTAGGGACACGTGAAAATTAAAAAAACAGAAACACAAATCACAAAAGATTTTCATTAATTGGGTGGACACATCCATGTGTTTTAACCCTTCCTCAAGTCCAGTGGTATTTTAATGTTTAGGAGCATTAAGTCTCTTTTTCCTGGTAAGACATTTTAAGATTTGTTTATACCATATATCCATATGCGTTGTAATGTGATATGCTTGCTTTAATTTTTAGCATTGAATTCATATTTTGCTTATATTAGTATCAATTTCTCAATTTCTTACAAATTTTTTCCACTCAATTGGATCCACTGTGACCTCTCTCTAGTTTTGTTCTTTCCATCATTTTTTATGTTTGCTCTTTTAGCTTCACAGAATTTCATGTTCTCTTTCTACTGTATCTAAAAGGTCAATTCTTATAAGAGCATAGCACTCTCCTTTGTTTTTCTTCAAGTTTTTCTTTCACAAGAAATATCCAAAATATATATTTGCATCAATATAAAAAGATTTTGAAAAACATTGCCAAGGAAAGGTTTTTGGGTTTGGTTTTGGGGTTTTTTTTACATGATTCACACAGAAGAAATAATGCTAAACTGTGGGAAAAAGACATGATATTTTGAGGCAGTGTCACCGTGTTCCTTTGTCCTCTAGACAGAATGACAAACTTTGTCTGGGATAAAGGGAGGTCAGCTAAAAGAAAAAGAAAGGGGGCATCTCCTTTATTCCCAACATATCACCATGTTCCACCTCATCTTTAATATCTACTTGCCCTAGGTGCAAAACAGGAGTATTTCACAGAGTGCTCATTGAAGACTTTTTCATTTATCAGGAGCACTGGATAAGCCTGACTGAGAGCTACTATTGTGAGTAGGATGAGCAGAAGTTATTTTACACTGCAGTTCAAATGGGAATTAAGAGAATGCATCAGGAACTCAATATTCAGTGCTTGGGGTTTTTTTTCAAAATATTTTGTAATGTCTACTGGAACCAATTATATTTCTTGAGATTTTTGGTATTTCATACTTAACACAATATAATTTGATATTTAAGAAATAAAATATTACATGTTGGAATAGGTTTATCTAGAGTTATGACGGAATGTATATTTTTACAGGCTAGATATTAACATTTATACTTCCCTATTCACTTATATTGCCCAATTGTTTAAGCCTTTATTTGGTATGGAGCCAAGACTGATGTTGCAATATTCCATATGAGTATTTCCTTTCCTTCAAGTTAAAATATTTGGCATTTCCTAATCTGCTATTAATTTGGAGAAATCTAGAGGCAGGAATATTTTTTTTCAAATCTATGGTACAGATATGTAATATATATACACATATATACGAAATATGAAGATGAAATCTTCCTGATTAAAAATGAATTTTTGGACATAGAAAAGTTTATTAACTGAATAAGTTCTACAAAGCTGCAACTCTAAACTTCAGAGGAACCAAGAATTATTTTAACTACAGGAAACATTTGACATTCATTATTTCTGGCATATCCCACCATTCTTGTCCTTTTCAAAGAGCTCAGAAGAATTTGTATTCATAATGATAGTCTCAATGACCCTATCTGTAAAAATAAAATCATAGAACTAAAAAGAAAACAAGTACCATGTTTTAAATGCATGAGACTTCTGCAATACAGGAAGGAAAAAAATATCAACATGAGGCAAGAAATGTCTCTGTGATAAGAAGGGTTACAATAAAAGCTTTTGTTCTCTCTTTTTTGGCAATCCTTCAACAGTATATAGGCATGGAGTCAGCTGCTTCAAGTTTAGATTTGTTTGGGATTTTTTAATCCAGTGATCATGAAAATGTGCATGTGGTTAGGACTACCTTTCAAACTATAGGGCCATTTTATTTAAAGGTGAATTGGGTTTTAATAATAAAATAGTCAACATTTTTTCTAATGCTGCTCCAGAAATGCATTTTTTCTAATTCAGCTCCTAATGGAGTATATTTCTACAGAATTAGGTTTGTACTCATTTATTTCATAAAACTATCTCTATTTCCATGTTATTTTCAGAGTATTAGTTGTCCCAATTCATGAATTGTACTTATTAGGAAGTGCATGAATTACAGCCATTTATTTTAAAATTCTGTTTTAAACACTATTTGCAGCCCTCTAACTAGGTTAGGAAATGAGTGACTTTATTCCCCTTTAGGGTCTGAAACTTTTTAGCAGACTTCAAATGGAAAGCATAAAGAAGTCTCAAAAACCAGGACTTTACTGAAATAAAACTACTCATGTAAGAAGCATTGTAAAACATTAGCTGGACTGAGGTAGGTCCCTCCACTTTAGTCATTTTTTAAAATAAAACAACAAACAAAGCCTGCAAACATGTATGTATCTTTCTCGTTCACGTGTATTTTTGTTTGTTGCAATTACTATTTATTAAACCTGGAATTTCTTACCTCTTTGCATTAGAATGACCTTGGCTATATAAGAGACATTATGATGTTCTGATTTAACTATTATATGCAGTTTCCAGACCACTGGCAACAGCATTTACTTCAATGAAAATATTATTGCATATAGCAGCTACAAATCAGACTCAGATCATGGCTCAGTGACTTCTTTTATAAGCAAAACACTCACAGTTAACATCTTTTCCATTTTGTCAATGTGTAAATCATTGCTTTCCCAAGGAAGGCTACATACTAAACTAGGTAATGCATTGTTCAGAAAATATCCCATTCAAAAAAGTGTTTTTTCTAGATCAGCAGGAAAAAGTTTGTAGCTCTGCATGCGAAGAGCTTTATCTCAAAACAAGCTTTGGGTATTCAAGTGATTGCTGTCAAATGGGAGGAAATTTGCAAGGAGCCATCTTGGCTATGGATTTAAGCCCCCCCCATCACGCTGGTCACAGTGGGCAGAAATTGAGTGAAGGGTAGCCCTTTTTAATCACTGCCATTAAACACAGCCCCTCAGTAGCTCCTGTACACCACTGAAGAAACAACAGGTATTACCAAAGACTTAGGGAATTTGCTGGATGTGAATGTCATGTTGACAGCTGAGAAGTAGCTTTATTTTTCATTTCACCACAGAGAAAAAAGCAGTAACCTCTGAGAACTTCCTAAAGGCAATTCAGAATTTAACATATCTGTAAGAAAAGCTTTGCTAAAACTTAGATTTTGAAGAAATATTCAGAAACAGGAACTCTTTTAAATGCCTTGTTAAAAGTTGAATTATCCATTATTAGTCATCACTTCCATACTGAGACAGGGGGGAAGGTTTCTCCATTTAATCTGAGAAGTTATGAAAGTCTGGATAAACAGAAGCCCTTTACAGTGAGTTAAGGACTATTTATCTTTTCATCCATGTTTCCCACTTGGCACTGCCTGCCTACCTTTTCACCATTATTCCAGAATAAAAATTTGTATTTGGTAGCCACTTTCAAGCCTAATCAAAGCCAAACAATTCCTACAGTTTCATTTAAAATTATCAGAGTGGGAAAATAGGATTCCAAATTAGTGACTCTTCCACAAGTTAAGCAAAAGGCAAACTGTGTTATTTCATCTCTATGAGACATCACAAAACCACCTTGAGAAAGAGCAGATGTATGAAAAAATGAGAAAGGAAAGGAAAGGAAAGGAAAGGAAAGGAAAGGAAAGGAAAGGAAAGGAAAGGAAAGGAAAGGAAAGGAAAGGAAAGGAAAGGAAAGGAAAGGAAAGGAAAGGAAAGGAAAGGAAAGGAAAGGAAAGGAAAGGGAAAGGAAAGGAAAGGAAAGGAAAGGAAAGGAAAGGAAAGGAAAGGAAAGGAAAGGAAAGGAAAGGAAAGGAAAGGAAAGGAAAGGAAAGGAAAGGAAAGGAAAGGAAAGGAAAGGAAAGGAAAGGAAAGGAAAGGAAAGGAAAGGAAAGGAAAGGAAAGGAAAGAAGGAAAGGAAAGGAAAGGAAAAGAATCCAAAATTGCTTTTATCTACTCTGTCATCAGGGGTAGTCAGCATGGATTCGGTAAAGGTAAATCAAAGGTTTGACCAAGCTGATTGCCTTCTCTGATGAAAAAATCTGCCGGGATAATGAGAAGGAGAGCAATGGATCTTGTCTGCCTCAACTTCAGCAAGGTTTTTGACAGTCTCTCACAAGATCCTCATAGACAGACTCAGGAAGTGTGGACTGGAGGAATGGACAGTGAGGCGGGTTGTAATCAGAGGCAGAGGGTCAGGTTCCAAGCCTAGTGGTGTCCCACAAAGTTCAATGCTGGGCACAGCACTATTTTATTTACTTATCAATGATTTAGATGGAAGAGTAAATGGTTCCTCAGCACATTCACTGATGACACAAAGCTGGGAGGAGCAGCTGATAAGCCCAAACGTGCAGCCCTTCAGAAGGGTCTCAATAGGTTGGAAAGTTGGATGGAGAAGAACCACCTGAAATTCAAAAAGGGCAAAAGCAGGGTCCTGCAGCTGGGGATGAGTAACCCCATGCACCAGCACAGGCTGGGATTGACCTGCTGGGAAAGCAGCTCTGCAGAGAGGGACCTGGGGGTCCTGGTGGACAACAAACTGTCCATGAGCCAGCAGCACGTCCTGGTGGCCCAGGACACCAATGGGGTCCTGGGGTGCATTAGGAAGAGCACTGCCAGCAGGTGAGGGAGGTGATCCTGCCCTTCTGCCCAGCCCTGGTGAAGCCTCACCTGGAGTGCTGTCCCCAGCCCTGGGATCCTCAGTAAAAGAGTCATGGAGATCCTGGAGCAGGTCCAGTGGAGAGCAACGAAGATGATTGAAGCACTGGAGCATCTTTCTTAAAAGGCCAGAATGAGGGAGATGAGCCTGAGGAAATACATATGAGAGGGGACCTCATCAATGTCTGTCAGTATCTGAAGGAAAGGTGCCAAGATGGATCCAGGCGCTTCTCAATGGTGCTGAGCAATAGGACAAGAGAAAATGGACAGAACCAGATGCACAGAATGTTCCATCTGAATATGAGGAAGAACTTTACTGTGCAATGAAACAGATTGTCCAGACACTTTGTGGAATCTCCTTCTCTGGGGATATTCAAGAACACTCTGTGCATAATCCTATGCTGTGTGCTCTGGAATGACCCTGCTTGAACACGGAGGTTGGACCAGATGAGCCACTCTTGTCCCTTCCAACCTCACCCATTCTGTGATTTCCCTTCTCCTCTTGTTGCTACGCTATGCACGGTGATCACAAAAAACCAGAACAGCCATTTTGCACAAGCAAGTACATTCTGACAGTGTTTTCTGAGAGACACAATTCTTAACAACCCAGATAACAGAACCGTGAAGAAACTGTCATTAAAAAACAAAACCTGTGTTTCACCACCACTGAAACTAATACAGGTAAAGCAGACAGAGAAGGATTTTTATATATCTCCACTGTTATTCTTCATTAACCAGAGTATAAACAGATATGGAAAGAGAAGAGCCGTTCAGATAATATTCAGTCATCAGTATATGAAGTTCAAATCCATATATTTACTATGAGAGAGACTGGTTGAAATGGCAGCAATTTTTATGCTTTTTTTTTTCTGCAATAATGTCAAGGTTCCTACAAATGTTTTCTACTCTAATCAGATAGACAATAATGTCTCTACTGGCAACACCTCCTCCTCTAATGCTTAGTGTCATCCTTACTTATGAAAGCAAGAACTTCAGGATGCAAACATAATTGAAAAGGTTACAAGTGGAAAAGAGACAAATTATTTCCCCCTTGTTTGGTTTTCTGAAATCTTTAATGCTGTTAATATCCAGCAATTATTTATGTCATTAAATTCCAAGGCATGGCTACATCCTCCATTTCAGGAAGTCCCTAAAATGTGATTAGTCTGGGCACATATTCTCTGATTCTCTTAAGTATCTCTTGCTGCCGGCCCACTCCCAGACTCATGAAATTTTCTGCATGTCCTTGTGTGTGATTCATTACAGACTTTATGAACTCAGCACCCAGAGATTCCATCAGTGACCTTGCATTTTCACTTTCCCAATGCCCTCTGTCCTTATCCCTCACCAGCAGATAACACACAGCACCTTCAGCTTTGTGGCAGCTTTCAGGAAGTGCCTCCCTGCGGTTTGCTTAAAGCCTCCGTGACTTGTACCATCTCTACAGCAAGGCAAACATATTTAAAGAGACTTGGCAATGAGTTAAGACAGTCTTGCATGAAAATTCCTCTTCATAAAGCTTTGTAAAAACCTTTATAAACGTCTCTCTCATAAGTGCTCATTTTTCCTTTGACGCCAAAATTAACAGTTGTACAAATAAAAAACAAATTGTGGAGAAATTAATTGGAAAAATTGACGTTTTAGTGGCTAAATATTAGGACTTCCCTTGGCATCATATTTTTCATTTATATTTTTATTTCAGGAAAACTGAAGGGAGTATTTTTTAGTCTTTTGCATTAATTGTTTTCGTTTCAACTGTAGGAAGCCTGTGTTTTGCATATTTAGGTCTTTACATTCTTTAAGAATGCCTTTAGCTACTGTTATGTTGCCATAACACAATTTAACTTTGATGACATTTTGCAAAAGAATCTCTGAAATTTAGGAAGCAAAAAGGCACACAGTCATTTTAGCAGAAGATTGCAATAAAAATCATCCTGTCACAGTTGTTTATTTACGAAAATTGCATAACTTCCTATTTATTATATTAATTCACAGTAATTTTGAGGCAGCAGAAAGAGGAAAACTCAATCAATCAAAACCAGCTTCACTCTCCCATTCCCCATCATGCCCTGGAAAAAGAAAAAGATTGCTGGAGTTTACTATGAATCAGATCAGGCCACTCTGGAGTCTAGATGATTATTTAATCAGAAACATATACACACACATAAAACACTGCCACAAACAAACAAACAATCAAACAAATAGCTTGTTAAATTCACCCTAAGAACTAACTGTGATATTCACCTTTTTTTTCAGGTGGACATTAATATTTCTTAGATATTTCTCAAACCTCATACTGATTCTTTAATGAGGAAAATAAAACAGAGACAGGCTGGGGATCTACATGAACAAACAAATTTTTTTTTTCAGTAGATTTGGCAGATTATAAAGTTTTTAAATTACACTATGAATCCTAACAGAATCTCAGATTGGCCAAGGTTTGAAGAGACTCCTAGAGGTCATCTGGTCCAACTGCACTGCGCCTAAAGCCTCTTGCCCAGGACCATGACCAACAACACCCTCAGGAAGATGGATTTCTACCCAACTTTATCTTTTAGCTGGCAGCCAGAAAGCACAGCCTATTGTGAACTGGATTTAAAACCTCAGGGAAAAGGCAGTACCTTAGTAAGATGGATTCCATGGACCATATACACATGCAATTGTATAGAAAAAATAGTTTGATTTTAGTTGTATAAAAATTTTCAAGAAACTGACATGTAGAAAAGTATTATATTCAAACAATGCTATTTAATTTGGTCTTACCCTCCCTTTATTGAAGAAACACCAGCATTGCATTTGTTTCAAGACTCCCAGCTATGCTTGCTCATGGCACAAGCGGTTTATATGATTATGTATTTTGTCAATAGAACCTTGGGTTATTCACTGCACTCAGTGGACAAAGAGGCAAAATTAAGAGCACAATCAGAAATCAAATGTGTCTTGGTTGTCAAGTACTTAATTTTACAAGCCAAATAACGTTCCTTACCAGAGCTTTCATAGATACAATAGATTTGCATAATCTAAGAGGGAAAACAGATTAGGGTGCCTGGCATTTAAAATTCTACTCTGTGTACTATCTGTAGTTATTTAGTCTTAAAAAGAGTTTGAACTGAATATTTGTAGACTATGGCCCAGCAGGACGGTGTTCAGCATTTTTTGCTTGCTTTGTTGCATTCCAGTGACTTCCCTCTCCCATCAGTAGTAAGATTTACACTCAGAGAACTATAATGAGTCCTAATCATGTTTTCTCACTAGCATGATCTTTTAACACATGGTTAGATCAGGTATGCTGAATTTGAAATGTATTGACCAACAGTAAATACGAAAACTAAACACTGCAAGGAAAGGGAAGATTAAGAAAAAATTACATACATGTAGTCATACAAAGCCAAGAGAAAATTCGCATTACATTGTTTTAGAAGCACATTTGCCTTCAGAAAAGAAAATCTAAATAATTTCCTAAAAATAAAATCTAAATAATTTCCTAAAACTTAGCATTTAAAATATTGGTGAGAATATAAAAAATTCCTATGGGATTTATATGATTTGAAGTCTCAGTTTGGGTTTGCAGGAATCCTTGGATTTAGGATGCCCTTAGGCTGAAGTGCCTGGAGCAGACACAAAGGCCTGACGGGCTTGTGAGAGCCAAGCTGGAATACACCTGTAATCCTGTAGGTCTGGGAGCTGCTGTTTTATTCTTTAGTGTTTTTCTCATATACCTAGGAGGCAACAGTAGAGCTCTAGTAGAGAAGTCTTCTCTTGTCCATTGTTTTAAAATTTGTCAGAGAATGCCTGAAAACCTTATTTCGCAAAGACAAAGTGCATGACAAAGTAGAATTATTTGCAGTACAAATAAATAGTCAATTGCAAATATTAGATGCTGTGAACCAATTACAAAGGTGGTTTTGAAAAGTTTTGCCAACTGGTGACATGAAGTCCTGCATTACAATGGAGAATACCAATGACTAGTCTCGAAGCATAAAACTCCCTGGCCAAAATATTTCCAACAAGTCTCCCAAATCTACCCAGGGTTATCATTAAATAATATATCCATGAAAGAGAAACTGGAAAAGCTATTTCCTCTATGTTGTACTGCCCCAGACCTCCTCTATGTGGACAGTGCTTTGACATTAACTAGTCATAAGTATAAATCTTGCTACTGATCTGCAAAATACTCCAAGTATTAATTATTTTGCACAGAAGGGTGAGTTTCCAATTTCTTATAATCAAGGAATGCTAAAAATTCATCCTTTGAGGTCTGTAACACTGGACACAATTACAAGTCAGTCTTTCAATTCTTAGTAAAATGCATTACTTGTCTGAATTTCACATCTCAATGTTTTCTGTGTTTATCAGTAGATAAGAGCCTGAAGTATTTGAAAAGATGAGCTGCAGGGCATCAGACATCCTCAAAGTTTGGAAAATATTTTTCCTCCGGTTGTTTTGACTTGGTATCATCTTTCTTTCTACAGTTCAGGAGTTTTAAAACATTAAAGTTGTTGAGAGTGAATTGATTGGTTCACTATTCTCCTTTGGCTCAGATGCATGTCTGTCTCACCACCCTTCTCTAAAATTTTAGGCTTAGACAGATTCTTGTGGGGCAGAAATTCTCCTTCCCTTTCCCCTCATAAATCCTGATG
Source organism: Melospiza georgiana (assembly GCF_028018845.1). Taxonomy (NCBI): domain Eukaryota; kingdom Metazoa; phylum Chordata; class Aves; order Passeriformes; family Passerellidae; genus Melospiza; species Melospiza georgiana. Next base: position 3,040,220 of record NC_080434.1, read on the forward strand.
TTGTTAATGATGTTCTTTGTGGGGGCAGCCCCTTGGTTCTTTATGAGTGCAATGCAATCAAATTTTACAATTTAATTGATGAAACTAAATATGTTACAAAAATAAATTTTAAAAATATAAACTCGAAATGAAATTTTTAAAAAAAATCAAGTTCTACAATTCTGTGATTGTAATGACTCAGGTCTGACATTTGTCGCATTTATTCAGCCAAAATAAACCTACCTCTCCAGTGATTTGAAATTTTACAAGTACTGTTGTACAGGAGACATCAATTTAGTATTCCTCTGTTATAGTTATCCAAGCAGGTAACTTAAAATGGAGAAAAAAATCAAGTTCAGTATGAAATGTCTTTTCTAATGGGCTTTGGAAGGTTGCACAGCACACAAATAAATTTTAATTGACCTATTGATGGAATAGTCTTCCTCTATTTAAATACTTTAATTTATTAAACGCATCATAGAATTCAATATTATAGGTGTCCAGGCAAAACTGAAGAGCTCCATTAAAATATATTTGCTTTCCATAGCTTTAGCTAAAAATTAACTTTATTCATTTTCTACAATTATTATTTTACTGCATTGAAAATATCTTTGAGACTTCTCAAATCTGAGGTTAATTTGAATCACTTCAGTTTTACCACTGTTACAGGTCACAAATGATTTCTCCTGGAAGTTATAAACAAACTATCTATGCTTTTCTGCGTCCTAACTGTTTGTGTTTTGAAAGAGTAAGTGCCCCTCAAATTATCTGATAGATCAACAAGGTAGAAAATAATTAGAATGTTTAATTAATAATACATGAGTCTCAATCAGACTTTATGCTTTATGAGAAGCACAATAATTCAGATGCAAATGTAAATTTCAGTGACAGATAAAGCACAGTCATACAGAGATATTTTTAAAGTAGTATTTAAACTGGCTATTGATTAACTGTTTAGTTAAGAAATTTAGACAGGAAAATATTTAATAAAGATATGTATCAAATAGCTTTTCAACTTTTCTGCACAAGTGCAAAAATATTCTTACCCAGGCTGATTCACAGTTTATCAGAAAACAAAAAGTCCACATACAGTCTTTGTCTGCATTATAAGCATTGAAAAAAAATAGAAGTCAGAAGTCTCACTTTATAATTCAAATGTGTGGGCCCAGTTTATCCACTGCTCTAGAGAACTTTTCAGGTTATCTGTGGCATTAAAAAATCAGCAGATCCAGTGAGCATTTTGCTTCCAAACTTGAATGCAATCTCACCTGTGATCAGCCTGGAGGTGCAGCAGAACATGGCCAGCATTTAACAAGTTTTTCCCCTAGGAAGCACACAGTTGTTAAGAGTCTGAAGTATTTCATTTAGATTCTGCAAACATACAAAACTCCCCAACCATTGGTACTTTCTATAAAATCTACTTCTGTTAATTGTGAGATCACCAGGCATTTTCAGGGAGACCTACATTCTTTCCATAGCGGGATCCACTACAAAAACATCAACTCCAGCCCTGCTGAGGAGGCAATTTGTGCCTCTCACACAGCTGAGAGCTGCTATTACAGCTACCCACTGAAAGCACAGGAAAGTGCAAAGAATTTTCTTAAAGAAATGCCAGAAATCTTGTCAAAGTCTGCTTGTAGTTCGTATCTGAATGAGACTAGGCATTGGGGTGAGGGGTTGTACTGGAGGCAAATTAAAACAGTCAAAAAATGTTCATGTTTTTCAGATGTTAGCATTTAACCAGATTTAACAGTCTTTTGAGACATGCAAAATGATGCTATCCAACAGTATTAGAACTGCTGTGTCTAGTTTTGTTCTTCAGAATCTTCTCTTTGATCTTCATTTTGTCTTTGTAGTTTCTTTCTGAACTGTAATCCATGCTCCAGTCAAACATGTTATGTTCAAGTATGATCTACTATTTTAGCAAACATTATTGTCTCTAATGAATTCTTGTCCTCTTCACTATCTCTTCAATGCTTATAAGGCACACAAGCTTCCCGCTCCTTTAATTAGATTCTGTTTAACAAAAAAAAAAAAAAAAGAAAAGGAAAAAACACCACAAATTAAAAACACCACAAAACAGACTGCAGCCTTTTTTTTTTCTATTTTTTTCACTTTGCCCTCCTCTGCTGTTTTTTATTTATTGTGCAGAAGTCTGCTGCCTAGTTGTTCACTGCACATCACTGCTGAAAGAGGCACAGCCAGCTGTTAGTAGGCATTATCAGCTGAAGACATGCATATATATGTTCACTTAGAGATGGCCATCATTTGATATTCAGCAGGGCTGAAGATACCACTGCACCACTGTATGTATGGTTTTTTAACAGGCTACAGGATGTGCCTCAGATTTTTTGGTCTAGTTTTAGCTGCTTTTTGCTGATTACCATCATCCTTTACAATACAGTCTGCACAGCGAAAGGCATGGACATAGAATGTGTTAGAGAAGCCCTCAAAATGCAGGAGCAGAGGATGAAAGATTGCATTAATAATTTTCAAAACTATACTTACAAAGAAATAAGAGAAAACATGGTTTCCAGTGGTACTGTTAACCTGTGGCCTTCCAACAAAACCCTGCACAACTCCAGTTCTTCTCCTGGAGCCATCTCTGTTTGCACTGTACTGTCCCTGCAAGGCCTGCGTGGATATAGGGATCATGCTGTGAAATATGTTGCACAAAATCAGATTTTATTAGGACATAAAGCAATCAAAGCATTATTCTCAGAAGACTTTGTAATTCTGAGATGTGTCATAATGTCTTAGCAAGATGAGAAAGGAGCTTCTACTGCTTACTTCTCCTCCAGGAAAAAAAATATGGAAAGATTATATGCTTCCAGTTTCCAAATCATGGTTTTATGCTTTATCACTCAATAACAACATTTTCTTTCAGTGCTTCTTTAAAGGCTATTTACAGGAATACAATATTTGCTATGTTAACAAAGCCATGCCCCCTTTCCCCAATGCCCAAGGCAGCTGTAAAGACACTGTCAGAGTACATATTTCAATTACTCCTAAGGGTAGCAATAACAGCAATAGACATAACAAAAGATTATTGTACTTGAAATTTTATGTATCCAAGAGATAGACATGTCAATTAAACCTCATTACTTTCTCTGTGTCCACAATTATTTAGCATAATTCACTGTAAACAAATAGTGGTTATATCACTCAGGATGAAGTATTATTATATCATTGTAGACACAACACTAGGCCTCATGAAAAGCACATTTAATATCAAATCCCACATATCTGTGTTTGATCTAAAAAAATATTCATGCTTAAACTATTCCCAACTTTTACTCAGCTATTTATTTCCTGAAATGTGTGATGCTGTCCTCTGCAAATGTTGTGTGTAAAGGTCATAGTCCTTTTTTTTTTCTTTTATTGTTAATTGGCTAAATCTAAGATGTTTTAGTACAGGAGGAAGGATCTTTGAACACCTATTTTGCAGAGGTACTTCTTTTCAAAGATATGATCCATAAAACAGCAAGAAATATACTTTGCTAAATTACTGTTCTTGAATAGCTCACCAACTGAGCACTGAAAAAGGCATAGTCTAAATTAATAGAGATCAGGACAATGTACAGAATGAACTGAATTTTCAATTTTCATGGGAGACTGAAAAAAATGGAGGCAACAAGGTCCAAAGTGAAAAAAAAAATTAAAAATTAGAAATCTCCTCTTGTAGACAGTATCTGTGGAGACCACATTAACCATTTTTTTCTGTTCCCAAGGACTGGGCTGAGCCCCAGCACACAACTCTGGCATTTCAGAGAATATGCTCTGCTCCTTCCAAATGATCTAAAAGGATCCACCCCTTACTTTCATCCCACAGGAAAAAGGAACACAGTTGAAATCCTCACACACAACAGTGTTCTACTAATACAAATACTTAATTCACGTATTATTTTAAATAATTAATTCATTTGCTAGTAAACTTGTATACCACCACATGAGCATTAGGCTGCATCTGCATGAACAACAATAAGAGTCAGTTTACTAAATGTAAAGTCATTATTATGTATTTTCTGTAAACATCTATTACAGTATGTAACTAGCAGAAAAAATAAATTACCATTTGGTATTAAGTACTTTTTTAATGTTGAAAATGCTCTTGCTAGTGGCTGTACAATTTTTCACAGTCCTATGTACATGCCTACCTACATGTGCACTAAAACCAGTTGTAAGATGTGGGTTTGGTCAGTGGAAAACCTAGTAATGTTTCAGATTCACCTTCCCACCCCTGGGTTTAGTTATGTGCTAGTTATCCTCAATGCAGTTGTTCCAGAATTGCCTTTGCCACAGCAGGGTACATGGCACTGACCTTTCCTATTCACTTGGCAGGGCTGGCTCAGCTGGACAAAATGTCAGTACTGGCTTTGCACATCTTCATTTTAAAAACCTATACTGCCTCTAAAGAAGACCAAACAGCATGGATATAAGGCAGAGGTTCAGCAAGAGCTGGCTTATGCTCTGGCAAACTGGGAGTTCCCAAAATACTGGCATGTGTCCTTGCAGATATGCCTGTTGGGGTTAATGATACCAGAGAAATTCACACAGTAGATGAGAGAGGTCACATAAATTTGAGGGCATTAAAAAGAGAAGTTACCATTTCAGCACACCATTTTTGCCTTGCAGGGCCCTAGGGAATAGGAATGGGATAATTCTACAGGCACAGAGAAACAGATCTTCAGTTAAACATTTTATCATGAGTGAGGAATAAGGATACTATTCCAAAATGACAGAGGAGATGAGTGTGTGTGTGTGTCTTAATCTTAAAGACCATAAATGGTCTCTGAGAACCTGAAGTGAGAACCTAAACCTGTGTTGGATAAGTTTAGCAGCTAGAATACCATGATGAAAGTGTAAGACCTAGAAAGGTATTACATACACTTAGGGTCTACTGGACACTGAGAAGACAGCTCTGAAACTATCCTGGTAGTTTCCTGCTTGAAAAGATCACTGAGATGAAAGACCATGTCAGGGATGGTGTCAAGCTTTAATAGCAGGACCTTAATGGCATCAAATCTGTTATTAAGCACAGCTGCGTGAGCAGCTTCAAACAGGAGAGTTTTAAGTTTCTAATTTACAAAAGCTCTTAAAGCCATCCTACTTCTAACCTGACTAGCACCCTTTATCCCCTTCATTAAACCTGCAATTCATGACCTAAATACAATCTGTTAAGTCAAAGGTGCAATTTGCAATTTTGGTCTACATTCTGGCAATTAGACAGCAATGGCAAAGGTACAAACTGGGGACTGCTTGTTATTTATTAATTCAGAGTCAGCAATTCTCTTTATAGCCCAGTGGTAGAAAGAAGACCAAGTATTTTGTTTGGTACACTTACTTATTGAGGGAATGGTACAAAATAAAGAGAGACAAGAGTCTCCTCATCAACGAGTGACAGGTATTTTATAAAATTAGTCATAAGAATGGCAAATATTAAACAGAAATGTAGAAGTACATACATCAACAATAGCACTCCATTTTGAAACTTCCAAGTGGCTCTAGGTGTAAAAACAAGGTCTGGTGTTGTGGGCACTGTCAGATTTTCAGTATAGCCTAGAGCTCAAAACATGAATTCTTTGTGAATTAACAATGTCACTTTCTTTCCAAGAGAGCTGTGGGTGGACTTTCAATGACTTGGAAAGTGAGAACAGCCAGTTTCATGGCGTGCAGCATTTGATCTATTTCTAAACTCTTAAAAATACTTCTTTTTCCATGGATATTGCAAAATTTCTAAGTAGGTCTTTTCCTCAAAGGAACTGCAAGATCAGAACAAGGAGAGCACAGACCATTCTAGAAATTCTATACTCTTGGCTATGCATTTGGGCACAATGTGAATAAATTAAAAGTAGAAATGACATTTTGAAAGAGAAAATATAAATTTATTCCGTCTTTAAAGACAGAATCAATTTTGGAACACTGTAGGGGGACTGATTTTCTTCTATATTATTTTTGGCAAGTCCTTCTATTTGGTTGACCTCAGTCTATATTTTATAAGATCACTAATCTTTCAAAAATGTAATAAGTGCTTACTATGAGAATTCTTGTAAGACTTACTTAAACAAACGTGTTCTACTTTTAAACAAAGGATTGGAAACCAATTACAGTATACATATTCTTAGTTCTAAAAGAAATCTAACATCAGCTCAGGCAGGTATCTTTCTGTCTGTATGGTTTATTCTAAATCTATAACTGTCAGATTTGATACTGCAGTTTCTCCCATGTTTCTATTTTATAATAAAACCAGTAGTCAAAACTTCAACTGATTGTCAGTGCAGGCCCCGATGGCAGTATTGGGAATATTTGGTTGCACTTGATAACTCCAGTGAGATAGGTTTGCCCAAGTGATGTTGAACTAACAGCAACATTGGATAAATTTAAGTAATTAATATTTTTTCCATAAAAATATCAAATTAACAAGTAACCACTAAAGAAATTAGGAACAGTCCACAAACTAAATGCAAAGATTAAATTCTGATTAATCCAAAGGAAAATTTGGGTTCAATTATCTAGAAACTGAAGAGAAATTATAAAAGGGCTAGAAAAAACAAACAAGAACACTAATAAACAATGCCTTAATAATGGGTGTTAGATCTGTCTCTCTGCTGTTTCTGCCTCTCTCTAAGTCTCAAAGTGCAGATTCAGACTTTGATATCTCACTGATTGCAGTGTATAATGCATTCCAATAGACTGATTTCTGGGAGAGGGCAAAGAGTAGGACTCCTGCAGCACAAATTTATATTGACTTTACATCTGGTCTATTTGCCTGCAAGTAACAGTAATCCAGTAAATGGCCTCTGCTAGGTTCATCTTATAGAAGTGATGAGACAAGTTTGTCCTCCAAGGATTCATCATGAGCATAGAGCAGCATCATCAGTCTGAAGGAGTTGTGAGAGTTTATCTTACTGACTTTTCTTTTCTTATTTGTCTTCTAAACAGAAAAAAAACATTAGGAAAATAAAAAAAAATTTTGCTCTCCCATTGGACGGTATCTCATAAATTAGGGCAAGAAATAGAAAGCACCAAAGGGTTTATTATTATGAAATATGGTCCAATAGAACACATTATCATTCTTACCATGGGTTTGGTATGTTCATTGTAATGGCTCAGCAGAATATATTGCCCTCTCTTTTACACTCTTATTATTTATAAATAAATATGTTTATCATCTCCTGAAATAAATTTTCTTATGTAGTACTCTTTGAAGTAGTCTTACCATTATTCCAAATCTCAGAGTGTAAAAAATCACCTGAAAACACTATAAATATGTTGGATCTTATTATTCAGATTTTCTCAGTGCCATTACAGATAGATTGCAGAAATTGAAGTATGTTGAGAATTTTGAATTTATTTTCATAAGATGGACTTGTTATGTTTAAATTCTCCTTTACAGTGATTACACTAACCTAACTGCACACAACTGCTCAGGGTGGGGTTATTTTGTATTTTCTCTTTTTGGAATTGCAGCCTCAATTCAGCTAATTTACTTCACCATCTTATGTAAACAGCTTATCTTTGTAACAATATCAGAAAATCACCTCAGAAAGAGCAAAAATTTGAATATATACCATGGTCTACTGTGTACTGCTTCCAAAGAAAACTTTATCTCCTCTTATTCTTCAGCTAAGCAACATATGCACTGTTAAAAAGGCAAACTTTGGGAGCAGAGTAAGTCTATGTTTTGTATGGGTTACATTTCCAATGGAGAAAAGAGGATAAAACTACAATTGAAAATGTTGCAAACAAGTATTTCTCAAATAATTCACATTCAAATGAAACTATCATCTTTGCAAAAGTTATTATTTTTTATTCCCCTCTGCCATTCTATGGCTCATGAATAGACCTTCAAAATTGCCAGTTGCCCTTCACATAATTCATTGATGCTAAGAACCATGCATGCATTCAGAGATAATTCTCTGCACTGTGCCTGTACTATAAGATCATATCTCCTGTTACATATTTTTTTAAAAAAATCTTAATTCAAAATTGTGCTTATATAAGTCCTTTTCTAACAGATTTAAATAAAAGAGAATATGCCCCACATATATATATATATATCACAGCTGCAAGCACAATAATGGATTGACACATGGATTTTCCTTTCTGCTATCAAAAGGTTCCCAGCTACCCAGGAACGCACATTCATCTTTCAAAACAGCTATAACAGGACACCATGAGTAGAGACTGGATAAGAAAGGGAACTAACGCATTTCCAGTCCCCAGGGCTGCTTGCTAAGAGTCCTATATTTGTCTACAAACCTCTGACCTATTCCCCAAGAATTGTGATCTCTCCTTTAGCTGAATTTGCCCTTCACTGTGTAGTGTAATTCCAGTGATAGTTTGCCTGTGTGTGCAAATATCCCCCAGTTCATACATTTAAAACCAAAAAGTCACCATGTTCAAAAGTTCCAATAACTTGACATTTTGTAGCATTGTGTGTTTTATACGGGTTTTGTTGTAAAATTGGTTATTTCTTAAAAGTTAAGATTATGGTTTGACCCTTGGTTCTCGTCATGTTCTCCCTTATCATGGTTTGTTTCCTGAGTTGTTTGTCCCTTGTTTTCCCGCCAGCAACCTGTCTGTTAAGGTGACCGATCCCCTAGTCCTTCCCCTTATGTCCTTATAAGTTTATCTCCTCCCTCTTGGTGCTGCCCAGTTTCCCCTCCATCATTGTAACCACCCTCCTTCATTTCGAGAATTTTCTATGTCAATTGTGCCTTACTTAAGACATGATTTGTCTCCTGAGCCTTTTCCCTCCCCTGTGCAATCCTTTACTCTGTCTCACTGGCAGCCTGTACAAGAAGTTTTTACAATCGGTCATATCTATGCACTCAGAAAGTATACTTGTACTTGCTTTAGATCCAAAGGAAGCACTGGAGACAATGGATATTTCAATCTTACATGCAGATGTCTCTGCTACTTGAACCCAAATGTCATCTTTAAAGCTGAATCAATAGCCATATGAGTTTAACTTCATTACAGACTTTTGAACTCAACATTTGCACTAGAATGCTTTCATATTTACATATGTCCTTTTTTATGTTTAGGAAAAGAAGCTGTGTCTGCCCACCAGTACCCCATCTTTTACAGCAAGAAACAAATCTGGCATATAATGTCTGCAAAAAGAAAAGTAATGACAGAAAAATTTAAAATTAAACACTTTGGTATTTTCTGTATGTAGATGATAATGTCTCAATAGTCTCAATACATCTATTTGAATTAAATTGTGTTAAGCAAACAAAAAATGTTATCCAGGCTGAAAATAGCACAGCTGGTGATATGGTGGAGCATTTCAAAGTACCATTATTACAGAGGAACAGGGATATAAGGATGGGAAAGGCATAATAAAGAGCAGGAGAGGATAGCAAACATTGGCTGCTTTGAAGTTTAAAATTCCTGAGATCCTGAGCTAATGGAAGAAAGCAACCCAGTGAATATCTGCACCAATGGACCCTTCCATATCACAGTCACCTACAGTAGAGATTTTAGGCCACTTTTCAACAGTGTCTCTTGATTTTCCACAGTTAATGAAAATGGAAAGAAACCCTTTCCATTCCTTCCCTTTTAGTAGAGATGGCTCATCACTTGCACTTTGCAGTTAGTAGGCTTTTGATATTGGCATTTTCTTTAATAAGATACAAGATACAAGAGTGCATATGCTCCTGACAATGCATACTAACACCAGGCTTGTCAAGACTAGAGTATATGACCCTTCACTCCAGAGAATAAAGTTTATGATACAATACAAAAAACGTTGATTGAATATGCAGAACTGTGCGCACCATCTGTTTGCCTTGTTTGTCTAACCTCATGGGTTTGTCACTACAGCTGCTAATTGCATTATGGTATTTTTATGACAGACCACTTCTGCTTCAGAATTCATAGGGGCATATTCCAGTTTATATCTGCCTAATCTTCAGAATTACAATGGACAAACTTTTTCTGTATTGTTTTATATAGTGCTTCCAGAACTGTCCTTTTTTTTTTTTTGGACATTTATTACCTGCTCAAAAACACTTTTTAATTGAAAATCTGTGGCTAGCTTAATTAAAATATGTTCTGTCATGCATGCCAGAAGCACTACAGGCTTAAAGTAAAAACAATTGTTAGTAGACACTTGGTTCTCATTTACACAAATATAAGTTAATCAAGTAAGTTGAAACACAAAGAGACTCATGTAATTTCATTTTGTGAGTTATTTTCTTATTCCTCTTCATTTTTGGCATACCATTGTTGGTGTTTGCAGGATGTAAATTGAACTATGCAAATTTTTTTCAACATGTGAATGCCTGCATGTAGATGTTTAACTCTACTCCCAGAACAGCAGGTTGTCATGCCAAAGAGGAAGTCACAATTTAAACTGACCATCATTTTCCCAACTGAACCATATAAGTGTATCATTTTAAAATGAAAGAAAGATTCCAACGCTTCCACAAAGGAATCTCCGACACCAGATTAAAAGAATTGCCAAAAAAATTTGAAAATGCCACTAGTGAAAAGCCAGGGACCATCCTCCTGTGAATAGAATCACATAACTAGGAATGCATGTATTTGCTTTCTAAAAAGTATACAGGCAAGGATCTAAGCTGCAAGGATTAAATGGAAGAATAGAGTTCTTTGTCATTCATTAAGGACAAATTCAACCTCTGTTCACATGGGTAACAGGAAGCAGTGCCTCAGCTCTGCATTCTTTTCCATTATAAGCATAATTGACTATTCTATCTATTCCCATTGTGTTGAAGTATGGAGCTAAGAAACAGCACTGCCCTTGCATACAGAAATGCTCCTGGGTGTAATAGTTGTTCCTCTAGATCAAGTGCTGCATATCACTGCACTTGAACTCTTTATTATGCTGAAAAAAATACATTGTCTGCATCAGGCAGGAATTAATTTGGTTTTAATTTGCTTAAAATTAATATTCATTTACTCCACCAGAGATCTAAAACCAGGAGAAAATAATATTTACTTTCCCTATAAAACTTAGTCATTTACAAATGAGCAATACATTGACCATTCTGAAGATGTTTATCATCTTCATAAATATGTGACTCTGTTTGGTTGCCTTTAGGGTAATCCAGGAAAAACTGACTCTTAATCAGACCTGATAACTCACCAGATTTCTCCAGTGAACAATTGCTTTTATTCAATACACACCATCTTTGGCTTTGAATGAGAGTTCTCTGATTTGCAGAAGCCCAGATCACAACGGGTCTGTGACACCTGCACATGTTCAGACCATTTTGCTCCCTTGCACAATGAATGCTACTGCTAAAGCAAACGCTAGAACTGAACGTGTGCTGCAGCTGAAACCATCAGTTAATCCAAACCATCCCGACCTGTCCCACTGGGCTTCCATAACTGACTGACATAGGCATCCAGCAATTCAGATATGTGTAGGGATGTCTGTTTTGGATAGAACACTTTTTTCCACTACAAGGAATTATTAAGATTTTTGCTACATGTTCGGGGCACTATTGCCACAGTAGTCCTTAGCTTCCAGGTTTGTATTTCTAACAAGCATTTATGCGAAAAAAAAATGTTAGGAGCAGTTCAATAGGCAGCAGGGAACTTAGTCATTTAGGACTTGGACGCTTTTGAATCTACCATGTCCATCTGCAGGGATGTCTGCAGGAGCTTTGTACCACATTGACTTCAGTGCCTCTAGCCCACAACCTCTCAGTTAGTTCTTTTGAGAGCTCTCTACATGTCTCTAGATGGAAAAGAAAAATAAAGAGCAACCACAAATGTCAAACAGCACATTGTGATAAATCAAACTTAAAATTTTTCATCTGTTTTAAACATAAAAGGGATTGCTGATATTGCTCAGTAATCCAAGATCAGAGGAATTGAAGCCTTAATATTTTATAAAATAACAAAAGTGGTAAAATTAAAATAAGTTACTTTAGACTTTATCAGCATGAGCGAGAATATTTTCTTTTTAATTATCACTTCTGGAGAGTATTCACCAGAGACCAGAGCTCTCACAAGAAGGTTATCAAGCTATATACTAGAAGTGAAGCATCTGCACCAGCTCAGGAGCATATGTTGTGCCTGAACTAAGTGACACAAGAATTCTGCAAGTAACAAACGTTCTTGTTTTGCATTAAATATACTCATATAACAAGCCCTGATGTTCTGATGATGTGTGTGGAGTAAGGAAGAAAATTCCAGGAGAAAGATTGACTTTCAGCTCACAATGCAGAGCACTAAGCCCAGAGTTCTTTCCACAGATATTTATTCTAGGCTCGGTTATTATTTCTACAGAAACAAATTCTAAATTCATCTATTTTTAAAGAGTGTAAAAACAAATAATTTTTGTGAGGGGGAAAAAAAAAGCACTAGATAATATTTTGTTCTTCACAATTCACAGAATCATATGAGTCGGAAGGGATCTCTGGAGAATATCTGGTCCAACCTCCACCAGCTACAGCAGGGTCCCTTAGAGCAGGTGACACAAGGATGTATCTGGGTGGGTTTTGAATTTCTCCAGAGAGGGAGACTCCACAACCTCCCTGGGCAGCCTCTTCCAGTGCTCTGCCATCCTCAACGTAAAGTTTTTCCTCATGCTGAGGTGAAACCACTTGTAGTTTAGTTTATGGCCATTGCTCCTCATCCTGAAAATAGAGAGAAAAATTTGGACAGACCAGAAAAATAATCATATTTTAAAAATTGATTGCAATTAAGGAAGGGTAATTTTCATTTCTTCCTTCAACCATCTAAATGACAGAACAAGTGCATGTAGTCTCAAAACATCTGGCACTCTCTGCTATCAATGCAGACCAGAAGCATTCATTGTCAAAATTAAATGTAATAAGAAGATATCAAAATTTAAGATAAAAACAATCACAGACCAGCTAGAAGATGAGCACAGGAAACTTCAATGAAGAGCATTTACTGAGACATTTCAATATATATGACCTTCTCTTAGAAAACTGCCAGTTTCCCAGGACAGAAATTTTCATAGGAAAATTCTAATGTTCATTGACCTTTAATTAAGTCCCCTGGTTCCAGTAAGGAATTTCTGCTTGGAATTTCACCAAAACCAGGACAGCAATGGGAGCAGTCTTTCTCTAAAAGAAATGTAACTTATTTCTTGGTAAGAGCTTTGGTCAAGGCAGCTCACAGGTCCACTCCTTACTATTCTCACCTGATAAAGAATCAAAACGTTTTACCTCATGAGAAAACACACTCTCTAATAGGAACAGGTACAGTTGCAAGCCTAGAGACAAAGACAGAAAACAGCCTGTCAGGAAGTACAATTCAAACTACATTCACTGCATTACCCTATTGAAAAAAAAAAAATTGCATTTAAAAGGAAATTTTTGGTAAAAATCTAATTTTTTAAAATCTTTTTTACAGGGGTCCCCCCAAAAAATGGTGGACACCAGCAATTATAGTTTAGAAAATGAGTAATATGGCTTATATATCAAGTTAATTATTTTTCAGAATCCAAGTTAAACATGAGTAATAAAATTTTAAGCTAAAGATAAGCTTCTAGAGCATTAAGAAGATCATAGCTAAGGATGTCAGCAAAACTGTCCTCAGTCATTTCATCTCCATGACACAGTCCAGAACACCAGAGTCAAAAGAAGTTCAGTCTGGAGCAGTTTAGATTCCCTCCTGTAATCCAGCACTTCAAATTCTGTTCCTCAGGCACACTTCCATCATTGAGGGGAAGGGCAGAGAGGAGTCAAGGAAAAGATTTCCAAGTTTTTCCTTTACATTTTCCCAGAAAGGCAGACATTGTTTATGTCAAAACAGTCTCTGATTTCTGCAGAATGGTGAACACCGTGTATGAGTCAAGGAATGTCGAATGCAAGTTCTTCACTCACACATCCCTGAAATCCCACTGACTTTAGCCAAGGTGCGGCACTTGAAGCAAAAGGATTTTTCAAGTCATTCAATAGGCACACAGCATATGTTGGTATTTCTGCTCATCTCCAGGAGGAATATTTTCCCTTTTCAGCGTAGCTGCACAGCATGAAATGATCCTTCTCTGCACTGCTCTGCAGAGGTCAGCCCCTTGCAGCTGACACAAACCAGGACTTCTCGTACTCTCGGCTGTGCGTGCCCCAACAGCCTTTCATGTCTAAGGTTGAAAGAGCAAGGTAGGTATGTATATTGCTTGAAAATGAAAGGATGTTCACTTATTTTAAAATTACAGACCTTGTACTTCTGTTAAAAAATAAGTAGTAATTAATTAATTTTATTAGTTTTACAGCACTTCTGTTTGAGGTATCGGTAAATGTCCTTACTTTTTCCCCCAAAAGACCCTATATTTTCTCTCATTCTTCTATTCTCAAATGCACATGAAAGAACCTTTTCTCTTTCTCTCCTCCCACTGAAAAACAAAAGAAAATATGTGAGAGGATGAAAGACAAAGTGCACTGCACCCACTATTTTGTTTCTACATTTATAAAAGTGATCCTTTTTTGATAAATCAGCTTAGAAGTTTTCACTCTAAGAATTGCTACCTATTCTAGTTGCTACCCAGAAGTTATGTCACACAATTTTTAGAGTGACATTGGGGTGTCCTCACAGATGAAAACTTCACCTTACCATTTCACTATTTATGAAAGGTTAGAGTCCAGCATATTATATAATTATTTCACAAAGAACTGAACTGTCTGGACATTTTTGGACACTTGAAGATAAAGTGGGTTTATCCACATCCAATTTATGAAGTTTGTGTGTAGCAGGAACCACCTTACCACCTTTGCACAGGATTCTGTAAGTTACAAATATTTCTAGACCATCCAGTTCACTTCAGAAAGTCAACTGGATAAATAAATATTTCCTTCTGTTCTCACATGCCTTTTTGGTGTTACATTAAAAAAAAAAAAAAAAAAAAAGTTAAAAGCTTTAATTAACATAAGCTTTAATACCTAAAGTAGTCAATAATCTAAGAACCTCTGGTGATTATATCAGTGGTATTGTGACACCAGATAAAGTATAACTACTAATTCAACCCCCATCATATTCACAAAATTATACAGTCCTCAACACGAAGGATATACAGAGATGCAAAAGCTATGTATAAATCTGTCCACATTCAGAAACATCCCTACTGTTCTGTAAAGTACTTGTCCATATTCTTTGCTTATTTGAGGTTTACCAAGTCTATCAGAGGATACAGATATTGCTCATTTGTGTCTTTCTATGAGGAATAAAATAGAAAGAAGAAGAAATCACACCAAAAAACAATCAAACAAAGGGCTTGAAACATTCCAGGAATAAGCAAAAACATTGGATAGCACTATCTTTTATACAGCAGGGTTCCTTGAGGGTTTGCAACATCAACAAAACATCAGTACTCTTCCAGTCAAAAGACTGAATAATCATCCTGGTAACACTTGCATTCTATTACATAGAGAGCAGCATATGGTAAGTATTTATACAAGATAGTCAGCCAGATGTGCACCAACATTCACAAATAAAAGCTGAATTAACACAGCATCTGCTGAGAATTTTTCCCAGCATGCCAGGATTGTTCCAGGCAGAATCTGAGCTTGTATTCTAGGATCAAAGGTAATTTACCATCTACTCACCAATATATTGGTCCCAGATTTCAAAGTAGCACTAAGCTGAAAATGCAAATACAACCTAGGATCAGAGAGCAGCTTAAAAGCTCCTGAGGTCTGATATCACAGACAAAAATCATTTAAGATGAAAATTTGCAATATCAAAAGGGCTAGAACCAGAGCATGGCCTAGCTCATTGTAAGAGTTATTTTCCACATAAGGAGAGGAGGTTGATAATTAGTACTTGCTTAGATATTTCAAAATTTCTATCACAAAAATTTCTTCCTATGCAAAAATGTAAAAATGTTAAAAGAAGTTTGAAGAGCATTTTTTTTCAATGAAAGACAGGAAGAATTTGCTTTAGATACCAATAGCCTCAGAAAAAGATCACTTAAAGACAGTAAGCCTAGTGCTTTGGCCTATATTTTTTACCAATAGTTTTATGTAAAAATTTAAACGTTAAATGATTTTTTATTTCATTAATATGTCCTACAACATCATGCCTGCTACAGAGATGAGTGCATCCAT